>NC_089511.1:49083425-49752711 GCF_036850995.1 Saccopteryx leptura | reverse complement strand
TGCTCCCCTCACATCTGTGGGGGGAAAGAAACAAAGATAAGTAACTAATAGTATATTAAATATTTATATTTTTAATGATTATGTCTGAAGAAACTCCTCAGTCACCCACTACCACAAATTAGGCAGTTGAGTGTCCTACATTTGGAGAAATCACAGGGGTGAGCACATTTGGAGTGCAATGGATAATAAGCCTCATCCTGGAAAACCACCTTCTGTGATCATGGTATCTCCCTTGCCAGATTAAGTATCAGTTTTTTATATTCCGAAGGGCTGTTGCCAGTGACTAATTTAGGGAGCTTTGGAGAACACCAGAAAAAATTTACAAATTTAACTTTTATTTTAAGGGCCAATCTAAACGCTAGAAATACAGTAATTATAAGTCCAATATAAACAAGCAAACTTTGAATTGTTAAGTCTGGCTTTAATTTCTTATACAGAATAGAAATTCAGGCCCTGGCCGGTTGGCTCAGCGGTAGAGCGTCGGCCTGGTGTGCAGGGGACACGGGTTCGATTCCCAGCCAGGGCACATAGGAGAAGTGCCCATTTGCTTCTCCAACCCCCCCCCCTTCCTCTCTGTCTCTCTCTTCCCCTCCCCCAGCCAAGGCTCCATTGGAGCAAAGATGGCCTGGGCGCTGGGGATGGCTCCTTGGCCTCTGCCCCAGGCGCTAGAGTGGCTCTGGTCGCAGCAGAGCAACGCCCCGGAGGGGCAGAGCATCGCCCCCTGGTGGGCAGAGTGTCGCCCCTGGTGGGCGTGCTGGGGATCCCGGTGGGGTGCATGCGGGAGTCTGTCTGACTGTCTCTCCCCATTTCCAGCTTCAGAAAAATATAAAAAAACCCAAACAAACAAAACAGAATAGAAATTCAGTGTTACCTTCTCAAAGGGGTAATACTGGGGCAAATACAAAGGGCTAAATGAAGGTACATTTTCTTGGTCCAGAAATATGCTTGTCAAGTTAGTACAGAGTCAAATTCAGAGGCCATTGCCTGCATGTAATATAAAACTCCATTATAAGGCCAGGGTAATGAAAGGGTACAAAGTAGTAGAAGGGACAGTGGCTGTTTCAACATAATAATGAAGAGAAGAAATGCTAACAATTCTTTCTAGTCTATCTTGTCAAATGAGAAAAATGATGGGCTTTTTTTTTAGATGTGATTAACATTTAAATCAGTAGACCTAAAAATTTTTTTTTATTGATTTATAGAGGAATGGAGAAAGGGTGGTGGGGGGACACCAATTTGTTGCTCCTCTGATTTACGTATTTATTTGTTGTATCTTGCATGAACCCTGACTAGAAATCGAATCTGCAACCTTGGTATATAGCAGAATGATGCTCTAACCATTGAACTACCTAACTAGGGTAAAACTGATGATTTATGAAACTACTCCATTCTGAATTTTCAATGACTCTCACTCTACCCAGAGTTGAGCCTGATGGAACTGAGAGGCTGGCAAGGCTAACTGGCTAAAGAAGTGGGATGCTGCCAGACCTGTGGTGGCGCAGTGGATAAAGCGTTGACCTGGAAATGCTGAGGTCGCCGGTTCGAAACCCTGGGCTTGCCTGGTCAAGGCACATATGGGAGTTGATGCTTCCAGCTCCTCCTCCCCTTCTGTCTCTCCTCTGTCTCTGTCTCTCCTCTCTAAAATAAATTAAAAAAAAAAAAAGAAGAAGAAGAAGTGGGGTGCTGACTGACAGGAACAGAGAACAGTGGTTCTCAACCCAGACTTTGCATTGCCCTGGGTGAATTCAAAGGGAAAAAATGCCCACAGCCTCATCCCAGAGCAAACTAATCAGACCCTCTGAGATTGGGCATAAGTTTTAGCATAACTGAAAAACTCCTTAGGAGATTTTAGTGCATAGTATAGATTGAAAGCCACTGGGTTAAAGGAGTTTGAGGGGTGTGAAGCAGAGTGGAGAAAGGAGAGAAAGGGTAAAAAAGGAATGGGTGGCTTGAGAGCCTGAAGGAGCCACGCCCCTTGAAGGGCTGAGGGACGTGCTGAACAGAATTTAAGAGCCACTCCCTAACGCCCTGTGGACCTTGTGTGGTTTGGAAGATAGGATTAAAACATCAGTTAAGGAACCGTGGCTTCTTCTGGACTGTTGTGTATGACTGACTGAGATAAAGTTTAGGACTGAACCACCCCTCCCTTTTACTTTTAAGTACATAATACTGAGGTTTCATTTTTTTTTTTTCCCCAAGGTTGTTCTTAAAATGGAAGTAGGAAAGTTCTGAATGAATTCTCTTTCTCTGCCACCCAACATGCATTGGCTGTCACCTATAAATTATTTGTTTGAGCTGGTATTAGAATACTGACTGAGTTTTTGTTGGTAAGTGTCTGTGGTAACCAGGCTCTTCGCAGACTTACATTGGACTATTTACGTTGGGAAGTTTTACGTATCTGTGGTGGTCGAGAATGGATTACAAGGACTCCATCATTGCTACTAGTGCCCACAAAAAGAAATTCTGAGGAAACAGAAAGAAGGATCCTCCTCTTCAGGCCTTCGGTTGATGCAAATTTCTAAGAAATCCAGACTAAAGAATAGATTAGGGGCCCGACTTGTGGTGGCGCAGTGGATAAAGCATCAACCTGGAAATGCTGAGGTCACCGGTTCGAAACCCTGGGCTTGCCTGGTCAAGGCACATATGGGAGTTGATACTTCCTGCTCCTCCCCCCCTTTCTCTCTCTCTCCCCTCTCTATAATGAATAAATAAAATCTTAAAAAAAATAAAGAATAGATTAGGAAGCTGAGATTTTAAGGATCCCAGGAGAGCTCCCCCACCTCAATATAAAATGTTTCTACTGGTTCTGGTATGTCTCAAATTAATCATTTAATGGACCTCAGTACAAGTGCAAATGTTAACCAGACCATTAGCAGCATTAGCTCAATTTACTGCACCCGCTAGTCAGCTTGAACCCTGGGAAACTAGAAAAATCAGTACGTTCTAATGAATGAAAAGAAAGATCCTAGGTTTAGAATGCTACCCTAGACTGGTAACACTGAATTGAGAGAAACTAGACTCAAACAAGTCCTGTTAACTCAGTGGGTATATATGGGTAGCAAAGAAAGAGAGCAGTAGAAAAGGAATAAAGAAATTTGAATAAATGTATTGGCTCCTTTATACTTGTTTAATAATTCAACTGAATAATTTTTAAAGATCTTGTAGGCTTTATACAGAAATTCATGAATAGCACACCCAGTCTAGCAGATAGAAATGAGTTCTGAAGAGCTGTACAAAGTGAAGCACTTTTTAACCAGTGTCACCCTAATAAGTTCGATAAAGAAAAGGGGGAAGAAACCAAAACAAAGCGCTTTAATCAGCAGAAGGGATCAGAAAGAAGGGAGTTCTACTAGGAAAGAAAAGCAGATTGGTTATTGCAAGGTTACCTTTCCCATAGGGGTTAGCAGGGGCTTACCAGGCAGATTGCTAACTAATGCTGATCAGGTAATTCCTGATTGGCTGGCTTAAGACTCCATATATAAGAGAGCCGAAACTGTAATTAAGTCTCTGATGATGCAGTCTTAGCATAAACAATTCTATCTTGGGCCTATTATCTTGTCTTTAATATACTCTTTAATTTAGAGACTGAACATGATGAAACCTGCTCAACGAAGAGGAAAACATAGGGTTAGGAGGAAATCTCTTTGAGTTCTGTTCCCTGAGGTTTGTAGTTAATTTGAGCTTATTCCAAGAAATGTGCTGGATACTCACTTCGGATCAGTGTTTGAACTGATGTTTACGAATCATATATTCATTGGAGACTTGACTAATGAACAGTTAGAAGATTACACTTTCTTTCCCTTCTGACAGAGAAGGATATATTTTGGTTCTACCTCTGAAGATACTTAAACATTCAAACAACCTCTTTATGCTAGGGATGGAAGGTATAAGTTTAGACAATATTAAGGCTCAGAAAGAGTAGAAAATATTTGCTTAAGCTGCAGGAGAGCAGAAATTATCCCATATTGTACAGCTAATTCTGATAGAGAATTGAGGACATTCATAAAAGTATCACTCCTACTCTCTAATCCAATGTGAAGGCATGTAAAAACTATATGATCTTTTTTATTTTAATTTTTCCATTGATTTGAGGGAAAGAGAGGAAGGGAGAAGGGCAGGGAGAGAGAGAGAAAGAGAGAGAAGCACCAACTTGTTCCACTTAGTTGTTCCATTTAGTTGTGCCCTCTTTGGTTGCTTCTCATATGTGCCCTGACTGGGGATCTAACCTGTGACCTCAGGACACTGGGACAACGCTCTATCCACTGAGCGACCCAGCCAGGGCCAAAATTATATAATGTTATTCTAAATTTTTTTCTATTTTACAGAGAAGTCTTTTTTTTTTTTTTTTTTTTTTTTTTTTACAGAGACAGAGAGTGAGTCAGAGAGAGGGATAGACAGGGACAGACAGACAGGAATGGAGAGAGATGAGAAGCATCAATCATTAGTTTTTCATTGCGCATTGCAACACCTTAGTTGTTCATTGATTGCTTTCTCATATGTGCCTTGACCGTGGGCCTTCAGCAGACCGAGTAACCCCTTGCTGGAGCCAGCGACCTTGGGTTCAAGCTGGTGGGCTTTTTGCTCAAACCAGATGAGCCCGCGCTCAAGCTGGCGACCTCGGAGTCTCGAACCTGGGTCCTCCGCATCCCAGTCCGACGCTCTATCCACTGCGCCACCGCTTGGTCAGGCTAACAGAGAAGTCTTTTAAGACACCTGGACATTTTATTGTGTTGTTATATCCTCTGAAAAGGACCTTATAATTGCTATAAGTCTGTAATTCTGATTGATGAACTTATATGATAATATTTGTTACTCAAATAATAACCTCTCTCTCTTTCCTTTTTAAATTTATTAATTTTTAGCAAGCAAGGAAGGGAGGGAAAGAGAGACCAGGAGCACGAATATGCTCCTTTATGTGTGCTGACCAGAAATTGGACCGGCAACCTCTGAGCTTCCAGATGATGCTCTAACCAATCAAGCTATCCAGCCAAGGCATAACCTCTCTTTTCTTAAAAGTATAAATGCTCACAGGATCTCTTCACTAAGCATGGAGAGCTTCATAATGCTCTTCTTTTCCCTTTCTACATAAAACTGTAATAAACCCATGATTCTGATGCATTCCTTAGTCAAACCAAGAGTTTGAGCCCTTTCATTTAAATTCACACTGCTAAGTGCTATAATAGAGGTTAAGCTAAGAGTCATAGCTGTCAATATAAAATGGTTGTGTTTGAGGATGGGGACCTGAGAAAGCTTTGCATAGGAGACGACATTTAATATGCTGTGTTGGAGTAATAAAATTTCTGCAAGCAAAGAAGGAAAGGGTTGGGGAGAGAGCGTTTCTGGTGGAAGGAGTTGTAATGCCTTGAAAACATAAAAGTACCTGTGTTTAAAGACTTATCACCTGTGTCAATGTGGTAAGGGGTAGAAGTTGGTGACTGAATGAAGCTGGAAGAGTTGATTCGGTTAGACCAAATGCTGTATTAACTATTTTAAAACTTTTTAAAGATTTAGTAATTTTATTTGGCCTTTTTTTAATTAGGAGGTATAAAATGTAAACACTATGAAAAGGGAATGTCATGATTTTTATAATGCTAGATGTTCTTCAAAAACAAATTATTTTTTTAGAAACTCTTTTGACTGGGCCTAACTTATCTTTACCTTCTCCAGGAAATGGTAATGAAACTGCACCTGAATCACTTAGACAGGCAAAGAAAATTCAAGGAATTGGATGTGGAGATATTTTTAAAGCAGGCTCTGTGAAACTTAGGACAAAAATATCCAGTAGTGCCTGACCTGTGGTGGCGCAGTGGATAAAGCGTCGACCTGGAATGTTGAGGTCACCGGTTCAAAACCCTGGGATTACCTGGTCAAGGCACATATGGGAGTTGATGCTTCCTGTTCCTCCCCCTCTTCTCTCTCTCTCTCTCTCTCTCTCTCTCTCTCTCCTCCTTCTCTCCTCTCTAAAATGAATCAAGTCTTAAAAAAAAAAAAAAGAAGACAAAAGTATCCAGTAGTGAATCAGAAGAGATAAAAACAGAAAAGATAATATGTGTGAACTTTACCTAGGTGAACTATACTCATTCTCTCATTAAGCATTTTTAAAATGTAAAAGTCATTTTGTAACAATTTTCTTTTTTGAGATCACTGGTCATTGGTTAAGAAGACTGTGAGAAACTCCTTTCAAGTTTACAGTGATTGATGTTTATGTTAGATTTTTAAAATAAAATTAGAATGCTTTGGATAAACTTTACACAAACTCAACTTTAGTTATCATAGTGTAAAAATAGAAAAAGCAAGGCTTCTTTTGCCTATTAGCACCAAAATTATATATTTTCTTCTTTTAATTTGAAGTAGGCCTCAAACAGGCCATTTTAAAATAGATTCATAATGAGATACTAAGTTTATTAGGCACCGCTCACCTCTCTGGTTCATCAGCAATGGTGAGATCTACTCATCTCCTTCTCTAAATGTGTGGAGAACTTTATTTTTCCTTAGCATTTCACTGGCATTGTAAAATAAAGTGACTGTACCATAAATTATAAATTCTAATAAGAGATTGAAAAATAAACTCTTACGTTTTTATTTTGGGGAAGAATAGCTACAACGTTTAGAGCATTTATTTCAAAGCTGTTTCCTGGTGTCAACGTCTTAATAACTTCTGATCAAGTACTTATTTCAGATAAGAGGTTCTTCCCGTGACTTTTAGGGCATCTTTGTAGTTCTCATTTGTATATTTTTATTTAACTACTAATAGTTTCAAGTATTGCAGTATCTACTTGCCTAGTTTAGCCATATTTCACTTTTAAGACTGTTTTAGTTGGTGAAATCTATTCTAAAATTTTCTCCTAAAGTGCTTAGTTTCAACCTTTTTTTTTCTTTCTGAGCTTGCTAGATATTTTCTCATGTATTATGATTTGGGTTCAAGAATGAAACCTTGTACTCTGTAGCCTGTAGTCTGCTAGCTCTGGGACTGTTTAGACTTAAGATTATGAGGTCTAATTGATTCGTGGTTTTAAAGATAAAAGTTGGACTTCTTATGGTTTTTGGGGTGGTGCTATATAGCCATATAACTGCCTGGAATGGTGGAGAGGCAATGTCTGATGACCCAGGGCCACTTTTCAGTTCTAAAGCTTATAATTATATTGAATAACTTTATTTTATTTTATTTTATTTTTTTTTTTTTTACAGAGACAGAGAGAGAGTCAGAGAGAGGGATAGATAGGGACAAACAGGAACGGAGAGATGAGAAGCATCGATCATCAGTTTTTCGTTGCAACACCTTAGTTGTTCATTGATTGCTTTCTTATATGTGCCTTGACCGTGGGCCTTCAGCAGACCCAGTAACCCCTTGCTCAAGCCAGCGACCTTGGGTCCAATTTGGTGAGCTTTTGCTCAAACCAGATGAGCCCGCACTCAAGCTGGTGACCTCGGGGTCTCAAACCTGGGTCCTTCCACATCCCAGTCCGATGCTCTATCCACTGCACCACCACCTGGTCAGGCATAACTTTATTTTATTAATAACAACACTAACAATCTTTCTTTTTAAAGAATTAAGAATATCTTTATTGCCTGTCCTGTAGTGGCTCAGTGGATAGAACACTGACTGGGAATGCTGAAGTCACCAATTCAAAACCTTGGGGCCCTGGCCGGTTGGCTCAGTGGTAGAGCGTCAGCCTGGCGTGCAGGAGTCTCAGGTTTGATTCCCGGCCAGGGCACACAGGAGAAGTGCCCATCTGCTTCTCCACTCCTCCCCCTCTCCTTCCTCTCTGTCTCTCTCTTCCCTTCTCGCAGTCGAGGCTTCATTAGAGCAAGGTTGGCCCGGGCGCTGAGAATGGCTCTGTGGCTTCTGCCTCAGGCACTAGAATGGCTCTGATTGTGGCAGAGCGACGCCCCAGATGGACAGAGCATCGCCCCCTGGTGGGCATGCCAGGTGGATCCCGGTCGGGCGCATGCGGGAGTCTGTCTGACTGCCTTCCCGTTTCCAACTTCAGAAAAATACAAAAAAACAAAAAACAAAAAAAAACCCCACCTTGGGCTTGCCCAGTAAAGCACACACGAGAAGCAATAAGTGAACAACTAAACTGAAGCAACTATGAGTTGCTACTTCTCACTCTCCCTCTTCTTTTTCTGTAAAATCAATAAATAAAATATTTTTTAAAAAGAGAATATCTTCATTAAACAAAGTAAAACTGCAAAAACAAGTATGTGCCTTTCATCTTAAGTCCACTGACTTATAATGCTGTCTTACTGCTGGCTCAAGAATCATGTTTCATTCTCAAAGGTCATTGAGGACAACTTGAGCACTCCTGTCAGGTGACAGTAGCAAAGGAGTATATGTGGGCAAAACATTAATAATAGCATTTAAAAGAAGATGCTCAGACCCACTAGTTGCAGGTAATAAGAGACACAGCTGTGAAACGGGGATTCACATCTGATTTTTGGGGTGTGGATCCTTGGGTAGTTTAAAGACTTGGTGGCACATTTTTAACTCATTTTGCCATTCCTGGTGAGCCTAAGGAAAATGGAGTCCTTTCATGGAGTCATAAGGAAAACATTCCATGAGACTCACATGGGAGGTTGAAGCTTGGTGGTAAGGTTTATTTGAGTGGAAATACAAGGCTGCCCCCAGGTCCCAATGTCTCCTCATTATCTCTCCTGCCACGGAAAATGTGCAGACTTGTCTTCATCAGGGCTTCTCCTGGGCTTCAACAGACCCAGGAGAAAGGCCAGTGTCCAAAAATTCTGTGCCATTGGTTCTGTCCAGTTTAGACCATGTCTGTCCTCATCCAGCTAGCATAGTCTGTTCCTGGCTGGCACTGCACTCGGGCCCACATTTGGAGTCTGTGTGGCTGACACTCTGGCTACTAGGGCCGCATGGTTGCTATTGGAGAGAAGATACACAAGTAAACACATGTTATGGAGAAAGAGAGAAAGAGAGAGAAAGGGAAATTGCCTTTGTTAGGCTGATTATCTAGGGCTAGGGAAGAACCAGGTGCTTCTTCAAACTAACCAATCAATTTCCCAATCTTTCCTGGGTTTGCATAGGATCCTCCCCCTAACCAGTCCATTTCCTAGATCTTCCAGGGTTCTGTGTTACTTATGTAATTCAGTCCTTTTCCCAGGCTAGGCTCCACCTGTTATAGTCACCATCATCGTTCCTACTGAGCAAGCCTCATAGTAGAAGCACCTTCCCCTATGCCTTCTTGACTTCTACTGGGCATGTGCCCAACAGAGGAATTTCTCCTACTGTGTTTATTCCTCCCCCAATAATGATCCTTCCTGTCTACTTGGGGTAGAAGGTTGGGATTATGTCCCAAGGGTGGAGAATGCTCTGGGGAATTTGTGAAGCTGTAAGATCCTAGTGAAGCAAGCAGGTTTATTGTCCAATTCAGCTCCCCAATTGATTACACCTAATAATACCTGAGTCCCTTTGCTCCCATCCTTTACTAATTAATATGTAGCTACCTGTGCTAACAATATTATGAGCAGTGTTTGCTGCTGAAAAGCTGAATGAAATTCTGCTTCTATATATTTAGCAAAAGATTCTGAAAAAGAACTCATACACGAACTGCTGCATTGGTCTCAGAGGTGTGTTGGGGACACTTTTTGATCTAAGCCACCTGGTCATCCACCTGGTAATGTGATAAGGTGCCAAAGAACTGTAAAACTTAGTATTAGCAACGCCATTTTAAAGAGAAAAAGTCAAGGCTTTTTAGTCCCTCCTTTCTGTAGAGAATGAAAAGAGAAGAATGCAGGAGCTTCCTAGCCTTCAAGGACAACTGGGTCACCTAGTCATAGTTCAGCTAATTCCTAGAATTCTCTGAAAGGGTGCCTGGGGCCACTTACCATACAGAGCAAAGAAGATAGAATTTATCTGAAAACCTTAGAAAACAATGTATCTTAATTAAGAATTCCTTGCTTGATCAGGCGGTGGCGCAGTGGATAGAGCGTTGGACTAGGATGTGGAAGGCCCAGGTTCGAGACCCTGAGGTCACCAGCTTGAGCGCAGGCTCATCTGGTTTGAGCAAAGCTCACCAGCTTGAGCCCAAGGTCGCTGGCTCAAGCAAGGGGTTACTCGGTCTGCTGTAGCCCCACGGTCAAGGCACATATGAGAAAGCAATCAATGAACAACTAAGGTGTTGCAACAAAAACCTGATGATTGCTGCTTCTCATCTCTCTTCGTTACTGTCTATCTGTCCCTATCTATCCCTCTCTTACTCTTTCTCTGTAAATAAAGTTAAAAAAAAAAAAGAAAAGAATTCCTACACTGACTCACCCTCCCATCCTAAAGTGATGAGTGACCTATACCTCTGGACAAAGGGATCACAAGCCCCTCCTTGCCCACCTCAACCAGTACTTGATTTTGTATAAAAGCAGGCTCAGAACTGTATGAGGCCCTACATCAGGGGTAGTCAACCCTTTTATACCTACTGCCCACTTTTGTATCTCTGTTAGTAGTAAAATTTTCTAACCACCCACTGGTTCCACAGTAATGGTGATTTATAAAGTAGGGAAGTAACTTTACTTTATAAAATTTATAAAGCAGAATTACAGCAAGTTAAAGCATATAATAATAATTATCTACTAAGTACTTTATGTCAGATTTTCGCTAAGTTTGGCAGAATAAATCTTTATAAAACAACTTACTATAGTTAAATCTATCTTTTTTATTTATACTTTGGTTGCTCGCTACTGCCCACCATGAAAGCTGGAACACCCACTAGTGGGTGGTAGGGACCAGGTTGACTACCACTGCTCTACATGATTTGGGACTTGCCCCATGTAGCTAGCCAGTTAATTAATAAACTCCTCAAAATTTTTTTGTAACCTGCCTTGGTGTCTCTATGTAACCCGTGGATTAAAGTACATTACTTTACAACATTTGGGGGTTCATCCGGGATACTGGTGTTCCATGTCACTGGGTAGAGACACGCGGACTGGCTGGCCTCTCCAGAAGGTTGCCTGACCCTGCTGGATCTCTAGGAGGGGAGCCCCCTGAGACATTCCAGGGCTCCAGATTTTCTGTGGGACTCGGCAACTTCTGAGCAGACACCCCCAGTATCTAAAATTTGACGATTTGACAGAGAAATCGAGGAATGTAAATTCTGACCTCTGGAGGTAAGGCAAATCTTTTGCTTTCCCGAATTCTAGCTTTCTGTCTGTTTTGAATTCTAGATTTTCTGCTTGTGACTAGTCAGTCTGGAACTATTGCAAAAAAGGATTGGATGCAATCGGACTTATGCAATAGGTTCTCCAGGGCCAAGACGTTGGCAGAGAGTTAAGTCCTGCCTCGGACTTCTGGAGACACATTTTTTTGTGCTCTCAGGGAAGACATTAGTGGGGACTGAGTAAGTCCTGCCTCGGACTTCCAGGACACATCTGTTTGTGCTCTCAAGGAAGACAATTAGTGGGGACTAAGTTAATCAGTCCTGCCTCAGACTTCCAGGGATGACTTTGTGCTGTCTGTCCATGTCGAGATCTCATTCTTTGCTTTTATTGTTTCTTTCTGAAAACCTCTGAGTGATTGGTATGTGAGTGGAGATCTCTGGTGTCTGCACCTGAGTTTCCAATTTGTGGCTCTATGATGAATAACTACGGAGTCCGAGTGACTCCAACCTGCAGTTCTATGGTGATCCTCATACGGCTTAGGGTGGTATCAGACACTCTCTGATCCCAGTCAGGGCTTGTATGGCCAGTGGCCAAGGCTACCAGGGCCGCCACTACAGCAGCCTGGCCCATGCAGGTTCACATTGGATTCGGACAGTTGGCAAAGAAACAACGGAGCCAAAAACTGGTAGGCCATTATATTTAATCCTAGCTTGCACCCGGCGGGCAAGTAAAAACACACACTGGGCTCCAAAACCCTCTCACATTCAGTGCTCACAAAGCTACTGACTTATTCGAGTTTCCTAGAATCAAAGGTTTCTAGCTCACCAGACTTATTCACCTCTGTTCCCCATCTCCTTCCTTCTCTCTGCACAAACTGGCTTCTCACTTAGCACTCCAGCATCTTGGCTGCTTCTCCTGGCCTACTCCACGTGGCCTCTCTCTGCTCTCCTCTCTGCTCTCTCCTCTAATGTTAATCTCAGGAACCAAGAGAGCAAGCTCCCATTCTGCCCCTATTTTATAGTGTAGAAATCCAAACCATTAATCCAATATACAAAATAGGGAAGTCTCTAATACAAAGTCACTTATCTGGGGCATGATGGGATTGTACCACCCCACATCAAAAAGGGTGGGAAAGGCTTAATCCCAAAACCAGGCCCCAGGCTACAAGGATTCTGCCTGCCCACAGCCCACAGAGACACACATTAATATCACCTGGGCAATGGCCTCCACGTGGGCAGCGCCATCTTTAACAAAGTGAGCATAATATATTTTATCTGCCCAACAATCCACCCCTATGCTCACTTTACTACCCACAATCTATACCACCGGCATCCCTGTGCAAGGAAATTAGAACATTACACAAATTACAACAGCAAAAATCATATAGTTTCAACAATTACAAAGTACATTTCACCAGTCTCTCAGCACTTAATTAAGAATTCCTATGCTCTGACTCACCCTCCCATCCTAAAGTCATAAGAGTGACTTATATACCTCTGGACAAAGGGATCACAAGCCCCCCCCCCCCCCCCCCCCCCCCCCGCCCCGGACCCGCCACAACCAGTACTTGATTTTGTATAAAAGCAGGCCTAGAACTGTATGAGGCCCTACATGATTTGGGACTGTGCCCCATGTAGCTAGCCTGTTAATTAATAAACTCCTCAAAATTTTTTCTGTAACCTGCCTTGGTGTCTCTAATGTAACCCGCGGATTAAAGTACACTACTTTACAATAGTAACATCACCTTGCTCCTCATTGAACAACTGTTCCATTTCTTCGCTTTTGATACCCAGAGTGCTTCCCATTAGTTGTAATGCTTCATGAGGTTAATGTTACGGTGTTTGAAAATATCTTCTAAAGAGGTTTCTCATTTGGATTCTGTTGACTTTTCTGTGTACTATTTAGTAAGTTTATCAATGTAGGTCGTCCAGCAGTTCCTGTGGACCTCATTTTGTTTTTCTAATTCTTTAATTTGTCCTTCCTTCTGACCCAAGCCAGCATTTGCTTTATCCAGATGCCCTTGTTACACCACGGTTTTCCTTCTAGACTGCCTTCTCCATCAACTCAGCTAGTACCACCTTCAGGTTAGTTAGTGCATGAGCACACTGCTTTTCTTCTTCCCAAGAGAAAGAAAGCTGTAATGCACGTTCACCTTTTTTCTTGGTGACAATGTTCAATTATTCCTGCAACGACTCTAACTGAAGAATAGGTTGATGACGTGCCTTTTTCATTGTGCTTGACGAACCTAGCTTTTCTTCCGATACTGTGACTTTCCTTCTGAGTTTCGTCAATCTATCTTCCACAGCCCAAGCTTTCGGCAAAGGAGAATCTTCTGATCCTAAAGCATGGTTAAGCCATCTCTTCAGCTCCTGGTTTAAGCATAATTCTTTGTCATGTAAATGTTGAACCTCCTTCACTAAGTCACAATTTTCCATTTGTTTTTTGTTTCATTTCCAATATGACTTCATTTATCTCCTGTTGAAACATAATTGTCTCTTGCTGGAGTGATTTAACTGCCTTTAAATGCTGATTTAATTCCCCCATCTTGCCTTGCTCTTTTTCTTTCAATGGTTGCTCTAAAGCAAAAGCCTTTTTGCAACATATTCCAATTCTTTCTCTTTGCTCATTATAGAAAGTCACATATTTGTCTCCAGTAGTGCTTAAATTTTCTGTTTCTTTTTCTTGAGATGTCTCTACTAATTTTTCATTTTCCTTTTGAGTTTTTACGGGCCTACTTCAAAATTCAAGTCCCTCCTTCAGGTTGGTTACTGCCTGTCTCAAATCTTCATTTTTGCTCACTTTATTAGTGAAATTTTTACTTAAAGGAATTAATCACTTTTTTTCTTTAAAAGTGTTGGGCAGATAAAATGTATTATGCTCACTTTGCTAAAGATAACACGAGGAGGCCGTCGCCCAGGTGATATTAATGTGTGTTGGGGTGGGCTAAAGGCAGGCAGAATCCTTGTAGCCTGGGGCTTGGTTTTGGGATTAAGCCTTTCCTACCCTTTTTGATGTGGGGCGGTACAATCCAATCATGCCTCAGAGAAGTGACTTTGTATTAGAGACTTCCCTACTTTGTATATTGGATTAGAGGTTGTGAAGCTACAGTATAAAGTGGGGGCAAAACGGGAGTTTGCCCTCTTAGTTCCTGGGATTAGCATTAGAGAGCAGAGCAGAGAAAGGCCATGTGGAGGAGGCCAGGAGAAGCAGTCAAGATGGCAGAGTGTTGAGTGAGATGCCAGTTCGTGTAGAGTTTGTATCTGGGATAAGGAAGGAGATGGGGAACTGAGGAGAATAAGGCTGGTGAGCTAGAAACCTTTGATTCTAGGAAACTCGGATAAGTCAGTGGCTTTGTGAGCACTGAATGTGAGTGGGTTTTGGAGCCCAGTGTGTATTTTTACTTGCCCGCCGGGTGCAAGCTAGAATTAAAGAAAACGGCCTATCAGTTTTTGGCTCCATTGTTTCTTTACCGACTGTCCGAATCCAATGCGAACCAGCATGGGCTGGGCAGCTGTGATGGCAGCCCTGGCCCCGGCTCCTGGCTTTACAAAAAGATTCTTTTAAAGTACATTTTATAAAACATCTCATTTCTCCTTCAGCTGCTTAATTTCTGAATCAGTTTATTCACACTGTTTTCTTTCTAGTTTCCAGGTGGCAGCAATTCAATCAGACGATCTCTGATGTTCTTTCTCCAGGGCTCTAATTGTTGCTTCTTATCTCTGATTGATTTTCTCAGCTCTTGTAACTCCTTGGAGCAATTTAGAAGACACAATGTGTAGGGAATCACCCACTTAACCTTGAACCCTCTATGACTTGGATGGGGAAACTTTTAACTTTTAGTTAAAAGCCCTGAGTGAATGTCTCTTGTATGCAAACACCAAGGAAGTGTGAGTGAGTGACAGTTGTGCAGACACAAAGGAATGCATGTGAACAGGCTTTAGAAAGCTTCTTATCTGCCAACAGTAAAACTTCAAAAAATGATCTAAAAAAAAATCCCTTTTACAATTGTAACCCAAAAAAAAAAAAAAACAAAAAACCTAGGAATAAACATAACAAAGAATGTAAAGGAACTATTTAATGAAAACTATAAAGCATTGTTAAGAGAAATCGAAAAAGACACAATGAAATGGGAAAATATTCCTTGTTCTTGGATAGGAAGAATAAATATAGTTAAAATGACCATATTACCCAAAGCAATATACAAATTTAATGCAATTCCCATCAGAATTTCAATGTCATTTTTTTTTAGTTTTTTTATTTATTTATTCATTTTAGAGAGGAGAGGGAGAGACAGAGAGAGAGAGACAGAGACAGAGAGAGAGAGAGGAGAGACAGAGAGAGAAAAGGGGGGGAGGAGCTGGAAGCATCAACTCCCATATGTGCCTTAACTAGGCAAGCCCAGGGTTTCAAACCAGTGACCTCAGCATTTCCAGGTTGATGCTTTATCCACTGCGCCACCACAGGTCAGGCTCAATGTCATTTTTTAAAGAAATGGAACAAAAAATCATCAGGTTTTTTTGGGTTTTTTTGTTTGTTTTTTAGAGACAGAGTTAGAGAGAGGGATAGATAGGGACAGACAGACAAGAACGGAGAGAGATGAGAAGCATCAGTCATCAGTTTTTCATTGTGACACCTTAGTTGTTCATTGATTGCTTTCCATATGTGCCTTGACCACAGCCTTCAGCAGAAGGCCCTTGCTTGAGCCAGTGACCTTGGGTCCAAGCTGGTGAGCTCTTGCTCAAACTAGATGAGCCCACGCTTAAGCTGGCAAACTCGGGGTCTCAAACCTGGGTCTTCTGTATCCCAGTCTGGCGCTCTATCCACTGCGCCACCACCTAGTCAGGCAAAATCATCAGGTTTATATGGAAACATAAAAAAAAAACCCTGAATAGCCAAAGTAATCCTAAGGGAAATAAAAATGAAGCTGGGGGCATTACAATACCTGACTTCAAATTATACTGCAGAGCCACAATAATCAAAACAGCATGGTAGTGGCAGAAAAATAGACACTCAGACCAATGGAACAGAATAGAGAGCCCAGAAATAAAACCACATATATATGGCCAAATCATCTTTGATAAAGGAGCCAAAAACATACAGTGGAGAAAAGAAAGCCTTTTCAATAAATGGTGCTGAGAAAACTGGAAAGCCACATGCAAAAGAATGAAACTTGACCACAATATGTCTTCTTGTACCAAAATTAATTCAAAATGGATCAAAGACCTAAATATAAGGTCTGAAACAATAAATTACATTGAAGAAAACATAGGTACTAAACTCATGGACCTTGGCCATAAAGAGCACTTTATGAATTTGACTCCAAAGCCAAGGGAAGTGAAGGCAAACATAAATGAATGGGACTGCATCAGACTAAGAAACTTTTGCACAGAAAAAGAAACTAACAACAAAACAAACAGACAGCCAACTAAACTGGAGATGATATTTTCAAACAACAGCTCAGATAAGAACCTAATATCCAAAATATACAAAGAACTCACAAAACTCAACAACCAACAAGCAAACAATCCAATAAAAAAATGGGAAGAGAACATGAACACTTCTCCCAAGAAGAAATACAAATGGCCAACAGACATATGAAAAGATGCTCATCTTCACTAGCTATTAGAAAAATGCAAATCAAAACTAAAATGAGATACCACCTCACACCTGTTAGATTAGCTTGTATTAACATAACAGGTAATAACAAGTGTTGGAGAGGCTGTGGAGAAAAAGGAGCCTTCATTCACTGTTGGTGGGAATGTAAAGTAGTACAACCATTATGGAAGAAAGTATGGTGGTTCCTAAAATAATTAAGATTAGAACTACCATATGATCCAGCAATCCCTCTACTCTACTGGGTATATACCCCCCAAACACAGAAACATTGGTATGTAAAGACACATGCAGCCCCATGTTCACCGCAGCATTGTTCATGGTGGCCAAGACATGGAAAAAACCAAAAAGCCCTTCAATAGAAGACTGGATAAAGAAGATATGGTACATATATACTGTGGAATACTACTCAGCCATAAGAAATGATGACATAGGATCATTTACAACAACATGGATGGTCCTTGATAACATTATACTGAATAAGTAAATCAGAAAAAACTAAGAACTGTATGATTCTATACATAGGTGGCACACAAAATTGAGACTCATGCAATGGTTACCAGGGGGAGGGGAGGGGAAAAAAGGAAGGGGTGGGGGCAGGGGAGGGGCATAAAGAAAACCAAATAAAAGGTGGAATATATCATTGGGATACATTGGGATCTGTATTACCAGATCTTTAGCATTTTAGAGAGAAGTTAAACATTGTGGGGGAGAACAATTTGACTTTAGGTGATGGGTATACAACATAATCAAATGTCAAAGTGATCTGGAGATGTTTTCTCTAAATCTATGTACTCTAATTGATCAATGTCACCCTGTTAAAACAAATGTCTAAATAAAATTATAAAACAAAGAAAGTTAGCCTAGAGTTCTAGATTGCCCCTTCCTTTTTGCTTGTTAATTAGCAAAAGAAAAGAATGTTCTGATCAATTTAGGCCTTTCTCCATGTCAGCTAAACGGCCATTAATCATTCTCTGCCTTGTCACCTGGTCTCCCTCCCTTGTAATTCTGTCACCTCTGTTCTGCCTCTGATAATAAAAGCTAAGGGAGAAGGAGATTCAGAGGTCTTCTCCCTTGGCAGGCCTCCCCCTCTTCCTCTTGACATAAGTTTGTGTCTTGAGTAGGTTTTTTCCACACAACACCAATAGTTCCCAGAGGGCTGGAGTACTACAACAGTGAGTTCATCATATTTAATGGCCTTCAGAGAGACTGTGCATTCTGAGGTCATTGATCTGGTGGAGAGCTGTGGTGGAATATGCTCAGACTGACCTGAAAGAGCATCCTTGGCATTGCAATGCTGAACTATGCTGAGCTGATTTTGTGCTGATTTTTTCTCCAAATTTTGGTTGTTGTCCTGGTTTAAGCTTCTCTGACTCATTTTATTTTCAGCATCAGACAGTGCTTGTTGGACTCTCAACACTTTTTTCCATGGATGTACTTTGTACAAGGCCAGCTCCAGAATTTCCTGACTGAGTGGCTAATTGCAGCCTCTGCAACTTACTCTTTAGCACTATCTGTCTTCTCGGAAGTCTGGGGTTTTTTTGTATTTTTTTTTTCTGAAGCTGGAAACAGGGAGAGACAGTCAGACAGACTCCCGCATGCGCCCGACCGGGATCCACCCGGCATGCCCACCAGGGGCGACGCTCTGCCCACCAGGGGGCAATGATCTGCCTCTCCAGGGCGTTGCTCTGCCGCGACCAGAGCCACTCCAGCGCTTGGGGCAGAGGCCAAGGAGCCATCCCCAGCGCCCGGGCCATCTTTGCTCCAATGGAGCCTTGGCTGCAGGAGGGGAAGAGAGAGACAGAGAGGAAGGAGGGGGGGGTGGAGAAGCAAATGGGCGCTTCTCCTATGTGCCCTGGCCAGGGATTGAACCCGGGTCCCCCGCACGCCAGGCCGATGCTCTACCGCTGAGCCAACCGGCCAGGGCCAGAAGTCTGGTTTTGAAGTCTTTCTATTGCACTTGATGTTGCTAAGCAGCAAAGGCATGATGGTTGATGTCATCACCCAGTAAAGTTGATGCAGGGGTTGATGGTACGAGGCCAGCTCCAGAACTTCCTGACTGAGTGGCTGCAGCTTCTGCAACTTACTCTTGAGCCCCATCTTCATTTCAGAAGTTTGATTTCCACAGCAAGGGCAGTGGTAATGGAAGGAGAAAGAGAGAAGGCATTTAAAAGAGTTTTCAAAGTGTAATCCTCTGGAAATTGAGAATGAAGAAGAGGAAAAGGGTGGATACACCTAAAGGGTTGGGTACTAAATGGGTTACAGCAGCTGTCTCTTCTGAAATCTATACTCATAATATATATGCTGTATACCTATGGAATGTTTTAGAGGTGAATAATCACTTGAGGTTTTTTTCCCTAATTCTATTATCTGTGGTTAAAAACCTAGGATCAGCCTGACCAGGCAGTGGTGCAGTGGATAGAGCATCAGACTGGGATGCGGAAGACCCAGGTTCAAGACCCCGAGGTTGCCAGCTTGAGCATGGGCTCATCTGGTTTGAGCAAAAATTCACCAGCTTGGACCCAAGGTTGCTGGCTCAAGTTAGGGGTTACTCGGTCTGCTGAAGGCCCATGGTCAAGGCACATATGAGAAAGCAATCATTGAACAACTAAGGTATCATAATGCACAATGAAAAACTAATGATTGATACTTCTCATCTCTCCGTTCCTGTCTGTCTGTCCCTGTCTATCCCTTACTCTGACTCTCTCTGTCTCTGTAAAAAATAAAATAAAATAAAATTAAATTAAAATCCTAGGATCATTAATGCAGCTCATTTTAGGTGTCAATAGTAATTAAAATATCCTATACTCTATCTCTTCTCTATGAGATCATCCCAACCTTTCCATTCTCAATGACTCGAATGGTCTAGAATGCCCATCTTCCTTCATTGTGACTTCCAACTTTGCTCACTTCCCAGAATATATCTGTATGACTAATGCAGTCAGTTTTTGTTAATTTATTTTTTATTTATTTTTTTATTTTTACAGAAAAAGAGAGAGAGAGAGAGAGGGATAGATAGGGACAGACAGACAGGAACGGAGAGAGATGAGAAGCATCAATCATCAGTCTCTCATTGCGACACCTTAGTTGTTCATTGATTGCTTTCCATATGTGCCTTGACTGTGGGCCTTCAGCAGATGGAGTAACACCTTGCTTGAGCCAGTGACCTTGGGCTCACGCTGGTGAGCTTTGCTTAAACCAGATGAGCCCGCGCTCAAGCTGGTGACCTCGGGGTCTCAAACCTGGGTCCTTGGCGTCCCAGTCTGACGCTCTATACAGTGCGCCACCACCTGGTCAGGCACAATCAGATGCAAAATGAGATTTGGTTTTACCAAAATTCAATAACAACATTATATAATTCTTTAATAACTTCTTTATTTATTCTTTTTGAACCACTTGTTCCCATCCTCTGAGTAATTTCTCTTTAATTTTAATGTTATTATTTCTCTTTATCTTTGAGTTTTATTCCTTTTAATGGTAAACACTTTTGGTAATATTTTTCATGAAGGATGAATTATGAAAATAAATGATACAAACTAAGCTACTGATGTGTTACATCATTGGGATAAATGACGCAAGGTAATTTTAGAGTCCAGTTTGGTAAAATGAGCTCAGCCAACCAATAAGTCTCAGCATTAAGGTGTTCCAAATTGTTATATAGTCAGATTTAATTTTAGAATGTTATGATCATGAAAGATGAATCAACCAAATCATAGATAAATTACCTTCAGCTCCAGTCAACCATATTCTATCATTTTCCAAGAGATGAATTTTAATGTAATATAGGGAAGCTTTATTCTCTGAGGTATTTGCAATATTACATATTACTAGAGCCGAAAACCTTGTCAGCATTTTCATTATAAATTCCAAACTATCAATAAAAATAAAAAAGTCAGTATCAATTTGTGATGAAAGGAAGAGAAGAGGAAAACATGTATTCTTACATATTTTGGAGTCACATTGGTGAGAAAATAATTTTCTCAGAAAAGGCAAAACTGAATTGTATATTTTTGAGAAAAGTAAAGTTTTTGGTTCTAGAATTACTGAATGATTACTTAGCATGAAAAGTTTATATTCAAGGCGGTCTTGAAATAAGAAAATGTTATTACTTTTTACTTCGATCTTAGCTGAATGGATATTACCAAATTTCATTCATGCAAACATTCACTAGCTTAGCAAAAATTTGTGCAACAACTTTTATGAGACTAGCAATATGTTAGATATAAGAGTTTACCTGAGGGACCCCAAAGGAAATGCCCACAGCGGTAACCAGCTTAATACATTCTCTTATGGAATTTATGGTCCAAAGAAGAGAGACTCTAGATATATAATCTCTTATTCATTCATTTATTTATAGATGGATGTTGAGATTCTAACATGTGTCAGGCATTGTTCTAGGCCAGTGATTAGCAAACCGCTGCTCACGAGCCACATGCGGCTCTTTGGCCCCTTGAGTGTGGGTCTTCCACAAAATACCACGTGCGGGCGCTATCTCAATAAGGAATGTGCCTACATAGTTTAAGTTTAAAAAATTTGGCTCTCAAAGGAAATTTCAATCCTTGTACTGTTGATATTTGGCTCTGTTGACTAATGAGTTTGCCAACCACTGTTCTAGGCACTGGGAATATAGCAAGATACAAAACTGATAAAAAAAAATCCCTGCCCTCATGGAGCTTAATTAACTTCTTCTGTGGTAAGTGCTGTAGAGGTTAATGTAGGCTTCCATGGAAACCCAGTCAATATAAGCCCATAGTTGGTCTAACCACTTGCTCAAATGTCTCCTGGAAAGGGCTGAGAAGCTGCCCCAGCTGTATTTCCTTAGGGAAGTTCAGGATGTAAATACTAGAGTGGAGAGCCTGGGAGTGATGGAGGAGGGCTGTGTTTATGCCTGAAGATCTCTATCTTGCAAATATATTTTCTGCAACATGTAACCACCACATTGATTCAGTGTACTTGGCTAAGAGTGTCTCTTACATATACCTAGACTGGGCTACATGGAGAAATATGCCAGTATTGTATGTGTGTATGTATGTATGTATGTATGTATGTGTCACTTGGATTAGGGAGACTTCTATGCTTCCATAGCATCTGATAGGACTCTTATGAAACATGTATTATCAGCCCTAGCCAGTTTTCTCAGTGGATAGAGCATCAGCCTGGTGGGAAGATGTCCCGGGTTTGATCCCTGGTCAGGGCATACAAGAGAGGCAACCATCTGCTTCTCTCTCCTTCTCTCTCCCCCTCCTCTCCCTTTTCTCCTCCTGCACCCAGTGGATCGATTGGTTCAAGCATCTGCAAGGGTGCTGAGGATAGCTCTGTTGGTCCAAGCGTCAGCCCCAAGTGCTAAGGGTAGCTTGGCTGATTTGAGCATTGGCCCCAGATGGCGGTGGCCAAGTGGATCCCAGTAGGGGCACATACAGGAGTCTGTCTCTATCTCCCCTCCTCTCACTTACAAAAGGAAAGAAAAAGAAAGGAAGAAAGAAAGAAAGAAAGGAAGAAAGAAAGAAAGAAAGAAAGAAAGAAAGAAAGAAAGAAAGAAAGAAAGAAAGAAAGAAAGAGGAAAGAAAAAAAGGAAGGGAAGGAAAGAAGGAAGGAAAGAAGGGAGGAAGGAAGGAAGGAAGGAAGGAAGGAAGGAAGGAAGGAAGGAAGGAAAGAAAGAAGGAAAGAAAGAAGGAAGGAAGGAAAGAAGGAAGGAAGGAAGGGAGGAAAGAAGGAAGGTAGGTAGGAAGGAAGATGCATTATTACTTGCAAAGTATGCATCCTCTGTGTAGGTGTTTGGGGTCAGGAAGCTACACTTCTTAGAAAGTTTTGGAAAATTTTGCTCATATATTTTAATTGTGTTCTTTTTTGTGTGTCATCCAGATAAAATAAACTTTTATTTATCCAAGTGGTATCTGTGCTTGATCTTTCTATTCATCTAAACCTGCTATTGAAATCAATCAATTTAGCCTTACCAGGTGGTAGTACAGTGGATAGAGTGTCGGTCTGGGACGCTGAGGACCCAGGTTTGAAACACTGAGGTCACAAGCTTGAGTGCGGGCTCATCTGGCTTGAGCACAGGGTCACCGGCTTGAATGTGGGATCATAGACATGACCCCATGGTCACTGGCTTGAGCCCAAGTTCGCTGGGGTCGCTGGCTCTGCTGGGGCCCCCAGGTCAAGGCACACATAAGAAAGCAATCAATGAACAACTAAAGTGCCACAACTAAGAGTTGATGCTTCTCATTCCCCCCTGTCTCTCTCTCAGACAAAAAAAGAAAAAGAAAAAAAGAAAAAAAGAAAGAAAAAGAAAAGAAAAAGGAGGAGAGCTCAGTTGGTTAGAACATAGTCCCAAAGTGTGGATATTGCTAGTTTGATTCCTGGTCAGGGCACATACAGGAACAGATTGATGTTTCTTTTGCTCTCTCTCTTTCTCCCTCTCTTCCTCTCTTAGTAAAAAAAAAATCAATAAAAATGCCTGACCAGATGGTAGTGTAGTGGATAGAGTGTCAGACTGGGATGCGGAGGACCCAGATTCAAAACCTGAGGTCACCAGCTTGAGCATGAGCTCATCTAGTTTGAGCCCAAGGTCACTGGCTTGAGCAAGGGGTCACTCGCTCTGCTGTAGCCCCCTGGTCAAATCACATATGAGAAAGCAATCTATGAACAACTAAGGTGCCGCAACGAAGAATTGATGCTTCTCATCTCTCTCCTTTCCTGTCTGTCTGTCCCTATCTGTCCCTCTCTCTGTCTCACACACACACACACAAAGTTATGAGAGAGCTTTTTAAGACTTCTAATTTAAGCATTGTATCCTATGGCCATACATTATGTAGGAGCCACAGAACAACAGGGTCATCTCTAGCCCAGGTCATCTTTTCATTAATAAGTCTCTTCAGGATGCAAGAACAGACTCATATCTGCATGAAATACAGGGTGGGACAAAAGTAGATTCACAGTTGTGAATACATAAAACACAGAATTTATTCTTGTATTATTATTTATTAATTATGCCTGACCTGTGGTGGTGCAGTGGATAAAGCATTGACCTGGAATGCTGAGGTTACCAGTTTAAAACCCTGGGCTTGCCTGGTCAAGGCACATATGGAAGTTGATGCTTCCTGCTCCTTCTCTCATCTGTCTCTCTCTCCCCTCTCTAAAATGAATAAATAAAAGTAAAAAAAAAATCTTCAAATATATTATTTATTAATTATTGTTTTATTTTCCCTCCGAACAACTGTAAATCTGCTTTTGCCCTCCCTGTATACAGGTACCTTGGTGGATAGTTTGAAGGAAGCAGGAGAAGACTGCTTTTAACTCCAAAATGTTCCACCATTACTTCTCAGTATCTAAATTTAACATGTGACAGATGACTCAGTTTGGGCTTTTCCTCCAGCAGAGCACTCAGCAAGGACATGGGAGCAAACATTTTAATGTGGGTGATCCTAGGAATTAGATGTGAGGGAGTGGAAGAAGTGAGAGACAGAGAAGGAAAAACAGCCCCCAAAAAAATAATGTATTAGCTGCTTACCACTGTGTGCAACTCAAACCCACTGTGTAGAATCGCTTAGAGCGACAAACCAAAGGGCAGGAAGGCTGGGATAGTTTTCTGCTGACTCTCATCCTCCATTGGCTGCCAAGTGCCTTTCCGAGTGGTAATTCCCCCAAACACCAGAACTGAGCCTGTGGGCTATAAGTAGCCTTCCTTGGTTTCAGAGAAAGCCATAAGGCAGAAAAGCAAGAGAAGCCAAGGTATGGACTTAAGGTAGAACACTGCCATATGCATGGAATTGTCCATGATGCTACACTAAAATCTGATGGGCTGAGGAATGTGGCACAGGGCATCAAAAGCGTCTGCTGGAGTCAGACAAGGTCACTTTTCTTATTTTCTGAGACCTGGAACATACTGACCCTCTTTAGTTGGAAATGGCCTACATAAAGTTCTGCATAACTGATGAAACACTTGATGGTATGCTTCAAAATGAAAAAAGAGATAGACACTTTTTTTGGCATAGTGATGTATAAAAAATATGCCGAGAGAACCAGTTTGGCAGTGAGAATATTCTGAATGTCTTGTGGATGTTCTCTTCCTGTAGCATCTTGGAGGGAACTGAGTCTTGAGGAAACTGGGACAATTTACTGACACATTTTACAGTAGTGAGGAACAGTTATTAGACATTTATTGAGCACTATGCTATGTTCGGCACTGTTCCAAGCCCTTTTATATGTTTTAATGCAGGTGTGGGGCAGCAATCCTGAGTAATCCAGTCTGACGGTAGCTTTATCTCTCTGCAAGCCTGAGGTAAGATCCTATGACTAGCTGAGGTGGGAGGGTGTTGGCTGAACTGAATTGACCCAGGAGACTCATGGAGAAACTTGCTGTCTACAGTTGTAAGAGAGGTGGATTGATCGCCCTGATACTGCTCCACCCTGCTTACTCCGGGGAAACTTAAGAACATAGCATCTATCCTTATCACACTTCACATGAGAGCTCTCAGCTTCTGAATTAATTTGCTACTACTCAGAGAGAGGAAAATATCCCTACATTATTTTTCATTGGGTGTTCTGATGTTAAAGGAACCTATGCCTGTTTAAGAACACATACAGTTTGAAGAAGAGAACTGATGAAACAACTAAAATGAATGACATACTGGTACAGAAATAATGCAAGAAACAAAAGAGCCCTTTAATCAAAATGCAGTGAGAACTTCGGGTAGATAGAGTTAGCACAAAACAATTCCTGAAATAGTACATGGTTTCAAAATTCAGTTAAAATTTTGAAGAAAAAACAAACTACAGGAAAAAAGGAATTATCAGGAAGATCAATAAAGGAAATATCTCACCACACAGAGTCCAAAATATAAAGAAATATAAGCAATGAATGAAAAGTTAACAAAAGTGAAGAATAGATTCAGGAGAGCTTATGTGCATGGAGAAAGGGACAACTGGAGATCTTTAAGTAAAAGAATTATAAAACCTCTCTGAGCCTGACCTGTGGTGGCGCAGTGGATAAAAGTGTCGACCTGGAACTCTGAGGTTGCCGGTTTGAAACCCTGAGTTTGCCTGGTCAAGGCACATATGGGAGCTGATGCTTCCTGTCTCCCCCCTTCTCTCTTCCTTCCTCTCTCTTCTCTCTAAAATGAATAAATAAAGTCTTTAAAAAAAACAAAAAAACTTCCACCTGACCAGGCGGTGGCGCAGTGGATAGAGCATCGAACTGGGATGCAGAGGACCCAGGTTCGAGACCCCGAGGTCACCAGCTTGAGCGCAGGCTCATCTGGTTTGAGCTAAAGCTCACCAGCTTGGACCCAAGGTCGCTGGCTTGAGCAAGGGGTTACTCAGTCTGCTGAAGGCCCGCAGTCAAGGCACATATGAGAAAGCAATCAATGAACAACTAAAGTGCCACAACGAAAAACGAATAATTGATGCTTCTCATCTCTCTCCGTTCCTGTCTGTCTGTCCCTATCTATCCCTCTCTCCGACTCTCTCTGTCTCTGTAAAAACAAAACAAAACAAAACAAAACAAAAAAAAACCCTTTCTTGAGCTGAAGAAAGACTTGAAGTTTAAAATGAAAGTGCTCTCCATGAGCCGACAGCTATAATTGGTAAAATACCTGAATTACAAGATAAGAAGAGTATCTTATAAGAATCAATTACTACAGAATTTGTTTCAGAGTCCCATGAATGAATTGTGTCCTCTGTTAGTGATTTTACCAACAGCTTTGTGTGGCAACAGTTAAAGAGCTAAAAATGCCATCCAGGACTATCCAGAAGAACACAGAAGAAAATTAAAATTTTTGTAAAGAATGAATTAAAGGGAACTCACAGATAACTTATAATTAGCATGTGTAGGGACTTTGTGGCTACACTGTAAAAAAGGGGAAAAAAACATATTAACATAAGACTTCCAGTCTGTAAGTTTGGAAGCTTAAAGACAGTGAAACAATGTTTATAGACCTTTGAAAGAAAAGAATTATGATCCAAGAAGGCAAAATAAAATTCAGATTATCATTTATATGCAAGGGCACAGAAAATTTTTTAATATTTGAGAATTCATAAGTATATCCTCCATGTACTCTTTTAAAGAAAGTTAATGTTAAAAAATACAGAACCGGAAATTAAATATCAAAATAGAAAAAGATGAGATGACTTACAGAGGATAAGATGAGAACTAAGACAACCTAAAGCCACAAAGCTTAATAAGAGTAGGAATTGTTGGCATTAACATGACTACTATACCAGGAAATTCTTGCCCGAGAAGGTAAAGTTATAAATAATTTTTTGTTTGTTTTAGGAACTTCCTGAAATCTATATATCTGAACAAAAGGCTGCTTATATAACCCTCATCAATGTAAACAGCCCTCATTCAGAATAGGTCATTCAAACTTGCCTTTTCAATTGACTGTTCACCTTTGAAGGATGGCTTCATAATCCTTGCCCATCATGTCCAACAATCCTAAAGTTTACCTGATTCCAATCAGGCCCCCATTCCTCCCACATATTAAAAAACCTACTCTAAAACCAGTGAAGGGAATTAGAATATGCCACCCCAACCCCAAATATGCCACTTTGGCATATTGATTATCTTGAACTGAAGGTACTTGAGAAACAGCAGATGCTAAAAGGGTTCTCTGATGTCTTCCTTGTACCTAAAATCAGGTCACAAAATTTCCCATAAGAAAGGTGCCTTCTCGCCTGACTAGGCGGTGGCGCAGTGGATAGAGCATCTCACTAGGATGCGGAAGAACCCAGGTTCGAGACCCCGGGGTTGCCAGCTTGAGCACAGGCTCATCTGGCTTGAGCAAAAAGCTCACTGGCATGGACCCAAGGTCACTGGCTCAAGCGGGGGGTTACTCAGTCTGCTGAAGGCCCGCGGTCAAGGCACATATGAGAAAGCAATCAATGAACAACTACAGTGTCACAACGAAAAACTGATGATTGATGCTTCTCATCTCTCTCCGTTCCTGTCTGTCTGTCCCTATCTATCCCTCTATCTGACTCTCTGTCCCTGTAATAAATAAATAAATAAATAAATAAATAAATAAATAAATAAATAAATAAATAAATAAATAAATAAAGGTGCCTTCTCTGTACCGGGAAAGGAAGAACATTCTTATCACTGGAGATGGAAAAGTTGATGTCAAGTTAAATCTAAACAAACAAACAAACCTTCTAAAATAACCCTCTCATTTCCCCTCCTATCTCTCCTAGTCACTTTCCCACAATTTACTGCCCAATTCTACCTTCTTTTGTTTAAATTTATTGTTCTTTGTTCAAATAGTATATAAGCTCTTAGGCTTATCTGCTTATTTGAGTCTTCATTTATTTTCTACTAAGGCTCCTGTGCCACATAAAAATATTAACATCAAATAAAATTTGTATGTTTTTTTCCCTGTTAACCAATCTTTTGTCTGTTTAACTCTCAGGCCCAGTCACAGAACATAAGAGGTTACAGGAAAAGTCTTTTCTTCCCTGATTCAAATGTTCTGACTCATTCATCTAAGAAACAAATAGGTAAAACTACTGATGACAGGTAAATGAATAGGTAAAACTACTGATGACAGGTAAAACTGAGGAAACATCGAGCATCAAACCAAGCTACAGGTAAATAAATTTGGCTATTTCCACAGTGTCTGATCTACTGGTTGGCTCTTCTTTTGTTTACTTCTGGATTTGGTTGTTCTTCTGGGCTTTGTCTTGAGTTCTCTCTCTCTTTTTTCTTTTTTCTTTTTTTTTTTAGCAAGAGAGAGACAGACAGACAGACAGGGACAGACAGACAGACAGGAAAGGAGAGAGATGAGAAGCATCAACTCATAGTTGTAGCACCTTACTTGTTCATTGATTGCTTTCTCAAAAATGCCCTGACTGGGGCACTCCAGCTGAGCCAGTGACCCCTTGCTCAAGCCAGCAACCTTGAGCTTCAAGCCAGTGACCTCTGGGCTCAAGCCAGTGACCGTGGGTTCATGTCTACAATTCCATGCTCAAGCCAGCAACCCTGCGCTTAAGCTGGATAAACCCACACTCAAGCTGGCAACCTCAGGGTTTCGGACCTGGGTCCTTCGCATCCCAGGCTGATGTTCTATCCATTGTGCCACTGCCTGGTCAAGCTCTCTTTTTCTTTTTGAAATCATGCTATTTTCTATTTCCATGGCTCAAATATACACTTACAATTCTATAATTACCAGTAACTCAAACCTCTCTTCTGAACTCCAGGTTCATATATTTAAGTGCATTCATGCTACCCTTAGTTAAATGTCACACAGATTTAAAAATTATAAAGCTGTACTCTTATTCTTTCCCATCCATCCTGTGTCACCTCCAGTCTTCTACATCTTAGTTAATGACACCATACCACCCTCTAGTACGATGTTCAAGCCAGAACCTGGAAATTATTTCTAACTCTTGTCTCTTTCTCACTTACACTCCCAAACACTGAGACCTTTTGGTTTTTACCCAAAATCTTGAATCTCTTCATTACTGGTGTCATTCTAATAAAAACCACCCTTTTCTTTTGCAACAGTGCATTTTCTTTTATTGCCCCAACAATGCATTCTTCACCTTAATACCTTACATCAAGATTGGGGACTTCCTCTGATTAGAACCTTTTAGTAGCCTGACCAGGCATTGGTGCAGTGGATAGAGCATTGGACTGGAATGCAGAGGACCCAGGTTCGAGACCCTGAGGTTGCCAGCTTGAACTTGGGCTCATCTGGTTTGAGCAAAAGCCCACCAGCTTGAACCCAAGGTCGCTGGCTTGAGCAAGGGGTTACTCGGTCTGCTGAAGACCCTTGGTCAAGGCACATATGAGAAAGCAATCAATGAACAACTACGTTTTGCAACGCGCAACAAAAAACTAATGATTGATGCTTCTCATCTCTCTCCATTCCTGTCTGTCTGTCCCTGTCTATCCCTCTCTCTGACTCACTCTCTGTCTCTGTAAAAAATAAATTAAAAAAAGAGAAACTTTTAGTAATTTCTCTTTGCTCTTTGATAAAATGTAAAATCCTTAAGAAGACTAACAAATAGCTTTATATAAGATCTGACCCTTGCCTATCTTTCCCATCTTATTTCAAACCATTTGCTGTCTGTGTTACTGTTTTATTAGCTTTTTTTTTTTTTTTTTTTTTTTTTTGGTATTTTTTCTGAAGTTGGAAATGGGGAGGCAGTCAGACAGACTCCCGCATGCGCCCGACTGGGATCCACCTGCCATGCCCACCAGGGGGCGTCGCTCTGCCGCAATCAGAGACTTTCTAGCTCCTGGGGCAGAGGCCAAGGAGCCATCCTTAGCACCCGGGCCATCTTTGCTCCAATGGAGCCTTGGCTGCAGGAGGGGAAGAGATAGACAGAGAGGAAGGAGAGGGGGAGGGGAGGAGAAGCAGATGGGCGCCTCTCCTGTGTGCCCTGGCCGGGAATCGAACCTGGGACTCCCACACACCAGGCCGACACTCCACCACTGAGCCAACCCGCCAGGGCCTTTTATTAGCTTTTAAGTTCTTGAATGTGTCAAGATGTTTTCAAGTTCACAACGTTCACACTTTCTTTTTCCCACTCTCTTGGCGTATCTCTTTTAGACTAAGCATTAGCTGGGACTTAGAGAAAGTAAAAATCTGCTCCATCACTCATCAGGCTGGAGTAATAAACATGGGTAAAGCCACTGCCAAGTTTATAGGAAATTATTTCTTCCAAGAACATGCCATAAAGTATCATAACAACCCCTTATTTTTAGTGACTACTATCTTCTTACTTGCTGAGGAACTTTTCACTAAAAAAGACTATCAGAAGCTTTGTTGTTTGAAACTATAGTATGAAGGATAAAACATCCCGCTATTGTCTGGGAATTTTAAGATACTTTGACATAGAGAATCAGCTTTAATTAACAACTGGGTAAAAAGCTTAAGATAAGGGGCTTCTGAACACAGCAGTCCACATCTATTTTAACTTTATGTACTTTCCAAGAAGACAGGACCCTGGATCCTTCCCAGACCTGAAGCTGACTTCTGATTTACATTGACTCTATCCAGTCTATGGCCATACCACCCTGAACGCACCTGATCTCATCTGATCTTGGAAGCTAAGCAGGGTCGGGCCTGGTTAGTACTTGAATGGGAGACTCTGCCCAAACACTGCTTCATTTAAATTTCACCTAAATTCTTCCTTTACCCAAAATAATAACTTTATCTTTCTGTTGTTTGGTCAGATGCATTACAGTTATTTTGTGTGTGATCTCCCTCATTGCAATGAGGCAATAATCTGACTTTGTCAGGCTACAGATTGGCCTTGTGCCTATGTACTGATTGGGCAAGGACAAATGACACTCCTTCAAAGGGGCTTCCTAATGTTTCCAAGATAGAACAGATGCTCCTAATCCACTTTATAATAAACACCTGCTTTTCCTTTCTGGTATATTATATCCTTCAGGGTCCCAAAATAATGCAATAATTTAGTCAAAATATCTGGATAAAAATACCAACTAGTTATATTTGTTCTATTCCATCGGTGGTTGTGTAAAGTTAAGAGCACCCTAAATGTCCAATACTTAAAGTCTGAAGCAACTTAAAATGTTCATTGCCTCTACCACACTTCATGACATTTGCATGATGCATCAAATTTATAAAAGTCTGTAGTAATTGGAAACATTAAGTTCCTACCAATCTGGAAAAGTTTTTAACCATTTATTACTGACAAGCAAAGCAGGCCTAAGGGACTGAAAATGAAATAGAAAAAAAAGAGCTGAAATGGTAGGAAAACATTTTAACACATTCTTTTTGTTGTTTTTTTTTATACATCCTTTTTCTTATGATAAAAACAGGCATATCATTACAACAGAAAGGCAAAAATAATATAAAGGGCACCATAATTTTTCACCTATCCAAGGTAATAAAACCTAACGTGTTGGTTCTGTTCTTTCCTAAATACATTCTTTCTTTTTCTCTGACACAACCAGCTTTTATCATCCTCAGCAGCCCTGTTACTGCTTTCTCTGGAGTCTTAATGTTACTAGTTTTTAAGTTCCAAAGCCTGATGGGGACTGGGGATAGCTGAAGAGTCAAGAAAGAGCATAGTAGAAGGAGGTAAAATGACTGGAATGAAACTCTTCTTTACAATTTTGTCTTGGGTTAATGCTAAAAACTACTGCAGCCACTCAGTAACTGTCAAATAAATGAATGAACATATGTGTCAATAAGCAAAATCAGTTAATATATGTCTATTTATTTATTTATTTTTTATTTATTTATTTTTTTTACAGGGACAGAGAGAGAGTCAGAGAGAGGGATTTAGATAGGGACAGACAGACAGGAACGGAGAGAAATGAGAAGCATCAATCATCAGTTTCTCGCTGCGACACCTTAGTTGTTCATTGATTGCTTTCTCATATGTGCCTTGACCACAGGCCTTCAGCAGACCGAGTGGCCCCTTGCTCGAGCCAGCAACCTTGGGTCCAAGCTGGTGAACTTTGCTCAAACCGGATGAGCCCACGCTCAAGCTGGCCACCTCGGGGTCTCGAACCTGGGTCCTCGGCATCCCAGTCCGACGCTCTATCCACTGCACCACCGCCTGGTCAGGCAATATATGTCTATTTAATGTTTAGTTTCTCTAAGATTGTTATTTGCATCCTGAGGATAAAAGTTCAAAATAGCTTTTCATTTCTTGACATTGGATAATGTGGCACATATGTATTTCCTGCTTGTTACCTTTCCTATCTGACAAGTTTCTACTCTGCTGTTTCACAGTAAAACACCATTCTAAGTTAACTAGCCCCTTATCACTTTATACTTTCCTCATCCCCTTTATCCTGTGACGTTTAATGTTTTGTTTAAGCTCAAGTACTCCAGTTATTGCCCATGACAAGAGCAGATACCTTACCACTGGGACTTGATCTGAAGGCAGAGATGTCACTGCAGTCATCAGCCCAGTCTACGGCCATACCACCCTGAACGCGCCCGATCTCGTCTGATCTCGGAAGCTAAGCAGGGTCGGGCCTGGTTAGTACTTGGATGGGAGTCATCAGTCCAAATATTAAGAGTCAAGAAAGACCTTAGTGTGGGGAAAGGTAGAAAAGATAAAGGGGGATAAATGGTGATGAAAGGAGACTTGACTTGGGGTGGTGAACACATAATACAATATAAACATGATGTATTATACAATACACCTGAAAGTTGTATAATTTTATTAACCAATGTCACGCCAATAAATTTAATTTTTAGAACTTAAAAAATAAAAATAAGTAAATAAAAGAAATAATATCTATCTTTCATATACATCTTAAGTCATCAAATATTTTTATCCCATTCCCCTTTAAAATTTTGCATTTATTAAAAATGGTTTATTGTATTCCTATGTAAAACAGAGGTGATAAGTGAAAGTAGCCCAGTATGAAGCACCACTACTTCTTGCATCAAAGAATGTCCTGTAGTTTGCTATTATCTGCAACACACATATATATAATATACACTAAATATTCCAGTTGCATGAATAAAAATTACAAAAACTTCAATGAATAAAATGTGTGCCTAGTATACAATGTAGCAATGTTTTTATGAGAAGTTTTAATACAGAAGTGAACATGCTTATATTCTAGAAATTTTAAAAAATTGTTTCATCTTTTAAGGACATCTAAGGTTGTTGACTTTCCAATACTCAACACAGAAATGTCCGGTTGCCTATTATTTCCTAAATTCCTGTCGGAACCACAGCCTAGATCATCCTGAGTAAGTAATCCTGCAATCCTGAATAAAGGAAATTGTCTAACCCAACACCTTTTTCTATGTTCTTTCTTTTCTTTCAGATTTTTGTTCTCTTTTGGATATCAAGTATCCTTAATCTATCACAGGAATATAAAAATAACTCCTGACTTTTCCATTCTCTTTCAGCACATGCACATATACATCACCACTGCATGATATATTAAATTGCATGATTTGACCCCAGAGAGCCTGTTTTCTCATCTGTAAAAGGGTATGATGCGACCTACCAGTGGAGCAGCTGTGTTAGGCTTGCTTGCAGGGTTACCAGGTGTAAGCACTTTCCTGATTGGTGCGTGAGCACATGGAAGCGCCACACGTGTGTGGCCTATATAAGGCTATTGGTGGTTGCATTCAGGGGGATTGAGGATGCGTGAATTGCCTGCCCGCCACGGTGAGGGGCCATTTTGCTGTTTGTTTGTCTAAGAGACAGTTTCCTCTGCCTGTGTGCTTGTCTGCCATTGTGAGACTTTATTAAACGGAATGACCCAATGCTTTCTGGCTGTGCAGTTTTTCTACCATCTGCCCCAGGGGTCTCCAAACTATGGCCCGCGGCCCCCTGAGGCCATTTATCCGGCCCCCACCACACTTCCGGAAGGGGCACCTCTTTCATTGGTGGTCAATATCTACATCCTGTGCTCCTGGAGTACTGTATGTGGCGGCAGTGGCGCTGCAAAGTGCAGCGGAGCTTACGTACAGTACTACTTCCGGTGACGTGGGACGCATGCATCACGGCTCCTGAAGCGTGTCATATCACTTGTTACGGCTAGCAGTGACAAATATGGAACCGGGCATTGACCATCTCATTAGCCAAAAGCAGGCCCATAGTTCCCATCGAAATACTGGTCAGTTTGTTGATTTAAATTTACATGTTCTTTATTTTAAATATTGTATTTGTTCCTGTTTTGTTTTTTTATTTGAAAATAAGATATGTGCAGTGTGCATAGGGATTTGTTCATAGTTTTTTTTATAGTCCGGCCCTCCAACGGTCTGAGGGACAGTGAACTTGGCCCCTGTGTAAAAAGTTTGGGGACCCCTGAATTCTGCCCGAATCCAATGTGAACCTGCCCAGCCTTGGCCACCGGCATTACACTACCTGAAAATGTTGTAAGAGATTTTAAAATAAAGTATGTAAAGGTTTTAACACAACCTTTGTATTTGGCAAATGCATTGTAAATGGTAGTTTTATCCAGGGGTCTCAAACTCACGGCCCGCGGGCTGCATGCAGCCTGCCGAACAATTTTGTGCGGCCCGCAGACTAATCCACGAAGTTCAAAATATTTTGGATAAAATTAAGGAAGCCTAGAGGCCTACTTGTATTTTTCATTTCTCTAGCATCCTAGCTAGATATTAGATTAGTTAACAGCAGTTGTGATGCGAACTACAGTTTCTGGTTGTTTTGTGACACTGAGTAAACTGCATGTACGATTGTGCTTGTTGTACTGATTTTTTTTGTTTTCAACTGCAGTGAGAAAAGTGTTGCGTAACAGTTGCCTTTTGTAGACCTAGTGCGGCCCGCCGAAAGGTTGTGATCTTGCTCTGCGGCCCACATGCTGAGTTGAGTTTGAGACACCTGTACATTATAATCTTCATCAATGTCCCTTCATTAATTTCTGATTTTAGTAATTTGCGTATGCTCTTTTTTCGTTAATCCAGCTATAGATTTGTCAATTCACCGATCTTTTTAAAGAACCAATTTTTGGCTTCATTTGATTCTATTTTTTTTTCTATTCTCTATTTTTTTTATATCTGTTCTAATCCTTTTTATTTTCTTCCTCTTTACGGCTTCAAACTCAATTGAATACAGTAAATTCAAGAATTTTTTCCTCAAATGCTTAATATGTAAGAATAAATAAGTACTTCTGAGTCATGAGGCCAAGAGAAGTCTATTTGTTAGATTTACTGTTTAAATCCCTATGAACAACAGCTCATATACAATTTATATAAGACTATTAATATATCTTTAGGAAGATGATTAGAAAAGGCAGGAGGTCCAGGGAGAGAATTACCCTACATTGAATGTTGAAGTCATTGTCTATTTTCTGAGACGTGCCGACAGAAAGAACAATACCACGACCTCTTGGGTATTTACAGGAAGTAACGCTGGTGGCCAGGCCAGGCAGGTCCATATTGGATTTGGGCAGATGGTAGAGAAACTGTGGAGCCAGAAAGTGTCGGGCCATACCTGTTTATTGGAGGCTCTCAAAGAGTGGTCAGCAAATAAACAACAAAAGTGAAAGACTTAGTAAACAAAGGAAAATTTGCTATTCGCAGTAAAGGTAAGGGAGCAAGCAAAACCGCATCTCACGGTGGCAGGAGAGTGATCTGGGAGCGTCACCACCCAGGGGAAGCACCCATAGCCTTACATAGGCTATGCACACATGCCTCCGCCACATGCTCACGCACTAATCAAGCAAAGTGCTTGCAGCTGGTAAACCCATGAGCAAGCTTAACACAGCTGCCCCACACAGGAAAAGCTAAAATCAATACTTTCATTTCTAGATCATAATTTTATCATGAGAAATGTCAGAACTTGGTCTTTTTCTGAAGAAAACTAAGATAGCAAGAACCATCTGTTATCCCATGAACACTGATGTCTACTCCTTGAGAAAAGAACATGGATCTAAGTGACACCATTCCTATAAAATGGGTTCCACAACTCTCCCCAAAGATGTAGTTCATATATGACTAAGACTGGCTTTCTAAAGGTCTGTTCAGAAGAGTTGCCTTCTGTAATGCTGGTGGCCAAGGCCAGGCAGGTCCACATTGGATTTGGGCAGACCATAGAGAAAATGTGGAGCCAGAAAGCACTGCCCCATTCCTAATAGAGTCTTGCAACGGTGGACGAGCAAACAGGCAGGGGAAAATTGCTTCTCAGGCAAATGAACAGCAAAAATGGCCCCTCATAGTGGCGGGCCAACAATCTGCAATCCACCACCACAATCTCCCTAGACCAGGGGTCGGGAAACGTTTTGGCTGAGAGAGCCATGAATGCCACATATTTAAAAATGTAATTCCATGAGAGCCATGCAATGACCTGTGTACGTTATGCATTATCCAATAAAAATTTGGTGTTGTCCCGGAGGACAGCTGTGATTGGCTCCAGCCACCCGCAACCATGAACATGAGCGGTAGGAAATGAATGGATTGTAATACATGAGAATGTTTTATATTTTTAACGTTATTATTTTTTTTATTAAAGATTTGTCTGTGAGCCAGATGCAGCCATCAAAAGAGCCACATCTGGCTCACAAGCCATAGGTTCCTGACCCCTGGCCTAGACTATGCTGATGTGGCATTGCCACGTGCTCACACACTAATCAGGCAAAGTGCTTGCAGCTGATAAACCATTGAGCAAGCCTAACACAGCTGTTTTCCCACACCTTCTCTCTGATTTTCATTTGTGTCTCTTGCTTAGCTTTCACACATCACCTTACCTGACTCAGATCACCTCCATCACTAGATATCTCATCCTACCCACATATGCCATGCTTCCTATGCTTCGTAAACCACAATTATTCTGAGTTAGAGACCCAAGATCATATCTAAGGAGTTAGGATTTGCTATTACTCTCAGTAAAAAACTTCAGCAAGAATCAGAAAAGTGGCCCTGGCCGGTTGGCTCAGTGGTAGAGCGTCAGCCTGGCGTGTGGGGGACCTGGGTTTGATTCCCGGCCAGGGCACATAGAAGCGCCCATTTGCTTCTCCACCCCCCCTCCTACCTCTCTGTCTCTCTCTTCCCCTCCTGTAGCCAAGGCTTCATTGGAGCAAAGATGGCCCGGGCGCTGGGGATGGCTCCTTGGCCTCTGCCCCAGGCGCTAGAGTGGCTCTGGTCATGGCAGAGCGACACCCCGGAGGGGCAGAGCATCGCCCCCTGGTGGGCAGAGCATCGCTCCTGGTGGGCGTGCCGTGTGGATCCTGGTTAGGCGCATGCGGGAGTCTGTCTGACTGTCTCTCCCCGTTTCCAGCTTCAGAAAAATACAAAAAATAAAATAATAATTAAAAAAAAAAAAGAATCAGAAAAGCATGAAAAAACATCCTATGAGTTAAGTGAAGTTAATGGAACTCAGGTTCTTTTCACTTTCTGCTGTGTCATTTCATTGTGCTGGCTTTGTTTTCAAGCTGTCTCCTTTCTGGTTGTAGGATGGCTGCAGCAGGTCTAGTCAATACATTTGGACATGCTAATGTCTAGGTCAGTTGCCTCTTCTTTGTGTGTATCTTCTCACGTTTAAAGAATAAAGTTTTTTTAAGATTTTATTTTTATTCATTTTAGGGGGGGGAGAGAAAGAGGGAGAGAAGGGGAGAGGAGTAGGAAGCATCAACTCCCATTTGTGCCTTGACCAGAAAAGCCTGGGATTTTGGGCTGGCAATGTCAACATTCCAGGTCGATGCTTTATACACTGCGTGACCACAGGTCAGGCAGAATAAAGTTTTAAAATATTATATTTTAAATTAATAGAATCTCTACTGTCAACCTCTTTCATATTTCCAAATCATCCATAGTATCTATTAAAAACAAAATATCTGTGTAAATAATTTATTTTAGTAAAATACACAGAATAATTGCTGAGCAAGCTAAGAATTTTTAGGGTTGGGGCGGAGAGAGGGGTACAAAGACTAGTGGAAGGTGGGCTTAAGTCTAGTAGGAACAGAAGTTTAGAGCCAGGAGCAAAAAACAAGTTTTGAGCTAGGATTTCTTGGCCTCGTAATTTCTTTTCTTACCTCCTTACTTCTAAAAAATTTGTACAGTAATACCTTGGTTTTTCTTGACTTCGATTGTTGTCAGTTTTGGTTTTTGTTGATATTTTCAGTGAAAAATTTGTCTCGGTTTTCAGTGGTTGCCTCAGATTTTGTCCACATGCCCATGTGACCTCGCTGCTAATTTTGCAGAAACAAAGGGCGACCCATGCATTCTCCTACTCAGTATGGCGTTGGTTCTTGTTGTGTGAGCATCACCCCACGCATCTAGCCAAACAATTACATTACTTTCCAGTGTTTTTTGTGCTTTTTAAAATTGATTGTGAGTGCTAATACTACAATTACATGTAAGTGATTACTGTGTATACAGTGTTCGGTGTAATATGTTTATTTGTGTTTTTCAGTTTCAAAATGTACGTAACGCATATAAGATAAAATTACAAAGTGCCTTGATACCTAAGGTCCTTATGGAGGGGGATTCCCCTTTCAAACAATAATATCTGCACCTCTCTCTCCCCTCCTTGCCATCTTCCATATGCCAAGAAGAGTCTTCAGAAAGGTAAATGCCATGTTAAATGTTCATTTATTCTTTACATTAGTCTTTTATATTCATTTTATATAATTTCTTACTGTTTTCAGCATTAAACACTACATTTATTCTCTATGAAATGTGTTTTGGGTATGTATTTTGGAGTGTCTAGAATGAATTAATTGGATTTAAATTGACTCATATGGAAATCATTGCCTTGGTTTTTGTCGGTTTTAGATTTCACCGATTATTTTCAGACAGATTATTGACAAAAACCAAGGTATCACTGTATTCTATAACTTGCCTTGGCTAAACATTCTTAATTTCATAATCTAATTTAATCAATGACAACTACTGTACCACCTTTCCAATATCCATTTTAAGCATCTCAATCACTGAATACCATCTCCTTGCTTTCAGTATATTTTACTGTGCAAACTGCAACATTCTTTTGACTCAATAGGATCTCCAATTCATTCACCCTATAAAGGGTCTAGTCAATACATTTGTATTGACAGATCACCCCATCATTTGTCTTTCTTAGAACCAAAAAAATTTCCCAACTTCCCAGTAAGCTGACCTTCATGTCTCAGTGGCCAGAATTGAGTCACATGCTCTTTCTAAACCCAAACTGGTAAGAAAAATATAGATATGAAAAAAGGCATCAAAGTAGTGGTGGCATGAGACATACTCCTGATCTTTCCCCTTGAAATTTCAACAAATTAAACAACTATAAGGCAGAGAAGAAACCCCACCTGGGCTCACAGGTGCACCTGAAAGATCCATGCATCAAATTGACTAAAGGTAGAATGGGTTGAAAAGTGGGGAAGAAGATAAAACACATTTGTGGTGGACTCTGAGGAGGAGCAAACCTGGAGTGACTGGTTTGTTGTTTTTTTTCTCTACTAAATGACAGGGAGGAGGGAAGTTCATGCTATTTGGATTTTGTCTGAAGGGTATGGTGAAGGAAACCCAGAGTGACTGGGTATCCTTCTGCCAGAAGGAGTGCTGAGAAAGAGGGGCAGATGGGAGAAACTAAACCAAATAAGCCAGACTGCTTTGGGGTCATGGCCAGTATTCACTGGTTTGCAGGAACAATTCATGAATTTGACCCCCAAAGCAAGGGGAGTAAAGGCAAAAATAAATCAATGGGACTATATCAAACTAAAAAGCTTCTGCACAGCAAAAGAAACTGAAAACAAAACGAATAGGCAGCCAACTAAATGGGAGATGATTTTTGTAAACAACAGCTCTGATTAGGGGTTAATATCCAAAATATATAAAGAACTCACAAAGCTCAACAACAAATAAGCAAGCAATCCAATTAAAAAATGGGGAGAGGACCTGAACAGACACTTCTCCCAAGAGGACATAAAAATGGCCAACAGGTATATGAAAAGATGTTCATCTTCACTAGCTATTTGAGAAATGCAAATCAAAATTACAATGAGATACCACCTCACAGCTGTTAGATTGGCTATTATCAACAAGACAGGTTATAACAAATGTTGGAGAGGTTGTGGAGAAAAAGGAACCCTCAGTGAATTTCTCACTGCTAGTAGGAATGCAAATTAGTACAACCATTATGGAAGAAAGGATGGTGGTTCCCGAAAAAATTAAGAATAGAACTACCATATGACCCAGCAATCCCCCTACTGGGTATCTATCTCAAAAACTCAAAAACACTGGTACATAAAGACACATGCACCCCCATGTTTATTGCAGCATTGTTCACAGTAGCCAAGACATGGAAACAACCAAAGTGTCCCTTGAAAGTGTGGAGGAAAAAGGGGCCAATGCTGAACCTGACAAACTCAGGGAAAGCCTGCTTGGTATCCTTACAGAATCTGGGACCTAACGTAAACACACAGGATAAGCTGAAATCAAAACTTTTTAACAAAAGCAGTTTATGGTGGGTAGTCATGACCTAGGGACTTATTCTCTATCTGAACAAAGGTCACTGTTTGCTTTGAAGCATGTCTGTTGCCTTTTGCATCTATAGTAATGTACCTGATAACATGTTTTTGAAACATAGGGGTAATCTTTTTCTGCCCCCTCGGGGAAGGCATCCCACCAGAGCAGGAACCAGCAAACCCTTTGGTTGCTATTTTTAAAAATTTATTGATTGATTGATTTTTGGAGAGCAGAGAGATAGAGAGAGATATAGGGGAGAACAGGAAGCATCAACTCACTGTATTTGATTCCTGTATGTGCCTTGACCAGGCAAGCTCAGGGTTTCGAACTGGCGACCTTGGCATTCCAAGTCGACGCTAGATGCACTGTGCCACCACAGGTCAAGCTGATTGTTATTATTATCACGTTAATTAACTGATCTGTCTTGTGCTTCTCTATGTAAGAGAGGTTTCAGTATATACATTTTTTATTTTTATTCAATCCCAGGTATTTCCCAGTTTTGCTTTCTCCCGCCTCCCTAATTGATCACCAATCAATTTCATGTAACCCCCTTGCGTCTTTCTCTTTGATTCTGATGTATAAAATGAGTAGTGAGGCTGCCATTTTCTGGTGCACTTTCTCAATCTGTTGAAACTCTGCTTCCTGGCAATTACTGACAGTTTGGCTCAAATAAACTCATAAAAATCTTTACAGATTTGGAAGGGTTTTTTTACGTTGACAATAGAGGATTGTATTAAGAAGATGTGGTACATATATACAATGGAATACTACTCAGCCATAAGAAATGATGACATAGTGACATTTACAACAACATGGATGGGCCTTCAGAATATTATACTGAGTGAAATAAGTTAATTAGAAAAAGCTAAGAACTGTATGATTTCACATATATGTGGGATATAGAACTGAGACTCATGGACATAGATAAAAGTGAAATGGCTAACAAGGGGAGGTGGAGGTAGGATAGAGGTAGAAGAAAGGGTGTAAAGAGAGACAAATATACAGTGATGGAAAATGATTTGACTTTGTGTGGTGGCTATACAACATAATTAACAGTTCAAATGCTATAGAAATGTTTATCAAAAACCTACATACTCTTACTGATCAATGTCAACTTATTAGATTTAATTTTCTAAATAAAATTAAAATTTTTTTTTACAAGAGCCTGACTTGTGGTGGCGCAGTGGATAAAGTGTCAACCTGGAATGCTGAGGTTGCCGGTTCAAAATCCTGGGCTTGCCTGGTCAAGGCACATACGGGAGTTGATGCTTCCTGCTCTTCCCCCTTCTCTCTCTCTCCCGCTCTCTCCCCTCTCTAAAATATGAATAACTAAAGTCTTTAAAAAAAAATTTTTACAAGAAAAAAAAGAAAAATATAATTACCAGGAATTAGTTAACTCATAGTAATTGCTAGAGTATCATGTGTAAAATTTATCCTCTAGTCCCAGCTACAAGTGATAGTTTTGAAGTCACTGTTCATTTGTCAAGAATAGGGTAGGAAAAGAAACACAAAAATAGCTGTTTCTATCAATCACATTCTGGAACTGGTTCTACTAAATCTTGTTGGGTGACTTTAAGTAAGGCATCTAACCTGATATAAATATTGTTGTCATGGAATAGTTTGAAAAGATAATTACACTGCATAAATGCAAAACAAAATCATTTCTACATTTTAGCTACCCATACTGCCTATTTGTCCTATTGCCATGTATTTACTCACTCATTCAACTTTTCTCTTTTTTTGTCTTATAGTATTTATTATTCCCTATTCCATAAAAAGGTACATGATCTCTATCTTCCAACCCCTGTTCAAAAAACACTTCAGACAAATAGAATGGCTATTTTAATGGTACTCCAGTCATTCCAGCAACTTTTTCTCATATATCTTTTCAACAAATAGTTGCTGATAGTTTACTTAATGTAAGATATTGAATGAATATATTGGAATCAAAAAAGTTTTCATCATAGCCCTTGAAGCTAAGGTATTAACCAATGAATGGCTTAGTAGCAACTGTTTAATCTCTTATAGTACAAGATCAGCTAAGGCAGGGTAGTGTGTAATACAAGAAAGATAAAATGGGGTAATGAGGGGTATTTTTTGTGAAACTGTAAGGCCAGTAGCTGCAGCCACCATCACAGCTGCCTGGCTTTTGCAGGTTCTCATTTAATTCGGAGAGACGGTAATGAATCAATGGAGCAAAGAAATGGTGGGCCATTTTCTTTTATTCTAGACTTGTACTGGCCAACAAGTAAAAACAAACACACAGGGCACCAAAACCCACTCACATATTCCTCCGGTTCCACAACCAGAGAATATTTCCAGTTTTCCTAGAATCAAAGGCCCCTCCATCCTTATTCACCTTTTTTCCCCATCTCCTTCTCTCTGCAGGCCTCCATCTTGGCTGCCTGCCTCCTCTGCCACCATGTGGGCTCTCTCTTCTCTGTAACAATGCAGTCTCTCCTTCTCCCAAAATGGCCTCCTACCTCCTCGTTTTAAAACTTTTTCCCTGGGGCAACCCCTTCCTCCAGCACACATTAGTATAACCAAGCCCTTTCCCAAGCAGAAAGGCAATTAGCTGTATCATGTGAGAGCATCATGTGAGCAGTGACCATCTTTAACAATAAGAGTGAGCAAAACCAGAAAATACAGATTTTACAACTCATTTGCCCAACAGGACCCATAATGGTTGTTCAATTGAAATGTGAATTGTCCTGTTTATGAAAGTGCCTGTAGGAAAGTGTGCGAGTCCACAGGTATGCCTACATTGCTTTCCCAGTTTAGGTATTGTTAGTTTTTGTTTGTTTGTTTGTTTTTAATTAGGTGAGAGGCAGGGAGACAAAGAGACAGACTCCCACATGCACCCTGACCTGGATCCACCCAGCAAGCCCCCTACAGGGCAATACTCTGCCCATCTGGCGCCACTGCTGTGTTGCTCAGCAGCCAAGCTATTTTAGTGCCTGAGGTGAGGCCATGGAGCCAGTCTCAATTCCCAGGGCCAATTTGCTCAAAGCTTTCGAGCCATGGCTGTAAGGAAAGAAGAAAAGAGAGAAAGAAGGGGAGGAATGAAGAAGCAATGCTTGCTTCTCCTGTGTGCTGAGACCAGGAATTGAACGTGAGACTTCCACATGCTGAGCTGATGCTCTACCATTGAGCCAACCAGCCAGAGCCAGGTTTTATTTATTTATTTTAAAGCTTAATCTTTTTTTTTTTTTTTAAATTTACTGACACTAGAGAAAGAGGAAAGGAGAGAAAGTGAGAGACAGAAATATTATCTATTCCTGTATGTGCCCTGACCAGCACCTCTGTATTTTGGGATGATGCTATGTAAAGCCAGTAGCTGCGGCCACCATCACAGCTGCCTGGCCCATACAGGTTCGCATTGGATTCAGACAGACGGTGATGAAACAACGGAGCCAAGAACTGATGGGCCATTAGCTTTAATCCTAGCTTGCACCTGGCGGGCAAGTAAAACACACACACTAGGCTCCAAAACCCACTCATTCAGTGTTCACAAAGCTACTGACTTATCTGAGTTTCCTAGAATCAAAGGTTTCCAACCTCACCAGTCTCATTCACTGTTGTTCCTCATCTCCTCTCTGCACAAACTGGCTTCTCCTTCAACACTCTGCCATCTTGGCTGCTTCTCCTGGCCTCCTCCCCATGGCCTTTCTCTGCTCTCCTTTTCTGCTCTCTCCTCTGATGCTAACCTCAGGAACTGAGAGAGCAAGCTCCCGTTCTGCCCCCATTTTATAGTGTAGAAATCAAAACCTTTAATCCAATATACAAAATAGGGAAGTCTCTAATACAAAGTCACTTATCTGAGGCATGATGGGATTGCACCACCCCACATCAAAAAGGATGGGGCCTGACCAGATGGTGGCACAGTGGCTAGAGCGTCGGACTGAGATGCAAAAGACCCAGGTTCGAGACCCCAAGGTCGCCAGCTTGAGCAAAAGCTCACCAGCTTGAGCGCAAGGTCGCTGGCTCAAGCAAGAGGTTACTCAGTCTGCTGAAGGCCCACGGTCAAGGCACATATGAGAAAGCAATCAATGAACAACTAAGGTGTTGCAACGCACAATGAAAAACTAATGACTGATGCTTCTCATCTCTCCGTTCCTGTCTGTCCCTGTCTATCCCTCTCTCTGACTCTCTCTCTGTCTCTGTAAAATAAAACAAACAACAACAAAAAAACTAAAACAAGAAAAAAAGAAAAAGGTGGGAAAGGCTTAGTCCTAAAACTAAGCCCCAGATTGCAAGGATTCTGCTTGCCTACAGCCTGCCCTCAACACACGTTAATACAATCACACTCATCCCAAGCAATCACCTGGGCGACAGGCTTCCATGTGGGCAGTGCCATCTTTAACAAAGTGAGCATAATATATTTTATCTGCCCAACACACATTTTACACACTTATTTGCCCAACATTCCACCCCTTTTGCTTGCTTTACAATCTACACCACAGGTATTCCTGTGCAAGGAATGAGTTACATACACTACATAAACAAACTATAGTAACAGCACAAGTTATACAATTTCAACAATTGCCCTTCACAATGTCTCTTTGAGCACTGTGCCCGAAGTACAAACTGGAGGCCCATCTCTAGCCCCCTACTCCACGGTAAGTGGGAGGGCCTCAGGCTGTGTCCATGAAAACCTTCCAAGTGTCTTTGGTGCATTCTGGTGCAGGAGGGCCTCCATTAAAGTTACCGCCACCCATCAGGGTCTCTCATGCTGTCCAAAAGGGCATGTCCATCCAACAAGGGAGCCAATGCCCCCCTCTATTCACAGTCCAAGAGTCAGTCCACATTAGCTCAGCTGTCTGTGCAAATCACCAAGGTAAAGGTCCATTACAGGTAACTAGGTTCACATAGGGCCTCATCCCTGCTGTCATGGCAGCTCTGAAGATGCTGCCCCAAGGAGGAGCACATGGCGACAGTGGCCAACCTCTCCGTCTCTGCTCCAGAGAGCATAATGCCATTCACACCTATGTCCCATAATCTTAGCAAGCCTATTGGGGGCTTAGTAGGTACTCTTTGCTACTGGGCTTTTACTTTCTGCAGTCTGTGGACAACAGCTTCAGCCCGAACCTCCTTAACCTCAGAGGTGGAGCTGGAAATGCCTGCTCCCATCAACTCAGAGCCACTCTGCTAGCATAGCTCCATCTTAGGCTCCTGCAGCTGCCAGCTCTTGGCCTGAAGCTGAACCCACAGTTGTTTCTCCAACAACTGCTGCTGCCAATGTTAAACTTCCAGGGCAAACTGCAATGCACAAACCCGTTTGGCCTCCTTTTCCAGAGCTCGTTCTAGTTCCAGGTGCCATCGGTGCTCAGACTGCATCTGCAACTCACGAACCCAGTCGACATCCTTTTCCAGTGCTCACTCTAGTTCCAAGATCTACATCGCTTTCTCCCATGACCATTTCAGTGGCCACAGAAATTATGTTTCCCATGGGAAATTATGTTTTTCCCGTGACCATTTCAGCTCCTGCTATTGCTGCTGCTTGGTTTGCAGACCTTGGGCTGTTGTAAGGTACCAAAAAGCTACAAATTAATATTGATATTCTAGGAGGAAAAGGTCAGGCTTTTCTGTCCTTTCTTTGGAAAATGGAAGAAAAATAATATAGAAGTCTCCTGACTTACAAGGACGACTAGAGTCATTCGGTTTTAAGTTCTCTGAAAGGATTAAGGTTACCTGAAGAACTCCCTTTCGCTTTCAATAGGAGACCAAATTAATGTACTACATTACACTGATCCTAGCTTTCCCTCCCTACCTGGAATCTAAGGCTAACGTGTATCTCCAGGCCAGTGGTAGTCAACCTGGTCCCTGCTGCCCACTAGTGGGCATTCCAGCTTTCATGGTGGGCTGTAGCGGAGCACAGTATAAGTAAAAAGATAGATTTAACTATAGTAAGTTGTTTTATAAAGATTTATTCTGTCAAACTTAGTGAAAATTTGACATAAATTACTTGGTAAGTAATTATTATTATATGGTTTAACTTGCTGTAACTCTGCTTTATAAATTTTATAAAGTTACTTCCCTACTTTATAAATCACCATTACTGTGGAACCAGTGGGCGATTAGAAAATTTTACTACTAACAGAGATACAAAAGTGGGCAGTAGGTATAAAAGGTTGACTACCCCTGCTCTAGGCAAAGGAGAGATAGATACTAAAAGGATTTGTGAATGTCTTTGATTATATTACCCTGAAAGTTTTAACATTTTCTGTAAATCCCCTAGACAGCTGTTAATCTTGTTAATGTAACGTAAATCTTGTTAAATATTAATCTTGTTAATGATAATGTCATGCTATCATGCCCCCCCCCAACCTGTATGAGTCAAAGGGTATATAACCAGCCTCTGAAATGCACGATTTGGGTCTGCAATTGTCCCATGTTAGCCGTATGCAGCCAGCATATTTAACAAATCTCCTCATTCAATAAAACTCTTCAAAATTTATCTGGACTGGGTGTCTCTACATGGACTTGATGAAGTGCCTTTCAGAATCTGAGGTGCAGTACTTTATAACAGGGCAGCCTCTTGCACAGAGCTCTCAGTTTTCTCTCACAGATCTGTAAAAAACAGCCAGCCCACGGTCCCCAAAAGGACAGCCATGGGGAACCATAACAACAACCAGTCCTCTACCCCACCTGTATGGCCAGTAGCCACGGCCACCATCACAGCTGCCTGACCCATGCAGATTCAAGGTTGATTTGGACAGACGGTAATGAAACAATGAAGCCAAGAACTGGTGGGCCATTACCTTTTAAATCCCAGTTCACACCTGGCAGGCGAGAAAATACACACAGTGGGAAAACACTTCCCTTTACATTCAGGGCTCCCAAAGCCACTGACTTATCTCAGTATTTCTAGAATCAAAGGTTTCTACCTTACCAGCCTTATTCATCTCTGTTCCCCATCTCCTTCTCTGTGCACAAACAGGCTTCTCCTTTAGCACTCTACCATCTTGGCCGCTTCTCCTTGCAATGCTAGTTTCAAGAACTGAGAGAGCAAGCCCCCAGTCTGCCCCACTTTATAGTGTAGAAATCAAAACCTTTAAGCCAATATACAAATAAGAAAGTCTCTGATACAAAGCCACTTCTCTGAGGCATAAATAGGATTCCTCACAAGAGTGCACCACTCCACATCATGCAACAGTCAAGGGTGTGGGAAAAAGCTTAGTTTTGAAAAGATCTTAGTATTAAAAGGGCAGGAAAAGCTTAGTCTTAAAACTAAGCCTTAGTCTATAATGACTTTGCTGGCCTACAGCCTGTCTCCCACACCCAATGCAAACTATAAGCAAGCAAACATATATATCATATTTACAAACTTATTTGACCTACAGCACCCCTCAAGGGTGGCTACAGCTCCATACCAATCTGATTCAAATCCTGCCGACTATGCCAGATGTACAGCCAGTGGCTGCTCCTGTTGTGGTCATGTAGGTTCTCATTGGATTTGGGCAGACAGTAAAGAATCAGTGGAGCTAAAAAAATGGTGGAGCATTCTGTTTATTAAAGTTTCATACCGACAGACTAGCAAATAGACAGGGAAGACCACTTCCCTCTCATTCAGAGTTCCCAAAGCCCTGATGCATTCTCTGATTCCACAACCCAGAAAATCTTCCCCAGTTCCTCCCAGAATCAAAGGTCACCACCAACCTCAGTGGAGTTCCCAAAGCCCCTCAGCTCTAGATCCACATCTGTACTGCTTCTTTTCCTGCAAAACACAGGCTGAGGAAGTAATCCCTTTTCCAGCAAACTTTAGCAATACAATGGCCCCTCCCAAGCAGAAAGGTAATCTGCAATTTGCAATCTGCCACCCTGAGGGCAAGCACCGCAGCCTTTCACAGACTACGTGCACATGGCGCTGCCCAGGCCAATGCAAAATATGAGCGAGCAAACCTAAAAAACAGATTTTACAAAATTACTATTGGTCAAATAAGTTTGTAAATATGATATATATATTTGCTCACTTATAGTTTGCATTGAATGTGGGGGACAGGCTGTAAGCAGGCAGGGTTGTTATGGCCTAAGGCTTAATTTTAAGACTAAGCCTTTCCCACCCTTTTATATTAAGATCTTCTCAACACTAAGCTTTTCCCCACACCCTTGACTGTTGCATGATGTGGGGTGTTGCACTTTCATGAGTGTTGGGCAGATAAAATGTATTATGCTCACTTTGTTAAAGAGGCCGTTGCCCAGGTGGTATTAATGTGTGTTGGGGTGGGCTAAAGGCAGGCAGAATCCTTGTAGCCTGGGGCTTGGTTTTGGGATTAAGCCTTTCCTACCCTTTTTGGTATAAGGTGGTACAATCCTATCATGCCTCAGAGAAGTGACTTTGTATTAGAGACTTCCCTATTATGTATATTGGATTAAGGGTTTGGATTTCTACACTATAAAATGGGAACGGAGCGGGAGTTTGGCTCTTGGTTCCGGAGATTATCATTAGAAGAGAGAGCAGAGGAGAGCAGAGAAAAGCCACGGAAAGAAGGCCAGGAAAAGCAGCCAAGATGGCGGAGTGCTGAGTGAGATGCCAGTTTGTGTAGAGTTTGTATCTGGGAGAAGGAAGGAGATGGGGAACTGAGGAGAATAAGTCTGGTGAGCTAGAAACCTTTGATTCTAGGAAACTCGGATAAGTCAGTGGCTTTGTGAGCACTGAGTGTGACTGGGTTTTGGAGCCCAGTGTGTATTTTTACTTGCCCGCCGGGTGCAAGGTAGGATTAAAGGCTATGGCCCATCAGTTTTTGGCTTCACTGTTTCTTTACCGACTGTCCGAATCCAATGCGAACCTGCATGGGCCAGAAGGCTGCTCTGATGGTGGCTCTGGCCCTGGCTTCTGGCTTTACAATGAGGAATCCCATTATGCCTCAGATAAGTGACTTTGTATCAGAGACTTCCTTGTTTGTATATTGGATTAAAGGTTTTATTTCTACACTATAAAATGGGACAGAGGAGCCCATGCTGGAGGAGAGCAGAGAAAGGCCATGTAGAGGAGAGGAGAAGCAGCCAAGATGACAGAGTGCTGAAGGAGAAACCAGTTCATGCAGAGAGAAGGAGGTCAGGAACAGAGGTGAATAAGGCTGGTGAGGTACAAACCTTTGATTCCAGGAAACTCAGATAAGTCAGTGGCTTTGGGAACCCTGAATGTAAAGGGAAGTGTTTTCCCACTGTGTGTATTTCTTGCCCGCTGGGCTCCGTTGTTTCATTACCGTCTGTCCGAATCAAATGCGAACCTGCACAGGCCAGGTGGTTTTACACTGGTTTTACACTTATTCACCCAACAATGATGAGGAACTAATAGCAAACTTTCTTCCTGAAAGTTCTCCATCTTTTGGAATAAGAAAACACTGAAGACTTTAAACTCAGCTAGCCAATTGTCTTAAAGATCTAATAGCTTAAAGAGATTTTTTTTTCAGAGACAGAGAGAGGGATAGATAGGGGCAGACAGGAACAAAGAGAGATAGAAAGATGAGAAGCATCAATCATTAGTTTTTCATTGCGACACCTTAGTTGTTCATTAATTGCTTTCTCATATGTTCCTTGACTGTGGGGCTACAGCAGACTGAGTAACCCCTTGCTCGAGCCAGCTAACTTGGGTCCAAGCTGGTGAGCTTTGCTCTAACCAGATGAGCCCGCTCAAGCTGGCAACCTTGGGATCTTGAACCTGAGTCCTGTGCATCCCAGACCGACAGTCTATCCACTGCACCACTGCCTGGTCAGGCTTAAAGAGATTTTTAAATTTTGGAATACTCACATTTCAGATAAAAATATGTTAAAACACAATTCTTTTTTTCTATACTTATTCTTAAAAATTACAAGAAAGAAAAGGGATTTTTTTCCAGTACTGGGAACCCATGCTTTATCATTGTAATGGGATAACAATATATTTTTTATGGAGAAAGTTTCTAGAGAAAATTATGTTTCTGAGTAATTGTAAGGCCAATAGCCACAGCCAACATCACAGCCATCTGGCCCATGCAGGTTTGGATTTAATCCAGATTGATCATAAAGAAACAGTGGAGCCAAAAACTGGTGGACCATTTTCCTTTATTCTAGACTCGTACTGGTCAATGAGTAAAAACAAACACATGAGGTGTCAAAACCTACTCACATGTTCCTCCAGTTCCACAACCAGGAGAATTTTTCCAGTTTTCCTAGAATCAAAGGCCTAATAGCCTCACTAGTCTTTTTTTTTTTTAAACAGAGACCAAGAGAGAGTCAGAGAGAGAGATAGACAGGGACAGACAGACAGGAACAGAGAGATGAGAAGCATCAATCATTAGTTTTTTGTTGTGCATTGCGATGCCTTAGTTGTTCATTGATTGCTTTCTCATATGTGCCTTGACTGTGGGCCTTCAGCAGACTGAGTAACCCCTTGCTCGAGCCAGCAACCTTGGGTCCAAGCTGGTGAGCTTTTGCTCAAACCAGATGAGCCCACGCTCAAGCTGGCAACCTCGGGGTCTCGAACCTGGGTCCTTCCGCATCCCAGTCCGACACTCTATCCACTGCACCACTGCCTGGTCAGGCAGCCTCACTAGTCTTAATAACCTCTGTTCCCCATCTTCTTCTCCTGCACAAACTGGCTTCTCCTTCAGCATTCTGCCTGTAAGGTCAGTGGACAATGGGGAAAGGTCACATGAGGAATCAGGCCCGGGAACTTTGGCTAGAACTGCCCACACCCATGAGTGCCAAAAGAAACTTCCCAGGAGTCCTTTGGAAAAGAGTGGCCGTCTGTCAGCCAATGAAATTTTGCCACATCATATTAGCTCGACCACCCTAATGACCCTTTAAATATTCCCCACACAGTTTCATCCATGCGACTTCCCTGGCCTCTGTTCCCGGGACCAGGGAACATCGTCCAGGAAGTGCTGTACTAAATAAAGCTTTTATTATTCCACACTTTGTGGCTACGCCCCTTCCTTCTTCCTCAGCGGGGTAAAATACCTTACATTTGGTGCTGACACCCAGGAGGAGTTGAAGTCCACAGGACCACTCCTCTCCCCTTCCCTTCCGAGGAAGAACCAGGATCTCTGACTTTCCACCACTTCAGCACACAGTGCAGTAAGTCCCCTGCCTCCAGCCTCCCCTCAGTTGTTTTCACCGAAAAGAACTCCATGTCCGAAACTGCAGCTGCATCAGGGACCGCTTTTCCGTTCCGAGTGCGTGTGTGCCCATGGAGACGTCCCGGACACATCCACTTTACTTAACCATCCGGTGGCCAGAGCTTGAGTTGCGGGACGCCAATTCTCATCTCTGACCACTTCAAGGACGAGGGCCGCCATAGAGGCACAGGCTCCTGGAGTACCTTCTCTCCCTAAAGAAGAAGAAACTATTCTTCTTCTCCACTGTGGCCAGGCCAGAGAACCCACTGGATAATCGAACCAGGTAGCCTCCTGAAGGGACTTTTGATTTTAACACCCTCACCAATTTAACTATCACCAAAAGAACTGGGAGCTGGTTGGAGATCCCTTACATTCAGGGCCTCTAGTATTTGCACTCCCGTCCTAATCTCTGTGCCACCTGCTCCACGGTGCAGGCCCTTTTTGGCCAGAGAAACCTCACTTAAACCCTCCACTTCTGATCTTTCCTCCTTTGCCCGACCCCCAACTCTCATCTCCTTCCTGACCCCTGGGGTGCCTCTCTCTTGAGACCCCTCTCTGGTCCCTCTGCGGACTTTTTTTGCTCAGGTCTTTTCTCTCCAGGAGCCACCTGCCCTCCCTTCACAGGATCCAGTTTTTATTCACCTGCAAATACCATTCTCTCTTTCTCCTCCCCTGCTGGCCAGGGGTCCCTCCCTTCTCTACTGTGTTCTTAAGCCCCTCCTCTGTCAGGTCATCCTTCGCCAGGCATTGGCTCTCATGCAGGTTTGCAGGGATCCTGACCCCACGGCCCAACCCCGGTCTTCTTGCAGGAAGGTCTGGCCCTGTCCTGCCTCTGGCTCCGGTGTTTCTGGCCGGATCTGGGTGCCGGACTCCCCAGGAGCCCCCTCATCTTATTCTCAGCCCCTAAACCCCTATCTGAGACCTGTGAACATGGCATTTAAAGTTTTTAATAGTCGCGGCTAGTAAAAAAAGGCTGAGTCTATTTGCCAGGCCCGCATGCAGCAGAAGGTAACACTCCAAACCCAGGCTCTTGTGGCAGCCCTGAGGCCAGCAGAGCAACAGGGGCAAGGCACAGGAGGTGCCCAACCCAAGTCTGGTCTGCAAGGAGGATCCCACCAGGAGCTTGCTTTAAATGTGGCAAGCAGGGTCACTGGTCCTAGCAGGGCCCCTGCCCACAGCTGCTCACTGAGTCCTGCCCTGACTGCAAGCAGCCCGGTCACTGGCAGAGAGATTGCCCCTTTGGGCAATAGGCTATTCCCCGACACCTCTACATAGAGGACAAGCCACCCAAATGAGAGGCCAAGCCAGCCAGGCAGGCCCACCACTCAAACTCCTAGGCCTCATGGACGACTGACTTGACCCGGACTTGAAGACTCCCATCACCCACGCCAAACCCAGGGTAATGCTACAAAAACAAGTAAGTCCATCTCATTTCTTGTGGACACAGGAGCTACCTTCTCTGTTTTGCCATCACACTCTAGACCTCCAGCTCCCTCACAGGTTTCGGATATGGGAATGGATGGGACCTCTTCCTTTCCCCTTCTTACGCCACTCCTGACATGCAGTTTTTCCCCTTTGTATGCCACTCCTGATATGCAGTTTTGCCTCAAGCTTGCCCCCATGCAGGACTGCTGGCAGTCAGAACCACTGGGCCCTACCCTTCTCTGGCTCACCAAAAGGCTGGACCCTGCAAATCCTCCTATTGCTCCTCTTTTTTTTTCTCTTTTTTTTTTTTTTTTTCATTTTTCTGAAGCTGGAAACAGGGAGAGACAGTCAGACAGGCTCCCGCATGCGCCCGACCAGGATCCACCCGGCACGCCCACCATGGGGCGACGCTCTGCCCACCAGGGGGCGATGCTCTGCCCATCCTGGGCGTCGCCATATTGCGACCAGAGCCACTCTAGCGCCTGAGGCAGAAGCCACAGAGCCATCCCCAGCGCCCGGGCCATCCTTGCTCCAATGGAGCCCTGGCTGCGGGAGGGGAAGAGAGAGACAGAGAGGAAAGCGCGGCGGAGGGGTGGAGAAGCAAATGGGCGCTTCTCCTATGTGCCCTGGCCGGGAATCGAACCCGGGTCCTCCGCACGCTAGGCCGACGCTCTACCGCTGAGCCAACCGGCCAGGGCTGCTCCTCTTTTTTAAATTCTTACAGGACCGTATCCATGAAGTTTCTTGAGTCACAAACAGATGTTCCTCCCAATTCCCCTCAAAACCACCACCTTATGACCTCCCTTCCCCACGACGCCCCTAACCATCAGGAAGTAGCCAGATGAATCGTGGTGCCCCTATTTAACACAGAAGGTTGGAATGTAAGGTCAGTGGACAATGGGGAAAGGTCACGTGAGGAACCCAGACCCAGGAACTTTGGCTGGAACTACCCACATCCATGTGTGCCAAAAGAAACTTCCCAGGAGTCCTTTGGAAAAGAGCGACTGTCTGTCAGCCAATGAAATTTTGCCACGTAATATTAGCTCGACCACCCTAATGAACCTTTAAATTTCCCCCACATGGTTTTCTCTGTGTGACTTCCCTGGCCCGTGTCCCCCAGACCAGTGAACACCGTCTGGAAGTGCTGTATTCAATAAAGCTTTTGCTTATCCACATTTCGTGGTTACGCCCCTTCCTTCTTCCTTGGCGGGGAAAAATACCTTACACTGCCATTTTGGCTGCCTCCTCCATGTGGCCTCCCTGCCCTGCTACAACATGGGCTCCTCCTCTCTCTCTCTCTCTCTCTCTCTCTCTCTCTAAGAACGTGGTTTCTCTCTTCAAAATGGCCTCCTAGCTCCTCCTTTTAAAACTTTTGGTGCAAAAGTCCCTACTGCAACACACATGAGCACAACCAAGCCCCTTCCCAAGCAAGAAGGGCAATTAGCTATATCACGTGAGAGCATCACCACATGAGAGCAGCGGCCATCTTTAACAATAAGGTGAGAAAAAAGAACTTATCTGCCCGACAGCAACAATGCTCGCTTGTGTGGGAAAATCATTACAGAATGGAATTAGAAAGTGAATAGCTACAGTTTATCCCTATTAAATGGGAATGGCAAAGCATAGAAGAAATATAGGTAATTTAAATTCACCATAATTTTGTATTTTCTTTTTCATATAGCTCTGTGGGTTTAGAACAAACATTTGATGAGAAGGAAGAATTCACAACATCAAAATCCTCGGATGTATCAGGCAACTAGGAGGGTTTTATCACTACAAAATAACTGCCTTAGCAGGGTATTGTCACATACACAATGACTTCTTGGAGACCATGTGGCTTGCACCGAGGGACCTAGGGGAGACCCCCTCACAATCCCCTATACAGGTTTCATGAGATGGCACTGACCTCCAGTCCTCACAGCATTTATTGATATACATAGAATAGAAGCAGGGACAAGAATGAGGAAGTCAGGAAGCAGAGAAGAGAATGAAGAGAAGGGTATGAGGAAGTCAGAAAGGGGAACTTCTTTAGAGCAGATTAAAGGACAAGCAAAGTAGCTCAAATGTCCCCACCTATTGATTAATCAGAATTGCTCATTGCAAGGCCAGTGGCCTTGGCCAAGCAGGTTCCCACTGGATTCCGGCAGACAGTAAAAGAACTGTGGAGCCAGAAAATGGTGGGCCATTCCATTTATTAGTCTCATAAAGGCAGATGAGCTAACAGGCAGGGAAGACCACTTCCCTCTCATTCAGAGCTCCCAAAGCTCTGACACATTCTCTGGTTACACAGCCTGGAAAATCTTCTCTGGTTCCTGCTAGAATCAAAGGCCCTCACCAGCCTGAGCACGGCTCCCAAGCCCCTCAGCACTTTCTCTCTCTCTCTCTCTCTCTCTACCAGACTCACCAGCAAAACAGGCTGGGTGGAAATACCCACTCTCCACCAAACAATAGCAAACAATCACCCCTCCCCACAGCAGCGGGCAACCTGCAATTTGCAATCTGCCACCCTGAGGACAAGCACACTCAGCCTTCCAAGGACTACACACACATGGCGCTGCCCTGTGCCAATGCAAAATACAAGCAAGAAAACCTAAACACACTTGTTTCACATCTGAAACACATTGTTTGCTGTTGGGCAAATGAGTTTGTAAAATTTGTGCTTTTTGAGTTTGCTTACTTTTATTGTTAAAAATGGTACTGGGCGCCTGACCAGGCGGTGGCGCAGTGGATAGAGCATCGGACTGGGATGCAGAAGACCCAGGGTCGAGACCCCGAGGTCGCCAGCTTGAGCACGGGCTCATCTGGTTTGAGCAAAGCTCATCAGCTTGGACCCAGGGTCACAGGCTCGAGCAAGGGGTTACTCGGTCTGCTGAAGGCCCATGGTCAAGGCACATATGAGAAAGCAATCAATGAACAACTAAGATGTCGCAATGAAAAACTGATGATTGATGCCTCTCATCTCTCTCCGTTCCTGTCTGTCTGTCCCTATCTGTCCTTCTCTCTGGCTCTCTCTCTGTCTCTGTAAAATAAATAAATAAATAAATAAATAAATAAATAAATAAATAAATATATAAATAAGAAAAAAAAAACATTAAAAAAATGGTACTGGGCAACAGCAGATACGTGATCTGCGAAATTGCTAATTACCTTCCTGCTTGGGAAGAGCTATTGTTATCTAATGTTGCTGGAGGAGAGGTTTTTGCACCAAAAAATTTAGAAAAGAGTGAACAGAGAGAAAAAGAGGAAAAAAAGCCATTTTTGCAGAGTGAGAGCAGAGAGAAGGCAGAGTGCTGAAAGCAGAAGGAAGCCAAGCTGGCAGGGTGCTGAAGGAGGAGCCATCTGTGCAGAGAGGAGAAGGGAGAAGGTGTGCAGATGAGGAACCAGAGGTGACTGAGACTGGTGGGGGCCTCTGATTCTAGAAAAAACCAGAGAAGGTTCTGCTGGTTGTGGAACTGGAAAATGTGTCAGGGATTTGGAGCACTGTGTGTTTTCTCATTGGCCGGTGCGAGGCTAGAATAAAGTAATGAAGTAAAGTAATTTTTGGCTCCACTGTTTCTTTACCATCTGCGCAAATCTAATGGGAACCTGCATGTGCATGGCGGCAATGGCCATGACTACTGGCCTACATTTGCCCAACACTAATTCTATCCCTATTGTGCTGCATTCAGCACAGTACCATCTTCAGTACTTTTGGTTGGCAGTAAAGGCACTGTGGCCTTTGACTCAGGGCACTGAACTCTGTCCCTGTTTTATTTTCCAATTCAGGGCCTTTACAAGGTGTAATAAAGAAGGGTCAATTCCATTGCTGTTGTGTGGTTCAATGAAGTTCTATTTCTAAGTTGAAACACAATTTAGCAAGTGAACTTGACACGAAGGAACCGCTGAGCTAAAGCCAGCCCATGAAACACGATTTAAACAACTCAGCTTAGCTTTGATATGCTGGGGAACAATGTAGTGGTTAGCTGTCAGTGACTATGCGGTTCCTTTTGAGCAAAGGCATTGCATAATCTATGAAGCTTGTGATCCATGCAGCCTTTACATTCAAGGAAGGTTGAGGGGAATGCTGTTGAAGCATGGATCACTCATGCCCTGTCCATACACATGGACCACTCTTGTGTTGACTTCTTCGACTGCAATAATAAAAAGAACTAAGTCGATAATTGGCAAAGGAAAGATGAAACATTAGGGTATTAAGACACTAGTGTTTAAACCTTCTTGGCATAGGCACAATTTTAGTTGCTTAATGCAGCTATGAGATAATAGATATCTATGTACAACTGACCATTTGTCAGTTTGGTTAAAGGAGAAGTGATAATAAGAAACTCTAATGCTGAATGCATTTTCCTTTTCAATGGAAGACTGAAGGCTGCATAAAAAAGAAAACACTCAACTGCTGCTTAACCCTTTGAGTAGTACGAACATTCATGTATGTCTTCATGCCTCCTGACCATCCAGAGTACGATCATAAAAAATTTATTTTAAAAATGTGTAAGGCAACATTAAAAAAAGGCAAATGGCCTGACCTGTGGTGGCACAGTGGATAAAGCGTCAACCTGGAAATGCTGAGGTCGCCGGTTTGAAACTCTGGGCTTGCCTGGTCAAGGCACATATGGGAGTCCATGCTTCCAGCTCCTCCCCCTTCTCTCTCTGTCTCTCTCTCCACTCTGTCTCTCTCTCTCCTCTCTAAAATAAATAAATTAATAAAAATTAAAAAAAAAGGCAAATGTATCTTCTTGTTTCCATAAGTTAGGTATCAAATAAACATGAATTTAAGTTAATAAAACTGTAACTGGAACTCATTTCATTTTTTGAAAAAAAAAAAAAAAATTCACTTCCGGGGGTCAGGGAGCATGAAAAGAACTCACTACTCAAAGAGTTAAAAGTAACTAGAATTTATTTGGGGCCAGGAACTATATAAAGTCTTTATGTAAATTGTTTAGTCTTCTCAACAATCCCATGACATAGGTATTATCCCCACTCTATAGAAAAAAACAAATTGAGGCAAAAGACTATAACTTGCTCAAGATCTCACAGATATTAAGTGATGAAGCTGGAATTTAGAAACCAAATTCTTAATATTTTCTGTGTTTTCCCTTTTCACCAGAGAATTTGGCTTTTTCCTTTATTGGTTATTCACCAGAAAACCATCTTTTTAAATAACCTCTTAAAAATATAGCAGACAGCTGTAATTTAAAATACTATATGAAATCATGCCATCTTAAAATGGAATGCCTATTTCAGAAGTTCTATGAATAATCGGGCAAAAATAATCTACCCTATTCTTTAAGGTAGTGGGTTGAATAAAAAAAAAATTCTACTTGAGGCAAATTAAAATAATGTAGAACAACAGAATTCAACTTTTTCTTTTCCACTCTGAAAGGCGCAGCAGATTCAAGTCTTCCATTCTCATATCTTCAGAGCTGACCATCCAACTTTAACTTGTTTCCTATTCTTCTCAAATCCTTTCCCTTTACTTTTCCATTTCTCTCAGATGCAAACTTAATCCATTTCCAAAATTCTATAAGATTTAACTCATTCCCCCATCTCTTCAGACAATTTTTGCCTATGTGTCACTGAGGAAACTGAGGTTACCAGGCTTGACAGCCAAGAATTCTCTGCTGTTAGACCAACAAAGTTATGCATATATGCATGCATCTTTCCAATCTCCTCTCGAAAGATAAGCTCTCCTTTCCTTCCGGTTCAAATCAAATTTTCTGTCCGTGCTCTTGGTTCCATCCCCTCCCAGCTCTTCAAGGAACTTGAACCATTAATTTTCAATTGTACCTTTTGTGCTATTGTAGACTTGCCAAATATATTGCTACCATGCCCACACTTCTCATGAAGGAAGGCTGCCCACCCATTGTCTTTGGAAAGGGGCAGCCATGTTTTATACTATGTAAATTCCTTTGTACTGATTGGACAATGTGGGCACCTATTTCAAAGGGCAGCCAATTTACAGTCTGGCCAAAGAATTAAGACATATTCCTGGCATGAAAAGATGAGCAAGGCCTGTCACCTTCTTAAAACTTTCAAAAGTGCTCACTGCTTTAAGAATGAGACCCATATTTGAGATGAGTAAATTTTTATTAGAAAAGTTCTGAAATGACCTTTGATGCATGTCTTGCCTGTGAATATCATTCACTTTAATATAGAAGTAAGTTTATACTGTATAGTTCCTAGAGAGCTAAGCATGTTAATATAGGAATAACAACATTGAACATTAGTGATTAAAAGAACACTCACAGCAGTCTATTATATGGGTTTTAAATACATCAGTGTTTAAATATAAAATATTAACCTAAAACTTAGGTTCCAATATTTCAAATTTTCAAATAAAGAAACTATGGCTCAGAGGACTTGGATTACTTTTTAAGGTCATTCATTTAATGTGTGTATGGGCTTGGAGTCTGGATCCAACACTTACACACTCTTTGTCCTCTTTATACTCTACCTGGCTTATTACTAGCCAAAAACATGAAGGCATTGCTTAATTTTATCATTTGTCATTTCAGGTTGACATCAAAATGGTTGTAGTTGGTTTATATAAGTATATAAACAGCAGAAAATTAACAGATGAATGATTATGGGAGAATGAAATCAAGCTAGGGGAAAATTTAGTACATAAATATGCATGCCACAAGTTTTGTAAGTAGTTAAACAGGGTCTGTAAAGATGGCTTCACGAGGAAGGGGTGATGTCTTTAGAACACTTGGTTGCTTCTTCATTGGTTAACATTTAGTGGTTACACCTCTCTGGATCAGAGAGGTACTAAAGGAGAAAAAGAGTAAAGATGGAGATGACTTACCAAGAGTGTCTTTGGAGGAAAAAACTACTTATAAAAACATGACCCAAACTTCCTTAAATTTGGATTACTCTATGACTTCCTTAATATTTACATTCTTTTCCCAACTGGCCTACAAACTGGGGTTCAAATGGAGAAACCAAGATATTGTTCAGAGTTATGACTTGGGGCAGCAGGGATCAAAGATTCTGAGAAATAACCTATGAGAGGCCTAGCTGCTGATTTGAGTACACAAGCATATGGATGAACAGTTTGGGTCTGGAGTGGTGTTAAGTAGAGAGCATGTTTGCTTCATATAGCCAAGTAACTCATATTTAATGACAGAGTAAACATTTTGAGCCATGACTCAATGCTCCCAAGTTACCAAGACTGCTGTATCTTACTGTCCTCAGTATCAACAAGCACAATACTTCTGTTACTGGAACTAACCCTGATTCAGACAGCTCATCGCAATCCGAAATGAACCAGACTGAGTGTACAAGAGCTTCTTTAATTCAGAAATACCGGTACCCTGGAAGGTAGCGGAGTCCTCTCCACAAAGCTGCCGTAACACTCTCCTGGTGCTGCCAGTATTTACAGGGTTCAGTGAAAAAGAAAAGAAGTAAAAGTCCATTCAGTTAGCCACATAACGATGCACTAGAGGTGGGTGTTCATCTTCAGAAACTTCTCCTCTACAAGTTGTTCTGATGTAGCACAGGCCCAATCAGCATGGTCCTATCTGGTGTCCTCCGTAAATCTTCAAGCCAGCTGAGGTCAGGTGTCTCCCAGGAACAGCCAGGACCTGGTGTCTCTGGGACCATCTGCCTCTGGGAATTTTCTGTGAAAAGACTCCCTATCTTCTTAGGACACAAAGTAAAGATTTAAGACTGGTGAACTGAGTTTCTAATATTTAGGCCCTAACTTTTCACAGTAAATCCTGTGGGTAGGCTTTTACAAACAACTATTGTGATTTAAACTTCCCTAATTATCAGGTCCCTCCCCAATATAAGCTTTCCCTGACATTCCTGCAAAGGTAAACTTTTCACTTTATTTCAAAGTAAAGGCCAGGAAGCCATTAGGAGAGAATAACAAGCAGATTAACTATTTCCTAACCCTTACGTATCTCCTATTCATCGCAACTAAAAAGCTACTATTACTTAAGCCAAATTTCTAATTGTGGGGTTCCCTTATCACTTCTGGGGTGCAGTCTTACTAAAGTCAACTTTGGCTTGTCTGGGTCAAGGGACTACCAAAGGCTCAGGAAATAAACTGCCTGGAGAACTGAGCCTTTTTCCAGGTTCTTCTCTACCTTTTTGTATACTGTTATTTCCAAACACTAACAGGCCTAACATCTTGGGCTTCTGGAGGCATGCTAGCTAAGGCAAGGCCCAGGGATCTGTGTTCTCATCAACCGCCTCAGGTGGATTTGATGTGGCAGGTTCTGAGACCATATTTTGAAAAACAATTGGATGAGTAAGGATGATGATACATAGTTAGCTGTCAAAAGGTGCCCTGGCTCAGTTCGGGCTTGTTGACACCTCAGAAAATTATAAAGGCGGGGAGTCGTGGCGTCAGTCCCAGGCCGGCCCACGTCGGCTCCCCCTGAAGCACAGCTCTCCAAAGCTGCTCCGGGTTTGCTGCAGGCTTCCTCTGAGCCACAGAGTCTAAGCGGCCCCTCGGAGCTCCCCACGGGAGCCGACGACACTCCGCCAGCCCGCGGCCTGCACACAGCCACTGCCCGAGGCACAGGCCGGAAGCAAGCCCCGGGCCCGCCCCCTGCTCGCCGGAGCCGGAAGTTGGGGCCGGCGCCTGTACGCCCCGCTCCGCGGGCCGCACAGCAACATGCTTCGCGGCTCTGGCTGCCTCCCCAGGGCTTCCCTGGCACCCGCCGCGGTCCTGGCTGCGGCTCTGCTCGCGTCGCTCTCGCGCTGCTCCCTCCTGGAGCCGCAGGACCTTGTGGTCTCGCCGCTCAGCCAGTACTTCGGCACCAAAACTCGCTACGAGGATGCCAACCCCGGGCTGCTGCCGGACCCCGAGGCGCCGCGGCGGGACCCGGAGCTGCTGGAGAACTGCACGCCGGTGCAGCTGGTCGCCCTCATCCGCCACGGCACCCGCTACCCTACCTCCAAGCAGATCCGCAAGCTGCGGCAGCTGCACGGGCTGCTGCAGGCCCGCGGGCCCGGGGAGCATCGGGCCGACGCCGCCGGCGGCCGGGACCTCGGCGCCGCGCTGGCCGACCGTCCGCTGTGGTACGCGGACTGGATGGACGGGCAGCTGGTGGAGAAGGGGCGGCAGGACATGCGACAGCTGGCGTTGCGCCTCTCCTCCCTTTTCCCGGGCCTCTTCAGCCGCGAGAACTGTAGCCGCTTGCAGCTGGTCACCAGCTCCAAGCACCGCTGCGTGGAGAGCGGCGACGCCTTCCTGAAGGGACTGTGGCAGCACTACCATCCTGGGTCACCGGCGCCCGACGTTGCAGGTGACCTCCCTCGTTCTCACCCCACCTGAAATCCCCTCCACCAGCCTCCTGAATCTTCCCCCCGATCCCAGTCAGTGCCCAATCCCAGCCACTAATTTCCCTCTGCCCTCGTTCCCCAGTCTCTCGGACCCCCACCCCATGTCATGCTCTGGATTTAACTATCTCCCTTCTCATACACACATTTTTTTATTCATTCGTCAGGTATGAATTTGGCACCTTCAACGTGCAGGACGTTGTAGTAAAACGTTGCGGGATTCAATAGGAAAAGAGACAAAGGACCTTTTTGATCATCCTTTCTCAAATTGATTTGCCCTCTCTGAGCAACAAACCCTACCTTTCCTCCCTCTGTGGCTGCTACAGTTGGGCACACTTTAAATACCATCTAGGACTTTATTTCTCAGGCTTTGCTTCTCATGCTGTGTGTTTTTTTACTGATCAGTGTTTTCCAGATGGTGTAGACCTACCTCCTATTTGAGAAAGCTGCTTTAACATTTTCTTTACTGTTGTGCTTTTTTCTCTATTTTGTTCTTATAGGTACTGTAGATTGACCTCCATTGTAGCTGTGCTCCATGGCAACATGCAGTATTTTATTAATTTATTCCATTACTTATTCTTTTGCAAAATTTGAGACATCATCTAGTGAGACCCCTTAATTCAGAGGTGGAGCAGCTGAGCCCAAAAATATGCCTTGTGGACTCAAGTCAGGCCCAGAATTCCAGGTCTTCTGTTTTCCAGGAATAGTGCTTTTTTTCCCTTAGAAAATATTTAATAGACACAGTTAATACTAATAGCAAACACTTAATACCGGCCATACGCCAGGCATGCTTTACATTTATTTCACTAAATCATTACCACAGTCTCTGAGGTTGACAGTATTTTCCCCCTCCGTAACAGATGAGGAAATTGAGAAACAAACACTAAAGAATTGGTCTAATTTCACAAAGCTAGGTATGGAACCAGGAAATCTGATTTAGAGCTTGTCTCTTAACCATTACACTATATAACTTCTCTCTGTCTTGTAATTTAGGATGAGAATAAAAAATATAACATTTTCCTTTTGTTGCCAGAGATGATCAAATGTTAATATATTTTCTTTATCAGTTTTAAGATCAGAGTTGAGAGATGCGGCATCATTTAGTTTCAAAGCCCAAGTGAAAAATGAAATAGGCTGGTTTTCCATTTCCCCAATAGCATCCTTTCCTGAAGCATTTCAACCATTTCCAAGGGTTCTTCCATCGATAGTGTGTCATATTATTGCTCTGTGGATAATTCATTGGCTGAACTGGGGTTAGTCACCTGTTGAATTGTGCTTTTTAATTATAGATAAGCTTTTTCTATTAATATGAGTGAAAATTACCCACAAATCTGTTAAGTTAAAATATTGAATTAGTATAACACAGCATGTACATGGTGGGGCAAGAGTAGATTTACAGTTGTTATGGGAAATAATACAAGAATAAACTCTTCTGTATACTCACAACTGGAAACCTCTTTTGCTCCACCCTGTATAGTGTATACCAGAAAAAGAGCCATTGGACCTCCTGGGTGGCATTGTGGGGATTGGCATTGGCCTCACAGTACAAAGCCAGGGATCAGAATAGTTTAAAATAAGCCCACCCCTCACCATTTTTAGTGTCAGATTAAACCCCTTTGCCTAGATACTTCATTATTGTCTAGAGACAATTGTTTTGCCTGTTATGTACATCTGGGCTTTTGAGAGAGGACACAGAATTAGATTTTGTATTCTTACAGAAACAGGACAAGGCCTTTGTTTCTGTTTAAAGAGCAGCAGTAATTAGATAATACAAAGATCCAGATCCACTTGGGAAATTATATTTTGAATTTGCAGTTAAAATGGACAGAATTATCCATTTCAGAGTTTCCAGAAATGGATGTAGACAGACAGATGTATATATTTTTTCCATACACATATCTAAAGCAAAGCAGTATGACTAGATTTAATTTTCTGATTTTATGTACAGAAACAGGGTTCTTTTTATGGTAAATTATTGAAGAATATGATGATTTAAGCCAGTGTGTTTTGAATATAACTCTGAAAAAACTTGAAAGATACCCCAATAGTTTAAGCATGATTATGAATGCTTTTCCAATATCATTTGTTGCCAAATTGGGAAGATAATATGTTATTAAATTCTAAATGGGAAGTTGTCTGGGAGCTTCAGTTAGAAAACAGACCAAATCAGAAGCTCCTAGCACAGTGGAAAACAAAAGCGTTAATGGAGTTTGTGCTGTTGTCAGTAGTTTTTGTCCCAAGCAGTCTTTCCCAAAGTAAAGAGGGTTGAGAAAGTTATTTGGGAAATAATATATTCTATTTAGAATTTGGCTTAGAGTAGAAAAACATTCTGTCTGTTGAATTATCTCTCACTTTGTGTGTAATCAGAAATTTTGCTAATTTTTAGTTTGTTTTTCAAATTTTCTGTACCTAACAAACAGTACTTACATAACACAGTTTTGTACTTTATAAGACTTTTTTTTTTTTAATTTTTATTTATTTATTTTTTTTTACAGAGACAGAGAGTGAGTAAGAGAGACGGACAGACAGGGACAGAGAGAGATGAGAAGCATCAATCATTAGTTTTTCATTGCGCGTTGCAACACCTTAGTTGTTCATTGACTGCCCTCTCATATGTGCCTTGACCGCGGGCCTTCAGCGGACCGAGCAACCCCTTGCTGGAGCCAGCGACCTTGGGTCCAAGCTGGTGAGCTTTTGCTTAAACCAGATGAGCTCATGCTCAAGCTGGCGACCTTGGGGTCTCGAACCTGGGTCCTCTTCATCCCAGTCCGATGCTCTATCCACTGTGCCACCACCTGGTCAGGCTATACGACTTTTATGTCTAATTGTTTTTGCTTTCTTTAAGAAAACATTAATTTCAGTCACCTTTATTTTATTGTGTGGTATTGCTATAACGCGTTGTATTTTATATTTGATACTCTGTTTCTTTAGTCTTTTCTAGCTTATACTCTCATAAATTATTACTACAAATGGGGAATCGTTTTGACCTTCCTCTTTCTTGAATAAGGTGTGCTTATTTCAAATATGAGTAAATAGGTTTTTAGTGTTTCTTTTCACACTTGAAACAAAATTTCCAATAATCTGAAATTGTCACTTATGTGAACTATATATATATATATGGGGGTGTGTAGATATATAATATGTTTAATTTTCCCTTTCAGACATGGAGTGTGGACCTCCAAGAATTAATGATAAGCTAATGAGGTTCTTTGATCATTGTGAGAAGTTTACAACTGAAGTGGAAAGTAATAATACAGCTCTTTATCATGTAGAAGCCTTCAAAACTGGACCAGAAATGCAGAAAGTCTTAAAAAAAGTTGCAGCTATTTTACAAGTGCCAGTCAACAATTTAAATGCAGGTAATGTGCCTGTTATCTTTCATTTGAATTCTGAAATAATTTAAATGTTCTTTTAACTTTGAAAATGAAAAAATATGCAATCATAAAGTTATTCCTTTTAAAGGCCCACAGTTGATTTTACGGTAAAAAATAATATGTTCTAGATCAAGAAAATAGTACGCCTCATGTTTACTATTTTTAGATTCAAATTCTTCTTTGAAGTGTATGTAAATTAATGTTCAAGATTCTTGCTATATCCAGAGGGCATACATCCTTGCAATTTTTTTGAGGGTAGAGGTATACATAAAGCTTTAATTCTCACCATTTTTTATAAAACAAAAATTACCTTTTCTGTGTTACCTTCTCATAAAGTGACACAGATTGAAAGGCTTATAAATTTAACTTTTGAAGAAATTCAGAAGTATGTGCTAATGTTTTTAAGAGATAAGTTTTAGAAAGTAAGAGGCAAAGTAGTGTGATTTTATTTTTTTTGAGGCTTTAAACCTAAAGATGCTGAGAAAAGTGAGAGGTTGTGTCTTTCATAAGGTATTGCTGTGATGAGCTGACTGTAATTTATCATGCTATCTAGGACACTTTTGAGGGTGAAAATGACATTATTAATAGTTAGGCTGGGAAAGCAGGTGGAAAACGAGGGCATATGTTTGCCTAGAAATCTTATGTTTTATTTCTGTTTTCTAGGAATTTATAATGCATAGAGCAGGTGTTGACAAATATGCATTCAAAGATTTCATAATATTGTGAATAAATTTCCAAAAGACTATAAGTAGGAGATGTTGGGGGGAAAAAGTAGACTGAAATCTGTCAATCACAGAGCCTGAATGTTTTATAAGGATCAAAAAAAAATCAAAATGCCTAGACATTTTTTTTTGCCTCATTTTCCTTGGAAAAGAGGGAAGCCAGTGAGATTCAAGAAAAAGCAATGGAGGCAACCTCTCCCCTGCATTTGATGTCTTTTCTCTCTTTTTAGCAGTGTCACCACTTGCCCGTGACTGAGTTAATATTTAGGAAGGAAGGAGGGAGGGAGGGAGGGGCATCCAGTTACAGTTGTGTCACTTGCTTGTTTATTGATTGCTTGTCATAGTGCCTGGGGGAGGAGTGGCTTCAGCTGAGCCAATGACCCATTGGCTCAAGGGAGCACCTTGCGCTCAAGCCAGTGACCGTGGGGTCATGTCTATGACTCCTCGCTCAAGCTGGTGAGCCTGTGTTCAAGCCAGATGAAACCAAGCTGGCAACCTTGGGGTTTTGAACCTGGGTCCTCAGCATCCCACTTAGTTCTCTCCACTGTGCCACCACCCGGTCAGGCGAGAGCAGTATTCTAATTTGGTACTAACAAAGGCTACTTTGTGTAGCCTAACTACTCATTGAGTTGAAATTTATACCTCCTCATAGTTTCTCCTGACAGTTCCAGTATCCTCCCCTTTGGATTGTACAGAGTAAGTTTTAATTCTTTGATAGTTGGGAAGCAACTGAATAGTCTCCTCACAAAGCTAATTTTACCCAGATTCTTCAGCTGTATTGCACATGGCGTTTTATAGATATTTAGCATTTGGAAAATTGCAGCAAATAGTAACTCACAAATTTTACCTTTTTTCCCCCCCCAGATTTAATTCAGGTAGCTTTTTTCACCTGTTCATTTGACCTGGCAATTAAAGGTGTTAAATCTCCTTGGTGTGATGTTTTTGACACAGATGATGCAAAAGTAAGTATTAATTTTGCAGTTTCTTTGCATTTTTTGCATGATTTTTGTTATTACTTGAAGTAGCTTCTCTTTCTTTTTTTTTTTTTTTTTTTTAAGAGTTTTTATTTATTTATTTACAGAGACAGAGGGAGAGTCAGAGAGAGGGATAGCTAGGGACAGACAGACAGGAACGGAGAGAGATGAGAAGCATCAATCATCCGTTTTTCGTTGCGACACCTTAGTTGTTCATTGATTGCTTTCTCATATGTGCCTTCCTGGTCAGGCTGAAGTAGCTTCTCAAAAAATAAGTATTGTAGGGAACATTAACTGTCTTTGACTAACTCATAATTTTTCTTATCTGAAGAGAGGTTGCTTGTTCAGATAGGACCCACCTACTCTGGAAAACATTCTTCCACTGTGATTTGATTCCTAGGTCCACCCAGTTGAACTCCTGTTTAACCCAACATTAGATTTTATTGTTGGAAAGGATTATAGAGCTAATATAATTAGAATTTTTCAACAGTTTTCATGATTGAGTTCTGTTCTACCTGGTGACGGCAGTAATTTATCTACAATTACTGTCTGCTCACTTCATATTTCATATGCCTTTGTAGACTTTGTAGACTTTTAGATTCTAGAAAGAGAAGGACGGACAGGCCTCTGGTGACTTTGAGGGAGGCAAATTCTGGTCAGTTCTGGGATGCTAGAAGTTGAGGAAGAAGTTGACCTAATGGTAGATCAGTCTTTACAGAAGAAATGACTCATGAACTAGTTACTTTTCTGTGGGATAGCTTTTTGCAACTTTGTACCTATCTTTTACTATATCCAGAGTGAATCTAGACTTCCTGTCTTCAGGAGTCAGTTTTGGTATAATATTTCCTTATAAAGTCACCCAAAGCTCGGTTGTCAGAGTTATTTGTAGAGTTTGGCCAGTTTATCTCAGGGTTTAAAAAAAGATATTTTCCCTCTTTCTGAAATTATTTTTCCCTTATTACTTATTTGTATATTAGTGCTTTCACAGTTTTCTTTGTTACATTAGTTTATTACATTAGTTTGCTAATTTATTGTTTCAAAAAAATTATATTCTTAAACTTTATATAACATATAATTTATATATATAATATACTTAATATACTCAACATGTATTTTTTGTGTGTCTAGTTTTTTTCAACATTATGTTTTGTTTTGTTTTTTTCAATATTATGTTTTTAATACTACCCACAATGCTGCTGCATGTACCTCACAATCATCTGCCGCTTAATGATGCAGACATGTTCTGAGAAATGCATCATTAGGTGATTCCGATGTTGTAGGAACATCATAGAGTACACTTACACAAAGCTAGATAGTATAACCAACTACACACCTAGGCTACATGGTGTAGCCTATTGCTCCTAGGCTCTGAGCGTGCACAGCATGTTCTTGCAGAAGACAACCCCAAGGTCAAGCAAGCACAAGAGAAAATGGTGCAATCAAGAGATGTGTAAACAAACACGAGATATATGAGGTTGCTGCCAGTGTAACACAGCATACTGTTTTATAGCAAACTTTTTTTTGGAACTAGAGTACACTCTAATGATTAAAAATTGAATATATAAGCCAGTAGGATAGTTGTTTATTATTATCAAGTGTTATGTGCTGTACACAATTGAATGTGCTGTACACATTTATATGACTGGCAACACAGTAGGTTTGTTTACACCAGCATGACCATAAACATGTGAGCAATGTATTGGCTCTGATGTTGCAATGGCTATAATGTCACCAGGTGGTAGAAAGGTTTCATTATAATCTTAGGGGATCACAATGTATATATAGTCTGTGCTGACTTTAAAATGTTATGCAGTGCATAGTTCTAGTTCACTTACTTTCATTGCTATGTAGTATTCTGTTGTATGAATTATTAGTTTTTAAATCCACTATCTTGTTGGTAGACATTTAGGTGTTGTTTAGGTTATTTTCAGTCTGGGGCTATTTTGTTCCATTTTCTGGTTGTTTATGTCAGAAGGACATGACTGGTGTTTTCTCATTATGGCCCATCATACATTCTTTTAATATACTGTTAAATTTTATTTGGTAATGTTTTATTTTAAATTCATTGAGTCATGTTTATCGTGTGGTTCGTCAGTGGCAGTTGCTGTCATTTGTGAGTGATATTACTGGCCTAGCCCTGCTCCTCTCCCTTCAGAGGGTTAGACATTCAAGGGGAAATTTTTGTTTGTAACAAGGACTAGAAATCACAGTTGGAGTTTCGTTGGTGAGAGCATCAGATGCTATCTTGCAATGCAGTGGTCTGAATTTTTTCTCCTCACCCCTGTTTCTTTGGGCTTTCCTGTCCGGTTTTGGTAATAGGCTCTGTTAGTCTCCCATCCACAGACTAACCAGGCCCAACCCTGCTTAGCTTCTGAAATTAGATTAGTGTCCTAAAATGAGTCGAGAAACTCTTGATCTTTTTCCATGTTCTGGAATAATTTAAATATTAGAAACTAACTTCCTGGAAGGTTTGGAAGAATTCATGGTTAAAACCAACTATGCCTAATACCTTTCAGATAAATGTTTGGCTCTATTTTGTATAGTCAGTTTGGATAACTTACATTTCTCTAGAAAACCACCCATTTCATTTACATTTTCAAGTCTTTTTATATCAAATTTTACTAATGTGCGGAAAATCTCCAGTTATAGCTCCTTTTTCATTTCTGATACCATTTTTTATTTCTTGGATAGTTTTTACTTTTTAAAAATGTTTACCTTGACTTTTTGCTAACTTCTTCATTTAGTTGCCTCTTTATATATTTAGTTTTGTTTTGGTTATACGGCACTGACACACTCTTGCTCTTAAACTTAGGGCTTGAACTTTGTTTCCCTAGAGGCTCTTTTGGGAGGAACAGCTCATAACTACCACAAACGCTTCTCATGTGCCTCTCTTTGTGTTGCAGGTTTCAGTTCTCTGTCTTTGGTGTTTATATGATCAAATGATACTTGAGTACAAAGTTTAACATTCAGATAAGGCTACCTCAATAGCCAACTCCAATTAAGACCGCTCCACAGAGATTAATTGCTGTCAGTTTGATGTGTACTTTTTTGGTGGTGCTATTTATAATCTATATCATTCTCAGAAATGTAAACATTGTAGTGTCTGTGTGTATTTTGGCAACAAATGGTCACTTTACTGTTTTTATTACTTTTAACTTGCTCTTCTCACTCAGCGGTGTATCTTAAAGAGCTTTCATGTCAGCACTTGTAGATCTACAATGTAGAATTTTTAATAACTACATAGTATTTTGTGGTATGTATATACTGTAGTTTATTTAAGCATCTACCTATTAATAGGGTTTTTTGACTCCTGTAAGCAGTGCTGCTGTAAGACATTCTTGTGCATTATTTGTGTTCCCCTGTGAATATTACTTTTTAGAAATGGAATTAAATGGGCCTTAGAGATGTATGTTTTTAAGAATTTTGTCAATTTGCCTTTTACAGTATCTGCACAAATATACATTCTTTCAGCAGCAACAATTTTCCAAACTGTTGGTTTACTTTTATTCATTTTATTTTTGCCAAACTGATACCTGAACCAAAGTAACTCGTTTTCTTTCTGGTTTCTATCTTCCTAAAATTCTTAAATATTTCTGATCTACTGTTGAGATCTGTCTATGCTATAATGAATATTCTTCCAGGTATATCTTTTTTCTGTATATATCTTTGCTGTTGCTTTAATATAGTTTTAGAAGAAAGGAGAGGTGAGCACATATCTCTAATACCCACTGTTCTGAACTGTCATAGATACTGGATTTTTGGCTGTGACTGCTAACTTGCTTTTGCGTGCCGTCCTCTACATGCCTACAATTTGAATATGTGTATCAACATATATCTCTGTGTTATGGATCTTTGGGTGTAATCAGTCAAGACTGGAAATGGCAACTGTAAATTAGGGAATCTGTTACATGAATAAAAATGTAATAGTGCCCTGGCCATTTGGCTCAGTGGTAGAGTGTTGGCTGGGCATGTAGAAATCCTAGGTTCGATTCCCAGTCAGGGCACACAGAAGAAGCGCCCATCTGCTTCTCCATCCTTCCCTCTCTCCTTTTTCTCTGTCCTTCTTTTCCCCTCCTGCAGCCAAGGCTCCATTGGAGCAAAGTTGGCCCAGGTGCTGAGGGTGGCTCCATGGCCTCCGCCTCAGGCACTAGAATGGCTCTGGTTGCAACAGAGCAACGCCCCAGATGGGCAGAGCATCGCCCCCTGGTGGGCATGCTGGGTGGATCCCAGTTGGGCGCATGCGGGAGTCTGTCTCTCTCTGCCTCCCCGCTTCTCACTTCAGAAAAAATACAAAAAAATATAAAAATTATAATAGTAATGATTTTTGAAATTTTTATTTTTAGGTATTAGAATATTTAAATGATCTGAAACAATATTGGAAAAGAGGATATGGGTATGCTATTAATAGTCGATCCAGCTGCACCCTGTTTCAGGATATCTTTCAGCACTTGGACAAAGCAGTTGAACAGAAAAAGAGGTAAAAATACTTAAAAATATTTTTTTGGTGTGTATTCTGAGTACCCAGGTAAGCAAAAGGTTTTATAATTGGTGATTTTAAAAAATTAGATTTTGTTTATGTTTTTAAAAATATTTTATGTAATAATTATTTTTACAAAAGAATTAAATGACATATGTAAGTAGTAAAATATATATATATAAACCCTCCATTCAACCTCAGAACTAGAACAATATTAATAATTTATATTTTTATTTCTATCTACTGTAACTACTATTCTGATTTAGTGTATATCATTTTTTTGCCTCTTTAAAGACAGTTTTTGTTATGAATGTATGTGTGCCTAAACAATAAATGTAGTTTTTCCTAGAGTCATATGCTGTTGTCTTCTGGGATGCACTTCCCCCCTCAGTGTTACATTTACCAGTATAATACTCTTCATGTTGTTGCACATATTACAGTTTATTCATTTTTGCTGCAATAGAGTATTCAGTAATGTGCAATATTCAGTAAAATAAATACCACAATTTATATCATCTTTTCTTGTCAGTGGGTATTTGGGTAGTTTGTGTTTCTTACTATTATAAATCGTGTAATTATACATGGCCTTCTGGTATGAATTGTCAAACGTTTTTATTTTAAATGAGAGCTTCTCATTGAAAAGCCTTTTTTAACGTTCATACTTTTCAAGGTGTTTTTTTTTTTTAAATAATTGAACCTTTGATAGAATCTAAACGCCGTTTTACTTGACAAGTATGCTTCCATGAAAAATTATATATTCACAGTTGGAGATGGTGTTTTCTGCTGCCAGTTTTGTGGGCAAATAAGTCAAGGCAAGTTCTGTTTTTGAGGTAGGCATTAACTTCTTTTCTAGTTAGTTTTATGAATGGTTTAAACCTTTTAGACTTTATGAGACAACAGATCTTTACTCTCTGTTCATTGTTCATCCCATTGTTGAATGTGAGGTGTGGCAAACTTAAAATTGTGTCAGAAAGATTCTTAATTAAATTTTTGAAGGTTTGCAATTATAATTTGATACCAGACTTAAAGCTTATGAAAGAAGTTTATATTGATGTTTTAAAATAAGCGTATTTCTGTATACTGTAAACTATATAAAACATCACAGAGAAAAATTAAAGATGACCCAAATAAATGTAGAGATATACTTTCATTATGGTTTGGACAACTCAAATTGATAGACTGAATGCAATCTGTGTCACCATCCTGTAGGTCTCTGTAGAAATTGAGAAGCTTATTCTCAAATGATAGAGAAATGCAAAGGACCTAGAAGAGCTAAAGCAATTTTGAAAAAAAACAACAAAAGAACTTGACTCAAAACTTATTATAAAATAGTAGCCATAGAAAAACAGATCAATGGTCTAGGATATAGACAAGAAATAAACTTACAAGTCAATTTTTTTTTTTACAGAGACAGAGAGAGATAGATAGGGACAGACAGACAGACAGGAACAGAGAGAGAGAGAGATAAGAAGCATCAATCATCAGTTTTCGTTGTGACACCTTAGTTGTTCATTGATTGCTTTCTCTATGTGCCTTGACCGTGGGCCTTCAGCAGACCGAGTAACCCCTTGCTCGAGCCAGCGACCTTGAGTCCAAGCTGGTGAGCTTTGCTCAAACCAGATGAGCCTGCGCTCAAACTGGCGACCTCGGGGTCTCGAACCTGGGTCCTCTGCATCCCAGTCCGATGCTCTATCCACTGCACCACTGCCTGGTCAGGCCTTACAAGTCAATTTTTGACAAAGATACCCAAAATAAATGCTTTGGAGAAAAAGGTAGTCTTTTCAACAAATGGTGCTGAAACAATTGGATATCCATATGTTAGAAAATTACAAATAGATCCTACTGCATACGTTATACAAGAAGGGGTCATTCCCAGCAATCCCTCTACTGGGTATATACCCCAAAACCTCAGAAACATTGATACGTGAAGACACATGTAGCCCCATGTTCATTGCAGCACTGTTCACAGTGGCCAAGACATGGAAACAACCAAAAAGCCCTTCAATAGAAGACTGGATAAAGAAGATGTGGCACATATACATTATGGAATACTACTCAGCCATAAGAAATGATGACATCAGATCATTTACAGCAAAATGGTGGGATCTTGATAACATTATAAGGAGTGAAATAAGTAAATCAGAAAAAAACAAGAACTACATGATTCCATACATTGGTGGAACATAAAAATGAGACTAAGAGACATGGACAAGTGTGTGGTGGTTACCAGGGGTGGGGGGAGGGAGGACAGGGGGAGAGTTAAGGGGAGGGGGAGGGGCACAGAGAATTAGATAGAGGGTGGCGAAGGACAATCTGACTTTGGGCGAGGGGTATGCAACATAATTTAATGACAAGGTAACCTAGACATGTTTTCTTTGAATATATGTACCCTGATTTATTAATGTCATCCCATTACCATTAATAAAAATTTATTTAAAAAAAAAAAAAAAAAAGAAGGGGTCATAGATTTAAATGTAAAGTGTAAAATTGGAAAACTTCTGGGAGAAGTATAGGAGCAATGACCTAAATATGAGCTAAAAAAAACCTGTGAAACTCTTTTTTTTTTGTATTTTTCTGAAGCTGGAAACGGGGAGAGACAGTCAGACAGACTCCCGCATGCGCCCGACCGGGATCCACCCAGCACGCTCACCAGGGGCGACCTCTGCCCACCAGGGGGCGATGCTCTGCCCCTCCGGGGTGTTACTCTTTTGCGACCAGAGCCGCTCTAGCACCTGGGGCAGAGGCCAAGGAGCCATCCCCAGTGCCCGGACCATCTTTGTTCCAATGGAGCCTTGGCTGCGGGAGGGGAAGAGAGAGACAGAGAGGAAGGGGGGGGGGGGGTTAGAAGCAAATGGGTGCTTCTCCTATGTGCCCTGGCCGGGAATCGAACCCGGGTCCCCCGCATGCCAGGTCGACGCTCTACCGCTGAGCCAACCGGCCAGGGCCCCTGTGAAACTCTTAAAACAAAATGTAGTATTAAATCTTTATGATCTTGGATTAGGCAAAAATTTCTTAGATGCAACAGCAAAAGCAAGATCTATTAAAAAATTGATAAAATGGACTTTATCAAAATGAAAAATCTTGGCCCTGGCCAGTGGCTTGCTCAGTAGTACATAGAGCATCAACCTGTGTATGGATGTCCCAGGTCCATCTGCTTCTCCCCTGCTTCCTCTCTCCCTTCTCTATCTCTTCCGCTCCCACATCTCGATTGGTTCAAACATGGCCCTGGGTGCTGAGGATAGCTCTGTTGGCACACATTAGCCTCAGGCAGTAAAAGTAGCTCGGTACTCGAGCATTGGCCCCATACAGGGTTGCTAGGTGGATCCCAGTCAGGGTGCATTTGGGAAACTGCCTTACTATCTCCCCTCCTTTCACCTTAAAAAAAGGGAAAGAAAATAAAAACCTTTGTGCTTCAAAAGGCACTATTTGGAAAATGAGAACACAAGTAAAAGACTTGGAGAAAAATTTGCTAGATGTGTATGTGTGTGTGTGTGTGGTGTATGTAAGGGAGAGAGAGATATTAAGGATTTTAATCCAGGGCATACAGAGAAGTTACATCTAATTAATAAAGAGATGTTACAATTTTTAAAAAGAGTAAAAGATTTGAACAATTTACTAAAGAAAATGTATGGACAGCAAATAAGAACATGAAATGATGCTCAACATCATTAGGTAGTAAAACCGCAGTGAAATGTCAGTATTATACCCTCTAAACTGGCTGTGAAATAATAGGAAAATATATATTGATTTTTGCCCCGAAATCCTGACATAGGCATCTTGAAACTCTTGTAGTTTCCTGGGTAATAGGACTTACTGTCTTTTGTTGTAATAAGGCAATTCTGGGTGAGTTCCTGAATGGATGACTCCGAGCAGGGGTCCCCAAACTATAGCCCGGCCGCATGTGGCCCCCTGAGGCCATTTATCTGGCCCCCGCCGTACTTCCAGAAGGGGCACCTCTTTCATTGGTGGTCAGTGAGAGGAGCATAGTTCCCATTGAAATACTGGTCAGTTTGTTGATTTAAATTTACTTGTTCTTTATTTTAAATATTGTATTTGTTCCCGTTTTGTTTTTTTACTTTAAAATAAGATATGTGCAGTGTGCATAGGGATTTGTTCATAGTTTTTTTTTATAGTCCGGCCCTCCAACGGTCTGAGGGACAGTGAACTGGCCCCCTGTGTAAAAAGTTTGGGGACCCCTGCTCCAGGGTGAGGGCTGGCTGCAGGAACGACCAAGGCATGATTAGAAGCTTGGAATTTTCAACCTCCCCTTTCTCTTGAGAAGGGAAAAGTGCTGGAAACGGAGTTTGTGATCAAGAATGGCTACATGATGAAGCTGCCATAAAAATTTAAACAGTACAGGATTCTGGTCGATTCCGGGTTGCTGAGAGAGCAGCATCAATTTATAGCTGAAATGGGCAGAAGTTGTTAGTAACCTGGTTAGTAATCTGGAGACCTACTTCTTGTAATTGGCACCTGAAGTGGGGGAAGTCTAATTGCTTGGTGTAGGGAACGTTCCAGACAGTTGGTGATCAGAAGTGTCAAAAATGTTGCAAGTGTGGTAGTGTGAGAGTCAAAGAGAAACACAGGAAGAAAAGACTGGGTGGTTTTATTATAGACTGGCTGAAATTTAAAGAAAGGTTTGTCCTAAGTGTGGATGAGATTTGGGGAAACTGGAAACCTCATACATTTTTGCTGGGAATTTAAATTGTACAGCAACTTTGGAAAAGTTTGACAGCAGCTTAAAAACTTTAACATGTCTACTATATGATTTAGCAAATCCAGTCCTAAGTACCCAAAAGAAGTACAAAGTCTATACACACTTCTCTGTGAATGTTTATAGCAGTATTAGTCATAATAGCTAAAAAACGGTAAACAGTTCAAGTGACCATCAACTGATAAATGCATATACACAATGTAGTATTCCATATTAATTACTCAGCAGTGAAAAAGAATGAACTGCTGGTAGATGCAACAAAATGACTGACTTTGTGACTTTGAAAACATTATTCTGAAAAATGACATAATATTATATATTGAATGATTCTGTTTATTTGAAATTTCTGGAAAAGGCAGAACTTTGATTATTGGTCGCCTGGGTCTGGACGTAGGAGCAGAGATTGACGGCATTTGGGTCCAAGGGAATTTTTTAGGGTGATAGAAGTGTTCCTAAACTGGCTTGTAAAGGTTACTTCCACAGCTGTTGTATTTACTAAAATTCATCTAACTTAACAATTAAAATATGAATTTCATGGTAGTTATATTATTTGTGAATAAAACTTTGAAAACTATGGGTATATAATGGAAGGAAAAGGGGCAAAAGAAAAGAATGAAATAATGTTTTGGTAAAAATGGAAATAATTTTTAAAGAATTTACTGATTCAGTAAAATGGAATCAGGATTTTTTATAAGATAACCCCAAAATGCTTATGATATGTAGCTGTTAAAAATGTTTTTAAATTATTAGCTCACTTCCCTATATAAAATATGTTGGAAAGTAATTGAATTAAAAGAAATTAGGACTCTTGTCCCATTAAAGCCATTATATTTTTTTAAAAAGTAGACTGTATTTTTTAGAGCACTTTTAGTTTTACAATAAAATTGAGTGGGGGGTAAAAGATAACTAATATATCCCCTTACCCCACATATACATAGCCTTCCCCACTATCAAAATTCCATACCAGAATTATTTTTTAAAAACAGTTTGAGAAATAGCTCATATACTCTATAGTTTAATCATTTAAAGTGTATAATCCGATGGTTTTAGTATATTCACTTTGTGCAACCATCACTACTATTTAATTTTAGATCGTTTTCATTACCTGAAAAGAAACCCCGTGCCCATTGGCAGTCCCTCCTACTTATTCTAAGCCCTTTCAGCAGTAGGCCGTGACTAATCTACTTTGTTCTCTATGGATTGGCCTTTTCTGGACATTACATGCAAATGGAATCATATAATGTCTTTGTGATTGGCTTCTTCGACTTAGCATAATGTTTTCAAGGTTCCTCTGTCTTGTAGCATGTATCAATATTTCATTTTTTTTAATGGCTGAATAATGTTCCATTGTATGAATATATATATTTTGTCATTCATTCATTAATTGACAGACATTTGGGTTATATCCATTTTTTGGCTGTTGTGAGTAATGCTACTGTGAACATTTATTTGTATACAGATTTTTGTGCGGGCATGTTTTCACTTTCTTGGATATATGCCCAGGAATGGAATTTCTAGGAAGTCATTAATTTTGATGATCAAGTATTGTTAAAGAATATTAAAACTGTACTGTGCACGTGGTCCCTGATGTGCACTAGTTCCTGGATGTGATCTGAAGATGAAACTAAGTTGAGCTTAGCCTGTTTATAGTAATTTAGATCACCTGTTGGGCAGATTGATTTGTTTTAATCTTAAAATTAAACTTCAGTTTTCACTTTATTTTCTTATAATTTGCTTATGACACCCATAGTGAAATATAGAGGGGAAATATACCTGATGGAGTCATTATGTTAGGTAGTAACTGTTTGTGCTTTTATATACTTAGAAGCTAACAGTAGACTAATTTTCATACATGGCTTGTGAAATCAGATGCAGGAATACAGAAGCAGCATGATGTAGTTGGCAGATGCTTAGATTTGGGTTCAGTCCTAGTTCTATTTTATTGATCCTGCAGATTCTTCACTTTTTTTTTTTTTTTTAAATGAGAGAGAGAGAGAGAGAGAGAGAGAGAAATATGGAGGGACAGGGACAGACAGGAAGGGAGAGAGATGAGAAGCATCAACTCTTAGATGTGGCACTTTGGTTGTTTGTTCACTGATTGTTTTCTCATATGTGCCTTGACTGGGGGAGAGGGGTTACAGCAGAGCAAGTGACCCCTTGCTCAAGCCAGCAACTTTGGGCTTCAATCCAGTAACCTTACGCCAGCAATCATGGGGTCATGTCTATTATCCCATGCTCAGGCTGGTGAGCCCGTGCTCAAGCCAGTGCTCAAACTGGCGACTTTGGGGTTTTGAAACTGGGTCCTCAGTGTCTCAGTCCGACGTTCTATCCACTGTACCGGTGCCCGGTCAGGCCAGATTCCTCTCTTCTGAAACGGGGAATTTTTCACCCTGGCTGGATACCTCAGTTGGTTAGATCATCCTGAAGAACACAGGTTGCTGATTTGATCTCTGGTCAGGGCATATACAGGAACAGATTGATGTCCCTGTCTCTCTCTCTCTCTCTCTCCATTTCCCTCTCTCAAAAAAATCAATAAAAGAAACATTCAAAAAAACTAAAAAAATAAAAAGGAGAATCTCTCTCCTGACTCACAGGTTGTTGTGATAATCAAGTACCAAAGCACTTAGTATAATATGATATACAAATATGGTATTGCTTTGTATATGAGAGTTCTTGGCTAAAACATGTTCTTTTTTTATTGATTGATTTTAGAGAGAGAGAGAGGTGGGGTAGGTGTTGTTTTGCTTATTCATACATTCATTGGTTGATTCTTGTATATGGCCTGACTGGGGATTGAATCTGCAACCTTGGCATATTGGGATGTCACTCTAACTAACTGAGCTCCCTGGCCAGGCTAAACTGAGACATCCATACCACCCCACAATAACTATTCATAGTAGAAACAAGTACTTTTTAGGACATATTCTCTTAAAATTTTCATGGTCTTGAGCTTATTTATTAAACTAATTTCCTTTTCATTGGCAAGATGGAGAAAGTCTTTCTTTTTAATGATTGATCCTTTATTGTGAATTAGAAAAGATTCATTCAACAGTATTTTAAACACCGTATTATAATACATGTCAGGCAGTGTTTTAGGAACTTGATACAGTGATGAGTAAGACAAAGTCATGGCACTTGTGACTCTTACAGTCTAGAGAAAATAGAAATGTGTATGAAAGCCATGGGTCATGGTGTAACTGTTTGTGTAAAATTGTGAAATAATTCAAGTTTAAGCCAGTAAATTTGCTACTTAACCAGCTATTGCTAGTTAAGCAGCTGTGATTAGAAAAGTAGAATGAATTTAATGAAGAAATGAAATTTGAATTTTGTTCTTTTCTTCCCCATTATCTCTATAAGATATTTTTATCCTGCTTTTTTAAAGTAAAGTTTATGTTCTGGAATGTAACTGCTTTCCTCATGAGATCTTCTGTTTTGTGAGGGATACTCTTAGACATCAAAATTAATTGCTATAAATATCTGTTGTTAGTAAATAACTCTCATTATCCTTTTTCTACCTTTTCACTGACTCTCAAATCTCTGGTATTTTCAGATTTCATGGAAAAAGGGTATGGCTTTTCAAAGTTGTGTAGTTCCATATTTTAACATAAGATGGCAGCATTGAAATAAATGTAGAAAATGGTTATTTTGGTTCTCCCATTGTAATGGGAGAGTTTTGTCTTTTAAAGTTCTTTAAAATGTATGCAGATTCTAAGTCCTCGGAACCTATTCTTGTTTGTTTTGTTTTTTTGCTAAGTTTCTGAAGTCATTGTCCTTTGGAATTTTAACTCAGTGTACCAGGAGTCTCTTTTAGTACTAGTTACTGAAAGATATTGGCTAAATGAGGTAAAATACATATAACTAGTCTTTGTATTCTGAATTCAGACTCAGACGTCCAGGTGCCTACTGGAAAGACACTTTTTGACTCTCAGCAGACTGTCCGGTGATGCCTGGAACTTTATTTCACTGATCTCTCCTCAGTGCCTACAAACAAGTGAGAGAGATGCAGTTGGTGCTCAGTCTGTATGGAAGGAACGTCCATAGTCCTTTTTCTTCTGTAGTTCTTATTTTAGTCAGTGCCACCATCCTCCCAGGCATCCAGTCCACAAACCTGTCTCCCTCATCTTCTACATCTATGCGTCATATTATGTTCTTTTTGTTCGGCTTTCAGTTTTATACCAATTCCTTTCACTTTTCTTCACCCCCACTGCTCACCTCAGTTCACACTACTAGCTAGTAGCTTCTCTCACTCAGATTTTAGCACCTGCTTCCTAAGTGTTTCCCTGATTGCAGTGTTACTCTTCTTATACTCCAATACAGTTTATGCAGGCAATAAAGAGTATGCAAAAGGTGTGCATTTAAATTATTGTCACAAAGAACTAATGTCTAGTTTGGAGGATATTTGTAAAACAGCACTAAAACAAAAAAGTGCTGAAGGAGAATTAATTTGAACTGTGAGGTTTGGTAAAGGCTTTATGGAAGGGAGGAGATTTTGAGATTGTTTACTAAAGACTTCTTTCACTGACCTCAGAAGATCAGCCCTTAATACTTGTTTTAATTTTTTTTTAAAACAACTTTATTGTGGTATAGCTAATATAATCAGCACATATTTGGTGAGTTTTTATATATGTATATACCCATGAAATTGTTACCACGATTAAGATAATGAAATACCAGTCACGTGCAAAAATTTCTCTGTGGATCTTTGTAATCTACTTCTCATTCTAACCCTGGGCAACCACTGATCTGCTTTCTTACACTATAAATTAATTTGTATTTTCTACAATTTTATATAGTGGAACCATACACTATGTACATCTTTTTGGTTTGGCTTTTTTTACTCAGCTTAGTGGCTATGAGATTTACCCAAGTTACTGTGGGTAGCAGTAGTTCATTTCTTTTTAAGGCTGAGTAGTTTTGTTTCTATGAATACACCATAATTTGTTTTTCCTCTTTCCTTATGGACATTTGGTTGTTTCTAGTTTGTGGCTATTACAACTAAAGCTGCTGTGAACATTTGTGGTCTTTTATATGGACATACGCATATTATTTCTCTTGGATAATACCTAAAGAGATGGAATAGCTGAGTCATATGTAGGTATATGTTTAACTGTTTAAGGAACTGCCAAACTCTTCCTACCAATACAGTATATGAGAGTGCCAGTTATTCTTCATCCTAACCAATATTTGGTATAATAAGTCTTTTTAATTTTATCTATTATAATGGGTGTTTAGTAGTACCTCATAGGGTTTTAGTTTGTGTTTCCCTAACACTAGTGATACTGAGCATCTTAATTTATTGTGTTGACACGGTTTCAAGAGTTTCACTCAGTATAACACCCTCAGACCCCTGCATTGTGCTCCCCCATGCCCCATGCAAAGTCTCTTTCCTTTCCCATTTCACTCCCTTTGACTCCCCCCTGCCTCCATCCCTTTCCCTCTTGGATTTGCTGCCCTATTATCTGTATCTTTGTGTTATGTATATATAATTTGGCTAATCCCGTCACCTTTTTTGATTCCATCCCTTCATCCCCCTTCCCTCTGACAGCTGTCCCTCTGTTCCCTTTGATCCTGCCTTCATTTCTATTTTGTTTCTCAGTTTATTGTGTTCATTAGATTTCACATATAAGTGAGATCATATGATATTTGACTTTCCTTGGATGACTTATTTCACTTAGCATAATAACCTCCAGGTCCATCCATGCCATTGCAAAAGGTAAAGTTTATTCTTTTTCTTGGCTGCATAGTATTCCATTATGTAAATGTACCATGGCTTTTTTATCTGCTCATCCACTGTCATATACTTGGCTGTTTCCAGATCTTGGCTATGGTAAACAATGCTGCAACAAACATGGGAGTGTATATCATCTTTTGAATAAGCGTTTTGGGATTCTTAGGATATATTCCCAAAATTGGGATGGCTGGTCATAAGGCAGTTCCATTTTTAATTTTTTGAAGAAACACCATATTCTTTTCCATAATGGCTGCACAAATCTGCATTCCCACTAGCAGTGCACAAGGGTTCTCTTTTCTGCACACCATCGCCAGCACTTGCTGTTTGTTGATTTGTTAATGAGAGCCATTCTTTCAGGTGTGGCATGGTACCTGATTTTGGTTTTAATTTGCATTTCTCTGATTAGTGATATTGAGCATTTTTCCATATGCCTGTTGGCCATCTGTATGTCCTCTTTGAAGAAGTGTCTATTCAAGTCCTTTGCCCATATTTTAATTGTATTGTTTACCTTTCTGGTGTTGAGTTTTAGAAGTTCTTTATAAATTTTGGTTATTAACTCCTTATCAGATGTATCAGCGAATATGTTCTCCCATTGATTTGGGTTGTCTTTTTATTTTGTTAATAATGTCTTTTGTTGTGTAAAAGCTTTTTCTTTTTTTTTTTTCTTTTTGTATTTTTCTGAGGTTGGAAACAGGGAGGCAGTCAGACAGACTCTGCATGCGCCCGACCAGGATGCGCCCGACCGGGATCCACCCGGCATGCCCACCAGGGGGTGATGCTCTGCCCATCTGGGGTGTCGCTCTGCCGCAACCAGAGCCATTCTAGCGCCTGAGGCAGAGGCCACAGAGCCATCCTCAGCGCCCGGGCCAACTTTGCTCCAATGGAGCCTTGGCTGTGGGAGGGGAAGAGAGAGACAGAGAGGAAGAAGAGGGGGAGGAGTGGAGAAGCAGATGGGTGCTTCTCCTGTATGCCCTGGCCGGGAATCGAACCCGGGAGTCCCGCACACCAGGCCGTCGCTCTACCACTGAGCCAACCGGCCAGGGCCTTGTGTAAAAGCTTTTTGTTGATATAGTCCCATTTGTTTATTTTGTACTTGATTTCACTTGCCTGCAGGGATATAGCAGCAAAAATATTGCTGTGAGATATATTGGAGAGTCTATTATCTCTGTTTTCTTCCAAGATTTTTATGAGTTTCATGACTTACATTTAAGTATTTTATCCATTTTGAGTTTATTTTTGTGAATGGTATAAATCGATAGTGTAGTTTCATTTTTTTTGTACATATATGTCCAATTTTCCCAACACCATTTATTAAAGAGACTATCTACTTCATTGTATACTCTTGCCTCCTTTGTCAAATATCAATTGACCATAAAGGTGTGGGTTTATTGGATTCTCTGTTTTGTTCCATTGATCTGTATGCCTGTTCTTATGCCAGTACCAAGCTGTTTTGATTACAATGGCCTTATAGTATAACTTGGTATCAGCAAGTGTGATAACTCCCTTTTTAGTTCTTCATTTTCAAGATTGCTGAGGCTATTTGGGTGCTTTTTTGGGTCCCATATAAATTTTTGAAATATTTGTTCTAGATCTGTGAAGTATGCCATTGGTATAAGAATTGCATTGAATCTATAGATTACTTTGGGTGGTATGGACATTTTTATGATGTTAATTCTTGTTATCCATGAACATGGTATATGCTTCCACTTGTTTGTATCTTCCTCGATTTCTTTTTTCAATGTCTTATAATTTTCCAAGTATTAAGTCTTTTATATCCTTGGTTAAATTTATTCCTAGGCACTTTATTTTTTGTTGTTGTAGCAGTAGTGCAGGGGATATTTTCCTTAATTTCTCTTTCTGATACTGTTGGTGTATAAAAATGCCACTGATTTCTGAATATTGATTTTATATCCTGCCACCTTCCTGAATTCATTTAGTTTTTTGACTGAGACTTTAGGATTTTCTATGTACAGTATCATGTCATCAGCAAATAATGACAGTTTTACTTTTTCAATTTGGATGCTTTTTATTTCTTTATCTTGACTGATTGCTGTGGCTCAGATTTCCAGTACTATGTTGAATAAGAATGGTGAAAGGGGACATCCCTGTCTTGTTTCTGATCTTAACCCTTTGAGTAGTGAGTTTTTTTCATGCTTGCTGACCCCCAGCAGTGAGTTGTGTTTTTTTCCAAAAAATTAAATTAGTTACAGTTACAGTTTTATGAACTTAAAATCATGTTTGATTTTAATAAATCAAAATTGGTTTGATGACCAATTTATGGAAACAAGAAGAACATACATTTGTCTTTTTTTAATGTTGCCTTACACATTTTTAAAATAAATTGATCGTACTCTGGATGGTCAGGAGGCACAAGGACGTACATGAATGTTCGTACTACTCAAAGGGTTAAGGGAATTGCTTTTAATTTTTGCCCATTGATTATGATGTTGGCTGTTGGTTTGTCATAGAAGGCCTTTATCATGTTGAGGTATGTTCCCTGTATTCCCACTTGGCTGAGAGTTTTGATCATAAATGGGTGCTAGATTTTATTAAATGCTTTTTCTCCACTTATTAATATAACTGTGATTTTTATCTTTTATTTTATGTGATGAATCACGTTCATTCAATTGCCAATATTCTACCAGCCTTGCCTTCCTGGAATAAATCCCACTTCATCATGATGTATGATCTTTTTTTTTTTTTTAATTTTTATTTTTTTACAGAGACAGAGCAAGAGTCAGAGAGAGGGATAGATAGGGACAGACAGACAGGAACACAGAGAAATGAGAAGCATCAATCATCAGTTTTTCATTGTGGCACTTTAGTTGTTCATCAGTTGCCTTCTCATATGTGCCTTGACCATGGGGCTACAGCAGACTGAGTAACCCCTTATTCAAGCCAGCAACCCTGGGTCCAAGCTGGTGAGCTTTGCTCAAACCAGATGAACCCGTGTTCAAGCTGGTGACCTTGGGGTCTCGAACCTGGGTCTTTCACATCCCAGTTCGATGCTTCATCTGCTGCGCCACCACCTGGTCAGGCAATGTATGATCTTTTTAATGTATTGCTGAATTCAGTGTGTGAATATTATTTTTTGAGAATTTTAGCATCTATGTTCATCAGGGATATTGACTTATTGTTTGCTTTCTTTTTATGTCTTTATGTGGTTTTAGAATTAGGATAATGCTTTTCTCTTAAAATGAGCTTGGAAGTCTTTCTTCCTCTTGAATTTTTTGGAATAGCTTGAGAAGGATAGGTGTTAGTTCTTCTTTGAATGTTTCATAAAATTAGCCTGAAGCCATTGGGTCCTGGTCTTTTGTTTACTGGGAGTTTTTAGATAACTATTTCAATTTCATTTGTTGTAATCGATCTCCTTGGGTTTTCTGAACCTTCCAGATTCAGTTTTGGAAGATTGTATGTTTCTAGGAATTTACCCATTTCGTCCAGATTGTCCAATTCTTTTGGCATATAGATCTTCAAAGTATTCTCTTACAATCCTTTGTATTTCTGTGATGTCTGTTGTAACTTCTCCTTTTTCATTTCTAATTTTATTTATTTGGGTACTCTTCTTTTTTTTTCTTCATGAGTCTGGGTAAAGTCAACCTTATTTACCTTTTCAAAGAACCAACTCTTGGTTTCATTGATCATTTTGCATTTTTTTTAGCCTCTATGTCATTTATTTCCACTCTGGTTTTTATTATTTCCTTCCTTCTACTTCCTTTGGGCTTTATTTGTTCTTCTTTTTCTAGTATATTTAGAGTGCAGGGTCATATTGTTTATTTGAGCTTTTTCTTGCTTCTTAAGGTATGCCTATAATACCATGAACTTCCCTCTCAGGATGCTTTCACTATGTCCCATATGTAGAATTTGAGTTGTATGTTCATTTTCATTTCTTTCAAGGAAATTTTTTATTTCTTCCTTGATCTCATTGTTAACCCATTCATTATTTAGTAACACAATATTTAGCCTCCAAGTATTTGAATACTTTTCCGTTTTTCTATTGTAGTTGATTTCTAGTTTCATGCCATTATAGTCAGACAGAATGCTTGGTATAATTTCAGTCTTCTTAAATTTATTGAGACTTGTTTTGTGTCCTAAAATCTGGTCTGTCCTAGAAAATGTACCATGAGCACTTGAAAAGGATGTATGTTCTGCTGTTTTGGTGTGGAATGTTCTGAAGATACCAGTTAAATCCAGTTGATCTAATGTTGTCATTTAAGGCCACTGTTTCTTTGTTGAATTCTCCCTGGAGGATCTATCCGTTGATGTTAGTGGCATATTAAAAATCTTCTATTATTGTACTGCTGTTGATGTCGCCCTTTACATTCATCAAAATCTGCTTTGTATATTTAGGTGCATAAATATTTATAATGGTTATATCCTCTTCTTTGGATTGCTCCCTTTATTGTTATGTAGTGACTTACTGTAGCCTTTGTTTTAGAACTTTTTTTTTTTTTTTTTCATTTTAGAGAGGAAAGAGAAAGGGATAAGAAGAGAGAGAGAGAAGGGGGGAGGAGCAGGAAGCATCAACTCCCATATGTGCCTTGACCAGGCAGGTCTAGAGTTTCGAACTGGCGACCTCAGTGTTTCCAGGTTGACACTTTTTCCACTGCGCCACCCCAGGTCAGGCCGGTAGCCTTTGTTTTAAAGTATTGCTACCCCAGCTTTTTTTTTTTTTCATTTTCATTTGCATGAAATCTTTTTTTCCATTTCTTCACCTTCAGTCTATTGTGTATCTTGTTCTGATGTGGGTCTCTTGTAGACAGCATATATACAGGTCTTGTTTTTTTATCCATGCAGCTACCCTGCCTTTTGATTGGAGTATGTAATTCATTTACATTTAAGGTTATTATTGATATGTACTTATTTATTGCCATTTTATTCTTTAAACCTATAATCCTCTTTCTTGCAGTACTGGTTTGGTGGTAAACTCCTTGAGCCTTTTTTTGTCTGTGAAGCTCTTTGTTTCTCTAAGTTTAAATGATAGCTTTGCTGGATAGAGCAGTCTTGGTTGTAGGTTCTTGTTTTGTATAACTTTGAACATTTCTTACCAATATCTTTGGCTTAAAGTGTTTCTATTGAGAAATCAGATGTCGGCCTTATGGGGGCTCCTTTGTAGGTAATTAATTGCTTTTCTCTTGCAGCTTTTAGTATTCTTTGTCTCTTAACTTTGGCATTTTGATTATGATATGTCTTAGTGTTGGCCTCCTTGGGTTCATCTTTAATGGGACTGTCTGTACTTCTTGAACTTGTGTGGGTTTTTTTCTTCATCAATTTAGGGAAATTCTTAGCCATGATTTTTTCAAACAAGTTTTCTGTCCCCTGTTTTTTCTCTTCTCCTTCAGAAACCCTATGATGCAGATGTTACTTCTCTTCATGTTGTCACAGAAGTCTCTTTGAGTTTCCTCAGTTTTTTTGAGCTTTTTTTTTTTTTTTTTTTTTTTGCTGCTCTGCTTCTGTGCTTACGTTTATGTTGTTTCTAAATTGCTGTTCATTCCTCTGCTTCATCCAGCCTGCTATTGATTCCTTCTAGTACAGTCTTCATTTCAGATATTGTATTTGCTGTTTTTGACTGGTTCTTGTTTATGATTTCAGTGTCCTTTTTAATGCTTATAAAACTCTCATTGTGATCATCCATTCTTACTCAAGATCCTTGAACATCCTAAAAACCATTATTTTAAACTCTGTGTCTGGTAGTTTGGTTACTTTCATTTCATTTAGTTCTTTTTCTGGGGATTTCTCTTGTTGATTCGTTTGAGTCATATTTCTTTGCCCATTTTGTTTGTGTATTAAGTAGCTCTGCTGTGACTCTCAAATTTGTTGTGGCATCTTTATGAGGAAGATGAGTTCAGTGGTCCTAACCTCTAGGACACCTGAATTCCTTGTTCTAGGAATGCTTTTAGAGCATTGTATTTACCCTCCTATTATATATGAGTCTTGAATGCAGTTGGCCCTTTTGTGGGTGAAGTTACCCTGTCAAGCTGGCTGGCTCTAGGGGTCAACCTTGACCATGTGTGTTAGGTGCTGTGCAGTGTCTGTGCTGTGAGGTGTACTTATTTTTCACAGTGCCTGCTGCCTGCTGTACTCCTCCTTTGGGCATGCCACTTGTGTAGCTGGCTGAGCCTAGCATTGGTGCAGTCTGCCACCCACTACTGGTTGTGTTGGTTCTGGATCCTCTTGGGTGGGCTTTGGTATGGGTTAGCATCAGCCGTTGTTTGTAACTCCCTGTGGGCTACCTGTCTGGAGCTACCCCTCTGTTCACTGTTTGTGTCTGTGTTTTCTATGCCCGGGTATGTGTGGCAGGGGGCAGCCAATGTATAAAGATCAGCTTCCTCCTGCTTGGAACTGACAGCAGCTCTAAAAGGGACCAAGCTCCCTAAGATTTGCCTCCACTTTTGAGCTGCTCTACCTCCTCTTGCAGATACCTGGTCTGCCCACAGAGTCTTCTGTAGAAAGACTGTAGTGTGGGCTCAGACTGACCTCACCCAACCAATGCATCTACAGGTTGCAGCTGAGGTCAGGATGACAACATTAGAGCAACCCCGTAATTCAAGGATCTCTTAGTCTAGAACTCAGTACAGGGAAAGTGGCCTCTACATCAGAGCCTAATCCTTCAGACACTTCTGGATACTCAAATTCTATTTCTCCCCACCTAGGAGAGTAGCGGGTTCTGATTGGGTGGGGCCGATGGTCCTCTCTGCAAAAGTTCTTCCAGCTGGGGAGCCCCTAGTCCCAGGGAGGAAGACCAAGAGAGTCCTCCACTGGGGCTGACTGTTCCCCCCAAGAAAGGGGCTAAGCTTCTCGACCAGTGCCAACAGTAGGCTAAGGAAACCCACACCTTGAATGTCCATGACCCAGTCTCTCCTTTCCCACTCTGGAACCTAGCCTAGTGGGGCAGGATATTCAAGATCCAGGCCGGCCAACTGTGAAGCTCCACCCTGTCCAAGAAGCACATGAGCCATGTGCAGGTGCTGACCACAGAAAGCAGAACTCGCCTCAGCTGGGCTCAAAGTCTAACAAGTCCTCCCTTCAGACATATGCCAGCAAGAATAATTGGATCCTGCTCTGATGCTCTCCACAGCTGACCACTGGATGTGCTGGCCATGAGCCTCCCTGGAGGGAACCCAGTGCAGACCAATACAGGACACTGCCTTTGACCCTTAGTAACCTTTTGGAGCTACAGGCAAACCAGAAGTGGTGATTGCCTCTGCTGGGCCCAGGTGCACATGGAAATACCGAGCCGTACACCTAGGCTCACTTTTACCCACACTGGACCTGGGGGAAAAGTTAGCTAAAGACCCAAGATTCCCTGAGATATGCCTTCTGCTACCTCTGTCTGCTGGTTGCTTGTTGGGTATGGCCACTGAAAAAATCTCTAATAGAGTCTAGAGCCTGAGGCAATGTTAGGAAAGGTGGTAGGTATATCTCCCAACTCTGGGCCCCAGGTGTCAGTCTGTCCTTTTTTTCACAGACCTCAGTAGGGTGTGGCCTCAACCCCCAGATGTGGTCTGCCCAGTCTGGACAGTATATACTGAATCTCTCTTGAGGTGGAAGCGCTAGTCACATTCTCGAGAGAGGAGGGGAAAGCTCTGCTCTCAACACCAGAAAACTGAGTCACTGACGTGCCCCCTGCTTCCTGGGATCTCAGAATTGCCCATTCTTCCTAGGGTGGGGCAGTTGCTTTCCCCCAGGCTGATGCTGCACGAGATGGCGGAGGGAACTGCTCCACCCAAGAAAGATGGCGACTGCAGTATTGGAGAATGAGCACAGGGGTTCTGGTGGCCATCCCCCACAGAGTCTCCCTGGGCCACCAACTTCACACTGTTGTCCTTTCAGCCCCCCCTCTGCTGGAGCCCTGGGTAGAGTGGCTGTGAATGAGATTTTCTGTATTGACCCTTTAAGACGGAGCCTACGTCTCCAAGAACTTCGTCTCTTTCCCTCAGACAGAAACCTTGCCTCTTCCCTGCCAAATGCTATGTGGGCACCTCTCCTGGATCTGGTGCCCTAGGCTAGGGCTCTGGGCCTGGGGCTAAGGACCCTCACCTCTCAGGGTGAACCTTTACACGGTGAGAGTCCCTCCAGACCCTCTGGTGCCCTGGCTTCTGGGAGTGGGGCAGCCCTTTTCCTGTCTCTGCCCTTCCTACCAGTCTCGGTGTGGCTTCTGTGACTCTTTTTTAGTTATGTGACTCTTTTTTAGTCATTCAGTCTGAAGTTGATTTTTCAAGATGATTGTTCTTAGATTTAGTTGTAACTCCAATTTGGTCCTGGGAGTTGGCAGTTGGAATGTCTGCCTACTCTGTCACCATCTTGGAAATCCCCCAAATACTAGAAACCTTTTGTCATTTTTGAATTGGGTTATCATCTTATTATTGTAAGAGTTTTGTTTTTGTTTTTTTTTTTTTTCATTTTTAGAGAGGAGAGAGAGAGGGAGAGAGGGAGAAAGAGGAGAGACAGAGAGAGAAGGGGGGGGAGGAGCAGGAAGCATCAACTCCCGTATGTGCCCTGACCAGGCAAGCCCAGGGTTTTGAACCGGCAACCTCAGCATTTCCAGGTCAATGCTTTATCCATTGCGCCACCACAGGTCAGGCCTGTAAGAGTTTTTTTATATATATATTCTAGGTCAGGGGTTCCCAAACTTTTTACACAGGGAGCCAGTTCACTGTCCCTCAGACCATTGGAGGGCCAGACTATAAAAAAAACTATGAACAAATCCCTATGAACACTGCACATATCTTATTTTAAAGTAAAAAAAACAAAATGGGAACAAATACAATATTTAAAATAAAGAACAAGTAAATTTAAATCAACAAACTGACCAGTATTTCAATGGGAACTATGCTCCTCTCACTGACCACCAATGAAAGAGGTGCCCCTTCCGGAAGTGCAGTGGGGGCTGGATAAATGGCCTCAGGGGGCCGCATGTGGCCCGCGGGCCGTAGTTTGGGGACCCCTGTTCTAGGTACAAGTCTTTGTAAGATTAATGCTTTATAAATATATTCTCCTAGTTTGTGGTTTGCTGTTGCCCCACTATTGAGGTAATGTCTCCTGATCATGTTTGGTACTCGATGTATTTGGAAGTTTTTCTGTTTTGGCTATGGGAACACAAACTATTGCTGGCTCTGTGTTAGCTTTGGGAATTTTTGAGGCTGTTCCTTTTTAATGTTTTATTTCCTGGGATAGTTTTCTCACATGCATTTGCTGATCAGTACTAGTTGAAAACTTGAGGGGAGTCCCTGCTGATCTCTCTTCTCTGGTACTCTATCCTGTCAGTTCCAGCCAGTGTGGCTTCCCTAAATCCTCAGTCCTATCTGGTCTACTGAGGGAAATTACCATGCTCTGTGTGGGCTCCCTTTCCCGGTGCTGCAGCCTGGAAACTCGAGGTAGTAATCTGGGGCAGCTATTTGGGTTCACTTGATTTGCTTTCGCTTGCTCTTACTCTGTTATTGAGTATCTGAAAACTGCTGTTTCATATATTTTGTCTAGCTTTATAGTAGTTCAAGGCAGGAAGGTAAATCCAGCCACTGTTATTTCCGTCTTGAATGGAAGCAGAAGTTATTTCTATGTATGTTTGCTTGAGAAAAAAACTTTATACTTGAGTCATTTTAGTTCTACGTTTGTGTTAAGCTGTCGAACAGATGCTTCTCCAGATGCCTCATTGGAGCTGATATTTCAATCAGATATATACGAAGATAAAACATGTTGTTTTTCTTGGTAATTTTCTTCCTAAAATATTTCATATCTCTGGCATCATGTTGCCTATTTGTGCACTTACATAAGTATGGAAATTATATAGATCATGTTTAAAAACACTTTGCATAATATTAGTTGAGTGTGAAACATGATTTAAGAACTTAGAAAGATCTAAGCTGACTACATTTAGGGGGAAAACATGCAATTATTGGTGGTTTTTCTGGTTGAGCTTTTTGAATTATTTGAAGTGCTTTTCTGGGGTGTTTTACGTACTTTGGACATACATAGTTTTAGAATTCACATTAAATTATGTTTTTAATCAAAGAATAAATAAAATCTCCTTACCAACTAACATAAGTAAAAGGGTTGTAATTTGGAGAATTGTATTCTTCTCTTTCTAGATAACATTAATTCACTTTTCCATATTTCTGAAATGAGAGTTTGACAAAATCTCAACCCTAAAACATTCATTCCAACTGTGTTTCTGTATATACATTCAGATAGATTATTCAATTGTTCTCTTAATTTGTATTAGTACTTTACATTTTCTAGGTTGTTATTTTGTTTTGTTTTTTAAAGCTAAAATAACCTTTTAAAGTGGTTTTGTCAATTCTCAGAAAATGTGACATACAAGTGTAGTGTATTTTTATTAGTGGGAGAGAGAACGGTTAAAGGTATTCCTTGCTTTTGTATTCATTGTTGTCTTTGAGATTATTCTGCTAAGCGGTTTTTTGTTTGTTTGTTTTTGAGAGAGGCAGGGAGAAAGAGAGAGGAACATCAAGCTGCTCCTGTATGTGCTCTGACCAGGGAGTTGAACTGGCAGTTTGCCCTTACGTTCCAAAACAACGCTCCAACCAGCTGAGCTGTCCAACCAGGGTTGCTAAGAGTTTTAAAGAAAGAATATTTATTCCAAGTGGGGAATATCAGTTGGTTTGAGAAATGTAACCAATAGAAGTCCATATTTCTTTATTTCTTTATTATTTTTTATTAAGTGAGAGGCAGGGTAGCAGAGACGGACTCCCACATATGCCCCCACTGGGATCCACCCGGCAAGCTCCCTATAGGGTGATGCTCTGCCCATCTGGGGCCACTGTTCCATTGTTTGGCAACCAAGCTATTTCAGCACCTGAGACAAGGCTGTGGAGCTATCCTCAACACCTGGGGCCAACTTTGCTCAAACCTTTCGAGCCATGGCTGCAGGAGGGGATGAGTTGGGGGGGGGGGGTGGAGAAGCAGATGGTTGCTTCTCCTGTATGCCCTGACTTGGAATCACACCCAAGACTTCCACATGCCTGGCTGACACTCTGCCACTGAGCCAACCAGCTAGGGCCAGAAGTCTATATTTATTGATGGATCAGAATATGGAGTCTAATACAGAAGAAACAGATTCAAGAAAAATGGGAAAGTTCAAAGCAGCTATAGAACATTTGCCTGCCCCATGATGGTGCAGTGGATAGTGTTGACCCAGAATGCTGAGTTTACTGCCTTGAGCAGGGTATTGTCCACATGATCCCAAAGGTCACTGGCATGAAAAGCCCAAGGTCGCTGGCCTGAGCAAGGGGATATTGGCATGGCCCCAGTCAAGACACATAGAAGAAGCCCAATGTAGAATTAAACTGAAAGCAACTACAAATTTTGATGCTTCTTACTCTCTCTCCTTCTCCTCCCTCTTTTGAAAGCAATCTGTACAACTAAAGTGAAAGCAACTATTAATATGAGTTGATGCTTCTCACCCTCTCACACCCTCCCTGTCTGTTTCTCTCTTAAAAAAAAAAGCAGCTATTAGAACATCCGATTTATTATTATTATTTTTTAAGTGAGAGAAGGGGAGATAATGAGACAGACTCCCACATGTGCCCTGACTGGACTGGCAACCCCCATCTATGACAGAAGCTAGATTCCATCTAGCTATTTTTAGTGCCTGAGGCTGTTGCGCTGGGACCAACTGAACTATCCTCAGCACCCTGGGCCATGCTCCAACCAATCAAGCTACTGGTTGCGGGAGGTGAAGAGGGAGAGATGGGAGAAAGAAAGGGAAAGAGAAGCGGATTGTTGCTTCTCTTGTATGCCCTGACTGGGGATCAAACCCGGGACATCCATTCATTGGGCCCACACTTATCCACTGAGCCACTGGCCAGGTCCGTATAACATTTCTAAGACTTATCCTCTGTTGACTCAGAGCAAAGAATAGGGTGTTCCTGAAATGGAACCAAGTCAACAGAAATTACTGATTTACTTTACACAAAGCTGGCACATATCTTTAATGGCTTCTAATGAAAATTAGACCATAAATAAATACTTTTGTGTATTTGCTTTGACATCTTTAGAGTTACAAAAACTAACAACAACAACAACAAAACCCTACTGTATTTATGGCCACACACAAATTCTATAATCTTTAGTTCCCACTAATTGAAGGTATTCAAGTTCCCATTTTTAGTATTTAGATATAATTTACAATTGAAATATGAGTAGTATCTAAAAGGGCAAGTAGATATAAACATGAGCAACTGTTTAAGCAGGATTATATTAACTCATTGAAATAAAAATATGCTCCTTTTGGTCCCATAGATTATCATGGCAGTAGGTTTTGTTTTGTTTTTTTAGATAAGCTTCTTTAGATCAGTCTTAGGTTTATATAAAAATTGAGCAGAAAGTAGAGTTCCCATAAACTTACTGACATTCTACACTACAATAGTATATTTGTTATAATTGATAGCCCTACATCGAAACATCATTACACCAAAGTCCATAATTTGCATTGGAGTTCACTCTTGGTGCTGTATATTCTCTGGGTTGGGACAAATGTATAATGACACGTGTTCACCATTGTAGTGTCATACAGAATACAGTCGTTTTACTGCCCCGAAGAGCCTCTGTACGTCGCCTGTTCATTCTTTTATCCCCCACAACCCCTGGCAACCACTGGTCTTTTTACTGTCTTCATAGTTTTGCCTTTTTCAGAATGGTGTATAGTTGGAATCATACACTATGTAGCCTTTTCAGATTGGCTTTTTTCACTTAGTAACACACATTTAAGTTTCCTCTGTCTTTTCATGTCTTGATAGCTCATTTCTTTTTAGCGCTGAATAATACTTTATGTCTGGATGTACCACCATTTATTTACCCATTCACTCACTAAAGTACATCTTGGTTGATTCTAAGTTTTGATAGTTACGAGAAAAGCTTCTATAAACATCCATGTTCAGGTATTTGTATAGATTAATTAGTTTTGAATTCATTTGCATAAATACCAAGGAAGGCAATTGCTAGATCATGTGGCAAGAGTTTGCTTAGTTTTTAAGAAACTACTGAACTGACTGCCGCCGTGGCTGTATAATTTTGCATTCACACAAGCAGTAATTGAATGAAATCCTGTTGTCAGCATTTGGTGGTGTCAGGGTTCTGGATTCTGATATGTAATGGTATCTCATTTTAATTTGCAGTTCCCTAACAACATACAATATGGAGCGTTTTTTCATATACTTACCAGCCATCTCTATACTGTATATATTTTGGTGAGCTTTCCAGGTCTTTTGTCCATTTTTTAATTGGGTTGTTTTTCATTGTTGAGTCTTTTAGAGATCTTTGTATATTTTAGGTAACGGTCCTTGGTTGGAGTGTCTTACAAATATTTTCTCACAATGTGTGACCTGTCTCATTCTCTTGACATTGACTTTAGCAGAGTAGACTTTTTAATTTTAATGAAGATTCGCTTATCAATTATTTCTTTCATGGATTGTGCCTTTGGTGTTATATTAAAAGTCATCACCATACCCAAGTTTATCTAGGTCTCCTTGTTTGTTTTCTTCTAGGAGTTTTATTGTATTGAGCTCTACATTTAGGTCTGTGATTCTTTTTTGAGTTAATTTTTGTGAAGAATCTAAGCTCTGTGTCTAAAATCATTTTTTTTTTCTTGCATGTGGATGTCTAGTGTCCTGGCACCTTTGTTGAAAAGACTGTCTTTGCTTCATTGCTCCTGTTTGGTCATTGTTCCTTTGACATAATTATGAGTTAGATGTTTTATTCCTACTTTCTTAAGGAGACTTGAAGAAGATGGCTTTATTATATTTATTCTAGTTTTAACACTTGAACCACTAAGGATTACTAAGTTGAATTTCAGTTTGTAGACTAGAATAGTGAAGAATAACAGTTATATTTGAGACAAGTGATTTACAAGCTATTATTTAATGAAAATACTTTTGAATTGCAAAAACTAATTAACATTCTTTTAGTTCTTGTAATTAATTTAAAAGTATGCCAAAATTTTGCTTCTTACCTTTAAAGCTCAACCTAGACATTCAGTGAGCTCTAAAATCTTTCTTCAAAAGCAAACATTAATAAGAAAGAATGCTTAAAATTGTATAAAATATTGATTTTTACAGTGGTTTCTGGCTTTGAAGGTACGCCTCATGGCTTGAAGACTTAAACTGTAAACAAGTATTTTTACTACTTGTTTTCTTTAACTTGTATCACTTTTAAATATTTACATTATGGGAGTGGTATTAGCTTTCACTTGCATATACTCAAATGTATAAAGGGATCAGGCAAGTAATGTATGAATCATCCTGTATCAGTTTTTCAAGAGTAGCCTCAAATCTGGATTTTTAAGAATCTAAAATCTCCCAATGGTGATAAATAATGCAAAATTGAAAAATATTTGTGCAGGTCAAATCAAATACAGCTTTGGTCTGAATGGTACTGCTTTGTAACTTCAGACCTAAGGGGCTGCTTCTTGGAAGTAAATACAGATTTTAGGTACTTTAGATGATTTAATTAATATATAGCAGTTAAGAAGAGAGGCTTACAATCACCTGTTGATGAGAAAGTTGTGGACTGCTTCTAAGTGTAGATATTATGTTCTGTGATATGAATGCATATACATATTTTTCTCAATTTCTCGTTTAAGGTCTCAGCCGGTTTCTTCTCCAGTCATCCTCCAGTTTGGTCATGCAGAGACCCTGCTCCCGCTTCTGTCTCTTATGGGCTACTTCAAAGACAAGGAGCCCCTAACAGCTTATAACTACAAGGAACAGATGCATCGGAAGTTCCGAAGTGGTCACATTGTACCCTATGCCTCAAACCTACTATTTGTGCTTTACCATTGTAAAAATGCTAAGACTTCTGAAGACGAATTTCGAGTGCAGATGTTATTGAATGAAAAGGTGTTACCATTGGCTTACTCGCAAGAAACTGTTTCTTTGTATGATGATCTGAAGAACCACTATAAGGACATCCTTCAGAGTTGTCATGCCAGTGAAGAATGTAAATTACCAAAGATGAACAACACATCTGATGAGCTATGAGTACATGGAGAACACGTGTAATTCATCAGGAATCTATAGGGGTTGATTATATGCTTAGAATAGGTGGGCAATGCCTGGTTACAGGAAGCTTTCATAGTACTTGGCTAGTTCTGTCTTTTCATAGAAAAACATTGAGTTTCTTTTTGAGTCTGGACATTGATGTGTAGGCAACGATTCTTCAAAGAAATAGCTGGCACTGCAAATGTTTACAGTTTCCTATTTATATATAAAGTCTCACAGTGAGAATATATTTTCAAAATCATGGCTTGTAAGTGCTGGAATAACAAAATATTTCAGTTGAGTGATCCATAACTTGATTGAACAAAGTCTAGGAACTTTACCAGGTGTGCTGAAATTTTCTCTTTTTTTTCCCCAGTAGCACAGGTCTAGTATTATCTTTCTTAATCAGAAATATTGTGATACAGTGGGAGTATCATTTTGAAAGAAAGCTAACATCTCTGAGAATTTGAAACAATGTTAAGAAACAGTCTGATTTAAAAGGACACTTTGGCCCTGGCTGGTTGGCTCAGTGGTAAAGCGTCGGCCCAGTGTGTGGAAGTCCCAATTTCGATTCCCAGCCAGAGCACACCGGAAAAGCGCCCATCTGCTTCTCTACCCTTCCCCCTCTCCTTTCTCTCTGCCTTTCTCTTCCCTTCCCGCAGCCAAGGCTCCATTGGAACAAAGTTGGCCTGGGCTCTGAGGATGGCTCCATGGCCTCCACCTCAGGCACTAGAATGGCTCCAGTTGCAATGGAGTAATGCCCCAGATGGGCAGAGCATCGCCCCCTGGTGGGCATGCCGGGTGGATCCCAGTCGGGCACATGCAGGAGTCTGTCTGTCTGCCTCCCTGCTTCTCACTTCAGAAAAATACAAATGAAATAAAATAAAAGGACACTTTGACTGAAGGAAGACCAAAGTATATAATATTTTTGTTAATATTTGTAAAGTATTTGAACACTTCTATAATAATGCCTTTTAACCTCCCATTAAGTCCTTCAAGGCCATTCTTTAATTATTATCTTAGCCCTGGCCAGGTACTCAATTGGTTAGAACATTGTTGGGACAAGTCAAGTTGTGGCTCTGATTCCTGGTCAGGGTACATACAGGGATCAACTAATGAATGCATACATAAGTGGAACAATAAAGCAGTGTTTCTGTCTTTCTCTCTAGAATTAAAAACTTTTTTTCATACTTGTTTTACATATATAGCAGTGGAAGGACAAAGGAGAACATTAGCGACATTAAGTGGATAGAATCCAAGTTTCTTCAGTCTGTTGCTTAGCAGTTTTTAACATTCTGTCACTTGGCTTCTATTTTTATATTTTGTTATGTGAAATACCTTTTGGTTGCTTAATATCTTTTTTCATTTTTTTTCTTCTGAATGGCTTAGTTTCATAGATATGAACTCATTTCAAAAAAAAATAGTTTGTGAGTTCTGTCAAATACCCTGAAAATGTTTGCTATAATAATAAACAGAGTTCTTGGTTTTTTCTACTCTTTGTGTTGATAAACAATCAGTGGTTTATGATAAAAGGTTAGAATTTTAAGCAGCTTTGACTAAATCAGACAACATAAGGCAATTTTCTTCTAATAGAAATATCCTAAAGTAAACTTTAACCTCAAAAAAGTGGAAATCCATTTTATTAAAAATCTAGGCTCTGGCCAGGTAGCTCAGTTAGAGCAGAAAGACCAGCACCAGTGCACAGACCTGCAGTTAGAAACCACTGGGTTAGAGCATCATCCCAACACACCAAGATTGTGGGTTCAATTCCTTGTCAGGGCACATACAAGAATCAACCAATGAATGCGCAACTAAGTGGAACAAAAATCTCTTTCTAAAATCGATCAATAAAAAAAAAATTTTAATATAAGAAGTATCCCAACAATATATTGAAATTATAAAAGAAAAGGCATAGAGCATTGATCTTCAAATGAATACTGTTCATCAAATAGATGATTGGTAAATTCTCTAGTTTCATCAATATACTGCTGATTGTTTCTGCAAAAAGTTCTGGTGTTTGCTTTTGTTTGACACTATCTTTAATTTTGAATTTATTGGGGTTATATTGGTTAATAAAATTATCTAGGTTTCATGTTGACAATTCTACAGTAAACCATCCGTGCATTGCATTGTGTTCACCACCCCACATCAAGTCTGCTTCTGTCACTGTCTTCCCCCCACCCTCCTCCACCTTCCCGCATCTCCTTTTCCTCCGGAAATCCCCACACTGCTCTCTGTGTCTCTATTTTTTCTTTTTTTTTTTTTTTTTTTTTTTTTTTTAAATAAATTTTTATTAATGGTAATGGGATGACATTAATAAATCAGGGTACATATATTCAAAGAAAACATGTCTAGGTTACCTTGTCATTAAATTATGTTGCATACCCCTCGCCCAAAGTCAGATTGTCCTTCGCCACCCTCTATCTAGTTCTCTGTGCCCCTCCCCCTCCCCCTAACTCTCCCCCTGTCCTCCCTCCCCCCACCCCTGGTAACCACCACACTCTTGTCCATGTCTCTTAGTCTCATTTTTATGTTCCACCAATGTATGGAATCATGTAGTTCTTGTTTTTTTCTGATTTACTTATTTCACTCCTTATAATGTTATCAAGATCCCACCATTTTGCTGTAAATGATCTGATGTCATCGTTTCTTATGGCTGAGTAGTATTCCATAGTGTATATGTGCCACATCTTCTTTATCCAGTCTTCTATTGAAGGGCTTTTTGGTTGTTTCCATGTCTTGGCCACTGTGAACAGTGCTGCAATGAACATGGGGCTACATGTGTCTTCACGTATCAATGATTCTGAGTTTTGGGGGTATATACCCAGTAGAGGGATTGCTGGGTCATAAGGTAGTTCTATTTGCAGTTTTTTGAGGAACCACCATACTTTCCTCCATAATGGTTGTACTACCTTACAGTCCCACCAACAGTGAATGAGGGTTCCTTTTTCTCCACAGCCTCTCCAACATTTGCTATTACCCGTCTTGTTGATCATAGCTAATCTAACAGGTGTGAGGTGGTATCTCATTGTAGTTTTGATTTGCATTTCCCTAATAACTAATGAAGCTGAGCATTTTTTCATATATCTGTTGGCCATTTGTATCTCTTCCTGGGAGAAGTGTCTATTCATGTCTTCTTCCCATTTTTTTATTGGATTGTTTGTTTGTTTGTTGTTGAGTTTTATGAGTTCTTTGTAAATTTTGGAAATTAGGCCCTTATCTGAGCTGTTGTTTGAAAATATCATTTCCCATTTAGTTGGCTGTCTGTTTATTTTTATATCAGTTTCTCTTGCTGAGCAAAAACTTTTTATTCTGATGTAGTCCCATTCATTTATCTTTGCCTTCACTTCTCTTGCCATTGGAGTCAAGTTCATAAAATGTTCTTTAAAACCTAGGTCCATGAGTTTAGTACCTATGTCTTCTTCTATGTACTTTATTGTTTCAGGTCTTATATTTAGGTCTTTGATCCATTTTGAATTAATTTTAGTACACGGGGACAGGCTGTAGTCGAGTTTCATTCTTTTGCATGTGGCTTTCCAGTTTTCCCAACACCATTTGTTGAAGAGGCTTTCTTTTCTCCATTGTGTGTTGTTGGCCCCTTTATCAAAGATTATTTGACCATATATATGTGGTTTTATTTCTGGGCTTTCTATTCTGTTCCATTGGTCTGAGTGTCTATTTTTCTGCCAATACCATGCTGTTTTGATTATTGTGGCCCTATAATATAGTTTAAAGTCAGGTATTGTAATGCCCCCAGCTTCATTCTTTTTCCTTAGGATTGTTTTGGCTATTCGGGGTTTTTTATAGTTCCATATAAATCTGATGATTTTTTGTTCCATTTCTTTAAAAAATCTCATAGGAATTTTGATGGGAATTGCATTAAATTTGTATATTGCTTTGGGTAATATGGCCATTTTGATTATATTTATTCTTCCTATCCAAGAGCAAGGAATATTTTTCCATCTCATTGTATCTTTTTCGATTTCCCTTAACAATGCTTTGTAATTTTCATTATATAGGTCCTTTACATTCTTTGTTATGTTTATTCCTAGGTATTTTATTTTTTTTGTTGCAATCGTGAAGGGGATTATTTTTTTGAGTTCGTTTTCTAATATTTCATTGTTGGCATAGAGAAAGGCTATGGACTTCTGTATGTTAATTTTGTATCCTGCGACCTTACTGTATTGGTTTATTGTTTCTAATAATCTTTTTGTGGAGTCCTTCGGGTTTTCGATGTATAGGATCATATCATCAGCAAAAAGTGATACCTTTACTTCTTCTTTTCCAATATGGATGCCTTTTATTTCTTTGTCTTGTCTGATTGCTCTGGCCAGAACTTCTAGCACCACGTTAAATAAGAGTGGAGAGAGTGGACAACCCTGTCTTGTTCCTGATTTAAGGGGGAAAGCCTTCAGTTTAGTGCCATTTAATATGATGTTAGCTGATGGTTTATCATATATGGCCTTTATCATGTTGAGATATTTTCCTTCTATACCCATTTTGTTGAGAGTCTTAAACATAAAATTGTGTTGTATTTTATCAAAAGCCTTTTCTGCATCTATTGATAAGATCATGTGGTTTTTGTTCTTTGTTTTGTTGATATGGTGTATTACGTTAACCGTTTTGCGTATGTTGAACCATCCTTGAGATTCTGGGATGAATCCCACTTGATCATGATGTATTATTTTTTTAATATGTTGTTGTATTCGGTTTGCCAGTATTTTGTTTAGAATTTTAGCATCTGTATTCATTAGAGATATTGGTCTGTAGTTTTCTTTCTTTGTGCCATCCTTGCCAGGTTTTGGTATGAGGGTTATGTTGGCCTCATAAAATGTGTTCGGAAGTATTGCTTCTTCTTCAATTTTTTGGAAGACTTTGAGTAGAATAGGAACCAAGTCTTCTTTGAATGTTTGATAGAATTCACTAGTATAACCGTCTGGGCCTGGACTTTTATTTTTGGGGAGGTTTTTAATAGTTTTTTCTATTTCCTCCCTGCTGATTGGTCTGTTTAGGCTTTCTGCTTCTTCATGACTCAGTCTAGGAAGGTTGTATTGTTCTAGGAATTTATCCATTTCTTCTAGATTGTTGTATTTGGTGGCATATAATTTTTCATAGTATTCTACAATAATTCTTTGTATATCTATGATGTCTGTGGTGATCTCTCCTCTTTCATTTTGGATTTTATTTATTTGAGTCCTGTGCCTTTTTTCCTTGGTGAGTCTTGCCAAGGGTTTGTCAATTTTGTTGACCTTTTCAAAGAACCAGCTCCTTGTTTTATTGATTTTTTCTATAGTTTTTCTGTTCTCTATTTCATTTATTTCTGCTCTGATTTTTATTATCTCCTTTCTTCGGCTGGTTTTGGGTTGTCTTTGTTCTTCTTTTTCTAGTTCCTTAAGGTGTGAAGTTAAGTGGTTTACTTCGGCTCTCTCTTGTTTGTTCATATAGGCCTGAAGTGATATGAACTTTCCTCTTATTACTGCTTTTGCTGCATCCCAGAGATTCTGATATGTCGTATTTTCATTTTCATTTGTCTGTATATATCTTTTGATCTCTGCGCTTATTTCTTCTTTGACCCATTCATTTTTTAGAAGTATGTTGTTTAGTTTCCACATTTTTGTGGGTTTTTCCCCCTCTTTTTTGCCGTTGAATTCTAGTTTCAAGGCTTTATGATCAGAAAATATGCTTGGTACAATTTCAATTTTTCTAAATTTGCTGATATTGTCTTTGTGGCCCAACATATGGTCAATTCTTGAGAATGTTCCATGTACACTAGAGAAAAATGTATACTCTGTCGCTTTGGGATGAAGTGTCCTGTAGATGTCTATCATATCCAGGTGTTCTAGTATTTCGTTCAAGGCCACTATATCTTTATTGATTCTCTGTTTGGATGACCGATCTAGAGCCGTCAGCGGAGTATTGAGGTCTCCAAGTATGATTGTATTTTTGTTAGTTTTTGTTTTAAGGTCAATAAGTAGCTGTCTTATATATTTTGGTGCTCCTTGGTTTGGTGCATATATATTAAGGATTGTTATGTCTTCTTGATTCAGTGTCCCCTTAATCATTATGAAGTGACCATTTTTGTCTCTGAGTACTTTTTCTGTCTTGTAGTCAGCATTATCAGATATGAGTATTGCTACACCTGCTTTTTTTTGGGTGTTGTTTGCTTGGAGTATTGTTTTCCAGCCTTTCACTTTGAATTTGTTTTTATCCTTGTTGCTTAGATGTGTTTCTTGTAGGCAGCATATAGTTGGATTTTCTTTTTTAATCCATTCTGCTACTCTGTGTCTTTTTATTGGTAAGTTTAATCCATTTACATTTAGTGTAATTATTGACACTTGTGGGTTCCCTACTACCATTTTATAAATTGCTTTCTGTTAGTTTTGTATCTAGTTTGATTCTTCTCTTTTGTTTTTCTATCATTTGTTTCTGTTTGTTTGTGTTCCATACTTCTTTCCTCTGTTGCTACCTTTTTTAAGTCATGTGTTTTTGTGGTGGTTTTTTCAAGGGTGGTTACCATTAAGTAATGAAAAGGGTACCTACCATATTCATTGTAGTACCCTATCTTATAAGTATTTCTGCACTTCATCGTCCTTTGCTACTGTTAATCTCCATTCTCTCCCCCCCTTTTTTTTTCCTTTGTTGTCACAGTTTAAGTTTGGTTTTATTGTGTTCTTGGTGGAGCTGTTACTTGTGGTGTTGTTTTCTTTTGTTCTTTGAATCTGGTTGGAAAACCCCCTTTAGTATTTCCTGGAGTGGGGGCTTTCTCGTGATAAATTCTCTCATCTTTTCTGTATTTGTGAATGTTTTTATATCTCCTTCATACTTGAAGGATAGCTTTGATGGGTATAGTATTCTTGGCTGAAAGTTCCTCTCTTTCAGGGCCTTAAATATTGGGGTCCACTCTCTTCTAGCTTGTAGAGTTTCTGCTGAGAAATCTGATGATAATCTAATAGGCCTTCCTTTATATGTTGTACTCTTCTTTTCCCTGGCTGCCTTGAGAATTTTTTCTTTGTCATTGGTTTGTGTCATCTTTATTATGATGTGCCTTGGAGTGGGTTTGTTGGGGTTAAGAAAACTCGGTGTTCTGTTTGCTTCTTGAACTTGAGGCTTTAGTTCTTTCCACAGGCTTGGGAAGTTCTCGTCTATTATTTGTTTGAGTATATTCTCCATTCCATTTTCTTTCTCTTCTCCCTCTGATATACCTATTATTCTTATGTTATTCTTTCTGATGGAGTCAGATAATTCCTGTAGGGCTTTCTCGTTTTTTATTATTTTTGAGTCTCTTTCTTCTTCTCTCTGTTGTGCCTCAAGTTGTTTGTCTTCTATTTCACTAATCCTATCTTCAATCTGGGTTGTTCTGCTAGCTAAGCTTGTTACCTCGTTTTTCAGCTCGTGAATTGAGTTTTTCATTTCTGTTTGATTTGTTTTTATAGTTTCAATTTCCTTGGTAATATATTCTTTGTGTTCATTGAGTTGTTTTCTGATCTCCCTATATTGCCTTTCCGTGTTTTCTTGTATATCTCTGAGTATTTTTAAGATTTCTATTTTAAATTCTCTGTCATTTAGCTCCAAGGCTTCCAATATGTTAAGTCTTTTCTCCATAGATTTTTCCACATCTATTTGTGTTACCTCTCTTTCTTTTGTATCCATAATATTCGATTTCCTCTTTCTTATTGGCATCTGCGGGTGGTCTTGTTGATAGCACTAATTAGAATTAATAAAGAGTAAAAAGTAAAAAACAAAAACAAAAACAAAAACAAAAACAAAAACAAAAAAAAACAAAGGGTAAAACACCCCACAAAAAAAAAAAAAAAAGCAGTAATAATTTATTATTTCCCCCTTTTTTTTTTCTTTGTTCTCCTTCCCTCCTCTCCCCTCCTCAGGGAAATATCATGCCTATAATGGAGGGCCTGGTTTGCGGTGAAGAGTTCAAGGGGGGCAAAAAAAAATAAATAAATAAAATAAAATAAAAAAAAAAGGGAAGAAAATCTTAGACAAGCATAAGTTGATCTGCCTGCGGGTGACGGTCAACCAAGAGATATAATGAGAGGGACAAGAGGGAACCAGAAAAAAGGACAAAAAAAAAAGGAATAATCAAGAAGAAAAAATAAAAATAATAAGTAAAAATACGTTGTATTAAGTGGAGCAAAGACCAAATACAATGGAGACCTTGGGTTGGGAGGACCCAAAATGCCACTAAAACAAACCAACCAGAAAAAAACAAAAACAAAACCGAAAAAGAAAAACAAAGCCAAAAAAAAAAAAACTTTGAGTCCCAAATTAACTAATTTGTTCGTGATTGAGGATTAAATGGGAGGAAAGTAAAACGAGAAAAGAAAAAACGAATAGAAAGGAAAAAATAAGAAAAAGTGAAAAACGAAGGAAGAAATAAAAAAGGAAGAGAAAAAAACAAAATAAGGCAAAAAAAACAAAAGAGGAGAGAGTGAGAATTAAGTGTCCTGGAGTATAACCCCAAAGGAGGGTGAGGATGAAGGAGAGAAATAAAATGTAACACTTATGGGTAGTGTAGTTCAAGAAAAGGGAAGCATAAGATGGGCAGAGAATAGAAGGGCTGAGGTGGAGGAAATAAAGGCAATAAGATAGAAGGAACAAACAACAACAACTACAAAAAAAAAAACAACCAACAAACAGTGGAACAAGCTGCAAAGTCTGTGGATTTTTCCTGATTTTGAGATGTCAACCTCTTCCTCCTTCTCCTCTCTCCCTCTTCCCGGTCGGCGACTCTGCACCCCAGGCCCTGCCCCTGCGCCACACCCAGGCAGGGACTTGCAGTTGATGGGGTTCTATGGCAATGTCACACAATTGGCTTTATTCTTGTTGGTAGTCAAGGCCTGCCGGCGTCTGCAGGGTCTAACGACGAGAGAGTTCGCCTTCGTGGATTCTCTCTCCCAGTCCCCCCCTCCTGAACTAGCAGCCTGGCGATCCAGCCCCAAGGCTGCCACTGCTTCTGCCTGGGGAGTAATAGGCTCAAAGAGCTGGGAAATCCCCACTCTATCCCCACTCAGTGCAAGGCTCTGGGAAGGGCTCTGACAGTCAGGGCCTCCAGTGTAATCAGGCCGGGGTGGGAGTCAATTGTTGTCAAGGTGATTGTTCAACGCCTAGCATTCCGTTGGACCTCTCAACCCAGGCTTTCCACACTTTGTAGCCTGTTTTGGCCGGTAAAAAGAGACACTAGTCTCTGCTTGCGACTAGTGTGGTATAGATCTTATTATCTGCCAAGTCCTTCTTGTTAGCGTTTATCCCTGAATATGGAGGCTCTATCAATCAGAAGTTGCCCCCGCCCCTTTAGCGAGAGGCACCAAAAAATATCACGCCTCTTGTCTTGGGTCGGTGAACTGAGAGAGATCTTATCAATTAGAACCGAGGGTGTGCAGATTTCACGGGTTAAGTTAATTTTAGTAATTGGGTCGCAGCTGTGCTCCCGAAGGTATTTCAGGCTGCCTGCGTGCGCCCCTCCCCCAACGCTTGATTGTTAGCTTGAATGGCTGGGTGAGGTGCCCCGCCTGCGGAGAGAATCTCCCAAGTAGGGAATACCGCCCTGGGGCCTCTCCCGCTCCCGTGCGCGGGCCGCTGGGAACGTTAGCGGTGCTCGGTCTGCAATGCTCGGTCTGCAATCAGACCGGGAGCGCGCCAGCGGCTGTTTGCCGCTGGCTCTGCAACCGACCCACCGCTCGCGGCGGCGGCGGCGGCGGCGGCGGCGCGGCGGCGGTTTCCGAGTGCGGGATGACTTACCACCGGCGCACTTTCTCGCGGCTTGAATGAACGTCCCTGCGGTAGCTTCCTCCACACCCTCGTCTCTCAGATTCGAGTGATAACAGTCCTTTTGCTTTCAGTTTGCTCCGAAGATAAATTTTCCTGTTTCTAGTTGATAAATTTGTTGTGATTTTGGGGAGATCTGTCGGACGCGCTGCTCACGGCGCCATTTCCGTGACGTCACACTCTATTTTTTCTTTGCTTAAGCCTTTCACATTTTTTCACCCAGCCTCCCAACCCCAACCCCTCTGACTGCTGAACATTCACACCCATTGTCTTGTTTTATTAAAATAAACCTGCCTGCCCTGTGGTGGCGCAGTGGATAAAATGTCGACCTGGAAATGCTGAGGTCGCCGGTTCGAAACCCTGGGCTTGCCTGGTCAAGGCACATATGGGAGTTGATGCTTCCAGCTCCTCCCCACCTTCTCTCTCTGTCTCTCCTCTCTCTCTCCCTCTCTGTCTCTCTCTCTCCCTTTCTCTCTCCTCTCTAAAATGAATTTTAAAAAAATTAAAAAAAAATCTTTAAAATAAACCTTATAACATTTGGTTTAGATCCAAATAACAATTGAGGACCTTTGAATGCCTCCCTGATGCCGCTGCCCTCACTCCCTGCAGCGTAAATTCAGTACCATTCCATTGCATGCTTGTGAGTTTTAAAATAGTCTTCAAGAGGATATTGTACATATCATTCTTGAATGATTTATTTTAGCTGCTGTGTTTTTCAAGACTTCTTGATTCCGATCTTTTCTGTCCCAAATTAATACCATTAATTCATCAATAACTGTTGGGTACTTCTTATGTACATACACTAGAGTTCAGTCTGTGGGCATATAAAGTTAAATGAACCTAGTTCTTTCAAGGGGGTTCTCTTAAAAAACCTTAAATTTATTTGGTGTCTGGCAGATTAAATAATTTTGACTCATAAGCTTTTTATAGAATATGAAAATTTTATAGGAATTATTTAATTTTATTGTTAAATAGACCGTGTCGTTTTTGTAGTTATTGCTGTGTAAAGTATTTCAGGATGAAGGGTTAAGTGTGGTCCGTTTTTGTTAATGTTACGGAGGTTATGATGTTACTCTGGTGCTGTTCCTCTCATTTTGGAAATGCCTGACAAGAGTATCATGGAAACTGAAGTTCTGATCTAGAATAGGATATATAAAAATTCAACATTGAAAAATAATCTTTGGCAAATGAGTTCATTCACAGTAGGTGACCAAATTACTCATTTAAGCCAAAATTTAATCACTGTGATCTAACATTTTAGCCTATGGACATGAGCCATTTTTTCTGTCTAATCTATAGCTTGATGTGTGAAATGTTTTGTACTTACTGGTTTTTATAATTATTTTGAAGTTTCTGCTCTCCAATACATAATCATTCACTTGATACTATTTTTGTATATTCTCTTGATCTTATTTGTAAAGAAAGAAGCTTGGTTTTTTTTTTCTAGGCATAATCAACTTTTATGATATTCTTACTTAAGTGCTTTCCTTTTGTAAACTGCCAAACTGATGCAGGCCCTTAAAATTTTGGAAGTTACAAACAACCAAATTAGAATATGTAAGTATAAGTTTTTGGAATATATATCTCTAAGATGGTATTTCATGTGGTTCATTCGTTATCCTTGGAACTTGGACTGTCTTTTGCCAAACGTAAACTGAAAATAAATATTTGCATTACCATATAATTTGCCTATATCTAGCTCTCTGCACTTCACAGATTAGTTAATTCTCTCCTAATCAGCCTGACCAGGCAGTGGTGCAGTGGATAGAGCATCGTCTGGGACACTGAGGACCTAGGTTTGAAACCCGAAGGTTGCTGGCTTCAGCGTGGGATCACAGACATGACCCCGTGGTTGCTGACTTGAGCCCAGATTGCTGGCTTAAAGCCCAAGGTCGCTGGCTTGAGCAAGGAGTCACAAACCTAGGCTCTACTGGAGCCACCCCCTCCCCTCGAGGCACATATGCATAAGCAATCAATAAACAACTAAGGTGCCACAAAGACGAATTGATACTTCTCATCTCTCTCCCTGTCTGTCTCGCTAAAAGAAAAAAATTTCTCTCCTAATCATTTTTTTTCTTGAGCATTTTCCTTAAGCAGCTCAATTCATTTTTAAGCACCTTCATGTTAACCTATGAAGATATTTTTAATTGGTTGTGTGTAATAGTATTTTTGAGGAAATTTCACAAGAAAAATGCTGTCATTGTTACAGTTAAAAGATTTGTAGTTTGGAGCTTCATGCTTGGCAGTTTTGAAGGAAATTAACTTTAAAAACTTTCACTGTAAGTACTGAAGTAATATATTTTAAAATAGGATTCTTAATTTTATTATCTCTAAAACATTCATAATTAAGTATCTCCCTTGTTCTAGTCCCAAGTTTTAAACCATTAATTATACCCAAACAGTTCATGTTCACACTTATGTTGTGCTGAGAGAAAAATATTTGTTCATTAGAATGGTAGCCTTCCAAACTAAATAGTACTGCCAGTTTACTGAGAAAGTTTTATTAGAATATTTATTTTATATTATTTCTGAAATGGCTAATGTGGAAAATGAAGCTGGACTGACAGTCTAGAGCAGGGGTCCCCAAACTTTTTACACAGGGGGCCAGATCACTGTCCCTCAGACCATTGGAGGGCCGGACTATAAAAAAAACTATGAACAAATCCCTATGCACACTGCACATATTTTAAAGTAAAAAAAAACCCGGGAACAAATACAGTATTTAAAATAAAGATCAAGGAAATTTAAATCAACAAACTGACCGGTATTTCAATGGGAACTATGGGCCTGCTTTTGGATAATGAGATGGTCAATGTGCTCTCACTGACCACCAATGAAAGAGGTGCCCCTTCTGGAAGTGCGGCAGGGGCCGGATAAATGGCCTCTGGGGGCCGCATGTGGCCCGCAGGCCGTAGTTTGGGGACCCCTGGTCTAGAGATTCTGCTTATTTCATTAGCATTCATTTTTACCAGCCTTGGTTCTGATTGTCTTTTGACTGAACATTAACAATTTGGGTATTTTTGGAAACTTTTTCAACAAATACTCTCCTTCTGGAAAGAAAATCCAATTTTGTTGTAATATATATAAAATTACATTGGTGAGGTCCTGGCCATCAGCTCAGTGGTAGAGCATCTACCCTGCCTGTGGATGTCCCGGGTTCAATTCCTGGTCAGGACACACAGGAGAAGTGACCATTGGCTTCTCCACCCCTTCCCCTTTCTCTCTTTCTTTCTCTTTCACTCTCACTCTCTTCCCCTCCTGCAGCCATGGCACAGTTGGTTTGAGTTCATCGCTGGCTCCATGGAGTCTCTCCTCAGAAGTTAAAAAGCTTGTTGTGAACATGACTCCGGATGGGCAGAGCGTCGGCCCCAGCTGCAGGTCACCTGGTGGATCCCAGTCAGGTAGCCTGTGAGAGTCAGTCTCTTCTGCCCCAGCTGCGGGTCACCTGGTGGATCCCAGTCAGGTAGCCTGTGAGAGTCAGTCTCTTCTGCCCCAGCTGCGGGTCACCTGGTGGATCCCAGTCAGGGAGCCTGTGAGAGTCAGTCTCTTCGGCCCCAGCTGCGGGTCACCTGGTGGATCCCAGTCAGGGAGCCTGTGAGAGTCAGTCTCTTCGGCCCCAGCTGCGGGTCACCTGGTGGGTCCCAGTCAGGGAGCCTGTGAGAGTCAGTCTCTTCGGCCCCAGCTGCGGGTCACCTGGTGGGTCCCAGTCAGGGAGCCTGTGAGAGTCAGTCTCTTCGGCCCCAGCTGCGGGTCACCTGGTGGATCCCAGTCAGGGAGCCTGTGAGAGTCAGTCTCTTCGGCCCCAGCTGCGGGTCACCTGGTGGATCCCAGTCAGGGAGCCTGTGAGAGTCAGTCTCTTCGGCCCCAGCTGCGGGTCACCTGGTGGATCCCAGTCAGGGAGCCTGTGAGAGTCAGTCTCTTCAGCCCCAGCTGCGGGTCACCTGGTGGATCCCAGTCAGGGAGCCTGTGAGAGTCAGTCTCTTCAGCCCCAGCTGCGGGTCGCCTGGTGGATCCCAGTCAGGGAGCCTGTGAGAGTCGGTCTCGTCGGTCTCTTCGGCCCCAGCTGCGGGTCACCTGGTGGGTCCCAGTCAGGGAGGCTGTGAGAGTCAGTCTCTTCGGCCCCAGCTGCGGGTCACCTGGTGGATCCCAGTCAGGGAGCCTGTGAGAGTCAGTCTCTTCAGCCCCAGCTGCGGGTCACCTGGTGGGTCCCAGTCAGGGAGGCTGTGAGAGTCAGTCTCTTCGGCCCCAGCTGCGGGTCCCCTGGTGGGTCCCAGTCAGGGAGCCTGTGAGAGTCAGTCTCTTCGGCCCCAGCTGCGGGTCACCTGGTGGATCCCAGTCAGGGAGCCTGTGAGAGTCAGTCTCTTCGGCCCCAGCTGCGGGTCACCTGGTGGGTCCCAGTCAGGGAGGCTGTGAGAGTCAGTCTCTTCGGCCCCAGCTGCGGGTCACCTGGTGGGTCCCAGTCAGGGAGCCTGTGAGAGTCAGTCTCTTCGGCCCCAGCTGCGGGTCACCTGGTGGATCCCAGTCAGGGAGCCTGTGAGAGTCAGTCTCTTCGGCCCCAGCTGCGGGTCACCTGGTGGATCCCAGTCAGGGAGCCTGTGAGAGTCAGTCTCTTCGGCCCCAGCTGCGGGTCACCTGGTGGATCCCAGTCAGGGAGCCTGTGAGAGTCAGTCTCTTCGGCCCCAGCTGCGGGTCACCTGGTGGATCCCAGTCAGGGAGCCTGTGAGAGTCAGTCTCTTCGGCCCCAGCTGCGGGTCACCTGGTGGATCCCAGTCAGGGAGCCTGTGAGAGTCAGTCTCTTATCTTCCCTCCTCTCACTTGGAAAGGAAGAAAATAAGAAGTATATATCCTGGAAAAATACTTCTTTGGATACATACAGATAAGAAAGTTTAATTTACCAAAACATTGCTAATCAGAGTTAGGAAGAACTCTTAATTTTGCTCCAACCATATTTGCTCTTCCTTTGAGAGACCATTGGTTTCTTTCCTTACCATTTTTTTCTTTTCTTTGCCTTCCTGAGAAAGTGAGAATATGAGTCTTGTCAAGACAGTGTGTGTGGTGCTTTTTGCCTTCTGTCCGCAGCGTGGCTCCCTGACACTTTGTCACTCTGCAATATGGGAACTAGGGTAAGAGCCTCTTTGCTAATTTGACTGTTTTAGATACAGTTTTTTAGTCCCTCTAAGAAGTGCCACAAGTGCTATCCATGATGGGAAAAATATAATTTAAGTTTTACATCTTTTCTAGTTTAGTACCAGATAACTGAAAAGAGTCTGAGGAAAGATCATGAGATTTGGGAGGCAGAAGATTGAAGAAATGAGAAACAATAGCCTGCCTTTTCCTTGCTGGGAGATAAAACATGAAATTCCAGATGCAGATTGGGAATCAGAAGTAGCTGGGATTTTATATCCACTTGATCTGGTTGCAAGCTTTAGGTCTTTCTGCATATGCACCTTTTCACTTAAAGGAAGCATTGTACGGCTTCTCTTTGGCATATCTAAATTGCCAGCATCATTACTCTTGTACTTTGGGGCCATTATTAAGTACAATAAAGGGTTACTTGAACACAAACACTGTGATACTGCACCTGTGGATCTGATAACTGAGATGGGTATTAAGTAACAGGCAGGGAGCATATACAGTGTGGATACACTGGACAAAAGGATGATTCACGTCCTGATGGGACAGAGTAGGATGGCATGAGATTTCATCAGGCTACTCAGAAGGGCATGCAGTTTATCCTGACCAGGTGGTGGTGCAGTGGATAGATCATCAATCTGGGGCACTGAGGACCCAGGTTCAAAGCCCTGAGGTAACCGGTTTGAGCAGAGGCTCACCAGCTTGAGTGCAGGATCACCGGCTTGAGTGTGGGTTAATAGTCATGACCCGTGGTCTCTGGCTTGAGCAAGGGGTCAATGGCTCGGCTGGAGCCCTTTGTCAAGATATGCATGACAAACAGTCAATGAACAGCTACTACAAGTGCTGCATCTCTAAGTTGATGCTTCTCATCTCCCTCTGACTTTCTCAAAGCATAATATAATAATAATAATAATAATAATAATAATAAAAGAAAGGCATGTGGTTTAAAACAGGAACTTTTTATTCCTGAAATATTCCATTTAATATTTTGGGGTCTCAGTTAACACTGAGTAACTGAAACCATGGAACATGAAACTACGGAGAAGGGAGACTACTGTATTTGATATCAGCCCAGCTCTTTAAAAAATAGAAGCATGGCACCTGACCAGGCGGTGGTGCAGTGGGTAGAGCATCGAACTGGGATGTGGAGGATCCAGGGTCGAAACCCCAAGGTTGCTCGTTTGAGCACAGGCTCATCTGGTTTGAGCACTCTCACCAGCTTGCGCGCAGGGTTGTTGGCTTGAGTGTGGGATCATAGACATGACCCCATCTCTGGCTTGAGCCCAAAGGTCGCTGGCTTGAAGCCCAAGGTCACTGGCTTGAGCAAGGGGCTACTCGCTCTGCTGTAGCCTCCCAGTCAAGGCACATATGAGAAAGCAATCAATGAAAGCAAGATGCTGCATGCAACAAAGAATTGATGCTTCTGATCTCTTTCCCTTCCTGTTTGTCCTTATCTGTTCCTTTCTCTGTCTCTGTGAAAAAAAAAAAACAACAAAAAACAGAAGCATGGCTGGAAGACTCATCCAACCCATGGGCCTATAGGAGCTTCAAAGATTTAGTTTCTTTAGCAGGTCTAAAAGCTCTTTGTAAAGCCAGTGGCCAGGGCCACTATCACAGCAACCCGGCCCATGCAGGTTCGCATTGGATTCGGACAGTCGGTAAAGAAACAACGGAGCCAAAAACTGATGGGCTGTCATCTTTAATTCTAGCTTGCACCCGGCGGGCAAGTAAAACACACACTGGGCTCCAAAACCCACTCACATTCAGTGCTCATAAAGCTACTGATTTATCCGAGTTTCCTAGAATCAAAGGTTTCTAGCTCACCAGACTTATTCACCTCTGTTCCCCATCTCCTTCCCTCTCCCTGCACAAACTGGCTTCTCACTCAACACTCTGCCATCTTGGCTGCTTCTCCTGGCCACATGGCCTCTTTCTGCTCTCCTCTCTGCTCTCTCCTCTAATGATAATCTCAGGAACCAAGAGCGCAAGCAAGCTCCTGTTCTGCCCCCATTTTATAGTGTAGAAATCAAAACCTTTAATCCAATATACAAAATAGGGAAGTCTCTAATACAAAGTCACTTATCTGGGACATGATGGGATTGTACCACCCCACATCAAAAGGGGTGGGAAAGGCTTAATCCCAAAACCAAGCCCCAGGCTACAAGGATTCTTCCTGCCCATAGCCCACAGAGACACACATTAATATCACCTGGGCAACGGCCTCCACGTGGGCAGCATCATCTTTAACAAAGTGAGCATAATACATTTTACCTGCCCAACAATCCACCCCTATGCTCACTTTACTACCCACAATCTACATTACCAGCATCCCTGTGCAAGGAAATTAGCACATTACACAAATTACAACAGCACAAATCATACAGTTTCAACAATTACAAAGGTATACTTCACCAGTCTCTGAGCACTTTGCCCAAAGCGCAAAATGTCCTCGACCTTTTTTCTAGCCATGAAAGAAGCTTCCCGGGGCAGGGGAAGGGCCTCTAGCAAAGCCGCCCCCCACCCCCATCAGGGTATTTCACATTGTCCAAAATCCGTAAGTCTGTTCAACAAAGGAGTCAGTGCCCACTCCGGTCGTAATCCAGGAAATCAGTCCGTGCACATGGGGCGTCAGCCACCCCCCTCATCCCTGCTGTCCTGGCAGGTCTTACACTGTCCCAAAGAGGAGCACATGGCGTTCAGCCCTATGTCCCAAAATCACAGACCTACCAGGGCTGTAGTAGGTGCTCCTTCCAGCTGGGCTTCCATCTTCTGGAGACTGCGGCTTGCAACTCCAGCCCGATTCTCCTCATCCTCCAAAGAGGAACTGAAAACACCAGCTCCCACTGCCAGGCTCGAACCCCGGGCTGCCACAGCCTTCTGCTCTGCAGACCTTGCAGCTCCGGACCCGATCTCAGCTTCAGCTTCAGCCTCAGCCCCGACCTCCCACTGCTGCTGGCTCTCCACAAAGTCCAGGGCAATCTGCAACTCACGAACCAGTGAATCCTCCTCCAGCAGGTGCTCCTTTTCCAGGCAAATCTCGCAAACCTGGTCAGGCTCCTCCTCCAACGCTTCCTCCAGCTCCAGGGTCAGCATCTGTTTCTCCCACGTTTGCTCCAGCTCCTTCCACTGCTCGGTTTGCAGGTCCTGGGCAGCCTCTTCCACAGAGCTCTCGGTTTCCTCACCCATGGCTGTAAAAGTCAGCCAGCCTACGGTCCCCAAAAGGACAGCCATGGGGAACCATAACAGCAGCCGGTCCTCTACTCCACCGCTCAAAGGTGGTGGTTGCTCCATACCGAACTGTATCGAATCCTGCCACAGACTACGCCAAATGTAAAGCCAGTAGCCACGGCCACCATCACAGCCGCCTGGCCTCCTCCACGTGGCCTTTCTCTGCTCTCTGCTGTGATCTCTCTGCTCTCTCATGCTAATCATCCCAGGAACCAAGAGCGCAAGCAAGCTCCTGTTCTGCCCCCATTTTATAGTGTAGAAATCAAAACCTTTAATCCAATATACAAAATAGGGAAGTCTCTAATACAAAGTCACTTATCTGGGACATGATGGGATTGTACCACCCCACATCAAAAAGGGTGGGAAAGGCTTAATCCCAAAACCAAGCCCCAGGCTACAAGGATTCTGCCTGCCCATAGCCCGCCCCCAACACACATTAATATCACCTGGGCAACGGCCTCCACGTGGGCAGCGTCATCTTTAACAAAGTGAGCATAATACATTTTACCTGCCCAACACTCTTGGCTACCAAGTATTTTATCAGCACTATTATAGATGTGGGTACATTTATTAGTTAATATTTGCCCAACACAGAGATATATGAAGTCTACTCTTCAGAGTAGACTCATGTTACAGAGTCATAATATAACAGGTACTTTACAATTCTTAATACTCAGCAATGTACCTGATGTTAACTATAAATAAATCATGTGTTATCTATAAAATAAATCATGTGTGTGAATTAATAGTTGCCATTGGATAAGGGCAATATCTGCACCTGCCAAATAACTATAGAAGGTACTTTACCTGTTAGTCCACTTAATTTTTATTATATACTATGAGGTTGATAATATGAAGCCCATTTTGCATATGAGGAAATTGAGGTCAAATATGGAAAGTGCATTTTTAATATTTTAAGCTTTATTCAAATTCATTATATCAGTAATAAAACTGGACTTTGGACCTAGAGCTTTTGGGGCACTTTGTTGTGCAGATTGAGTCATGCACTCTAATTGTAAACTACTTAAATCTCTTGATTCCTCTCATTAAAGCAATTAAAATGGTTTTGATGTTGCTGCCACCCTTTGTCCTTCTCTATAGTGATTGGCTGTAATTGCTGAGGCCAAGAAGTTGCACACTCAGCAGGAAACAGAAGGGAGACCAAAGTCATCAGTCTTGTATATGATGATTCCCAAGGCAGTTCAGTTTATATTGATATTTCTCCCCAGGCTTAGCTGACTGCACCATGCACTTGTTGCAGAAGGCTTTCTGAAGTATCCAGGAGGGTGGGGCTGGTTAATTGATTTTTGTATTATAAACCAGCTTAGAATTGCATTTGTATTTCAAAGCAAAGCACAATTCAGACCTTGTTGGGAGATGCTAGATTGAATTCCAGCATAATGGCAAATATAGTTATATCATGTAGTTATTTTCCCTTCCATTGTTTCATTCAATGAAGTAGCTACTTATGCCAGCCCTCATAGCCTCACTCCCATAATTAACCCATCAAGTTCATAGAGCCAGGTTCTTCACCATATATCAATGATGCAGAATTGTAAGGGATGAAAAAGGTAAAATATCCTGCAAGTTGCATATGGTTCACCATGTCAGTGATCTCTGCCCCACCCCATCAGATAAATTGAGTGTACCACTCTGACTCTCATTGCAATAACAATGTGTGTTACAGCAAACACCACATGACTGCCCAATAGTTTGTTTGGCTCCTTTTTTGGCGGTTTTTTTTTTTTTTTTTTTTTTTTTTTTTGGCAGGGGGAGGAGTTGTTTTGAGGCAAAATTGGTACATAACGATATGTTAGTTTCAGGTGTACAACATAATTCAATCTTCGTATGTACTATAAAATGATCACCATGGGAAGTAGTTATTATCCATTATCCATCACTATACAATTGACTCCCTTTACTCATTTTGCCCACCCCCAAACCTATTTCTCTCTGATAACTATGAATCTATTCTCTACTGATGAGTTTTATTTTTTAGATTCTATACATAAATGAAATCATACAGTATATATCCTCTCTGACTTATTTCGTCTAGCATATTACTCTAAAGATCCATCCATATTGTTGCAAATGGCAAAACTTCTCTTTGTGGCTGAGCAGCATTCCACTGTACATATGTACTGCATCTTATTTATGCACTCACCTCTTGATGAACACATAGGTTGTTTATTTATTTGACTATTATAAATGATGCAGCAATGAGCAGAGGGATACATATATCTTTTCTAATTAATATTTTCATTTTCTTCAGAAAAATATCCCAAAATAGAATAGCTAGTTCATTGGTAGTTCAATTTTTAATTTTTGAGGACCTGCCATACTGTTTTCTGTAGTGGCTGCACCAATTTTTTTCCCACAAGGGTTATCTTTTCTCTACATTCTTGCCAACACTTGTTCCTTCTTGTCCTTTTAATAATAGCCATTTTACAGATATGAGTGATAACTACTTGTGGTTTTTATTTGATGTTGTGTTAGTGATATTGAACATCTTTTCATGTGCCTCTTAGCCATCTGTGTGTTCTTTAGAAAAATGACTTCTTAGATCCTCTGCCCAAAATCAGATTATTTTTTCTGCTATTGGGTTGAGTTTTTATATATTTTGCATACTAATCCCTTATAAGATATATGATTTGCAAATATTTTCTCCCACTCAGTAGGTTGTCTTTTAATTGGGTTGATGGTGTCCTTTGCTGGGCAGAAGCTTTTTAGTTTGATGTAATTCCACTTGTTTATTTTTGTTTTTGTTGCCTTTGCCTTTTAGAGTCAGATTCAAAAATTCAACATCAAGACCAATGTCAGGGAGCTTACTACCTGTTTTTTCCCCCAGTTTTATGGTTTCAATTTTTACATTTGAATCTTTAATGCATTTTGATTTAATTTTTGTGTATGGTGTAAGACAGAAGTCTAGTTGTATACTTTTGCATGTGTCTGTTCAGTATTCCCAGCACCATTTATTGAAGAGATTGTTCTTTCCTCATTGCATATTCTTGGCTCCTTTGTTATAAATTAATTAACTATTTATCTCTAGGTTTCCTATGTGTTTGTTTCTGTATCAGAACCATACTTTTTTTTTTTTTGTGTATTTTTCTGAAGCTGGAAACGGGGAGAGACAGTCAGACAGACTCCTGCATGCGCCCGACCAGGATCCACCCGGCACACCCACCAGGGGCGACGCTCTGCCCACCAGGGGGCGATGCTCTGCCCCTCCGGGGCGTCGCTCTGCTGCGACCAGAGCCACTCTAGTGCCTGGGGCAGAGGCCAAGGAGCCATCCCCAGCGCCCGGGCCATCCTTGCTCCAATGGAGCCTTGGCTGTGGGAGGAGAAGAGAGAGACAGAGAGGAAGGGGGGGGTGGAGAAGCAAATGGGCGCTTTTCCTGTGTGCCCTGGCCGGGAATCGAACCCGGGTCCCCCGCACGCCAGGCTGACGCCCAGAACCATACTTTTTGATTGCTCTAGCTTTGTAGTATAGTTTGAAATTGGAGGACATGATACCTCTAACTTTGTATTTTCTCAAGATGGCTCTGGCTATGTGGAGGTCTTTTGTGGTTCCATATACATTTTAGAGTTATGTGTCCTAGATCTGTGAAAAATGCCACTGGAATTTTGATAGGGATTGCATTTGATCTGCTTTGGGTAGTATGGATATTTTAACAATAATGATTCTTCCAATACATGAGCACAGAATATCTTCCCATTTTTTTTTCAATTTTTTTTCATCAATGTCTTATAGTTTTCAGTTTACAAGTCTCCTTGGTTAAATTCATTACTAGGTTTTGTTCTTATTGATGCAATTGTAAATGGGATTGTTTTCTTGATATCTCTTTCTGATAGTTTGTTATTAGTGTATAGAAACACAACAGATTTCTATATATTGATTTTGTGTCCTGCAACTTTATTGAATTTATTAGGTCGATCAGTTGGGATTCTTCAGGGTTTTCTACAAATAATGAGAGTTTTACTTCTTCCTTTTTGACTTGGATGTCTTTTATTTCTTTTTCTTGTCTTATTGCTATAGCGTGGACTTCAAAAACATGTTGAATGGAAGTGGTGAGAGTAGGCATCTTTGTCTTGTTCCTGACCTTAGATGAAATGCTTTCAGTTTTTCACCATTGAGAATGATGTTAACAGTGGATATGTCATATGTGGCTTTTATTATGTTGAGGTATGATTCCTTTATATGCTTTGAGAGTTTTTATCATAAAAGGATGTTGAATTTTGTCAAATACTTTTTCTGTGTCTATTGACATGATCATCTATTTTTTATCCTTCATTTTGTTTATGTGATATACCATGTTCATTGATTTGTTACTGTTGAATTATCTTTGCATCCCTGGAATAAATCCCACTTGATCCTGGTATATAAGCCTCCTTTTAATGTATTGTTGAATTCATTTTGCTAATATGTTATTGTGGATTTTTGCATCTATGTTCATCAGGAATATTGACCTATAATTTTCTTTTATGTGGTATCCTTGTTCAGTTTTGGTACCAGGGTATTGATGGCCTCATAAAATGAATTTGAAGTCTTCCCTTCTCTTCAGTGTTTTGTTTTTTTTTTTCATTTTTCTGAAGCTGGAAACAGGGAGAGACAGTCGGACAGACTCCCGCATGCGCCCGACCGGGATCCACCCGGCACGCCCACCAGGGGGCAATGCTCTGCCCACCAGGGGGCGATGCTCTGCCCATCCTGGGCGTCGCCATGTTGCGACCAGAGCCACTCTAGCGCCTGAGGCAGAGGCCACAGAGCCATCCCCAGCGCCCGGGCCATCTTTGCTCCTATGGAGCCTTGGCTGCGGGAGGGGAAGAGAGAGACAGAGAGGAAAGCGCAGCAGAGGGGTGGAGAAGCAAATGGGCGCTTTTCCTGTGTGCCCTGGCTGGGAATCGAACCCGGGTCCTCCGCACGCCAGGCCGATGCTCTACCGCTGAGCCAACTGGCCAGGGCTCTCTTCAGTTTTTTGAGTTTGAGTAGGATGGGTATTAAATCTTCTTTAAATGTTTCATACAATTCACCAGTGAATATATCTGTTCCATGGAAAGTATAAACTGTTTCTGAGGACCTTCATGTCTTTATTTTGATTTTTATATTTTATTTACTACTATGTGAGCAGAAGTGGTATGTCAAAGTGTGAACTTACTGAGTTCTCTTGATCAGAAATCCCACTATATAGGTTTTGTTTGTCTTTGTTTCGTTGTGTTTTTTTTTTTTTTTTCGTGACAGAGACAGACAGAGAGAGGGACAGATAGGGACAGACAGACAGGAAAGGAGAGAGATGAGAAACATCAATTTTTCATTGCGGCACTTTAGTTGTTCACTGATTGCTTTCTCAAATGTGCCTTGACCAGGGGGCTACAGCAAACCGAGTAACCCCATGCTCAAACCAGCAACCTTGGGTCCAAGCTGGTGAGCTGTGCTCAAACCAGATGAGCCTGCACTCAAGCTGGTAACCTCAGGGTTTTGAACCTGGGTCCTCTGTATTCCAGTCTGACACTCTAGCCACTGCATCACCACCTGGTCAGGCCCAACTATATAGTTTTAATATTGGTAGCTACTTCTAAATTTGAGGATAATTACTGAACTTCTCTGAATCTCAGTTTATTCATTCGTAAAACAAGGCTATTGGATTAAAGTTCTTAAAGTTCATTCCAATCTAAAATCCTCTAGTCTGTGTAATGTACATTCTATTTTTGTGTCCATGTTCACTCAGCTAATTTGTAGCGTAGGGGGACCTGGCATCCATGTTTTATGCTTTCTCAGGAGCTATTTCTACCCTACCTCAAAGCTTTCATTGTAAACACAGCAGAAAATCAAGAAATCAAATCCATAGCATGCCATATCCAACCAATCCAGTCTTCTTACGGGAATGTCGGGAATTTCTCCAGTTTCTTTTCCAGGTAGAGATGGCTTTTATACCACTTTCAGGACATTCCAAAGAGAAGATTTTATAAGGTTTCAAAAGTAGAACCTCTCTGACACACAAGTTGATTCTTATGCAAAGAGCAAAAGGCAGCAACTGAGAAAGAAATGTTTTTAGCATAATTATAACACTCTCAGAAAACTGGGAGGAATAATTAGTGTAAGCAATATGCCTGATGCAGAACAGGAAGAGATGACCATTATAGGATGGTTCTTAGATCGTAAAAACAATTACCACATCATCAAGGAAGTAGAGCCTGTACCCCTTCACCCCCCCAAAAAAGAAGAAACAAAAAAAACACCTTACTTTATTATTTAACTGGAAAATAGAAAATAATTCAGAAATCCATTTATAGGCCTAAATTCCCCATTCCTCAGTTTGTATTGAGGCCAGGCAACATTACAAAACAACAGGGGGGGGGGGGTCACTTTGCTTTTGACCCTTGACCTTAAAGGTGGCCCAATTGTTAGGAGACACCCTAGGGGGAAATCTCTGGGAATGCTTTAGGGACCATCCGTGTTGTCTCTTTTTATTTGGTCAACACAGCTGGTAACTGATTATGAGATGTCCAGTACCAGGATGTGAGGCACAGGAAGGAGCCTCAGTTCAGTTATTCCTTGGAGTTCTATATGTCTACCTCCAGTTCAGACGTATGACCTCAAGAATTTGGTTGCCACCTAAATGTTGGCAAAGGGCTGATAAAGTTATGTACCCATCATGGAAACATTTCCTTCCGTGGCTTTTTAAGATGTAACCTTTTATCTCAGCATCAACGAGGCACAGTTTGACAAAAGATTTATTTCACTGATAACAGGCAGGTTTCCCCACACTAATGATGAGGAGTGACAGGAAAGGTGAATTAGAGAGGAAAGAAGAGAAAACTCCAGGTCACACCTGGGTCTCCAAACTATTCCTGGACAGGGACCAGGCTAGAGAAGGTCTGCCTCAGGCTGGCTGGCTGGTGGCGTGTGTGTGTGTGTGTGTGTGTGTGTGTGTGTGTGTGTGTGTGTGTGTTCTTGACTGCGTGTAGGAAAGATTTCACAACACAAATTCAGGTGATTTCAAGACTACATTTCTTAAAGGTGGGGACAGTGAAATAAGGAAGGGCTTAGGATAGCAGAAACAACAGGAGAGAGACTGGGTGGGGCTCCTTTGGCTCTCTAGAAATGTTACAGGAAAGAAATGAGCCCAAGTGGGGCTGCTATGGATTTGCTGGAGAGTCAGAGAACAGAGGCCTTGGAGACAGGTTCCGGTGTTTGGCTGCCTGCTGGCCCCCTGGTTGCAACTCCCATGGGTTCCCCCAGAGTTTTAAAAGGAAAAAGCACACGCCCTAGAGAAGGGCAAGGAGGACGCACCCCTGTTGCTTTTTATTTGCTAACTAAACCAATTAAACAGATGGTTTTTAAAAGCCACAAAACCTGAGACTTTCAGAAAAATAATAACACTCTTTTAACCAATTAAAGAAACCCAGGCTCATGCACTGAGATGCTAACATCTTAGAGTCACGTAAACCACCAGTCCATGGACAATGGGAGGGCCGTACTGTGTTTGAGAACAAGCAAACCTGGGCTCTAACGGGGACTTCTGCAACTGATTAGCTATGTGACTTGAGGAGGAGGATTTACTTGTCCACATCTCAACTTTGTATCTTCATCTGGAAAATGAAGAGTTCAACAGGGAGCATGTTAATGATAGAACAAGCAAGAAAACATTGTTTTGTGAGGTCTGGAGTTTTTTGGGTGTTTTATTTTTTCTCTCTCTCTTCTCTTTGAAGTCTATTTCAAATACAAAAGGTCCTGGTTGATTGAATTAGGTCAGTTTCAAAACCCCAAAGGAAAAATATAAGCAGGTTAATATAAATTGATTTAAGTTTTAAAGATCACAGGGATAGGCGGATGGGAATTTAAAGTAACAGCTCAAAAAAATCAAGCCTTGCAATGAGAAGAGCTGATGCTACACTTTTTCTTCACCGTCCCTTCAGTTCCATTCTGGGACCTGCACTGGCCTGGTTGGCTGGAAAGGAAGCGTCTGGTGGAGCATCTCTTTACTGTCTCTCGCACTTGGCCTTCCCGCAGCCCATGACACTTGAGAGGACTCTTATTGCTCTTGTCTAATCCTATGCTAAACTCTTCTTGCTTATGATATAAGGCAGGCAAATCATTTCCCGAAGCTAACAAGTACAGGCTATCTGCCTGCATCTCTTCAGTCTGTGCAAGTCATTTTTTCCCAATCCAGATCAAATGCTAATATTCTATTTGGAGCCAATGACAGTCTAGTGAAAGAAATATTGGTGTCATAATGACTTGGAATGGAGGGAGAGAGACTGAGGCTTTTGTTCCTTGAGTTAGACTCTAAAGAGGCTTTGTGAGAACAGTCCCCAACTGGGTCGACAGAACCACTGCTTTCTGACCCCAGTGCCGAAGAAAGTGAAACCAGGGAACACAACTCAAACCATCTCCTGTTTTGATGCTCTCTGTTGTTTGCTAGCTCTGGAAACTTAAACCTCGCTTCTGCTCCCTTTCTTCCCCTCTGTCACACCCTGCCCTCACAATGGGTCAGAGTGAAGGGCAAAGCCATGAACATGGAGGGAAGCTATGCTCTGAGAGAGTAGAGGGCAGGTTTGAGGTGCTGAGGGTCAAGGGCCTAAATCCTCTTTATAGTTGTGACTAACAGACTTCTAAACTGATGTGGGTGGGGTCTTAGTATCTGGAGCAAGTGCCTCGCACATAGTAGGGGCTCAATAAAATAAATGTTGAGTGAATTGAATGAGTTAAACTTCTGAGCCAGGAATGGTGGTTGCTTTTGATTCTTGTCTTCTGACTTTTTCTCTCCCTGATGGGCTAGCAATCCCAGGGCTCACACTCACCTCCTGAGGAAGTCTGGAGTGAGCACTAGGTGAGGGGCTCATGCTCTCTTGAATATGTTACTTGTTGACTTGCTAGTTCTTCCTGTACTGTCTTTTCTGTGCTGTTATAGTAGTCAGATCTAGAACAACCGAGTATAGGCTTTAACCATGTACAGTGTGTCCATAAAGTCATGGTGCATTTTTGACCAGTCACAGGAAAGCAACAAAAGATGATAGAAATGTGAAATCTGCACCAAATAAAAGGAAAATTCTCCCAGTTTCATACCTATTTAGTGCAGTTCGATGTGGGCTCACACACAGATTTCTTAGGGCTCCTTAGGTAGCTATCCCGTAATAGCCTCTCAGGGGTCCCCAAACTTTTACACAGGGGGCCAGTTCACTGTCCCTCAGACCATTGGGGGGCCGCCACATACAGTGCTCCTCTCACTGACCACCAGTGAAAGAGGTGCCCCTTTCCGGAAGTGCGGCGGGAGCTGTATAAATGGTTTCAGGTGGCCACATGCGGCCCGCGGGCCGTAGTTTGGGGATGCCTGCTCATCACTGACTGATGGCCTACCAGAACGGGGTTTCTCCACCAGACTGCCAGTTTCCTTCAACTGCTTATCCCACCGGGTAATGTTATTCCTATGTGGTGGCACTTCGTTATAAACGTGCCAATATTCACGTTGCGTTTTGGTCACAGATTCAAATTTAGCAAGCCACAGAACACACTGAACTTTCCTCTGTACCATCCACATCTTGACTGGCATGGCCGTGGGCTGCTCCGCTGTATACATGGTGTTACATCATCATCTGTGCATGCGCACATGCTGCCACATCATCTTACAGAAAGTGGGAGGGTTTTTCTTTTATTTGGTGCAGATTTCACATTTCTATCATCTTTTGTTGCTTTCCTGTGACTGGTCAAAAGTGCACCATGACTTTACGGACACACTGTAGAAGGGATCTTCCACCATGCCAACCCAGCTTGTTATAGTGGCGGGGGCAGGCATAGTTTTATACTATGCATTTGCCTGGCCTTGTCTTTTGTGCTTTTGTCTTCATTTCCCATAAGAATTGAGGGTGGAAAGAGAGCCAAGGGGAGGGAAGAAGAAGAAGAGAGGCATTTGAAATCCTGAGTCCCTGCCATCTCTCCCTCCCTATGTAAATCTCTGTGTTGTTTTTTTTTAAGATGACTTACATTATTCATGGAAATCTCTCTGGAGGAAGCTGTGGTCAGAAGCTGACACTGTTTATCTGCATGCCAACTTACTGTTCCAATGTTTTTAGACATGCTGACAGGCAGGAAAGAAAAGCAAGAGGAAGTAACATTACGGGTTGACCGTGCTGGACCCTGGACTAAATCATTCACCTACTCACTGATCCTCACAGTAACCCATGAGGTGATACTATTATTAATTCCATTTTCATAATCAGGAAAAGGATACTCAGGAGTACCTTGTCCAAGGTCAGGAAGGGTTAGACAAATTCCAGTAATCTGAATGATCTGGAGCCAATGTTCTTACCTGAAATGTGTGTCTCCCTCCTTTCATATGCACTGAGAATAGATAACAGTGTGCTTACCACTGCCCAGCCTAGCTGACACACAGGGAGAGTGTACTATTGAAGGGGAAGGAAGTTGCTCTGCCTCCCGGTACACCACCCACACTGCCTGGTTGAAGTTTAGGATTCCACCATTAGGAAGACTTCCTTTTGACGCAAAGCTTTGTGTAATACACTAAGTGGCTCATCAGATTGCATCAGTCTCTTCCTCAGCCTGAAAGAATAGAGTCGATGCTTTCCTGAGTGGATTGTTATATGATTGTACTTCTTCCAAAGAAGATTTATCATTTGGATCTAACAATTATTTGTCTTGATAGAAATTATCTAATTCTGAGCTTGTCAATCATTCCTAAAACGTGTGTTGGCTAATATAAATAGCTATATATGTAGCATTTACATGTCACTTTAGAAAGATCATTGACCCATTATTATTCTTATCTGGAGTTTAAAAAAAAAAAAAAAAAAAGAGCTACAGAACCTAGATGTGGTAGGACAACTTAAAACCAGAGGGAATGGGTGTATTTCTATTCTCAGGGAAATAGTGTATTGTTAGCATTGAGTTTTAGTTCAGGATGACGAGCAGGTCAGCCAAGGGGCAAGAATACCATGTTTATTTCATTTGCCCTTGCAAACCACTACGCCTGTCCAACAAGAGTCAAGATGTGGAGAAACCCTGTGTTCACCAGAATTATAATTTACTTTTAGGTGCTAACAAAAACATCTCTGGAATATACATATTCAAGCAAACAGTTGAAGGAATAACACCCTTATATGCCAAGCACATATATCTTTAGCATATTAAATGACTTCATTTTTCATATAAAACTGGCCTATTAAAATGACTGGTTTGAATTTGCTGAACAAGGAAAGTGAGGCTCAAATTTTTTCACTTCTTTCTTCTTCCCCTGCAGATATTTATGAATGTTCACTAAAGCTGATTCATTCTGGATGCTCCATTCAAGATAACTGTGCAATAACACAAGTTACAACTATATCAAAAGTCACAGCAAAACAGAATTATAAAAAATGGTAATCGGTAGGGTTGTTCCAAAACTGAACTGTAAAGGGTTATAGTTTTCTTTCATCTCTAGGTGGAGGTTAGTTTCTAGTATCCATTCTTTGATGACATTTTTCAAAGACAGCCGGTAGATCCATTGTCTTCTAGTTGCTAATCCCATACATGTCTTAGCAGAATTCATCTAAATCTGATACCCAGAGTTTGAGCTTCAATCTTCAAGCATTTACTATGCATCTACTGAGGCTCCACTTCTGTGCTAGGCACTGGAAAAACGACATAGTCCCTATCTCAGGGAAGTCATGGTCTTCCGAGGGAGACAGCCCCTTAGGATCATTGCAAAAGATAGTGCAAGTATTGAAATAGGGACATAGAATGATCAGCTCTTCCTGGGATGATCAGAGATGCCTCCTCAGCAAGGGGACCTCTGAGGTGAGCCACGAAGGCCCAGTAGCACTCACATGGTAAGCAGGGGCAGATGGTCCCAAGTCTCAGCTTGCTGTAAAGCTGTATTTAGGGAACTTCAAGAACATGTCCATTCATCTCGCAATGATAAAACTTCAGTCTCCTCAACCTAGCTCTGAGCATATCAGTTGTGGCAGTTATTGGTTTTCTTAAGAAGTATGAAAACAAGGTCTTTGTGTATGGACAGCTCTAGCTTCAAATCCTGATTTGAAGCATGTACCAACTGTAATCTTGAAACTATTACTCTCTCTTAGCTTCAGTTTCCTTATTTGTAAAATTAACGTAATACTGATTTTATGTGTGTTTTAGGGGGTGACAAAAGATAGCATACGTAAGAGGGATTGCCCGATCTGGCAAATAAGAAAATATAGGATACCCAGTTAAATTAGAATTTCATAAAAAAAAACCCAATAATTTTAGTGTAAGTATGTTCCAAGATTGCATGAGTCATACTTACACTAAGTAATTATTGGTGGTTTATTTTAAATTCAAACTTGGCATCCTATACTACTTTATCTAATAATAAACTCTAATAATAAGTGAACTGCAACTCAGTAACTGATGGCATACTGCGCGCTTTTTTTTTTAATGCCGAGAAGCACTGAGATAGAGAAAAGAGGAGTTTTGGAAATTAAAAGTAGGGACTCTACATAATATGGGAATGTGGACGTACATATGTGTGTGGGTTAAGGGGGGAATAGTGAGAGAGACGAAGGGTATTAGTTCATGTTAAGAATCCAAAAGCTTTTCCAGGATTGATGAATATATTCCCTTAAGAATTTTTTTCAAGTTGGTTAAAAAGAATGACAAGAACAAAATCAACAAGTTGGTTAGAACCATTTGTTTAAAAGCCATGCCAACAGGACCTGAGCTTTGGCTCTTTACAACTTCAAGCATTTCAGCGCAAGGAAATAGTGTAGTTGGCCTTTTGTTCAAGGTCTAATGATAGCTTGGGGGCCCTTAAAGTGTCAGACTCTACGTTTATTCTAGTCTCTCTTCTAATAGCATTGCCAGGTCTCAGATCCTTGACTAGCGGGGAAGGGGGTACATCAGACTAACTGAAAGGTCTCTGAGTTTAGCACTTTACAGACACTTAGTTCACCTCAGGAACTATGGGGAGGGATTCAAACAGGACACATCCCCTGCCTTCCAAGAATTTATCATCCTGTTAAGTCTGGAAAAGATAACCTAGGTAATTGCTAAACTGAGTCACCTTGCAAAATATATGTTCTGTGAAAGCCAAATTGGCTTTACCAGTGTATCCCCAGAGCCCCGAACAGTACCTGACAAACAGAAGAGACCCTATAAACATCGTGAGTAAATTTACTGGTGCTGGCTGGATTCACCAAGGAAGTTTTCATGGAGTAGTTTAGTCTGAAATAGGCCTTAGAGGAAGAAGATGTGGCTGAGCAGAAAATTGTTCTCATCATCATCTAGCACCCGCCATTTACTGTGAAGCAGGAACTGAGCAAAGACTTTATCGGTCCTGCTTCTGTGCTTCCAATAGCTCTTAAAAGTTTAGGTATATGTGGCTCAAAAGCCTGTTTTTCTCCTGCAGATCAGTTTGATGGACCTTCCCTAACCATCCTATCAGAAAGCACTCCTTCCCGTTACACTCTCTCCTGGCCCCTTGTTCTTTCACAGCTCTAGTGGCAACTTAACGTGAACATACATCAATTCAGTATTTCTGGTCTATCTCTCTAGAGTCCATGACGGAAGGGGCTGTATCTGTTTTATCACTGCGGTGTTTCCAGCACCCACCAGCTAACCCATTCCCTGGCATTCAGTAAATACTCAATAAATAGTTATTGCACATTTGTTTTCCAGGTCTATCTGCATAGAACCATCTCCTCAGCTTTAAACAAACAAACAATACCCCTAAAAACAAAAACGTATAGCTGACAAAGACTCACTCCAGAGTCCAGTTCCAACCATCCAACAGTAGGCCCAGGTGTCTTCTCCTTTCCTTTTCTTTAAAGTTCTGTGGGTGAATTGGATGCTCAACTGAAGTTGAGGGCTTCAGTGAAGGTGTGCCACTGGAGAGGAAACTACCGTGTTTTTCGCTCCATAAGATGCACCTGACCATAAGACACACCTAGGGTATTAGGAGGAAAATAAGAAAAAAAAATATTCTGAACCAAATGGTGTGTTAAAATATTTAATAAAATATACCACAATAATATTTCAACAATGTAAACTCAACAGCAGTGTTAACAACCACTAGCACTGTTATTAACAAATGAGAAGAGACTTTAATGTTCAAATACTCTTCTAGTTGTCCGGGAACCCGCAGCAGCTAAAAAAAGAAAGAAAAATAAAAAGAACATTTGCTCCATAAGACGCACGGGCATTTTCCCCTCCACCTTTGGGGAAAAAAGTGCATCTTATGGAGCAAAAAATTCAGTATATGGACCCATGTTGTATCTGATGGGTGAAATTTTCTCCATGCAATTTTTCAGATAAAGTTTTGTAGGACTTTTTCTGTCCTAAGCGACCCACTGGCCATAACCTTTGCCTCCATATAAACTTGTTTTAGGCCCTGGCCGGTTGGCTCAGTGGTAGAGCGTCGGCCTGGCGTGCAGAAGTCCCGGGTTCAATTCCTGGCCAGGGCACACAGGAGAAGCGCCCATCTGCTTCTCCACCCCTCCCCCTCTCCTTCCTCTCTGTCTCTCTCTTCCCCTCCCGCAGCCAAGGCTCCATTGGAGCAAAGATGGCCTGGGCGCTGGGGATGGCTCCTTGGCCTCTGCCCCAGGCACTAGAGTGGCTCTGGTCGCAACAGAGCGACGCCCCGGAGGGGCAGAGCATCGCCCCCTGGTGGGCAGAGCGTCGCCCCCTGGTGGGCGTGCCGGGTGGATCCTGGTCGGGCGCATGCGGGAGTCTGTCTGACTGTCTCTCCCGGTTTCTAGCTTCAGAAAAATACAAATAATAATAATAATAATAAAAATGAAAAAAACAAACAAACTTGTTTTAAATCTAAGCATAACCTTCCTGTTCTCATCTACCATTTAACTCATTCCCTAGCACTAAGTATACTGACCGTAAATATTTAATAAGTTATGTATTTTTTTCAGGCCTGTCTGTACAGAATCATCTCAGCTTAAAAAACAGTTTGTTTTAAATAATGAGAAAATACCAGCATAAGCAGCAAATATATTTGAATTAAAATGTATTTTTCTATAATTCTTAAATATATAAAGAGATGCTCAACCTCATTCAAAATAAGAGACATGGAAATTATAACTATACTGATATCACTTCTCATCTATCAGATGACAAAAATGCAAAAGTTTGACAACATGTTTTATTGGCAAGGCTATAGGGAGACAGTCACTCTGATATATTGCTGGTAATAATGCAAAACAATTCATTGGAGGGAAGTTAGTCAATATCTCCAGTATTAATACATGCATACACACTTTGTCCCAGAAGTCCTACTTCTAGGACTCCACCCCAAAGGTACACTGACAAAAGATAATGGCATACACTCAAGATTTTCACTTCAGCATTACTTGTAATAGCAAAAGAGAAGTAACACGAATGTCTATCGATAGGGGATTGGTTGAATAAACATGTATATACATGAGACAGTCGATGCAGCCATTTAAAAAATGGAAAGCCTGTATGTACTGGTATGGAATAATCTCTAGGGCCATGATGGGGAACCTTTTTATAAAAACCACCCACTTTTGCAGTGCTGGTCAACCTGGTCCCTCCCGCCCACTAGTGGGCGTTACAGCTTTCATAGTGGGCCAATCGCAGCGCCATTTGGTTGCTCCACTACTGCCCACCATGAAAGCTGAAACGCCCACTAGTGGGTGGGAAGGACCAGGTTGACCAGCACTGCAAAAGTGGGCGGTCTTTATAAAAAGGTTCGCCATCATGGCTCTAGGGTATTTTTCTAAGTTAAAAAAATTTAACACAGTTCAGTACAGTTTTTATAGTATAATAATTTTTATGTAAAAAGGGGAAAGAAATATGAGTATTTGTAAGCATTTCATGTTTTTTTTCTTTTAACAGAGACAGAGAGAGAGTCAGAGAGACAGATAGACAGGGACAGACAGGAACAGAGAGATGAGAAGCATCAATCATTACAATAATTTTTCATTCTGCATTGCGACACCTTAGTTGTTCATTGATTGCTTTCTCATATGTGCCTTGACCGTGGGCCTTTAGCAGACCGAGTAACCCCTTGCTTGAGCCAGCAACCTTGGGTCCAAGCTGGTGAGCTTTTGCTCAAACCAGATGAGTCTGCACTCAAGCTGGCGACCTTGGGGTCTCAAACCTGGGTCCTCCGCATCCCAGTCTGATGCTCTATCCACTGCGCCACCGCCTGTTCAGGCAGCATTTCATGTTTTTAAAAATAGTGAAGGATAAACCAAAATTAATAAAAATAATTATGAGGGAGGGAAACTCGTCATTTATGAATGTACCCCATTTAAAATTTTTATTTGTGTCTAGGAAAATGTTATGATTAAAAAACAAGTCAAAAATAAATGCAAACCAAAATAAAAAGAAAACCTATTAACATATTTACACTGAGAAGAATTGTTTCACATTAATTTAAAACACAATATTTTAGGAGATAGTCTAAGGGCAAAAAATACTTTAAAGAAACAAATTATTTGTAATATTCTTACTGTTAGTGGTTATACTGGCTTTTACATTTTTTAATACTGTATTTATTTATTTATGTGATATAGTATGTTGTTATTCATAGAATTTTTTAGCCCAAAGGAGCCGCAGTTATAAAATATAAAATTAAAGACATCAACTAAAAGCTTTGCAATTTTAAATTTGAATTGAAATTATTTTAAATTTTTATTTATTGATTTTAGTGAGAGAGAAAGGGAGAGAGAGAGAGAGAGTCAGGAACATCGAGTTGTTCCTGTATGTGCCCTGACCAGGGATGGAACCAGCAACCTCTGCACTTTGGGACAATGCTCTAACCCAGGGGTCCCCAAACTTTTTACACAGGGGGCCAGTTCACTGTCCCTCAGACCGTTGGAGGGCCACCACATACAGTGCTCCTCTCACTGACCACCAGTGAAAGAGGTGCCCCTTTCGGAAGTGTGGCAGGGGGCCAGATAAATGGCCTCAGTGGGCCGCATGTGGCCCGTGGGCCGTAGTTTGGGGACGCCTGCAACCAATGGTACCATCTGGCCAGGGCAAATTGAAATTACTAATATGAATGTGTGGTTTACTTTTTTCTCTGTAAAAACCCCACACACATTTAATAGCTCTGTTCCCTGAAGCCTAAAAACAGTGACAACCCATAGAAACACATTGGCCATAACCTTTGCCTTCATATAAACTTGTTTATACAATTTCACCCAGTAACAAAGACCAGATTTCATTCTCCAAATATCATTTCCCACGAGAAGGAACCAGGGCACCTTGGAGAATGGCTGATTCCTGGTCAGGGACAGAAATTTACAAGATGGCCTGGCATATCTTTTGTGCCTGAAGCAAGGAAGTGCTTAAGGACCAACAGAGCCATGTCAGGACTGGACCCCACCTTCAGAGGCTACTATCTGGCCAGAAGTGAGACAATTTGATCATCAAAAAGAATAACAGCATCGAAAAGTTCAGTTAATTAAAAATAATAACTGTAATTAATTAAAACACATTGAATATAGAAAAATCTGAGTTCTTAATGATATGTTTTTTGAAATCCAAAAAATGAAACAAACCATTTGCCATTGAAGATAGCTAGCACACTAACATACTTTGAAAACTGATCATTAAAATAAAAGAATTAAATATTTACCTAGCCTGTACAAACTGAAGCCATTTGTATAAGGTTGCCAGAGGAGGGACGCATGAGGCCCGATGAGTTTTATAAGAAATTTACTTACGCATCTGCGGACAGATCAGTTAAGACCCTAGTGGCGTCAGCCCCAAGGGTCTGGGATTTAAGCTTTTATAGGATTAGTGAGCAAGGTTTAGCCAGGAGATTAATTTTGAGGCCAAATTTGGAGTGGGGTGAGGGGATGTGCTCAGTCCTGAGGTTGGGCCCCGGGGATTATGTGCTGAGGAAATTGTCCCAGTGGGAGGTGGAGGGAGGGGATGTAGGGGCTCAGTCAGGTTTGCTCAGGTGGGGAGAAAAGGAAACTGCCCTGGAACCAAATTACTTCAAGTTTAACCTGACTTAGTAGAGGACTTTTGCTTAGGGGCCTAGACCCGAATCTAACAATTTGCAGGGTTGCCATACAAGCCTGGAACTGTCTATTTTTAAAAAATTCTTTTACATACAAGAGAAATCCTTGCATGTTTAATTTCCTTTATTGGGGTTTCTGTTATATACAACCAGACTTAATTGTAACTGATACAACATGTGTAATGACACGCTACATTCTGTGGCCTAATGAATGAGGCTGCTTTCTTCCCAGATATCTTGGCTCACTCCTTTGAAGTTCACTAACTATACAACTCCCTCTGTCAATCCCTTCATTGAAGTAGTAATTATAAGTCAGGGATGCACACTTTCAGCTTAGAACTAGACAGACTCTTGGCTCACAGATATAAAACAAATACAATATCCAGGACAGCCTTCCTATTCTGAAGGTGTCCGAGGTAGAAATAAAAATAAAAAAATTTAAGGATGATAGGGAAATATGCTATTGGGAATTCTGTGAAAGTGTGACATTTTTGTGTGTGCAAATGTAGATGAAAGACAACAGTCTAGTAGCCATACCCTGAAAGGAGCTGGGAAATCCACTTCAGATTCCACTGATACATAATCAAGGGTGCTCTGCATTCAGCTGTCGGGTAAAGGGTTTCACAGACATCATCAGAGCCAATCACCACTGATTTCATCTCCTGTTTCCATTTTAGCTGGGTGTTTCCCCTTTCTTAAACATTTATCAATTATCGATGAATGTCAGCATTTTACCTTTTGTATTACCACTGTTCTCTGCGAGTGCTAATGTAAAGTTAAGGTAGCCGAAGCAAAGCTAGAAAAACCTGGCTGTGGTAGGCAGAAAAATGGAACTCTAAAGATGGCTGTGTTCTAATCCCGGAAACCTCTTAGGTTACGTGGCAAGGGGGAGTTAAAGCAGCAGGTAGAATTAAAGTTGCTAATCAGCTGATTTTAAGAGAGGCAGATTAGCTTGGATTCTCCAGGTGGGCCCAATATAATCACAAGAGTCCTTCAATGTGGAAGAGTGATACAATGTGATAAGAACTCAGCCAGATGTTGCTAGTTTTGAAGATGGAAAGGAACCATGTTCCAAGCATTAGGTTCAGGCCCAAGGCTGCCCACCAAAAGCATAAACTAGACAGGTTGAACTTTAGGAGACCCGGCACCAGGGCAGTTTTGGAAACTCTCCACCTGAGCAATCCTGATCAATATCTTACCTCCTCCTGACCCTCGGACATCCTGACAGTTAGTTACCTCCCCATCACTTCCCTGAACATTCTCTTACTTAGTCAGCGCCCCCCCCCCCCCATTGTTTAACCGCCACAGGTAACAAAAGTTTTCCCTCTGCAGCAAGAAATACACCCAAACTCAGTCCTATATAGGCTGAGGCTTTTCATACACTCGCTGCTGAAGCCCATAGGGTCTCAGCTCATCTGTTCGCAGATGCATAAATAAGTTGCTTATAAAATGCATCAGGCCTTGTGCGTCCCTCCTTTGGTGACCTAACTCCAAGGGATGTGGGCAGCCTCAGCAAGCTGGAGAGAGCAGGAGACAGACTGTCCCCCAATGTCCCAGAAGGCAGCGGAGCTCTGGTGACACCTGACCCATTTCAGACTTCCCACCTCCAGAACTATAAGATCATATACTTGAGTTGTTTGAAACCACCAATTTTATGCTAAAATGTTATAACAACCATAGTAATACACTTGTTTATGGCCATAAATTGAAAAAAAAAAATCACTCTACCGATGATCCTGCAGATTGGGTGCCTCCAAGGTGTGATGACAGGTATAATGCCCACGGCCGAGGCCAGGCAGATCCACATTGAATTCGGACAGACAGTAGAGGAACTGTGGAGCCAGGAAGTGGGAGGCCATTCCCGTTTATTGGAGGCTCACGTTGACGGGCGAGTGGATAAACCAAGGAAAACCCTTTTTGCCATGGAGGGCAAGGGGTCAGCTTCCTCACGGTGGCAACTGGTGGGAGAGCAAATGGGAGAATTGCCCCCGAGGGAAAGCACCCATAGCTTTTCATACAAACACACACACGGCTTTCTGCCACATGTTCACGCACCAATTGTGCGAAGTGCTTGCAGCTGGGAAACCGGTGAGCAAGCCTAACAGTTGTTTTCCCCACATTCACCACTTTACGGTTGCTCGCCTCACAATCTACGCGACAGATATCTTCCGCTATGGTCCCTGTGCGAGGAGTGAGGTGCAGTATAGACTATACCTACAGAATTACAAAAGCACAAGCTATGTGCGAAACAACAGTGACCAGCAGCACCGGAAGAGGCAAATCTTTCCCTTCTGGCAGAATATAGGCTGGAGTTCTGTCCACAGACAGCACAACAGCAGGTACCAGAGGCCGCCCCGGGTGGGCATACCAAACCTCACCGGCCTGTACACCAGGATCTGATGGTTCTATGTGTAACAAAATGGGAGAACTCATTATAGGCCATAAAGAAATTACAAAGGTGCCCTTCGTAATGCTTCTCCCTGAGCACTCAAGGGATAATACACATCTATCTTAGGCAGCCAGGTGCTGCTTGCCCAAGGAGTTAACTGGAGGCCCACCTCTAGCCCTTTGCTTCACGGTGCCAACAAGGCCACCCATTGTAAGTGGGCGGCCTTTATAGTCCAGGGCCATATCCATCAAAGCCAATGGCCTTTCAGGAGGGCTGTTGGGGCCGGCAGGAGCACATTGCCCTGTTGTCCAAAGCCCGGCTTGAGTCAAGTGTCCTTGGTGCGTATCTGCAACTGGATGGGAGCAGCTGCTCAGTGCAGGAGGGATTCTATTAGAGCTGGGGCCCCTGTCAAGGTCTCTCATTCAAAATCTGGAGCACCATTCACAAGTGGCGTGTCCATCCAGTAAGGGAGCTGGTGCCCCCCTCCTGTCGTAGTCCCTGCTTTAAGAGTTCATTAGACCACTCAGTGATACCAGCAGCCTGGGGGTGGAAGAGAACATGGAACTTCCAGTCCACCCCCAGGTCGTGAGACCATTGCTTCACCGTTGAACCAGTAAAGTGGGTGGGTACCATTGTCACTTTCAAGGACCATCGGTCGCCCATATGCAGCACTCAGGCGTCCAGAGCCTGTATGACTGCCCTCTGGTCAGGGTTATGGGCGGGGTAAGCAGCAAGCAGACTGGTGGCAGTATCTACACAGGTGACTGCATACTGGTACCCATCTGACTTTGGTAAGGGTCCAATGATGTCTATCTGCCATTGTATCAGTGGAACATGACCCCTCTGGATCTGTCCAGGTGACACCAGTGGTCTCCGAGGGTGCTCCTTGGAACATACTGCACATTGCTCACAGGCTTCAAGTACCTCTGCATAGGACATAGGCAAGTTCCAAGCCTTAACCGTAGCCCACATAGTTTTCTGTCCCACATGGAGCAGATGCTGGTGGAGCCACTGCGCCACATCACCCGCAGGTGCAGTCTCCAACCATCGCACCCTCACCAAAGGGTCAGCCTCATTCCCAGGTTGGGCTAGAGGGGCATGCCCCATGACATGATACACTGTCACCTGCTTCTGCTGTCCTATTTCCCATAAATCCTGCCACATGACCTGACCCCATAGTGGACGATGCATTACCATCCACTGGTTAATGTGCCAAGTAGCAATCCAAAGGGTCAGTCCACAACAGACAGCCCAGCTGTCGGTGCAAATCACCAGAGATGAAGTTTCATTACAGGCAGCTAGTCATATGACTCTTAATCCCACCCATTGGCTGCTCTGGCCTGTACCTGTGTCCATCCAAATAGTTTCATTAGCCAGAGAGAAGGCTATGGCCATCTACTTGGCCCCTGCTAGAACCATCAGTATACCAGGCATCCTCGGGGATGGGCACCCGCCCCTCCTGGTAGGGACTGATTTCAGTTTCTGCCTCCTGAGCCCCAGCTGCACCTGACTCTAAGGTCGCATAGGTGACTGGACCCAAGACTTCCTGTAGTTCTGCCCTCAACAGGCTGGTGCTAAGAGCACAGCGTTGTTGCAGGTAGGCAACCCACTTGGCCAGAGTGGAAGTTTGGGCCATACCACTACGCGGTTTGGTCGCCCAATCTCTTACCCATCCTGCAATAGGGTATGTTGTCTTGACTGTAACTGGCATTGTGGTTATAATACTCTCAGTGTCCAGGAGGGCGGCATACACAGCTGCCAGCTGCTTCTGCACTAATGGGTAACGGACTTCAGCACCTTTCCATAATTGGGACCAAAACCCAATAGGTTGCTGTACGTGCTGGGTCCATTGCCATGAGCCCCATCCAGACCCCTCCGAGGTTACATAGACATCAAGCTCACAGGGCCTGGCAGGATCAAACACATTTAAGGCCTGTGCCACCTTGACAGCTCTCTTAGCTGCTTACAAATGCACCTTGTGTCTGCTCAGTCAAATCCCAGTGAACCCCCTTCCAAATAAGGTTATATAAGAGACTCAGTAACTGAGCCAAATGGGGTATGAATGCTCTCCAATACCCCAACAGACCTAGGAATTCCTGTAACTGCTTTACCGTAGTGGGCACGGGTATGCTTGGATCTTATCTATAACTGCGTCAGGGATAACTTTTTTCTTACCTGACCAGACAACCCCAAGAACTTAACAGATAACCCAGGTCCTTGTAATTTGCCCTTATTCACCACCCAGCCACACACTTTCAAATGAGATAGCAAGGTAGGGACTGCTTGCTCCAATTCTGGAAGAAAGTTACTAGTTACTAGCATAATATCATTGATATAATGGTACATACGAACTGCCTGGCTGTTGTCATTTAGCCAGGTCAGCAGCCACCAGCCCATGACACAAGGTGGAGCTATGCAAATAACCCTGTGGTAATACTGGAAAGGTCCATTGTCTCCCTTCTCAACTGAAGGCAAATTGGTCTTGACTCTCTGCATCTATATCAATAGAGAAAAAGCCTTTAGCCAAATCTGCCTAGAGGTATGTCCCCAACTCATGTCTTAGCTGATCCATCAGGTTAGCTATTGAGGGAATAGCAGCATTCAAAGAGGGAACAACTTTATTAAGTCATTCACCAGGTTCTGTCTGGTTTGCACACAGGCCATACTGGGGAGTTGTAAGGGCTGTGCACCAGCCAGATGATCCCCATGTTTTCTAGTTTGAGGTTTGTCTTGGTTGTTTCTTCACAACCACCAGGCAGGTGGTACTGCTTAGTGCTAGTCACACGCCGGGGAACGGGTAATTGCAAGGGGGGATATGCTACATGCCCCCACAACACTGCCTTCACGACCTAGACCTGCAGGCAGAACTCCGCAGCTGTGGTGTCCAACCGCAGTCCTGTAAGACATCTACCCCCAAATATATTCAGGGATGGGGGATACACATGCCTTATATGACTTAGGAGGCAGTCTTTCTATCCCCAATGGAATAGTTATTGGCTTCACTTGAACAGTTTGGCTCCCATAACCATCAATGGCCACTGGGGTCCCAGCAAACCGCTCTGGGTTCCCATAGAGGAGGGATCATTCTGCACCTGTATCCCCCAACACCCATTATACATTAGAAGGGGAACTTTGGATTGCTAGTTCCACATGGAGCCTCGAGTCTCCACCCATCCCTGTTAGGTCCCTTGGCCTCCCCCCTATTCAGACTGGACAATGGGACCTGGGGATCCTCCTCTCCCTCAGCTCTCTCCATCATATAATCTTATAACTGTGGCACCTATGCACAAACTGTTTTATTGGTTGCTGCTGGGGCCTTTTGTCTCAGTGACTGGAACCTCTGTTTTGGTTTAAGCTGCTACCAAAGCTCCAAAAGAACTTTATTAGACTTCCCATCTAATTTCTCCCTATCTGCCCTGGCCGCAATCAAATCTCCCCACATCTGTGTTCGGGTAACCTTTACAGGCCCATTTCTCGTTCCTCAGGGGGGCAGTACAGGCAGCAGCCCCCACAGCTTTATGATTTCGTGCTGTCTCCACCTCACCCAAATCTGCTATCATCTGTGTAACCGCATTGATGGGCTGCCCCACATAGGGGCCCAAGATATCCACTAGTGACCCAAAAAGGGCTGACAGGGCGCTACAGAGAATAAAGTTCTTCATCCCTGCCATAAGCACTTCCTCATCTGGCCCATGGGACCTCAGATTGAAAGCAGCATTCTTCATACCTTGTTCCCAGAGGACCTGCTGCAGCTCAGTATATAACTGCCACTGGCTCACTGTTCCTGGCAAGTCTCCAGCATTCTGCCAGACTGTACAAATGACAGCCATTACTCATCCTAATAGGGTATGGTTTCCTGGGTTGTCATGACAGTACTGAAGACGCTGCCTCAGGGAGGAGTGTGCGGTAATGGCAGCCAATTCCCCATCTCTGTTCTGGAGAGCATGATGCCATCCACCCCTGGCATCATCTCAACCTCAGCAACCAGGCTGCCAGGGGCTTGGTGGGTTTCTGCCTAAATTTTGCCCCTAATTCCATCAGCTCTGCCTGGGTGTAGGGCTGGAAACAGGATGCTCAACTACCTGCAGAAGGGGTTGTTGTGCCTGCCCCTGAGGGGGCTGCTGGGTTTTTACCTTCTGGGTGACCATGGGCTGGGCTCTGAGTCTGTGGATGGCAGTTTCAGCCCAAACCTCCTCCTCGGAAGAGGAGGACTTGGAAACACCTGCTCCCGCCAGCTCAGAGCCACTCCACCGGTTTGGATGCTGCTCCTTCTTTGGTGACTGCTTCGGCTCCTGTGGCTGCCAGCTCCTGGCCTGAAACTGAAGCTTGAGCTCTTGAACCAGCAGTTATTTCTCTGACAACTGTCACTGCCAATGTTCAGCTTCCAGGGCAAATTGCAGCTCATGAATCCACAATTTCTTCTCCAGCAATTGCTCCAGTTCCAGATGCTGTTGGTGCTCAGCCTGAATCTCACACTAAAGTTCTCGAGAGCAGTTGTCCTCCTTCTCCAGTGCTCTTTCCAGTTCACGCCATCAGTGGTTCTCAGCCTGTTTCCTGACCTGCAGTTCTCGAATCCGCAACTCTTTCTTCAGTGACTGTTCCAGCTTGTGCTGTTATTGGCACTAGGCTCATACCGGAGCTTTTGACCTCGGGCAGCCCCTCTCAAAGAACTCTCAGCTTCTCATCACAGGGCTGTGAAAAACACCCAGCCCACGGCCCCCAAAAGGACTGCTGTGCAGAACCATATGCGGGAGAACAATGACTACTCCTCTACCCCACCGTTCAAGGGTATTGGCAACTTCATACTAATCTGATCTGAATCCTGCCCACTGTGCCAGATGTAATGCTGGTGGTTGAGGCCAGGCAGGTTCACACTGAATTTGAAAGGACAATAGAGAAACTGCAGAGCCAGAGAGCATGGGGCCATTCCCATTTATTGGAGGCTCATAGAGATGGATGAGCAAATAAACAGTGGAGGGCAAGGGATCAGGAAAATCACCCCTCACAGTGGCAGCTGAGGGAATCAGGGAACCTCACCTCGCAGTGGTGGGAAAGCGATCTGGGAGAATCGCCCCTGAGGAAAAGCACCCATAGCTTTCCATAGAGACACCCACATGGCTTTCTGCTGCATGCTTGTGCACTAATTGTGCAAAGTGCTTGCAGCTGGGAAACCGGTGAGCAAGCCTAACACAGCTGTTTCCCCACAACAGTAGGGTCAGAGCGGTCAGTCTGATGGTGGTCTGGCTGTTGACGAACCTAAAATGTTTGAAGATGTAATGGTTCACTAGCAGACAACAGCATTAGTGGGAGGCCTTTCCTTGTATAGTCTTGCCATGTGACCCAGCAAGTCCACTCCTAAATGTATATACCTGAGAGATTTGGAAACATATGTCTACATAAAACTTATTCATAAATGTTTGTAGCCTTATTTGTAACTGCCAAAAGGTAGAAACAACCCAAATATCTATCAACTGATTAATGGACAAATAAAATGTGGTAAATTCATACAATGGACTATTATCTAGTCCTACAAGAAATAAGGTACTTAAACATGCTACATTGTTTATTAATCTTGAAATCATTATACTAAGTGAAATGGGATAGTCACAAAAAATCACATATGGTCCTGGCTGGTTGGTTCAGTGGTACAGAGTCAGCCCTGGTGTGTGGATGTCCTGCATTTGATTCCCAGTCAGAGCACAGAGGAGAAGCGACCATCTGCTTCTCCACCCCTCCCTCACCCACTTCTCTCTCTCTCTCTTCCCCTGCCATAGCCATGGCTCAATTTGTTTGAGCACATTGGCCCTGGGCATTGAGGATGACTCAATGGAGTCTCTACCTCAGGCACTAAAAATAGCTTGATTGCAAGCATGGCCCCAGATGTGCAGAGCATCAGCCCCAGATGGCAGTTGCTGGGTGGATCCCGGTTGGGGCACATGCAGGAGTCTCTCTATCTCCCCTTCTCTCAACTTGGAAAAAGAAGAAAGAAAAACATCACACATTATATGATTGCATTTATATGAAATATCCAGAAGACAGATCCATAGAGAAAAATTTAGAAAGATTAGTGATTGCCAGTGGCTGGAAGAAGAAGGAGGAAGGAGAGTGAATAGTAATGGGTAGAGCGTTTCTTTTGGGGTAGAAAATATTCTAAAGTTGCATGATAGTAATCGTTCCATAACTATATAAATATACTAAAAAAGCCACTGAATTATACACTTTAAAAGGGTAAATGTTATGTGAATTATATATCTCAATAAAGCTGTTATTAAAAGCAATTAGGCAGACTTGCTTCCTAATAATATTGTTCTTTTTCTTGAGATGTCACTATTTAACTATCCTACTTAACGGAAACCTAATAACTAGCAAGAAGCAGCAAATTAATATAATAACCAGCAGCAACAACATTTATTTTGTAGTGGAGAATATGCTAAATGAAAGGCTAGAAAGTCAAAGGGAGCTTAAAACATAACAAAGCAAATTTAGAAGGTATGGATGGGGCGGTTCTCAAAGTCTGCCTGGTGTGCTCTCTGGTTCAGCAAGGAAGCTCTGTATCTGGGCCCCTCCTGTGGCTCTCTCCCTCTCTCTCTCTCTCTCTCTCTCTCTCTCTGTCTGCGTGTGTGTGTGTGTGTGTGTGTGTGTTTGGCGGGTTGGGGTGAGGATTTCCACTGCAGAGGGGCACTAGAGTGCTACCCTGGTGAATAAGGGCTAAAGTTAATCTACTCTCGGCCCTGGCCGGTTTGCTCAGTGGTAGAGCATCAGCCTGGCGTGCGGGGGACCCAGGTTCGATTCCCGGCCAGGGCACATAGGAGAAGTGCCCATTTGCTTCTCCACCCCTCCCCTCCTTTCTCTTTGTCTCTCTCTTCCCCTCCCGCAGCCAAGGCTCCATTGGAGCAAAGATGACCCGGGCGCTGGGGATGGCTCCTTGGCCTCTGCCCCAGGCGCTAGAGTGGCTCTGGTCGCGGCAGAGCGATGCCCCAGAGGGGCAGAGCATCACCCCCTGGTGGGCAGAGCTTCACCCCTGGTGGGCGTGCCGGGTGGATCCCAGTCGGGCGCATGCGGGAGTCTGTCTGACTGTCTCTCCCTGTTTCCAGCTTCAGAAAAATACAAAAAAAAAAAAAAAGTTAATCTACTCTCTATCCCTAAAGCCATGTATGTGCCCTGGTGCACCTCAGGGTGCATCTGCCCAGAGAAGGCACCTTTTTGTAATCTGCACAAAGGTGGCACATAGCCTAGTGATAGTCCTTTTCATAAAGTAAATCATAATAATTAAGCAAGAAATAAGTGGTGATAAACATCAAAGAAAAGATTGTCACTAAGGGAGGGGTAAGGCAGTTAAGTCTTCCTGAAAATAATTGAGACTGGAATTGGAGAAAGCGTTCAGTTTGGACATTTAAATAGTACAAGGTAAGTGAGGAGGACATTTGAGGTTTTGAGAGAGATAAGGATACTGGAATGCATGGGGGTATAGTTAGAAAAAAGCATGAGGCCCAGTTCATTCATTTAACAGGTGTTTACTGAGCCACCTTTGGGGACCAGACCCTGAGCTAAGCTCTGGGACTAAAACATCACCAAGATACAGATTCTGGCCAAAAGGGCCAAAAATCTAATAAGAGAAGAAAAGCAGCAATCCCATCGCAGGGAGGTAAATGCTGATGGTAGAATGTTTACGAGCCTCTAGGTTCTGCATAAACAGAAAAAGAATGATTCATGTAGGCATTAGGTTTCATTCTCCAGATGGTTAGGAAATAATCCTGGCTGGCGAGTGCAGCAGGAAGAAAACAATTTGACTAAAAAGTATTTTCCTATATAAATAAAACAGATTATGGAATTCTCTGCTTGGAAACATTATGGACATTTTTTTTCCTGGAAAATAGGTTCTTTGAGACTGATTTATTTATGGCCAATTGTCTCCAAGCTATTGTCTCAAAACAATCTGGATATAAAAACAGTGTAAATAGCATATTTTATGTTTTATTTTGTATCCTCAAAGTAAAACATCAGAGAATTTCTTCTCATTAGTTCAATGAAAGATGAGAGGACAGCTGATTTCACCATCAATTGGTACAGAGCAACTAAACAGGACTCAGATTCATTCTTGGAGGTTCATTAGTCACTGAGAAATGAGGAGAAATTAATGGGACTTGCGTACAATTTAACTGTGGAGAGACAGCTGCTTGGAGGACGATGTAATTGAAACATCAAGTGCATTACCAACCTGGATCTATACTCAATTATTTTTTTCTGGCAAATTTGCTTTATAACATTGGATAACATTAATTTAATGGCTTGAGGATTCAAATCAACTGAATATTTATGGGACCCAGTTCAAATTCACGAATCTCACCCTCGCTGGATGATCAAACAAATAAAGTACATTTGAGGTCAAAAGTTTAATCCTCTAACCAACTTCATCCAACTCTAGGTTGTATCTTACCTCTCGGTCTTTTCTACAGGTGACCAATACATTTTAAAGCTTGCTTCGTATTATTCTAAGGGTGATAATATCACAGGATAGTGTGAACAAAAAAAAAAAAAAAAAAAAAAAAGGGCTCTATGATAAATCTGACAAGTTCAATGATGGAAAGTAACCCATAGGATGATCTGATCATAAATTCCTCACTGAGCAGAACACATCATGGTGGGTAGTCACATCTCAGGCCTATAAAAAGTTTATCTGTGCTTTCAGCAAGAACTGTTCATTGCATCTAGGTTAGCACACCTCTTTCCAGACCTCTCAGGCATAACCACATAATCTTGTTCACTATCCTGTAATCGTCCCAGCCTTGCTTTCTCCCACCTTCCTGTAGCCTTCCTTAGTTCCAAAGGTGTAAAAGGAACAGCAAAACTGTCATTCTCAGAGCACTGGAGATCTTGCTTCCTGTCATGTCAGTTTGGCTCAAATAGATTCTTAGGAAAATTCTCTACATGTTTGGATGTTGATGGTATGACGACAATAGAGAAGGGAACTAATCAGAATAAATATGTGGCATTATTTATTCAACTCGTTTGTAGAATAGTGGTGGTCCTGAAATTACCTGGTTCTCATCTCATGGGAAATGGGAAAGGCTGAAATGAAAGGACCTAAAATTTCTAGGACAATGTAGTGAGTATAAGGGAGGGACCCAGCCCACTGAAGCAGGTGGGCTTGCCTGGCCCTAGCGTACTTACCCCTTTGGCCCCACCCAGAGGATTTGCCCTGGCTCCCGACGGCCCCCATGGCTCAGTCAAAGCCAGTGGGCCTGTGCAAGCCACAGGGGTGCGGGGCCTCTGAGCACTTGGCTCTGGTGGCCAGGGGTTATATGTTGCTGGACCCCATGGGATTGAAACTATCAGAGGCAGTTCTTGGTAGGCTACCATCCCCAGGGCACACCTCAGACAGCAGACTAAAACATACCTCAGTCTTCCTATGAAAAAAATGCCTGTTCACTTGTCAGGGAATACCAGCCTGCAGGAAGGTTTCAGCTTTGCCTCCCGTCTAGAAGCTACAGAGAAGCTCTCAGGTAATGTGGGGGGAGGGGGGCACCTTGGGCTCTCCCTTGGCCTCACTATAGCTTGCTGACTCCTCCCAGAGAGAAGCTTATGCGCTCATCTGGAGCCCCGATATTTTTCCAACTGTCACCAAGGAGCTGCCTCCAAATCCCCAGGTCTGGAGGCCAACAAGCGTCCTGACCATGGTCCCACAGGACTGTATGTATTTGCATAGTTTCAAAGCTGTTGCTGGAGGGTCTGGCTCCCAGTCAGCCTGAAACTAGGTGCTGACTGATGTCCCACCCTCCGGAACACTGACAGGGCTTGGCACAACCTCAACAACTGGGACACATCCAGAATTAAATCAGGCTGCTCAGTCATGAAGTTTCTAGTAACGACAAAAAACTAGGGCAAGGTTGAATGATGAGGACACTCCTTCACGACTGGGAGAGGTAGCTGTTTCGCCTAATATAAAAAAAGTAAACACAGAGAAGCCAAAGGAGGAAAGAGAGGAATATGTTCCAAAGGAAAAAATTATAAAATCCCAGAAAATAAACATTAATGAAATGGAGATAAGTATTGATAATTTACCTGATAAAGAGTTCAAAGCAATGGTCATCAGAATCACCAAATTCAGAAAAAGAATGGATGGACCCAGTGAATCTTCTTGGCATCCTCTTACCTCTTTTCCACCACGAATTCCAGCTAACCTGAAAGTCCACGAGTGACCTGCCTGCAGGACGGCTCCCTTGAACCTTCCCTTCCCTGTGGGTTGTCTGCTTCACTCACAGGGCCGGGTTGGAACTTCAGTCCTTACCTTTAAAGCACCCATGTATATAGTCACATCATGGTGCTCCTGTATGTGCTGGTTATTATTTTCAGGGGGATATGGAGTTTTAGGGATGAGTCTGTTTGGTGACTCTTTTTTTTTCTTTCTGTTAACATTTTCCTGGATGTGTTTAGGTTTGCCTGGGTGTTAGGCAGTTCCTAAAATGGCACTTGTTAACTCAATCACTCTTCAGTCATAGAGATGCTTTTTGGAGTATACCCCAGTGTACTCTTGGTTTTACCCCAAATGCCTTTGTGTAATAAGTTCCCCTTGAATGTGTACTAGACCTAGTGACTTGCCTCTAAAAGGAATATTGCAGGAATAATGGTATGTCACTTCTGAGATTACGTTATAAAAAGACTGACTGCAGTCTCTCTCTCTCTTTCTCTCTCTCTCAGATTTCTCACTCTGGGTGAAGCCAGTTGCTATATTGTGTGTAGCCCTGTAGAAAGGTCCACGTGTCAAGAACTAATGACTCCAGCCAGGAGCCAGTAAGAACTTGAGGTTTGCCATCAAGCATATGAGTGAGCTTGGAAACAGAACTTCCTCCAGTCAAGCATTAAGATAACTGAAGCTCCAGCAGACACCTTAACTAGAGTCTGTGAGAGACTTTGAGGCAAAATCATGCAGAATTCTGACACACAGAATTTGAGAGAGAATAAAAGTTCTTTAAAAAAATAGAGAATAAGAGGGATTTTTTTTAAGTTACTAAGGTTTGGAATCAAGAGTTATGCAGAATAAATGGTTAATATACCCAGCAAAAAAAGGTGAATGGATGTATATATAAGAAGTCCTGACAGGCCAAAATGTTAGTAGAATACTGAGGATTCTGCATAAATGGGAGGGGCCAAGAACCACATCATTCTATGGATATAAATCTGAGGTTCACAGACGCTCAGCTGCTTATGAAACCGAAGCTCACAGAGTTAAGCCACTAGACTTCACACATTTATGCCATGTGTGAATCTAGTAGGAAACAGGATCAAAAAGATTAAATTCATAAATTTGTAATGGAAGCAATTTCCTTTTTTTCTAATAAGTATCTGGTTGCCCAGACACCAACGTGGAAAACAGATAGCATCTCTCTGCAGGGTTGGGGAACAGCAAAGTTGGGATGTTGAAAAATCAGAGGAGTGAGGAATCTAGCAAAGCAATGAATGGTTGTTCTTGTTTTGTTTTGTTTTCATCCTGGAGGTTTTCAAAAATAAATTTTAATACGTTATATAAAGTGCATGAGCATTTAATTCAGCATAAATATGAAGAGAAGTGCTGTAAAAATAAGTGGTGAATATGAAAATTAAATTGAATGCATGTGATAAAAACCGATCAAATCTAACATTAACCAAAACATGATTTAGTGCTTCAAGTAATTAAGAAGTTCAAAAGTGCATCTAGCTGCAAGCAAGGCTGAATCCAGGGGCCCAGACAATGTCCTTAGGGTTATATCTTTTTTTCTCTTGGCTCTTTTCTCCTCCTTTATTCTTTTTTGTTTGTTTGTTTGTTTTGTTTTTTTTTTTGTATTTTTCTGAAGCTGGAAACGGGGAGAGACAGTCAGACTCCGCATGCGCCCGACCGGGATCCACCCGGCACACCCACCAGGGGGCGACGCTCTGCCCACCAGGGGGCGATGCTCTGCCCCTCCGGGGCGTCGCTCTGTCGCAACCAGAGCCACTCTAGCGCCTGGGGCAGAGGCCAAGGAGCCACCCCCAGCGCCCAGGCCATCTTTGCTCCAATGGAGCCTTGGCTGCGGGAGGGGAAGAGAGAGACAGAGAGAAAGGAGGGGGGGTGTGGAGAAGCAAATGGGCGCTTCTCCTATGTGCCCTGGCCGGGAATCGAACCCGGGTCCCCCGCACGCCAGGCCGACGCTCTACCGCTGAGCCAACCGGCCAGGGCCTCTCCTCCTTTATTTTTGTCTCATCTTGCCTTGTATTCTATTGACTACATTTTCTTTTTTTTCACATTTCCCTCCTTTACTCTTTTATATAGGTGTGTACATGTGTGTGTGTGTGTGTGTGTGTAGTTGATTTTGAATATTTAAACATAAAATTAAAACTAGACTACCTTGAAAGTCTACATTTAATTAGCCTCTGTTCTCCAAACAAAAAAGGTAAGACACTTAGCTTACTTTTACTTCTCTCCACACTCTTCCTCCCAACTCCTATGGTACTACTCTCTGAAATTTAGGTTCCAGCTTGCTTTTAATTAATTAATTAAGTTTTAAACTTTTGTTATTTTTTAAGTGAGAAGATGGGAGATAGAGACTGACTCCCGCATGCACCCTGATGGGGATCCACCCAGCAACCCCAGTCTGGGGCCAATGCTCAAATCAACCAAGCTGTCCTCAGTGCTTGAGGCCAATGCTTGAACCAATGGAGCCATTGGCTGTGAGAGGGGAAGAGAGAGGGAGTGAGGAGAGGGAAGGAAAGAGAAGCTGATGGTTGCTTCTCATGTGTGTCCTGACTGGGGATCAAACCCAGGACGTCCACACACCAGGCCAATGCTCAATCCACTGAGCCAACCAGCCAGAGCCAGCTTGTTTTTAAATACATAATTATTTTTTTGAGAGAGAGGCAAGGAAAGAGAGAGACAGAAACATTGAGCTGCTCCTGTGTGTACCCTGGTTGGGGAATTGAACCAGCAACTTTTGTGTTCCCCAGTGACGTCCCGACCAACCGAACTATTTGGCCAGGGCTTAATTTTCATTGATTTTTAAAGAGACAGAGAGAAGCCTGACCAGGCAGTGGCACAGTAGATGGAGCATTGTCCTGGGATGCCGAGGACCCAGGTTTAAAACCCTGAGGTCACTGACTTGAGTATGGACTCACCAACTTGAGTACGGGGCTGCTGGCTTGAGCATGGGATCATAGACATGACCATGGTCACTGGCCTGAAGCCCATGGTGTCTGGCTTGAGCAAGGGGTCACTGGCTCAGTTGGAGTTTCCTGGTCAAGGCACATATAAGAAAGTAATCAATAAACATCTAAGATGCCACAAGAAGAATTGATGCTTCTCATCTCTTTCCCTTCCTATCTGTCTGTCCCTATCTGTCCCTCTCTCTGCCTATTTCTCTCACTAAAAAGAAAAATTTTTAAACAAATAAATAAAAAGAAAGAGGAAGGGAGAGAGAGGGGGAGAAGGAAGAGAAATATTCATTTGTTGTTCCACTCAGTCGTGCATTCTTTGGTTGCTTTCCGTGGGTGCCCTGACCGGTGCCGAAACCTGCAACCTTGTTTCTGGACAACACTCTTAACTGACCGAGCTAACCGTACAGGGCCTAAATACATAATTTTTAAAACTTATTCACTTTTATTTACAACTATATTTTTAAACATTGAAAGTATCCTTTTAAATTTTTATGTATTGATTTTAGAAGGGAGGAAGAAAGAGAGAGAGATAGAAACAGCAATTTGTTGTTCCACTTATTAATCCATTCATTGGTTGATTCTTATATGTCCCTTGACCAGGTGGTCAGACCCACGACCTTGACGTATCAGATGATGCTCTGACCAACTGAGCTACCAGGCCAGGGTGATTTACTACAATATTTTCAATGATTTAGTTGTTCACTGTGACTGTTTGCATCCTTCCTTTAGATTCACTTTTTTTTTTTTTTTTTTTTCATACTCCGGTATACCGTAGTGTAGTTTTTTCAGAGACAATCTTTGGATAGTAAACTTTTAAAGTATTTGTATATCTGAAAATGTCTTTATTTTGCCTTTACTTGGATGATAATTTGGCTAGATTTAGAATTCTGGGTCCAAAATTATTTTCCTTTATTTATTTTTAAATCAATTTCCTTTAGCATATTGACTTCTGGCCTTTAATGTTCTGATAATGTCATTATCATTCCTTGTAGATATTATGTCTTTTCTCTCTGCTAGCTTCTAGAGTGTTCACTTTATCTCTGCTGTTGCACCACTTTACATGGTATAGCTGAGTGTATTCTCAGTTTATAATGCTATACACTTAATGGAATTTTCCATTTGAAGACTAATTTTTTTTCCCCTTAAATTTTGGAACTTTCTTGATAGTACCTCTTCAATATTGCTTCTTCATTACTCCTTCAAGTCTCTGCTTCTGACACTTATTAAATATATAATGAAGGGTCTGGATGTTTTGGGGTTTGTTTTTTTTTTTGTATTTTTCTGAAGCTGGAAACGGGGAGAGACAGTCAGACAGACTCCCGAATGCGCCCGACCGGGATCCACCCGGCACGCCCACCAAGGGGCAACGCTCTGCCCACCAGGGGGCGAAGCTCTGCCCCTCCAGGGTGTCGCTCTGTTGCGACCAGAGCCACTCTAGCGCCTGGGGCAGTGGCCAAGGAGCCATCCCCAGCGCCCGGGCCATCTTTGCTCCAATGGAGCCTTGGCTGCGGGAGGGGAAGAGAGAGACAGAGAGGAAGGAGAGGGGGAGGGGTGGAGAAGCAGATGGGCGCTTCTCCTGTATGCCCTGTCCGGGAATCAAACCCGGGACCTCTGCATGCCAGGCCGACGCTCTACCACTGAGCCAACCGGCCAGGGCCCAGGGTCTGGATGTTTTTGTAAACTTTTCTTTAATAGTTCCATTCTCTTTATGTATGCTATATTTTTGTAGCTAAACTTTGTTAGACCTCCAGTTTACTCATTCCCTCTTAGGCAGTAAAGAAGCTGCTATGAAGCTCATTTATTGAATTTTTTTATTTCAGTAACTGTGTTTTTTATTTTAACAGTTCTAATAGATTCTAGTTCTAGCATATTTAGTTTCAAACATTTTCTTGTTTTGTGGCTTTTATTCCCACCTAAGTTGATTTCTTTGAGTATTTTGAGAATATCCTCATTGGGGAACTCACCCTCTACCCCAGTATTCACAGTTCCTGACCAGTAAAATTTTGTTTATAAATTGCTTAAATTGAAATAAATATTCTAAAAGCTAGAAGCTTGTAAGGAAGGGAGAACCCAGAGTATGCTCTTTCTTTCTCTTTCTCTTTCTATTTTCTATCTTCTGAAAGGATAACACATAGAGATGAAATAGAGAGGTTACCAGAAGGCATTTGACCCACTTAGAAAATAGTGGTAAGAAATTTTATTCCTCCAGAGAAGAACTAGGAAGTTATTTTCCCTTTTACCCCATCAAAACTTGATAAAAAAACCCAAAGACAAATAAAACAAAGACTGCTTGTTGTGATAAAATAGATGAAATATTATGACAAGGCAGACTAAGATGACAAACATACAAAATCACAACAACCAGGACTTTTGGCATCCCACAAGTTTATAACCTGAGGCTTAAACAGCTACACCAAACCAGTGACAAGAAATAAAAGTAGCTATGTCCTTAACATTGGAAATCTGAGATTGATAATTGGATAAAGTTGTAATTTGGATTTGGAAGAGATTTAGCTTCTCTCCCTTGATAATTCTAGTTTGAAACCTGAGCTCTCCTGGGAAGGCGAAGGAATTTGAGTTTCTTAATACTACACTGAGAAGCCTCTAGTTGTGCTTATTGTTGCTCAACCTGGAACAAAAAACATGAACCAACTGGTTCTGATTATGTGTAGTGAACATTTAGGCCTGCTAAAATGGAAGCATCCTATTACAGGCCAACTTCACAAAAGTAAAATGAACTATTGCTTTGATAATCTCATCATTACTAATTACATTTCCTTTTTTTTTTCCTTATGCTCCCAAATGCTATTTTACTCTAGAAAGTTTGTTTTTCTTATAGTTAGATCTGTTCCTTCTTTCAGAGATAGGACATTTTGAAATAGTCATTGATAAATTAGAATTTTGTCTAACTAATGGAAATACCATGGAGCAAATAAAAAACCACTGACCTATTTAGTTTCCTGGGAGTTTCTTAGGTTATACACTGTTTGAGTAACTTATCTCCTGTTTGAGTAACATTACTCTGCAAAAGTAATGCGTTGTTCTAACAATAAATTGGCAGTGTTAAAAGACAACCCTAAGTAGTTTTACTTTTCCTATGTGCCTTTTGGAAGAATTGTTCTGTCAATATGTCACAGCAGAGAAATCAAATTTATTAGAAATCCTGAAGCTTGTTTTGCATCATAACCAGAGCTACTCAAAATATGTTTGTTCACTGGAAAACCTGTTTTACAAGTAAATTCCCATTGTATTTTGAGGAAACTTTTATTTTGTGCCAAATGAATCCGCAGAAATGTCTTCTAGATCCTGTTGGAACCAAAAATTAAAGTTACTATGTTATTTCAAAATTATATTTTATTAGAAAAAAATTTGTGCAGTAAAAATAATAGACATTAAATATATTTATGCTTTTTATCTATTTAAGGGAACCACTGTCCTAGTCAAACCACTGGCCTTATGCATCAGGTTAGAACACAGCTTTTCAAAAATTTATTTTGAAGACTGAGTAAAGCAAACATACCCATTACCTGAATTGCTCCTTCCAGTCTGTGAAGTCAATAGCTTCATTGAAACCTAGTTGTTTGTCACAAGTATACTTCTCATATGTTGGCTCTAAATAGTTACTCAGTTTTAGAATTTTCCAAAAGTGACCATAGAACTGACTCAAGCTTTCTGCGTATGTTGGGTTAGGGGTGTTCTGTGGTTTGGCTCATCAACCTGAGGTTATTCCAACTTTGACTAAAACCACCAGGTTTTCCCTGGAAGATTTAAATATCAATTCAAATTTTCAGACATATGCTAGGCACCATACTAAAGGGAAAAAGAGAACTGAGATGGTAGGAACAGTCCCTCCCTGCTCATAGACCACAATAAGTTGTCATAACATCTTGCTTAAAAAGAAGTCTTTTTCTGATTTTGGCAATGTCATGGACCATGCTAATGCCAGTAAAAAAAATAAATGTTTTGATACAAAATAAATTTCCCAATTACCACTTAGACCAGGGGTCCCCAAACGATGGCCCATGGGCCACATGTGGCCCCCTGAGGCCATTTATCTGGCCCCCCGCCGCACTTCTGGAAAGGGAACCTCTTTCATTGGTGGTCAGTGAGAGGAGCACATTGACCATCTCATTAGCTGAAAGCAGGCCCATAGTTCCCATTGAAATACTGGTCAGTTTGTTGATTTAAACTTACTTGTTCTTTATTTTAAATATGTATTTGTTCCCATTTTTTTTTTACTTTAAAATAAGATATGTGTTGGCCCTGGCCAGTTGGCTCAGTGGTAGAGTGACGGCCTGGCGTACAGGAGTCCCAGGTTCAATTCCCAGCCAGGGCACACAGGAGAAGTGCCCATCTGCTTCTCCACCCCTCTCCCTCTCCTTCCTCTCTGTCTCTCTCTTCCCATCCTGCAGCCAAGGCTCCATTGGAGCAAAGTTTGCCCGGGTGCTGAGGATGGCTCTGTGGCCTCTGCCTCAGGCGCTAGAATGGCTCTGATTGTGGCAGAGCGATGCCCCAAATGGGCAGAGCATTGCCCCTGGTGGGCATGCCGGGTGGATCCCGGTCGGGCACATGCAGGAGTCTGTCTGACTGCCTCCCTGTTTCCAAATTCAGAAAAATACAAAAAAAAAAGAAAGAAAGAAAGAAAGAAAGAAAGAAAGAAAGAAAGAAAGAAAGAAAGAAAGAAAGAAAGAAAGAAAGATATATGCAGTGTGAAATCTAGGGATTTGTTCATAGTTTTTTTTTATAGTCTGGCCCTCCAATGGTCTGAGGGACAGTGAACTGACCCCCAGTGTAAAAAGTTTGGGGACCCTTGATTTAGACAGTATAGTCATATGAAGCTTTGCCTTTCTAAAATATGCAGGTAGAAAAGGGCCACATTTTAAAAACAAACAAAGGATGACATCAGAATAATGGCAGCATGAGAGATACCCCTGATTCCTCCCCTTGATATATCAACAAATTGGAACCAAAGACAAGATGGCACTGGAGTAGGCGGACGTACCAACTTCCACCTCCCATATATCAACAAATTGGAACCGAAGACAAGATGGCACTAGAGTAGGCGGACGTACCAACTTCCACCTCCCAGAACCAAAGTGGATTACAAACTAATTTTAAGAACTATCATCTGGAAAAACCAACTTTGGACTAAACTAAGAGGACTCTTCAACCAAGGAACACTGAAGAAGCTACATCAAGACTAGCAGAGGAGAACAGAAGCTCCATCTCCACACATGCTGCAGATGGCTTTTCCAGTTTACCTGAATCATTACCACCTAGAAGCAGCAGTCATTGGGACTTGGACGTGAGCTGCAAAGTATAGAATTGTGACAATTCCAGTGCCATGCAGACTTTTCCTGGATGCAGACTTTTCCTGGATTCCTGCTCCTTGTGACAGCTCCTAACGGACTGAACTGGGGTTGCGTTGCATTTGCAGGGACTTGGAATGGTGTTGGTGCCAACTTGGACTTGGTGAACATGTTAAGGACACTACTCTTTTATGGATTCTTGCTGTATTGGCCAAGAGTTTGCTTAAAAGCTTTAATTACTGTAAAAAAAAAATAAAAGACTGGATAAAGAAGATGTGGCACATATACACTATGGTATACTGCTCAGCCATAAGAAATGATGACATCAGATCATCTACAACAAAATGGTGAGATCTTGATAATATTATACAGAGTAAACTAAGTAAATCAGAAAAAAACAAGAACTGTATGATTCCATACATTGGTGGGACATAAAAATGAGATTAAGAGACATGGACAAGAGTGTGGTGATTATGGGGGGGGGGGGGAAGGAAAGGGGAAAGGGGAAGGAAGGGGCACAAAGAAAACTAGATAGAAGGTGACGGAGGACAATCTGACTTTGGGTGATGGGTATGCAACATAATTGAATGACAAGATAACCTGGACATGTTTTCTTTGAATATATGTACCCTGATTTATTGATGTCACCCCATTAAAATTAATACAAATTTATTTATATAAAAAAAAGAAATCAACAAATTGAATAACTATAATGCAGTGAAACAACCCCAGGTGGGCTCGCAGGTGTCCCTAAAGGATCCGTGCACCAAATGGAATAAAAGTGGAAAGGGTTAAGAAGAGGGTCAGAAGATAAGATGCACTCAAGGTCGGCTCCAGAGAGGAGCGAGTCCAGACTGTCTGGAATTTTTCCACTGGTGCTCCAGAGAGGAGGAAAGTCTGGAGTGAATGGATTTTTCTTTTCTGTTGGGGCTATGAGAGAAGGAAAGCTTGGACTGTCTGGGTGTTGTCTTCCAGGCCTACAGAGAAGGAAGCCCAGAGTGACAGGGACACCTTCTGCCAAGAGGAGCAGAGAGATTGAGGGGAAGGTGAGATACTAAACCAAAGTAGCAGCAAAATGAGAGGTCAAGGACAGCATTCCCATGGTCAACTTACAAACTTCATGAGATGCAGAGATAGAGAAAACCAAAGTATGACTCCTCAGCCTCCCAGATCCTACCTCCCTCACTTCTCAGATATAAACAGTGTCAATGACAGACCCCACAGCTAACTCTCCAGAGACACTCTCTCCTCTGAAAAATGGAAGTGCTTGTGCCTGATTGGAGGAACACTCAGAGGCCTGAGATCTCCAATGCTAAATCTGTAAAGCCCTCACAACATTCCCCACCCATAAACATGACTATAGCTCTGCCTACATCATTATATGACAGCAACATCTCAGCAGAGGTCAGCCAAGGAATTTCACAGAGCTAAAACTTGTAAACAGCAACATGTACTGAAAGAAAACAAAAAACTTCTTAAAACAAATATTTTTTTCTTCTTTTGAATTTTATTTTATTTAATTTTTATATTTTTTATTCTTATTTTTTGTGGGTGTTTTATTTGTTTGTTTTCTTGGATTCTGCTCTTTGTTCTTTGTGGGTTTTTTACTCATCACTTTAAAATTTTTTTTTTTTGTATTTTTCTGAAGCTGGAAACGGGGAGAGACAGACAGACTCCCGCATGCGCCCGACTGGGATCCACCCAGCACGCCCACCAGGAGCTACGCTCTGCCCACCAGAGGGCGATGCTCTGCCCCTCTGGGGCGTCACTCTGCCATGACCAGAGCCACTCTAGCACCTGGGGCAGAGGCCAAGGAGCCATCCCCAGTGCCCGGGCCATCTTTGTTCCAATGGAGCCTCGGCTGCGGGAGGGGAAGAGAGAGACAGAGAGGAAGGAGGGGGTAGGGGTGGAGAAGCAAATGGGTGCTTCTCCTATGTGCCCTGGCCGGGAATCGAACCCGGGTCCCCCGCACGCCAGGCCGACGCTCTACCCCTGAGCCAACTGGCCAGGGCTACTTTTAAATTTTTTATTGGATTTTTCACTTTACTTTTTATTTCTGTAGTTGTTTTTTGTTAAAGTTCTTAACAATATCACTCTCAGATACCATCTAGAAAGAAAAAATCAAATACCATGGCTACACAGGACAGAGACGTAGTTCAGAAAGAAAATAAAAAATCTCCAAAAAAAATGTCAATCACATAGAAACCCTGGAGTTAAATAATAAAAAATTCAAAATGAAATTCAAAAATACTCAACAAGATGTAAACAACAACAACAACAACAAAACACCAATAGGCACCTTAATGAGCTCAGAAAACAAAATAAATATGTCACCAAAGAGATTGAAACTTTAAAACTCATGGCCAACATCATACTCAATGAGCAAAAATTAAAAGCAATCCTCTTAAGATCAGGAACAAGGCAGGGACCCCCCTTTCACCACTCTTATTCAACATAGTTCTGGAAGTCCTAGCCACAGCAATCAGACAAGAAGAAGAGTAAAAGGTATCAAAATTGGAAAAGAAGTAAAACTATCATTATTTGCTGATGATCTGATAATGTACATAGAAAACCCTAAAGTCTTAGTCAAAAAACTACTAGACCTGATAAATTCAGCAAGGTGGCAGGATATAAAATCAATATTTAGAAATCAGTGGCATTTTTATACACCAACAATAAACTGTCTGAAAGAGAAATTAAGGAAACAATCGCCTTCACTATTGCAACAAAAAAAAATAAAGTACCTAGGAGTAAATTTAACCAAGGAGGTAAAGAACTGGTACTTGAAAAATTATAAAACATTGATAAAAGAAATTAAAGAAGAGTCAAACAAGTGGAAGCATATACCATGTTCATGGATAGGAAGAACAAACATCATTAAAATGTCTATATTACCCAAAGCAATCTATAAATTCAATGTAATTCCTATTAAAATACCAATGGCACTTCAAAGATATAGAACAAATATTCCAAAAATTTATATGAAATCAAAAAAGCACCCAAATAGCCTCAACAACCTTGAAAATAAAGAATAAAGTGGGAGATATCACACTTCCTGATATCAAGTTATACTACAAGGCCATTGTACTCAAAATAGCTTGGTACTGGCATAAGAACAGGCATACAGGTCAATGGAAAAGAATAGAGAACCCAGAAATAAGCCCACGCCTTTATGGTCAATTGATATTTGACAAAGGAGGTAAGGACATACAATAAAGTAAAGACATCCCTTTAATAAATGGTGTTGGAAAAAAATGGACAGGTACATGCAAAAAAAAAAAAGAATGAAACTAGACCACCAACTTACACCATTCACAAAAATCAACTCAAAATGGATAAAAGACATAACTGTAAGTCGTGAAACTATAAACATCTTGAAAGAAAACATAGGCAGTAAACTCTTTGATATCTCTTGTAGCAATATTTTTGCTAACTTATCTCCACAAGCAAGTAAAATAAAGGACTAGAATGAACAAATGGGACTATAAGAAACTAAAAAGCTTTTGCACTGCAAAAGACACCATGAACAAAATAAAAAGACAACCCACACAATGGGAGAATATATTCATCAATACATCTGATAAGGGATTAATAACCAAAATTTATAAAGAACTTCTAAAACTCAACACCAGAAAGGTAAACAATCTAATTAAAAAATGGGCAAAAGAACTGAATAGACACTTCTCCAAACAGGACAAAGAAATGGCCAATAAGCATATGAAAAAAATGTTCAACATCACTAATCATCAGAGAAATGCAAATTAAAACCACAATGAGATATCACCTAACACCTGTCAGAATGGTGCTCATTAACAAAACAACACACAATAAGTGCTGGTGAAGGTGTGGAAAAAAGGGAACCCTCCTGCACTGCTCGTGGGAATGCAGACTTGTACAACCACTGTGGAGAACTGTATTGGGTTTCCTCAAAAAATTAAAAATGAAACTGCCTTTTGACCCAGCTGTCCCATTTTTAAGAATATATTCTAAGAATATCAAATCACTGATTCAAAAAAAGTAATGAACCCCCATGTTTATTGCAGCATTGTTTACAATAGCCAAGATCTAGAAACAGCCCAAGTGTTCATCAGTAAACGAGTGGATTAAAAAGCAGTGGCACATATACACAATGGAATAATATGTGGCCATGAAAAAAGAAAGAAATCTTACCTTTTGTGACAGCATGAATGGACCTGGAGATTATTATGCTAAGTGAAATAAGCAGGCAGAGAAAGAAAAATATCATATGATCTCACAAATATGTGGACTCTAATGAAAAAAATGAACTGAGGAATGAAATAGAGGCAGAGGAAAGGTCATAGGGACCAGAGGGACAGAAGTCAGAGGGAAAGGGGATGAAGGGATGGGATCAGAGAAGGCAAAGGGATTAGTGATACTGTATGTACATTACACAGATATATAGATAACAGGACAGCAAATCCTAGAGGAAAGGGGAAAGGGAGTTTGAGGGAGAGGGTATAGGGGGTATAAAAAGGGACACAGGGGTGGAGGGTGAAGGAGTTATATTCAGTGGGACACTTGAATCCATGTAAACACAATGAATTAAAAATTAATAAAAATAACATTAAAAACGGAGATAAAGAATTAAATACATGAATTGAAAACTGAGGTAGCAAGTTTAACTAACAAAACAGACCAGATAGAGGAAAGAATCAGTGACATTGAAGACAGGCAACTAGAGATGCTACAGAGAGAAGAGGAGAGAGACTAACAAATTTAAAAAAAATGAGAGAGCCCTACAAGAATTGCCTGACTCCATCAGAAAGAGCAGTAGAAGAATAATGGGTATATTAGAAGAAGAAGAAAGGAAGAAGGAAATGGAGAGCCTATTTAAACTAATAACTGATGAGAACTTCCCAAGCCTATGGAAAGAGTTAGAGCCTTGAATCCAAGAAGTCAACAGAATGCCAAGTTACCTCAACCCAAACAGACCTACTCCAAGGTATATCGTAATAAATTTGACAAAAATCAATGACAAAGAATTCTCAAGGCAACTAGGAAAAAGAACATAACATATAAAGGAAGACCTATTAAATTATTATCAAACCTCTCAGCAAAAACTCTAGAAGCCAGAAGAGTATGGACCCAAACATTCACACTACTGAAAGAGAGGAATTGCCAGCCAAAAATATGAAGGATAAATAAAAACTTTTGCAGACATACAGCAGCTAAGGGAATTTACCACCAGAAAACCCCCACTGCAGGAAATACTCAAGGGTGTTATTCAACCAGGCAGAAAGAACAAAACAAATCAAAACAAAAAGTAAAAGCTCCAACAAGGTCACGATAAAAACAAGGATAATCTGTGACAACAATAACATAAAAGGGGAGAGGTTAAAGATCTGCAGTAGCAGAGGATGGAGTGCAGAAGCACTCATAAGACAAAGGATGCTTGTATATATGAACATTTTTCTCTTAATAACTTAATGGTAACCACCCATGAAAATGCCACTATGGAAATACACAGCTTAAAAAAAGAAAAAACAGGGGAAAGAAGTATGGAATACCACCAAACAAAACAATTGACAGAAATACAAAAATGAAGAATTAAACAAGACAAAGAGCTACCAGATAACAAAACATAAAATTATTATACTAATCCCTCAACTGTCAATAATTACCCTAAATGTACATGAACTGAACTCACCACTAAAGAGGCACAGAGTAGCAGATTGAATCAAAAAGCAAAACCTAACCTTATGCTGTCTTCAAGAGACATATCTAAGCTGCAAGGACAAAAGTAGACTCAAAGTGAAAAGTTGGAAAATGGTTCTCTAAGCAAATAATGGCCAAAGAAAAGCAGGTGTAGCCATACTCATATCTGACAATGCTGACAACAAGGGTAACCAAAGACAAACATGGACATTTCATAATGATAAAAGGGACATTATATTAAGAAGACATAAAATTTCTTAATTATATATATAAACTGAAACAGGGATCACCAAAATATATAAGACATCTACTAACTGATCTAAAAATAGAAGCAGACAAAAACACAGTCATACTTGAAGAACTCAACACACCATTGATGGCTTTAGATAGATCATCCAAGCAGAAAATGAATAAAGAAATATAGGCCTTAAATGACACACTGAACCAAATGGACATAATAGATATTAACAGGATATTTCATTTCAAAATGTCAGATTATACATTCTTCTCCAGTGTGCATGGTACATTTTCAAGGATAGACCATATGTTGGGCTACAACACTAACATCAACAAATTCAGAAAGATTGAAATTATATCAAGCATATTTTCTGACCATAAGGCTTTGAAATTAGAATTCAACTGTAAAAAAGAAATGAAGATACTCACAAAACTGTAGAAATTAAACAACATGTAAAAAATGCCTGGATCAAAGAAGAAATAAAAGCATAGATCAAAAGTTATATACAGACAAATTAAAATAACAGCACAACATATCAAAAATTCTGGAATGCAGCAAAAGCAGTAATAAGAAGGAAGTTTATATCATTATAGGCTTATATCAAAAAACAAAAGAGATCCCAAGTAAATAACCTAACATCACATCTTAAGGAACTAGAAAGAGAAGAACACGGGCAACCCAAAGTCAGCAGAAGAAAGGAAATAGTAAAAATTAGAGCAGAACTCAATGAAATAGAGAACACCAAAACTACAGAAAAATTAATACAACAAAGAGCTGGTTCTTTTTAAAAATCAATAAAATTGACAAAACCCTGGCTAAACTCATTAAGGAAAAAAGAGGAAGCACTGATATAAACAGAATCTGAAATAAAAGAGAAATTACCACAGACATCATAGATATACAAAGGATTAGACCAGAATACTATGAAAGATTATATGCTACCAAATTCAACAATCTAGGAGAAATGGTAAGTTTCTACAACTATACTTTTTTCTTAAACTGAGTCATGAAGATGTGGAAAATCTAAATAGACCCATAAGCAGGGAGGAAATGGAAACAACTATCAAGAACCTCCTCCAAAATAGAATTCTGAGACCAGATGGCTACCCTAGTGAATTCTACCAAACAGTCAAAAAAGATTTGGTACCTATCCTTCTCAAAGTCTTTCAAAAAATAGAAGAGAAAACAATACTTCCTTAACATATTTTATGAGGCCAAACATAATCCTCCTACCAAAACCTGGCAAGGACAATACACACACACACACACACACACACACACACACACTACAGACTAATATCTCTAATGAATACAGATGCAAAAATCCTAAACAAAATACTAGCAAATCGAATACAACAGCACATTAAAAAAATTATACATCATTATCAAGTGGGATTCATTCCAGGAGCACAAGGTAAGTTCAACATCTGGAAATCAATCAAAGTAATACACCACATCTGTCACAGCAATGTTTGCTACTCAGAGTAGCAAACCTGTTGTTTGGTTCCCACTTCTGACACAGGGCACCACTTGTCAATGTTACAATGAACTATTTGGAGACCAGATGACATGCTCTGAGGAATAGGGGAGGCAACAGCCTTAGTCAGCAGATCAAAGGACTGAATCCTCATCCCTAGTCTTACTCAAATATTTATTAGCCAATACAAATAACTCAAGAAAGCAGATAGAATTTTTCAGGGGTGAAGTAAAGGACGTGGAACATGCTGACTTCTATTTTTCTGTTCTGAGATCCTAAACATTTCTTGTTGCTAACTCTTATCCTGCTGTTTTGCTGTTTCCAGTATGCGTCAGAGAGGCCCCTGGACTCTATTCCACTCAGGGCTTTTGCCCTAGGGTGCCTTGCTATCTCTAATTGTTTATCCTAACTCTGCAAGAATTCAGAGCATATTTCTACACACATCAACAAAACAAAGAACAAAATTATATGATCCTATCAACAGATGCAGAAAAGGCATTTGATAAGATACATTTCTTTATGTTTAAAACACTCAATAAAATTGGTATAGAAAGAAAGTACCTCAACATAATAAGGACCATGTATAACAAACCATCAACTAATATTATACTGAATGGTGAAAAAATGAAGGCTTTTTCTTTAAAACTGGAAACAAGACAAGGCTTCCCACCCTCTCCACTCTCATTCAACATAGTTCTGGAAGTTTTAGCCAGAACAATCAGGCAAGAGAAACAAATAAAAAGCATCAAAATTAGGAAAGAAGAGCTAGAAGTATCACTTTTTGCAGATGACATGGCCCTGTATATAGAAAACCCCAAAGACTTCAATAAAAAAACTATTAGGAGCCATAAACCAATACCATAAAGTCATAGAATACAAAATCAATATATGAAAGCCTATGCCTATTGCTTTCCTATACACCAAAAGTAAACCCTCAGAAAATAAACTAAAAAAAGAAACCAATTCCTTTTACAATTGCAACAACAACAAAAACTAAGATACCTAGAAATAAACTTAACAAAGGATGTGAAGGACTTTTATCTTGAAAACTACAAAACATATACATTTTTAAATTTTATTTAGAAAATTTATTTTAACAGGGTGACATTGATCAATAAGAGTACATAAGTAAACATTTCTATAGAATTTGAACTGTTGATTATGTTGTACACCCATTCCCAAAGTCACATCATTTTCTGTCAATTTATATTATTCCCTCTTTACACCCTTTCCCACACCAATCCTGCACATCCCCCTCCCCCTGGTAACCACACCACTTTTATTTATGTCCATGAATCCATTTCAGTTTTATATCCCACCTATGTGTGAAATCATACAGTTCTTAACTTTTTTTGATTTACTTTTTTCACTCGATATAATGTTCTCAAGGTCTATTCATGTTGTCATAAATGGCAATACAGTATGTCATTATATTGACATATGATGGCTGAGTAGTATCCCATTGTATATATGTACCACACCTTCTCTATCCAATTCTCTATCTAAGGACACTTTGGTTGTTTTCATGTCTTGACCACTGTGAATAATACTGCAATGAACATGGGGTACGCATGTGTCTTTACCAGTGTTTTTGAGTTTTTTTGTTTTTTTTTAATTTTTTATTTATTTATTCACTTTTAGAGAGGAGAGAGAGGGAGAGAGAGAGAGAAGGGGGGAGGAGCTGGAAGCATCAACTCCCATCTGTGCCTTGACCAGGCAAGCCCAGGGTTTTAAACCGGCAACCTCAGTGTTTCCAGGTTGACGCCTTATCCACTGAGCCACCACAGGTCAGGTGTTTTTGAGTTTTTGAAGTAGATACCCAGTAGAGGGATTGCTGGGTCATATGGTAGTTCTAGCCTTAATTTTTTGAAGAACCACCATACTTTCTTCCATAATGATTGTACTAATTTTTACTCCCACCAGCAAAAAATGAGGGTTTCTTTTTCTCCACAGCCTTTCCAACATTTGTTATTACCTGCATTGATAATACCAATCTAACAGGTGTGAGGTGGTATCTCATTATAGTTTTGGTTTGCATTTCTTGAATAGCTAGTGAGGAGAGCATCTTTTCATATATCTGTTGGGCATTTGTATGTCCTCTTGGAAGAAGTGTCTGTTCAGGTCCTCTCTCCATTTTTTAATTGATTGTTTGCTTGTTTGTTGCTAAGCTTTGTGAGTTCTTTATATATTTTGAATATTAACCCCTTATCAAAGCTGTCGTTTGTAAATATCATCTCTCATTTAGTTGGTTGCCTATTTGTTTTGCTGTTATTTTCTTTTACTGTGCAGAGCTTTTTAGTTTCATAGTCCCATTCATTTATCTTTGCTTTTACTTCCCTTGCCTTTAGGATCAAATTCATAAATTGTTCTCTGTGGCTAAGGTCCCTGAGCTTAGTACCTATGTTTTCTTCTATATAATTTATTGTTTCAGATCTTATATTTTGGTCTTTGATCCATTTTGAAATAATTTTTGTACAGGAGGCAAGCTTCAGTCAAGATTCTTTCTTTTGCATGTAGCTTTCTAATTTTCCCAGCACCATTTATTGAAGAGGCTTTCATTTCTCCATTGGGTGTTTTGGCTCCTTTGTTGAAGATGATTTGTTCATATATATGTGGATTTATTTCTGGGCTGTCAATTCTGTTCCATTGGTCTGTATGTCTGTTTTTCTGCCAAGACCATACTGTTTTGATTATTGTGGCTCTATAGTATAATTTGAAGTCAAGTAGTGTGATAATTCTGGCTTTATTATTTTTTTTCTCAAGATTGCTTTGGCTATCCAGGTTATTTTATGATTCCATACAAACCTGGTCTTTTGTTCTATTTCCTCAAAAAAATGACATTGGGATTTTGATAGGGATTGCATTCAATTTGTATTTTGCTTTTGGTAATAAGGCCATTTTAACTATGTTGATTCTTCCAACCCATGAACATGGAATATTTTTTCATTTCATTGTGTCTTTTTCAATTATTTCAATAATGTTTTGTAATTTTTAGTATATAGGTCCTTCACATCCTTTGTTAAGTTTATTCCTAAGTATTTTATTTTTGTTGTTGTTTCAATTACAAAAGGAATTCTTTTTTAGTTCATTTTCTGAAGTTTTATCATTGGTGTATAGGAAAGCAATAGATTTTATATACTGATTTTCTATCCTGCAACTTTACTGTATTGGCTTATTTTTTCTAATAGTTTTTTGGTGGAGCCTTTGGATTTTTCTATATACAGGATCATGTCATCTGCAAAAAGTGATCTCTTTATTTCTTCTTTCCCAATATGGATGCCTTTTATTTCTTTATCTGGCCTGATCGCTCTGGCTAAAACTTCCAGAACTATGTTGCATGAGAGTGGAGTGAGTGATCAGCCTTGTCTTGTTCCTGACTTTAGAGAAAAAAAATTCTTCATTTTTTCACCATTTAGAATAATATTAGCTGATGATTTGTCATATGTTGCCTTTATTATGCAGATGAACTTTCCTTCTATTTCAATTTTATTGAGTGTTTTAAATATAAAGGGATATTTTATCTTATTCAATGCCTTTTTGCATCTATTGATAGGATAATATAATTTTAGTTCTTTGTTTTGTTGCTGTGATGTATTATGTTGACCAATTTCTATATGTTGACCATTCTTGTGCTCCTGGAATGAATCTCACTTGATCGTAACTTATTCTTTTTAATGTGTTGTTGTATTCGATTTGCTAGTTTTTTTCTTTTTAATTTCTTTAAATTTATGTATGTATGTATGTATTTTAGAGAGGGAAGAGAGAACGTGAGAAAGGAGGGTGGCAGGAAGCATCAACTCCCATATGTGCCTTGACCAGGCAAGCTTGGTGTTTCATACTGGCGACCTCAGCATTCCAGGTTGATGCTTTATCCACTGCACCATTACAGGTCAAATCTATTTTTAAATTTTTAAAAATAATTTTATTTATTGACTTGCTAGTATTTTGTATAGGATTTTTGTATCTGTATTCATTAGAGATATTGGTCTATAGTTTTCTTTTTTGTGTTGTCTTTGCCAGGTTTTGGTATGAGGGTTAGGTTGGCCTTATAAAATAACTTAGGAAGTATTGCTTCTTCTTCTACTTTTTGGAAGTCTTTGAGAAAGATGAGTAACAAATCTTCTTTGAATGTTTTGTAGAATTCACTAGTGTAGCCATCTTGTCTTGGACCTCTGTTTTTTGGAAAGTTTTTGATAGTTGTTTTTATTTCATCCCTGCTTATGGGTCTAGAAGTTTTTTACTTCTTTATGACTCAGTCTAGTAAGATTGTAGAGTTCTAGGAATTTATCCATTTCATCTATACTGTTGAATTTGATGGCATATAATTTTTCATAGTATTTTATGATCTTTTGTATATCTATAATGTCTGTAATAATATCCCTCTTTCATTTCAGATTTTGTTTATATCAGTCCTTCCTATTTTTTCCTTAGTAAATCTAACCAGGGTTTTGTCAATTTTATTGATCTTTTAAAAGAACCAGCTCTTTGTTGTATTAATTTTTTCTATAGTTACTTTCTTCTCTATTTCATTGAGTTCTGCTCTAATTTTTACTATTTCCTTTCTTCTGCTGACTTTGGATTGCCTTTGTTCTCCTCTTTCTAGTTTCTTAAGATGTGATGTTAGGTTATTTACTTGGAATCTCTTTTATTTTTATATATATGCCTGTAATGATATAAACTTTTCTCTTATTACTACTTTCACTGCATCCCAAGAATTTTGATATGTTGTGTTGTCATTTTCATTTGTCTGTATATAACTTTTGATCTCTGCTTTTATTTCTTCTTTGACCCAGTCAGTTTTTTATAAGTATGTTGTTTAATTTATATATTTTTTGAGGTTTCTAGCGCCTGAGGCATTTTTTTTAATTTATTTATTTTTCCGAAGCTGGAAACGGGGAGGCAGTCAGACAGACTCCCGCATGCGCCTGACCGGGATCCACTTGTCACACCCACCAGGGGGCGATGCTCTGCCCATCTTGGGGAGTTGCTCTGCCGCAATCAGAGCCATTCTAGCACCTGAGGCAGAGGCCACAGAGCCATCCTCAGTGCCTGGGCAAACTTCACTCCAGTGGAGCCTTGGCTGCGGGAGGGGAAGACAGAGACAGAGAGGAAGGAGAGGGGGAGGGATGGAGAAGTAGATGGACGCCTCTCTTGTGTGCCCTGGCTGGGAATCAAGCCTGGGATTCCTGCACGCCAGGCCGACGTTCCAGGGTGGGGTTTCTTTACTTCCTTTTTACAGTTGAATTCTAATTTTAAAGCCTATGACCAGAAAATATGCTTAATATAATTACATTCTTCCTGAATATGTTGATGTTAGTTTTGTGGCCCAACATATGCTCTATCCTTGAGAATGTTTTATGCATACTGAAGAAGAATGTGAAATCTGCTGTTTTCAGATGAAATGTCCTGTAAATATCTATTATGCCCATTTGATCTCATGTGTCATTTAAGAGCATATTTCTTTATTAATTTTCTGTTTGGATGATCTATCTAAAGCCATCAATGGTGTGTTGAGATCTCTAAGTATGACTGTGTTTCTGTGTGCTTCTATTTTTAGGTCAGTTAGAAGATGTCTTATATATTTTGGTGATTCCTGTTTCAGTTTTTCTTTGCATATATATATATTAAGAAATTTTATGTCTTCTTGATATAATAATGTCCCTTTTATCATTATGAAATGTCCATGTTTGTCTCTGATAACCCTTGTTGTCTTGAAGTCAGCATTGTCAGATATAAGTATGGCTACACCTGCTTTTCTTTGGATATTATTTGCTTGGAGAATTGTTTTCCAACCTTTCATTTTGAGTCTACTTTTGTCCTTACATCTTAGATTTGTCTCTTGAAGGCAGCTTATGATTGTGTTTTGCTTATAAAACATTATTGAAAGAAATTGAAAAAAACACAATGAAATGAAAAAAATATTCCATGTTTATGGGTTGGAAGAATCAACACAGTCAAGATGGCCATATTACCCAAAGCTATATTCAAATTTAATACAATCTCCATCAAAATCCCAATGTTATTTTTTAAAGAAATAGAACAATGAAACCACCAGGTTTGTAATGAATCATAAAAAACCATAAGTAGCCAAAGCAATTTTTAGAAAAAGAGTGGAACCAGATGTATCTCACTACCTGACTTCAAATTATAGTATAGAGGCACAATAATCAAAACAGCATGATACTGGTAGAAAAACAGACATACAAACCAGTGGAACAGAATCAAGAGCCCAGAAATAAAACCACATCTATATGGACAAATCATCTTTAACAAAGGAGACAAAAAAATGGAGAAAAGAAAGCCTCTTCAATAAATGGTGCTGGGAAAATTAGAAAGCCACATGTAATATAGAATGAAACTTGACTGAACCTTGTTCCTGTACAAAAATTTTTTCAAAATGGATCAAAGACCTAAATATAAGATCTGAAACAATAAGTAACACAGAAGAAAACAAAGGTACTAAACTCATGGACATTGGCCATAGAGAGCAATTTATAAATTTGACCTCAAAGGCAGTGAAGTAAATTTAAAGATAAATGAATGGCACTATATCAAACTAAAAAGCTTCTGCACAGTAAAAGAAACCAACAAAAAAACAGACCACCAACCAAATGGGAGATAATATTCACAAACAACAGCTGTAATAAAGGGTTAATATCCAAAATATATAAAGAACTCACAAAGCTCAGCAACAAACAAGCAAGTAATCCAATTTAAAAAATTGGGAGGGATTGAATAGACACTTGAATTGAATAGACACTTCTCTCAAGAGGACATACAAATGGCCAACAGATGTATGAAAAAATGCCCATCTTTACTATCAGTTAGAGAAATGCAAATCAAAACTATAATGAGAAACCACCTCTCACCTGTTAGATTGGCTATTATCAACAAGACAGGTAATAACAAGTATTGAAGAGACTGTGGAAAAAAAGGAATACTCATTCACTGCTGGTGGGAATGAAAATTAGTACAACCAGTATGGAAAACAGTAGGGTGATTCCTCAAAAAATTAAAAATAGAACTACCATATGACCCAGCAATCCCTTTCCTGGGTATCTACCCAAAAAACTCAAGAACACTAGTATGTAAGGACACATGCATCCCCATGTTCATCACAGCATTATTCACAGTGGCCAAGACATGGAAACAGCTGAAGTGTCCTTTGATAGAGAATTGGATAAAGAAGGTATGGTACATATATACAATGGAATACTACTAGCTATAAGAAATGATGATATATTGCCATTTATGACAACATGAATGGACCTTGAGAACATTATACTGAGTGAAATAAGTAAATCAAAAAAAGCTAAGAACTATATAATTTTACACATAGGTAGGACATAAAACTGACACTTTTGGATATAGATAAAAGTGAAGTGGTTACCAGGTGGGTATATGGAGAACATGGTGAGGTGAAGGGTGTAAAGAGGAACAAATATAATTTGGTGGAAAATCATTTGACTTTGGGTGATAGGCATACAACATAAAAACAGTTCAAATACTACAGTAATGTATTTTTGAAACCTATGAACTCTTATTTATCAATATGAGCTCTTTAAATGTAGTTTTTAAAATAAAATTAAAAAATAAAAACAAAATAATAGCAATCTATGGGGGTTTTATGAGAATTACAACAAGAAATTATATATCAGCAGAGTGCTAGGCATTTATTAAGCACAGAATAATAATTGGTTAAATACTAGCCCAGTGCCTTATGCTTTTTAGGTTATATCAATTAGCTATGGCTATATAATAAACTATCCCAAAATTCAGTGGGTTAAAACAATGACCATTTATTATTGCTCAAGAGTTTATTAATTATCTGAATAGCTCTTCTGATTGTGGCTGAACTCACTCATATGTCTGCAGTCAGCTATGGTACATTTGTAGGCAGCTCTTTTGATTTTTGCTTGGCTCATTCATGGGTTTGGGGGTCATCAGTGTGCTGGTGTAGGATGGTCCTGGCTGGATTGAATTTATCTCTGTTTCATGTGGTCTCTCATCCTTCAGCAAGTTAGCCTGGGTTTGTTCACATGGCATTCAACAGGTTTCAGGAGATAAGCTAGAAGCAGGTGGACCTCTTCGGGCTTAGTCTTGGAACAGATGCTTTAACCACTTTCTGTTGGCCAGAGCAAATTACAAGGCCATTGCATATTCAATAGAATTGGGAAACAGATTCCACCTCTTTGTGTGAGGAGCTGCAAATTTATATTACAGAATATAAATTCAGGATTCTCAGAAGACCATTTTTACAAATGGGTTGCTACATAGTTCATTAATTATTGTGAAAGAATATGAAGGTAAAATATTTATAAGCGGCTGAATACTAATGTTGTATTTGGGGGTGTCCATTTTCTTTAAATTTTAGGTTTGGAGTTTGGGTTCTTTGATTCATGCAGTAGAAATTGTGGCTAAAAGTGTGTGTGTGTGTGTGTGTGTGTGTGTGTGTGTGTGTGTGTGTGTGTAGAGTATGAAATAGCTCACAGAATTCACAGATGAGCTTCAGCAAGAAAAGGAATTTTGGACCATCGAGAATCTAGAATTAATCCATTCAGGTCACTGCCTTTGGGATTCAGATGTCCTGGAGAGAGAGTTTAATTGGTCTATGGGTGAGGTGCCCAGACCTTGGTCACAGGAGTACCAGGCACCTTGACTCTACAGTCTCACCAAGATTGCAAGCAAAGTAAAAGGAATTTACTGCCAGATGGAGGGGACTCAGGGCAGACAAATACAACAATGTCTTCTACAAAGTTTAAACTGTTTAATCCTAAAAAAAGAGGATTTGGTATGGCCTAAGTCTCCACCACTGTGGGCATGATGCAACCAACTGTCATTTCTCTTGTTACCACCCCTCTCAGAGTAAAAGTTGGAAAGTCGCCAGAGATAATGACGCAGATTATGTACAGAGGGAACGTAAACTATAGAGGTAGCTCTACCCAGTCAACCGCAAGTGAGCACTTCCTTCTTTCATTTAATTCTCTGTTTACCCTGGCCTGATCAAAGCACAGTCTATAGGTGGCAGCCTTTGCTCTGCTTCACAGATGAGAAACATGGGGCCAAAGAGAGACGATCCATTTCTTCAGTTTTGTTTAGTAATGCTCTGGCTGCTGGTGACTTTACCTGTAAAACATTTCATGTTACAAGCAGAAAATCCTAAAGTAGTGGTCCAAAGGTGAACCCAGAAGCTCATACAAGTCCCCAAGGGGTGACCCCATCCTCAGTGTGGCAGCAGAGTCTCCTCCTTACAGGTACCAGGTGGCTGCTCAGCTTCCAGCATTACATCCTCACAGGACAGACTCTCTAGCAGAAGGAAGAGAGGAGAGAGCAAAAAAGGTTTTGCTTTGCTTGCCTCCCTCTGCCCAACACCCTTCATTGTTATCCTTTAGCTCTCTTACATCTTATTGGCCATCCTTGAACCAGTCACCATAGAATGAGATCACCATAATGGACTTAGACCAATTTTTGTTCAATCTCTCAGGTTGGACACATTGGCACCTGTATTTGATGTCTGTGGTGCCTCTATTTCCATTTTCTTGTCTTTGTCTTTAATTTTAGCCCCAGCTGGGGTCAGGGCTTGCTTCATGAGGCATGAGACTTTATGTAGTTGTACAGGACCCCTTATTTAGAAGGGTTCTTTCTTGATTTAATGCTCTTCTATTGCTGTCTTGAAATTCTCTCTCTCTCTCTCTCTTTTTTTATAGAGACAGAGAGAGAATCAAAGAGAGGGATAGATAGGGACAGACGGACAGGAATGGAGAGAGATCAGAAGCATCAATCATCAGTTTTTCATTGTGACACCTTAGTTGTTCATTGATTGCTTTCTCATATGTGCCTTGACCAGGGGGCTGCAGCAGACCGAGTAACCCCTTGCTCAAGCCAGTGACCTTGGGTCCAAGCTGGTGAGCTTTGCTCAAACCAGATGAGCCCACGCTCAAGCTGACGACCTTGGGGGACTCAAACTTGGGTCCTCCGCATCCTGGTCCGATGCTCTATCCACTGCGCCACCACCTGGTCAGGCTTGAAATTCTTAATAACTTTTTTTTTAAACAAAGAATACTCCCTTTTCATTTTTCACTGGGTTCTGCAAATTATAAGCTAGTCCTGGCTGGGGGAGGACAATTTCACACAGACCTTGACTTAGTTCTTTCTGATAGCCTCTTGCTTCCAGCACACAACCTTATTTTCTCTTCTAAGTTTCTTCAAAACTGCTGGTACCAGTGCTGTGTTCAGTTAGCTGGTAGACATAGATAACTTGAAAGGGTTGGGGAGCTAACATCCACAATCTTTAACCAGTGCAGGACAGAACTTTGGCCTCTAACCTTTGTGGAGTGTGTCTCATCAATAACAGAGAAATGTTCCTGCATCCCATCCTTTAAGGGGCATTCTGCATGCTTTCTAGAAGGTCCTGGTGGAATCCAACTCCATTGTTCACAGCAGTGACCTTTCAGTTGGATTTTTTCCTTCTCTGCCCATTCTCCCAGCCCCTCAGGCCTGAGCCCCGGGATCACCTTTCAGGGAAACACCTGCACACCAGTCTCGTCTCCGGCTCTGCCTTCAGGAGCTCAAATATCATCCAAATAAAATCAGGATCTCCTACCAAGAAGGAGACTATGTGGCTATTTGTCTGTTGGTTAAGCAACACCAACAGTGTCAGCCATAGTACCTGTGGGATAATAAAGAGGAACCATCACAGATCTTGTATCTCTGGCTTTGCAAAAATAAAAAGAAAGACAAAGAAGAAAAGAAATTTAACATTCATTGAGTACATACTATGTGCCAGACTCTTGTGCTGTTTTTAAATATTTTCTCTTATTTCAGCCTGACAACAGCTGTATGCAATACTTATCATTATCTCCATTTTATAGAGAACACCAAGGATCAGAGAAGTCCAGTGACTTCCCTAAGGATAGTAAGTGGAAGACTTGAAAATCAAACACAGTTATCTAGGTGTTCTTTCCATAGTGTCAGCCTGCTGAAAGGAAGGACGTTCGATCAATAGGCCAACTGGCTGCACTCTGGGGAGATGGGTGCAGCCTCTGAGCTTCATGACCACTTATAAAGTATGTATAAAGCTCCCCCTGAAATGAAGAAAAGTTGGTGGGCAGGTGCCAGCAAAGGGGCAGGTTTTGCTCTCAGTTTTTGGTTTTTCTATAAAAATGTTCCCAGCAGGGTTTCAGAAAGAGAGGGTCAGGGCCAGCACATTGCTTGTCCGTTTTCATTACACCAGTAGCAACCTGGCAACTGTATATTCCAAGCCTGGCTAGACAGATCATTCAATTTTGCTTTGTCACTTTCAAGGGAGTATCCTCCTCACAAACTCATTGCTGTGGAGGAGTGTTTATAGAGTGTTCTGGATAATGAGGTCAGGCAAACATTTGAAGAGTCAGATCACAGACTACAGGGACACCACTGTCTTTTTCCAGGGCAAGCTGGGAAAAGAAATTGGATGCTGGACCAGACAGCGTCTGCGGGACAAGCTAAATTGGTAAAGCATGCCAATGCCAGTCTAGCAGTCAGAGACATGACTGAAGAAAGAACTGTAATGTTATTATTCTCATAGGACGTATTTTTAGTACACTGCATATAAGGTATGACACTCTTCTGTGAAGTTACACAGAATGAAAATTTCCTTGGAACCAATTTGCCACCACATCATGAGAATTTAAATTAGTTAAAATGAATAAATCATGTTATATAATTCATGTTAAAATTCTTCAGAGAATTTCCTAGTAGAGACCCTCAGATTTTTTTATTTCAATCATATACACAAATGATCTCAGTAACCTTAATATAAAGGAAAATTTCTTATGTCAGTACCTCTTGCTGATTTTATTATATCAATTTCCCTGAGACTTTTTTCCTGTCATCTAACAAGGCATCAAAACAATGGTCTCTAACCTTTGTTGATTGTGTCCCATCAATAAACCCTTGTGCATTAATCTCCTATACATGTATATTTATGTATTTAGAAATCATATCCCTGTACTGCCATATTAATAGTTCATGTATAATAAAAAAAAGGCCAGAATTAAAATTTAAAAGATAAAATAAAGAATAATTTATTTTAAAAGTACTTTAAAATTATGTTTTATTTAATAACAGCACAAAAACCACTGCTTTTACTAATTAGAACAATATGATTAAATATACTTCTTTAAAAGAAAAAGAACCACTTGATTTTGACCACGTGACACTGCAATACAAAATTTAGTATTAGTTCAGTTTATTACAATACTTGTCTTCTTTTACTTTTTAAAATTGAGATTTATGTACCATAACATTTACCCCTTTAAAGTCTAAAATTCTTTTTTTTTTTTACCAAGACACAAAGTTGTGTAACCATCACCACTATCTAATCTAATATTTCATCACCTTCCAAAGAAACCTCATATTTATAAGTAGTCACTCTTCGTTCCCTCCTTCCCCTAGCCCCTGGCAACCACTAATTTGTTTCCTGTCTTTACGGATTTGCCTATTCTGGACATTTTACATAAACATCATTTGTGCCTGGCTTCTTTTGTTAACATTATATTTTCAAGATTCATCCATGTTATAGCATGTATTGGTGCTACATTCTTTTTTTCTAAATTTTTAAAATAGATTTTATTTGATTTATTTATTGTTTTTTATTGAATTTTTTAACTTACTGGATTCCAGTGTCCCACTCAATATAACACCCTCAACCCTCAATAATGTGTCCCCCACTACATGCCCTCTGTCCCTCTTCCCCTCCCTCCCTCCCCCCTTCCCTCTGGGATTTACTGTCCTGTTATCTGTATCTATGTGTTATGTATATATAATTTCACTAATCCCTTCACCTTCTCTGATCCTGTCCCACATCCCCTTCATTTTAACAGCTGTCCCTCTGCTCCCTGTGACCCCACCTCAGCCTCTATTCTGTTCCTCAGTTCACCATTAAATTCCACATATAAGTGAGATCATATGATATTTGTCTTTCTCTCCCTGGCTTGTTTACTTAGCATAATAATCTCCAGGTTCATCCATGTCATCACAAAAGGTAAGATTTCTTTCTTTTTCTTATTCTTTTTTGATGGCCAAATAATATTCTAATAGCAAAAGCACTTTCCCCTTATTTCTTCATCAGTTGATGGACATTTGGGATTTGGGTTGTTTCTACTTACTGGTTATTATGAGTATTGCTGCTATGAACATTTGTGTATAAGTTTTATATGGATATTTGTTTTCATTCCTCTTGTGTGTATACCTAAGAGTGGAACAGCCAGGTCTAACTTTTTGTTTAACCATTTGAGAAAATACCAAATTTTATTTTCTGAGTGACTATACCATTTAAAAATATTGCCAGCAGTGATATGCATATTTCAATTTCTCTATACCTTCACCAACACTTGTTATTGTTCATCTTTTTGTCATAACTATCTGAGTCAGTGGTATCTCATAGTTTTGATTTGCATTTCCCTATTCACTAATGTTGAGCATATTTTCATGAGTTTAATGGTCATTTGCATATCTTCTTTGGAGAAATGTCTATTCAAATACTTTGTTCATTTTAAAATTGAGTTGTTTATCTTTTTATTTTTATTAAGTAATGAGTTTTTTATATATTTGCGACATTAGACCTTTATCATATACAATATGGTTTATAATTATTTTTCACTTTTGGGTTATCTTTCCACTTTCTGATAGTGACCTTTATAAGACAAAAGATTTTATTTTGAGAAAGTCAATTTATATTTATTATATTTTGGTTGTTTGTTTTACCAAAAAAATCCAAGGTCATGAGGCTTTGCAACTTTATTTTCCTTTAAGAATTTTATAGTTTTAGCTCTTTCATTTAGGTCTTTGGTTAATTTTTAGTTAATTTTTTATATGGTATGTGGTAGGAGTCAACTTTATTCTTTGAATGTGGATAGCCAGTCGTCCCACCACATTTACTGAAAATACTACTCTTGCCCGTGTTGAATTGTTATAGCACCATTGTCAAGAAACAACTAACCATAAAAGTATGAATTTATTTTTGGACTCTCAATTCTGTTCCATTGATCTACATCTCAATTCTTGGTTTTTAGTGTTTGTCACAGCTGAAAAGATAACTCACAAAGATTCTTAGATCAAGTGGGAATAAAATACATCTTTGGCTCCTTTTACTAATCATTGTCCATCACATCCACCAATTGTGCAAATGTTTGGCTGAAGATCTAACTAGTAAGTTTCCATCTTTTCTTTTTTTTAGTGAAAGAGAGAGATACAGACAGACAAACAGACAGGGACAGACAGGAAAAGAGAGAGATAAGAAGCATCAACTTGCAGTTGGCAGCACTTTAGTTGTTCATTGATTGCTTTCTCATTTGTGTCTTGACCAGGTGGCTCCAGGTGAGCCAGTGACTCCTTGCTGAAGCCAGCAACCATGGGCTTCAAGCCAGCAACTTTAGGCTTCAAACCAGTGACCCTACACTCAAGCTAGTAAGCCTCACTGGAGGTGGATGGGCCTGTGCTCAAGCTGGTGACCACAGTATTTTGAACCTGGGTCCTCAGCATCCCAGGTCGATGCTTTATCCACTGTGCCACCGCCTGGTCAGGCAAATTTCCATCTTTTCTGATGTCTCAGTTATTCTAGCAAACCAATAATAAGGTATTGCATTTCCCCCCATTTTAAGTACATAACTCAATAAAAGGAGAAGATTTTATTTTTATTTTTTTATAAATAAATTTTTATTTTAATGGGGTGACATCAATAAATCAGGGTACATATATTCAAAGAAAACATGTCCAGGTTATCCCGTCATTCAATTCTGTTGCATACCCATCACCCAAAGAGAGATTGTCCTCTGTCACCTTCCATCTAGCCTTCCCTGTACCCCCTCCCCCCCTGCCCCTCCTCCTCTCCCTCTTTCCTTCCCCCCGCCCCCCCCCTAACCACCACACTCTTGTCCATGTCTCCTAGTCTCGTTTTTATGTCCCACCAATGTATGGAATCCTGCAGTTCTTGTTTTTTTCTGATTTACCTATTTCATTCCATATAATGTTATCAAGATCCCACCATTTTGTTGTAAGTGATCTGATGTCATCATTTCTCACGGCTGAAAAGGAGAAGATTTTAAAAACAAGTTAACAAATTATTTTTCCATGTTTTAAAAATGCAACCATAAGAGCTTTTAGAAGGTGTCATTATACTTTTGTAACTTTAGAAACAAAAATTGTGGGACAATAAAAACATTTTAAAGATTCATTTACAGTATAATCTTTTCACAGCTTGAGTTTGTTACTTTATTGTCTAAAGAGGATTTAATTTCCTTCTGTGAAGCATGTACAAGCAAGTGTGAGAAATACTAGCTCTTTAACTTTATTGTTATTTGCTTGTGTTTACATTAGTATTTTCTTCAATCATAGTTTCTTAGCAGTAAATAATTGTAAGCTATATGTTCATTAATAAAAGTGTGTTAGTTAAAACTACGTAATATAATCTGCTGGGCTTTTAAAAATTTTATTAATTTCTTTGTTTACCTTTATTATTTCCTTAGTTTTACATTTTTAGTGATATTTCTTGTATGCTTTATTGAACCTCCTAAGTTGAATGTTAATAATTTTTAGCCTTTTTTCTCTTTAATGTGTTTAAAAATTCCTCTAAGAGCTGCATTAGTTTCATCTAAAGGTTTGAATAGTATATATTTTTATTATCATCGACTTTCCAGAACTTCCTAAATTCCATATACTAGCTTATCCATAAGCTTACCTATGTGACTTAAAAATTCCTAGTTTATATTATGCTAAGTGAAATAAGCCAGTCAGAGAAAGAAAAATATCATATGACCTCACTCATTTGAGGAACCTAATGAACAGTGTGAACTGAGGAGTGGAATAGAGGCAGAGGCAGGATCAAAGGGACCAGAGGGAAAGTGGACAGAGGGAAAGGGGATGAGAGGATGGGATCAGAGAAGGGAAAGAGATTGGTGAAATTATATATACATAACACAGGGTTATAGAGAGCAGGAAAACAAATCCTGGAGGGAAGGGGAGGAGGCCGTTGGGGGTAGGGGGCCAAGAGGGATGTTGAAGGAAACACAAGGGTGGGGGGGAGACATATTTAAGGGGACACTTGAATCTATGTAAACACAATAAATTAAAATCAATAAAAAAATTTTTTTAATTCCCGATTTCTGGGAATCTATTTTTTGTTTTTATTGATTTTTTTTTATGTCATGCATTATTGTCAGAAAAAGTAATTTGCATACTACTGATTTTTTTTTAATGTTTATTGTGTTGATTCTAGAGAGAAAGGAAGGGAGAGAGGGAGAAAAATAGAAGGAAGATGGGTCTGCTCCTGTATGTGCCCTGCCTGAGAATCAGACCAGCAACCTCTGTGCTTCAGGACAGTGCTCTAATCAATTGAGCTATCTGGCCAGGGCAATCTTTGTTTGTTTGTTTGTTTGTTTGTTTTTAAGCAAAAGAAGAGGATAGAAAGAGAGAGTGTTTGGGGTGGGGGGAGGCATCAACTGGTAGTTGTTGCTTCTCTTGTGTGCCTTGACCAAGCAAGCCCAGGGTTTTGAACCAGTGACCTCAGCATTCCAAGTTGATGCTTTATCCACTGCACCACCACAGGTCAGGCAATACTGCTGATTTTTGAACTTTGTTGAGACATATATCATAGCTAATACTTGGTGGATTTTTGTAAATGTTTGCCTGGAGTTAATCAAACTGCCAAGTTTGAAGGCAGTCTCCATACAAGACTACCCTCACTTCTGATACCAACTATAAGGAGTTTCAGTCAACTGTAAAATTAAAAGGAACAATTCTCAAGATTGCCTTCACTTCTGACACCAACTGCAACTTCAGAGCTTGCCCCAAACCACTCTCAGGTAATCATTTGCCTGGAGGACTCACAAAACTCACTGAAATCTCTTATACTCATGGTTATGGTTTATTACAAGGAAAGAATACAGATTCAAATTAGCTAAAGGAGACCATAAGGCAGAGTTTGAGGGGTGCCAAATGCAAAGCCTCTATCGTTTTCTCCGATGGAGTCAGAATGTGTTACTATCCTACCATCAGGGTGTGACAGGGCACATGGAATATGGTCAACCAGAGATGCTCAGCTGAGCCTCAGTGTTCCGAGTTTTTTAATTAAATTAATTTTTTACATTAACATATGCTACACATTGATTTAATAAGTGTTCAGAGTTTTTACTGGAGCACCATTATGAAGACAGGATTAAGTGACTGGTTGACCACATGTCTGAACTCGGCCTCCAGCTTGACCTATACTGTGTGAGCCAAAGCCTTCATGCTACACATTCTGTGAAACAACTGAAGTCAAGCTGAGGAGTTAAGTCTTGGAATTTTCTCATTTCTGGAAACCTCTCTTTAGACAACTGAATCCAGCCTGTTTTCCTGACTTAGGTTTATTTCTTCCCAGAGGGTAAAAAGTTTCTTGAATTCTTAACTACCTCTCAATTTGAAGACAGATCTCTTTTTATGGGTCTGATCAATAATGAAGCCAGTCTTTGTCAGGAAAGCCATTCTCTGTCAAATTCTTAGCTTCCCAGGAAACCTAAAATGATACCTTCTCTTATAGCCCTTTCCCTGACCCTCTGTTCAAATGTTTTCTTCCTCTCTTTATGCTTCATAAAATTTTGTTACTATGTTAGAACGCTTATTAAAATCTGTTTTCCCTCTAGTTATTTACTCTTCACTAAACTGTGAGCTGCTACTTTGAGTCATCTTTGTATCTCCATTACAGCCTAAACCAGAGCAATAAGTACTATAGTGAATGAACTAGAATATAGATGATTGGCAGGAATGAGAAAAAGACAGTTGGTACAAATTTCATATAGGCCCAGACATTGGTGTTTTTATAAATACTTGGAAAACACATTGAAATACATTGGCGTTTCTATAAATACAGGGGGGAAAAATGTTTAAATGTGTGACAAAATTTAAAGAAATATTTTGGAAGAAGTAGATGATTGTCCAAATACTTGAGGCTCACCTCATAAATTCTGCAATCTATGTCTTTAAAAATCTATACATTTATGCAGCTATAAGATAGACTCATTTAAAGTTACTTTCCATTCTATAAAAGGGGACCATAAGTTCTATTATGTTTGTTAAAACACACTTGCCATATATTGTGATCACTTCTTGTATATTAAAGGGTAATTATTTTCCAGTTGTTTATACATTTAGAAGACACTGATCATATAGTCAATCCCTGACTACAGACCCAGTTTGAAATATTACTGCTAACACATTTGATTCTTAAATTTGAACAAAAACAATGACATAAGATTTCACTCTCATGCAGTGCTCCCTAAAGACAGTTAGGTGCGTATGGCACAATGTAGACAGGAAAACTAAAGGGGAACTTCTATACTGTAAGTGCCTGACATTAAGTTTTTCATTGCCAAAACATTCATTTCAAAGACATCCATCTCAAATAAAAGTATTGCCACTGCTATGACACAGTACCTGGTAAAACAACTAGGTAAGGAACCAGGTCATCCCCACCCATGCATGAAAGTCGTAGGTAACTAGGTAACTAACCACTTGAATGACCTGCTTCTCTGGTCCCGTGCCCTAATTCCCACTCTTATGCTTTAAATTTTCCAATAAAAGGTGAATCCATGATACCTTTGCACCCCACACTCAAACCTTAATAAATGGGGAGCCCCAGGTCCACACTTCCTCCCTCTCTCTCCACCCATACCTGACTGTGTGGTCCTCTGACATGCTATGCCTTGTATATATTCCCGTACCTGTGAGTAATAAATCATGTTCTTCAAATTTCCTTGATGGTGTGCTGAGGTGTGTGTTACCATCATACTTGAAATATTGAAACCGCCAGGGTCCAGTACAACATCGGCCGTGGTGGTGGTAGGGGAAATGTCTGTGGGCTTACTAAGAGTCAGTCTGTCCAGGGTGAGTGCCTCAGCCATTGCAAGGCAGAGCATTACTGTCAGGCTGAGACAGATACCACAACTTCATTTTAAGTAACTGGCTTTTCACAGGTGCCCAGAAGAAGCACATACAAATGTTTCCTAGAGGATGTGCCTGCAGGTAAGCATAACATATTTGGGCTCATAATAATAAATATAAAATCAAGGAACATTCAAGAGAATAAGCTTCTGTGAATGAAAGAGAGTAGAAACAACAAATGATAAAAAACAGCCTCATAAAGACTTCAGATATTAGAATCATTAGATAAAATATTTAATAAGCTGACAGAAAAAAAAAAGACAGCAAAAGAACAAGAAGATATAAAAACAACCAGGCAGCTTTAAAAAAGAATCATATGTGTTTTCTAAAACTGAAAAATATAAAAACTGGAAGAAAAAAAAAAGCAAGGGAAAGCATCACACAGGAGAGTAGCCTTGTTTGGCGCTGAAACAAAGCCCAGCCGAATGAAAACAAGCCATTTCTTCAGCGCTTGCTACAGTGAGGGAGCCAGTCACCATGGCTGGAGTCTGGCAGAGACTGGATAACTTTGGGTGGGCAGGTAATGGATAACTTTATAATGACAGAAAGGGAAGGATTCAGGTATTCTCTGCTTAGAGGTTATTTATTGTCGCAGGGAACCTGGAGGTAAGCTAACTAGAAGTGGTTGCTTTCTGTGTCTGGTTGGGGGAGCATATTTGGCCTTCTTTGGTTGGTCCTCATCCAATGCAAAAAAAAAAATAGGAAAGTTGGCAATTACCAACCAGGTCTTGACTGTCTGGACTGATGGCTGCACAGGTTGTCACTTGACTTCTTGGGCTTTCATATGTGTTAGAGTTGTAAATGAAAAAGGGGTTTTGTAATGCCCCTAACAAGCTGGGGGGGCACATGGCAGGCCTGACAAGCTCAGAGAACAAAAGTAACCGCACAGAATGGTCTGATCACCAATTCCTAACTGAGCAGCTCATAGCAGGTAGCAAAGTCCTTGACCTATATCTTTCTTAGCAAAGGTCAGCCTTTACCTTGATTGAGCCTTGTTCATTGTTCTTACCCATCTAAGATAACATGCCTTTGAAATGTCAGAGTAATTTTCTCTTCTGGACCCCTTGAATGCACAACCACAGGAAACAGAGTGTAAGACCACTAGAGCAGGACCAGAGGTGGATTAAGGTCCGTTGAGGCCCCAGGTGCAGAAGAAAATATTGGTCCCCCTAAAAAAAAGAGAGAGACAGGGAAAATAAAAATACATGTTAATCATATTTTTAAATAAATTAAAAAATATTATGTACTATTAATGTTAAAATTGCACATATGAAACAAACTTGATGTCATTAGAAAAAAGTGTCAAGTTGGGGTTTTGTGGGTCCCTTCAGAAGTTGGGGCCCAGGGCTCATGCCCAGTGTGCCCACCATCAAATCCACCTCTGAGCCTGACCAAGCGGTGGGGCAGTGGATGGATCGTCGGACTGGGACGCAGAGGACCCAGGTTCAAGACCCCGAGGTCACCAGCTTGAGTGCGGGCTCATCTGGTTTGAGCAAAAGCTCACCAGCTTGGACCCAAGGTCAGTGGCTTGAGCAAGGGTTTACTCGGTCTACTGTGGCCCCACAGTCAAGGCCATAATGAGAGAGCAATCAATAAACAACTAAGGTGCCACAACGAAAAACTAGTAAGTAATGCTTCTCATCTCTCTCTGTTCCTGTCTGTCTGTCCCTATCTATTCCTCTCTCTGACTCTCTCTGTCTCAGTAAAAAAACAAACAAACAAACAAACAAACAAACAAAAAAAAAAAACCGCCTCTGAGCTGGACACCATAGAACCCTCATACCATCTTTATGTGCTCTAAATGCTAGTTATTAACTATCCTGCACCTACCAATGTAAAAAGAAGTATGTGTTCTTGCGTTCCCACACCGCCTCACTCTACCACAGTGAATTTCGTATACCTCACTTAAGTACATGGAAGAATGGGGCAACTGCCATTCTCCGGAGCATTGTCTCAATCTGTTATGACTTTGCTTCTGGGAATGTCCTTCAAATGTGGCTCAAATAAACTCTCATTAGACATTTTTTTCTTTCTTTCTCCTTTTTCTCTTTTTTTTTTTTTTTTTTTTTTTTTTTTTTTTGATGACAGAGACAGAGAGAGAGAGAGTCAGAGAGAGGGACAGACAGAGACAGACAGACAGGAAGGGAGAGATGAGAAGCATCAATTCTTTTTCGCAGCTCCTTAGTCTTTTTAGTTGTTCGTTGATTGCTTTGTCATAAGTGCCTTGACTGGGGGGGCTACACAGAGCACATGACTCCTTGCTCAAGCCAGCAACCTTGGGCTCAAGCCAGTGAACATGGTGTCATATCTATGATCCCATGCTGAAGCCAGTGACCCCGTGCTCAAACTTGTGAGCCCGTGCTCAAGCCAGTGACCTCGAAGTTTCAAACCTGGGTCCTCTGCAACCCAGTCCAATGCTCTATCCACTGTGCCACTGCCTGGTCAGGCTTACTAGACTTTTTTATTCTTTCATTGACAGAGTTTAATTATAATATACAGTGTGGCTATTGTCCTTGGTATGTTCAGTTTCTTTCTGGTGAGAGCTGATGAACTAGAAGATGATCTGAAATAATACTCAGAATGCAGCCCAGAAAGACAAAGATAAAGAAAGTTTAAGATGTGGCAAGCAATGTGGAGGGGTGAGTTTTGTTTTTGTGGTCTTAGATTACCAGAATGAAATAAAGGAGAGAATGAGAGACTGGAAATAGAGAAATAAAGATTGAAATTTTGTCAAGATTCATGAATGATCCAGATTTACAATGTTTAATACATCCCAAGCAACAGAAATTCAGGTAGATGAATATGAATAAATATTATCTATAGTCAATCTAAATTATTGTATCATTTGGAATAAAAACAGTAAAATAAATAAAAGTCTAGGTGATAATAGTATGTAACCTAGAGGAGGCTGTTCTGAGTCAGCTATTCTAAGGCTGTTTTTAAAGAGAAATGTATTGATTAAATTTATATTTTAAACATGTATACTAAAATTCTAAGGAAAATCACCACAATAATAGAAATTCAATATACATGCTAAAAACTGATAAGGCAGAAAAATGGAATGAGAAATTAATCCGAAAGGAAGCAAGAAAACAAAACATGAAAGAAAGCAAGGCAGAGAGCCTATAATATGTGAAAATACTAAGAGGGAAAAAATAAATCAATAATCACAACAAAGGTCAATGGCATGAACTTTTCAGTTAAACCCTTGAACTCATAGACTATAAAAAAAATGAAATCCAGACATATGTTGTTTTCAAAAATATAACAAAAACAGCAGAACAGAGAAAAGTAGAAAGTAAAAGAATGGATAAAAGACAAGCAGTTAAATACTAAGGGAAAGCTTGTATAGCTTTGTAAAAGGCAGTCAAAATAGGATAAAATTTTAAAACATTGCTTATCATTTTATGTCATCATTTCATAATAAAAAGTTCATTTACAGACCCTGACCAGTTGGCTCAGTGGTAGAGCATCGGCCTGGCGTGCAGAGGTCCCGGGTTCGATTCCCGGCCAGGGCACACAGGAGAAGCGCCCATCTGCTTCTCCACCCCTCCCCCTATCCTTCCTCTCTGTCTCTCTCTTCCCCTCCCCTCCCGCAGCCGAGGCTCCATTGGAGCAAAGATGGCCCGGGCGCTGGGGATGGCTCCTTGGCCTCTGCCCCAGGCGCTAGAGTGACTCTGGTCGCGGCAGAGCGACGCCCTGGAGGGAGGGGCAGAGCATCGCCCCCTGGTGGGCAGAGCGTCGCCCCCTGGTGGGCATGCCGGGTGGATCCCGGTCGGGGCGCATGCGGGAGTCTGTCTGACTGTCTCTCCCCATTTCTAGCTTCAGAAAAATACAAAAAAAAAAAAAAAGTTCATTTACCACTACAAGTTGCTTCAGTCTTCATAATATTAATAATTTAGCCGCTTGGTTAGAATGACTTCAGTTTGTATTTTCTGTATCTTCTCTCTTTCTCAGGTCTAAATATGTTTTTTGAGTTATCTTTTCAGCTGTAACATACATTAAAAAACAAATATTGAGATGTATAGATCCAAGGAGTAGGATTGAGAGTAAAAAAAAGAGACCAAAAATACAAAAAAAACCCTCATACATTTATGGTCAGTTGGTTTTCGACAATTGAGCCATGACAATTCAACAGGGGCAAGAATAGTATTTTCAGTAAATGTGGTATGACAATTGGCTATTCACAATGAATGAAGTTGAACCTTTAGCACATACCAGATACAAAATTAAATAAAAATGGATCAAAGACCTAAATAAAAGAGCTAAAATAGTAGCCTGGCTGGTGGTGGTACAGGGAATAGAGCATCGACCTCAGAGAAAGAGAGAGAGAAACATTGATTTGTTGTTCTACTTAGTTACGCATTCACTGCTTGATTCTTGTATGTGCCCTGATCGGGGATCATACCTGCAACCTTGGTGTATATATGGCTGTTGTCCTAATCAACTAAGTTACGCAGCCAGGACCATATGCTACTTTCTTGACAAGCAGTTTGGTTGCCTTCCAACCCCCAAGGCTCTGTGCAACAGTCTCTGAAAATATTTTCGCTTCCACACAAGACAGTCTTCCTCAGCACAACATGGATTTTGCTCTAACTCAAACTGCTTTCCCCCACTGCTCTCTAGAGGTCCAATTTTTCTTGGAAGGAAGTTGAGTAAATTCACTGCTGACCTACCACCCTCATTTGCCGCCACACCCATGATGGATTAGTAATTTCTCCTGTCTTCCTGCTTCCATGCCTTTGATCATGTTCTTGCCTGTGCCTGGAATTGGCTCTTCATCACTCCCCTCCCCCTCACGTCACCTCAAAGACAGAGAGGCTTCAGTTTAATCATAAAGCAGAGTTAAAATACCACCTTTTTGAAAGTATGATTGTAGCCATTTGCCTTTCAGAAGCAGCTCAGAAAAAGAATCACGTGACTCCCCGTGTCAATCAAGATTTCCAGCTTTAATTAGTACCTGTGCCTCAGGCTGCCAGATAGAAGTTGAATCCAACACAGCTTCTGTAACCAGGCACCAGCTGAGCTTGGTGGCAAGCTATTTTAAAAAGGCAGAGATGATTATACATGGAAGGATGTGGGAAGGGAGGGGAAAAAATGCCATCTTTTTTAAGAAACATATTTTGAAAATTCCTGCAGGTAGAACGGGTAGGGTGACTTACTGACTTTCCTAGGGCTTTTCCCACCTAAATGGATTTTCACAGGCACTAACATTTTCTTTCTTTCGTTCTTTTTTTTCCCCTCTAGATTGAGGGAAAGAAGCAAAACATTTCTTCAATTCTACAGTCATATTTTTTTCTTCTCATTTTAAAAGACATTAAAAGTTTGATGGACCCCTAAGAGTACCATGGGGTTCTAGGAACTGTGCCCAGTGGGTGGTCAGCGCGGAGACTGTATCTTATAATTAGCATGAAGACTTAGTTATAGCGGTTAAGAGTAGCAATCCTGGCGCCAGGCTATCTGGGTTTAATTTCTGTCTCTGTCCTCCTCTAGCTGTGTGACCTTAGAGAAGTTTTTAATATCTTTGTGACTTAGTTTCTTCATCTGAAAAATAGGGATGATACCATCACGTAGTTACTGGATTGTGGTTAAGCTTAAATGAGCTAATATGTGCTAAGACCGATGACTAGTACATAGCTCTATATGTGTTAGCTATTATCATTATTAATTATTATCAATAATAGATGCATAATTAACATATTGACTGAAACTATGGATATTCTTATAACAAGATGTTATTTTTAGCAGCATCAAACCACTTTAAAAGAAGGATGTTAAATATAGAGATTATTTCTATTATCGAGAAAAAGGAAACAAAAACTAAACTTTCTGGGAGGCAAGGCAAACTCTTGATAATATATGAGTGCATCTTTATGTATAATTGTTAAAATCACAAGCCCTTTTCCCTGGCTGGATAGCTCAGTTGGTTAGAATATCACCCCAAAGCACAGAAGTTGCTGGTTTGATCCCCAATCAGGTCACATGTAGGAATAGATCAATGTTCCTCTCTCTTCCTCTCTCTCTCTCCCCCTTCCTTTCTCTCTAAAATCAATAAATAAAATAAATTTAAAATCACAAACCTTGTCAGCCCTGGCTGGTAAGCTCAGTGGTAGAGCATTGGCCCAGCATGTGGATGTCCTGAGTTCAATTCCTGATCAGTGCACTCAGGAGAAGTGACCATCTGCTTCTCTACCCCTCCCTCTCCTCCTTCTCTCTCTTTACCTTCCCCCTCCCACAGGCATGACTTGATTGATTTGAGTGCATCAGCCCAGGGGATGCTTTGTGGAGCCTCTGCCTCAGGCAGTAAAGATAGCTCAGTTGTGAGCATGGCCCCAGATGGGCAGAGCATCAGCTCCAGATGGAGGTTGACAGGTGGATCCCAGTAGGGGCACATGTGGGAATCTGTCTATCTTCCCACTTCTTACTTGGAAAAGATGGGGGAAAAATAAAAACAAATACTTTTCAACCGGAAGCATGTCAGAGGACATCTAGCCCAGCCTTCCACACAGTGAAAAGAATCCTTCTTCTGACACAGCTCTTTGAACACTTTTAGGAACATGGAGTTGAATCTTTCATCAAGCCTTCCAAGCCATCATTAATCAGATCAAGTCTGAAAATGCTCTTCTGTATATACTGACTAAAATATTTCCTCCCTGCAACTTCTATCCATTGATCCTGCTGCTTTGAAGCTACTTAGAACACGGCCATTTCTCTTTCAGACAACAAGCTCCTAAATATTTTTAGATGGAGGTCAAGTATTCTTTTGTCTTCTGTAATTGAAGGCAGTATCCATTTTTTTCATCCTAGCTCTAGGGGCTATTTAATACTTTCAAGTTCTTTTGCCAACCTGATCTTTCTTCATAGAGCACAATCCAATGTCACCCTAAATACTTGGCCCCCCAGTGTGAACATGACAGCCCAGCTCTGCTCTGACAAGACAGGGAATCCTGAGGCTATCACTGTCTTTGTTCTGGATGCCTCTCTTAATTAACAGAGATGTAGACTTAAATTGCTTGAAATGTTTTGATAGTTGCATTATACTGTTGGTTGATATTAAATTAGTGATTAACTAAAGACTCTAGATTCTTTTGTTTTAAATATTTTATTTATTGATCTTACAGAGAGAGAGGAGGGAGAAGAAGAATGAGAAACATCAACTCGTAGTTGCATCCATCACTTTAATTGTTCACTGACTGCTTGTCATATATGCCTTACCTAGGCCAGCCCAGGGTTTCCAACCAGAGACCTCAATGTTCCAGGTCGATGCTCTATCCACTGAGCCACCACAAGCTAGGCTCTAGGTTGTTTTAATATAAAAAAAAATTTAAGCCAGGTTTTCCCCATCCTTTACTTCTGTAATCCATTTTATAAACTTGGTTATAGGACTTAACTTTATTATGCTATTATCTCAATGTCTTAGCTTATTAATCTTGACTTTCTTTTAGTTATCACATTAGTTTTTCCACCCAGCCTTTTACCATCAGAAAACTGATAAGTATACTTTTTCTGATTTTTTGTAAGACACTTACATACATCTTGCCTAGGGCAAAGTCAGACCACTCATTTAAGGGACTACTGCCTCTGGGTTCATATATAGATATTTTTTTAATATAGTTACCCAATAAATTTTTAATTGTCCTAGTTATCATTATGATCTTTAACTCATATCTTTTTATCTTAGCTACAGTTTGATTAGGAACTGTAGCAGGCCAATTCAAGTCAACACTTTGTCTATATACCTTTAATTTACAAATCGGTGTGCCTTTCAAAATCACTGCCCTTAAAACACAGATTCCAAGGCCACACCCTAGAGACTCTGAGTCCATAGGTTCTGAGTTCTAAGAATTAGTAATTTTAAAAAGCACTTTTAGTTGTTCTGCTATGACTAGTATCTGGGCTTCAATTGCTCTTGCTAAACAAACTGCGGTCCATAGAAGTGCAATCAAGCAAAATGTAATGACATGAAGTACACCTGTCTCTTAGGTACTATTATTACCATAGATGAGCAGCAGCAGAGGACCCAGGAGCTGGCTGGAAAGGCAGAATCTCCTCTCCTGCCTCAAACTAACGAATCCAGGATTTACACTTGACCAAGATCACCAGCTGATCTGTAGGCATATTAAAGTTAAGGAATAAAAAACCATTCCCAAAAATTACCTCTTAATTACTCAAGAAGAAGGAGACAAAAAGAGAGAGAAGTCCTACCTTCTGTATTTATTGAAATTTGGACTTGGGCAAATTTTTTCACCTCTTTACCTCAATTCCTTTGTCTATCAAATGGGCATGGTAGTCAAACCTCCCTCAGAAGGGTGTTGTAAGGATTAAAAGAGTTACCGTGTTTCCCCATGTATAAGACGCAACTTTTTTCGAAAAATTTGGGGTCTATAAACGGGGTGCGTCTTATACAGTGGGGTGGCATTTCAAATGTCATAGATGGAACTGAGGATGAGGCAATAGATGAAGACAGTGATTCATCATCAGACAAAGGTTAGGACAAGCTAATGGATGGGAGTTTTGACAGTGATGAGGAATTGTATGAGTTTTATGATGAATAAAACTTGAGTTCAATAACTTTTTGTAATACTTTTTTTTTCAAATTTTAGGCCCCAAAATAAAGGTGCGTCCTATATATGGGAGCATCTTATACATGGAGAAATATGGTAATATGTGTGAAACACTAAGAATAGCCCCTGTGCACAGTGAGCTCTCAGTAGTTGTTCTGGGTTGATTGTGTCCCCAAAAAAGATATATTGAAGTCCTAACACTTGATACTTGTGAATGTGACCTTATTTAAAATTAGGGTCTTTGCAGATGTGCTCAAGCTAAGAGAAGTCATTAGGGTGGGACCTAGTCCAATATGACTCATGTCCTTATTACAACAGGAAAATGCCATGTGACAACAGAGGCAGAGATTGTGGTTATGCAGCTGCAAGCCCAGGAACACCAAGGATTGACAGCCACCAGCAAAACCTAGGAAGAAACAAGAGTATTCCCCTACAGCTTTCAGAGGGAACACAGCCATCCCAACACCTTGATTTCAGACCTCTAGCTTCCAGAACTGTGAGAATAAATCTGTTGTTTTAAGCCACTCAGTTTCGGGTGCTTTGTTACAACAGTCTTAGGAAACTAAAACAGTACAGGCATACCTTGGAGATGTTGTAGGTTCATAGTAAAACAGGTATCACAATAAAGCAAGTTATAATCTTTTTGTTGATAGAGGGTCTTGCCTTGTAATTTGTAAAAAAAAGTACAATATTGGTGAAGTGCAATCAAGCAAAATGTAATAACATGAAGTACACCTGTCTCTTAGGTACTATTATTACTACCACATGCTAGCACTGGACTAAGCACTGGGGAGACTACGGTGAACAAGATCCCATCTCTGCCCTCTGGAAGATTGTAGCCTGGAACCCGCTGTGTCTGGAGGGTATTGATGAATGGCATGATTCCCCTCAAGGGGCCACTCAAAGGAAGGCAGATGGAAGAGCAGGTGGGAAGGCACTAAGCAGACTTGAGGGTCTGTAATGCTGGTGACTGAGGCCAGGCATGTTCACCTTGGATTTGGGCAGATGGTAGTGGTATTGCGGAGCAGGAAAGTGGTGGCTGTTCCCATTTAATAGATTTTCACAACAGTGGATGAGCAAACAGGCAGGGAAAACCACTTCTCATGGTAGCAGGTGAGCAATCAGGAAAATATCCCTTCACAGTGTGGTACACAAGCAATTCACCCCAAGGGCAAGCACCCATAGCCTTACACAAGCTATACATATGTGGCTATGCCATGTGCTCATTCACTAATCATGCAAAGTGCAAGCGAGCAAGCCTAACACAGCTGTTTTCCCAACACTCCACCCCTTTAGGATTGCTCACTTCATATTCTACACAATAGATATCTTCTGTGAACCCTGTGCAAGAAGTGAGATATATTACATAAACAGAAACAGTACAGACTACAGCAACAACAGAATTCCTAAGGCACAAGCTATACCAAAAGTGACAATAATTACAAAAGTGCCCTTCACAATGTCTCTCTGAGCACTCTTCTAAGGGAGTTAACTGGAGGCCCACCTCTAACCCCTTACCCACAGTGCCAATAAGGCCACTGATCATAGCTGGGGTGCCTGTACAGTCCAGAACCATGTCTATTGAGGAAAGTGCCCTTGGTGCATCTCTACAACTGGATGGGAGAAACCCTCGTCAGGGTTTCTCACACTGTCTACAGGTGACACGTCCATCCAGCAAGGGAGCTGATGCCCCCCTCTTGACACAGTCCTTGCTTCAAGAGCCCATTTTACTGCTCAATGGTCAGTCACGATAGCCCAGCTGTCTGTGCAAATCACTCAAGGTGAAGGTTCATTACAGGCAACTAACCAAACAGCTCTTTGATAATGGACCTTAGCACCTTTCTATAAGTGTTCTGTTTATTACCACAAGCCTCATCCAAACCACTCAGCAAGCTCCAACACGAGCACCAACTTTTTTATTGGCAGGTGCTTTCAATGTATAATCTGGCCACCATGCTGCACAAACTCTAGCCATTGTCTTGGCAGCTCCTGGGCCACCCAATTCTTCTACTTTTTCAGTGGCTGAAACCTTTGCTCCAGTTTAAGCTGCCGCCAAACCTCTAACAGGAATCTATTAAGCTTGCCACCTAATTTCTCCTTATCTTCCCAGCCACAATCAAATCTACCCACATCTGTGTTCAGGTAAACTTTACAGACCTGTTTCTCTTGTTAGTCAGGGAGACAGCATGGGCAGCAGCCTGCACAGCCTTATGGTTGCATGCTGCTTCTACCTCTCCCAAATCTGCCACCATCTATGTAATAGCATTGATGGGCTGCCCAACATAAGGGCTCAAGATAGGCATTAGTGACTCAAAAAGGGCTGATGGGGTCACTACAAAGAATAAGGTCCCTCGTCCCTGTTGTAAATACTTCCCCATCTGGCCCATGAGACCTTAGGTTGAAAATAACATCCTTCATACCTAGTTCCTGGAGGACCTGCTGCAGCTCAATATATGACTGCCACCAAGTCATTGCCCCTGGCAAGTCTCCAGCATTCTGCCAGACTATACAAGTGACAGCCATTACCCATTCTAATAGGATATGATTTCCTGGGTTGTCATAGCAATTCTGAAGATGCTGCCGCAAGGAGGAATATGTGGTAATGGCGGCTAATTTCCCCACTTCTCTTCCATAGAGCATGATGCCATCCACTCCTAAGTCTCACAACCACAGCAACCAAGCTGTCAGGGACTCGGTTGGTTTCTGCCTGAATTTCACCCCTAATTCCATCAACTCTATCTGGGTGTAGGGCAGACCACAGAGTGCTCAGTTACTTGCATAGGGGGTTGTGCCTGCCCCTGAGGCACTTTTGGCTGTTGGATTTTTATCTTCTTAGTGACCACTGGCCGGGCTCTGAGTTTGCCAATGGCAGTTTCAGCCCTAACCTCCTCCTTCTTTTTCAGTGACCTCTTCAGCTCTTGCAGCTGCCAGCTCGAGGCCCGAAGCTGAAACTGAAGCTCCTGAACCTGCAGCTGTGTCTCTAACAACGGCTGGTGCTAGCGTTCAGCTTCTAGGGAAAACGGATGTTCTCAAACCCGCTATTTCTTCTCCATCAACTGTTTCAGCTCAGGCCACTGTTGGTGCTCAGTCTCATTGTTCACGTTGGAGTTCTTGAGGTGGCTTCTTGCACAGAGCTTTAAGTTTCTGCTTACTGGACTGTAAAAAACACCCAGCTCATGGCTCCCAGCAGGGTGACCACAGGGAACCACATGCTTAAGAACAAGCCACTCCCCTATATATCACCCTTCATGGGTGTCGGTATCTTCACACTGATCTGATCCTAATCCTGCTCATTATGCCAGATGTGATTCTGGTAGTCAAGGCCAGGCAGTATCACATTGGATTTGGGCAGACAGTAGAGGAACTGTGAAGCCAGAAAGAGGTGGGTCATTCCTGTTTAATGGAGGCTCACAGAGACAGCTGAGTGAATAAGCAAAGAAAAACCACTTTTCACAGTAGAGGGCAAGGGATCAAGAAAATTGCCCCTTCTAGTGGTGGCTGAGGGAATCAGAAAACTGCACCGAGTGGTGGGGGAAGAGCGATCTGAAAGAACCGCCCCTGAGGGAAAGCACTCACAGCCTTACATAGGCTACACACACGTGGCTCTGTCACATACTCATACACTAATTATGCAAAGTGCACATAAGCAAGCCTAACACAGCTGTTTTTCTAACAGGATCTTAAAAGACATCCCCAGGGAAATAAGGTCAAATAGGTAAGAAGGCTCATACACTGTTCCAGGCAGAAGGACACTATTTGAAGACCTCTGAGATGAAAGAGATGACTGGTAACATCTCTGGGATCACAATCGCCATTTCTTTCAGTCTTGTTCTGTAGGTTGTCTGGAGATAACAGAATGACTTCCTTTAAATGGCCATGTGTCTCATTTTTCCTGATCACCTGGACCACCATTTTCCTCTTTTTAGTGAGGGAAATGTGACTCTTCATTGGTAAGACTCTTGTTGGTAAGAGGACTGCAAAATGGTACATGGTGCTTCTGTCAGCTCAACCCTTTAGCCCTTCCATGTTCTCTGTCACTGTGCTGACACCATCCTTCTGCCCCTTTAGTATTTCCATGCAATCTGGGTTACAGTCTCTTTGATAATTTCTAGATAATGTCAGTCTGGGACTTGTCCTTAATTAAGAACACATCTTGCCTCTTCTTGGATTCTGTTGTGCATGTTCTTTCAAATATGTTTCCTCATCAGAAATCGTCCTATGTAGCCATGTTTTTCTTTTATTTTTTTAAAGCTATCAAGAAAATTACTTTATTCTTATTGAACTCATTTGAAGTTTTATTTTTAGTATTTTCTTTCTTTGTTTCTTTCTTTCTCTCTTTCTTTCTTTCTTTTGAGGCAGAGAGAGAGGTACAGACAGAGATAGACAGACAAGAAGAGAGAGAGATGAGAAGCATAGTTGTAGCACTTTAGTTGTTCATTGTTTGTTTTTTTTATATGTGCCTTGATTGGTGGAGGGCTTCAGTTGAGCCTGTGACCCCTTACTCAAGCCAGAAGCCTTGGGCTCAAACCAGCAACCATGGGATCATGTCTATGATTCCATGCTCAAGCTGGCAATCTCGTGCTCAAACTGGTGAGCTCATGCTAGAGTCAGATGAGCCTGTGCTCAAGCCAGTGACCTTGGGGTTTCAAACCAGGGTTCTCAACATCCCAGGTTGTCACTCTATCCACTGTGCCACCACCTGGTCAGGCTAGTTTTAGTATTCTCATTTTTAGAACCTTCTATCTATCCCAATTAAACATACATATTATTCTCTTAGGCCCTAAGACTTAGGGCTTTCTGGCCATGGATTCTCATCTGTCTTCTCCATGAACTTTTAAAGTTTGTTTTCCTAAAGTTGGAGATATATTTTTTCATTCATTCAATTAATATTTATTGACTATCTACTATGTAACAGGCCCATGGATCACTGAACAAAACAATGATTCACATCCTGTAGAACTTATAGTTCATTGAAGATTTGTGTCTGATTGGCTTATGCATTGTTTTCTTTGTTGTTTTGTTTTTTATTTTCTCCCTTCCCCCACTCCTTCCCTACATTCCCCTCCTCCTGGTAACCACTTCACTTTTATTTATGTCTATGAGTCTCAGTTTTATATCCCACATATGTGTGAAAACATACAGTTTTTAGCTTATACTGATTTACTTATTTCACTCAGTATAATGTCCTCAAGGTCCATCCATGTTGTCATAAATGGCATTATGTCATCATTTCTTATGGCTGAGTAGTATTTCATTGTATATATGTACCACATCTTTTTTATCCAATCCTCTGTCGGGGGACACTTTGGTTGTTTCCATGTCTTGGCCACTGTGGATAATGCTGTGATGAACATGAATGTGCATGTGTCTTTATGTACCAAAGTTTTGGAGTTCTGGGGGTAGATACCCAGTAGAGGGATTGCTGGGTCATATGGTAGTTCTATCCTTAATTTTTAGAAAAGCCACCATACTTTCTTCCATAATAGTTGTACTAATTTGTATTCCCATCAGCAGGGAATGAGGGTTCCTTTTTCTCCACAGTCTCTCCAACATTTGCTATTACCCGTCTTGTTGATAATAACTAATCTAACAGGTGTGAGGTGGTATCTCATTGTAGCTTTCATTTGTATTTCTCAAATGGCAGTGAAGATGAGCATCTTTTCATATATCTGTTGGCCATTTGTATGTCCTCTTGGGAGAAGTGTCTGTTCAGGTCCTCTCCCCATTTTTTAATTGGATTGCTTGCTTATTTGTTGCTGAGCTTTGTGAGTTCTTTATATATATTGCATATTAACCCCTTATTGGAGCTGTTGTTTGCAAATATCATCTCTCATTTAGTTGGATGCCTATTTGGTTTGTTATCAGTTTCTTTTGTTGTGCAGAAGCTCTTTAGTTTGATATAGTCCAATTCATTTATTTTTGTCTTTATGTCTCTTGCCTTAAATCAAATTCATGAATTGTTCTCTAATGGCCAAGGTTCATGTGTTTAGTGCCTATGTTTTCTTCTATGTAATTTATTGTTTCAGCTCTTATATTTAGGTCTTTGATCCATTTTGAATTAATTTTTGTACAGGGGGACCAGATGTAGTCAAGTTTCATTCTTTTGCATGTGGCTTTCTAATTTTCCCAGCACCATTTATTGAAGAGGCTTTCTTTTCTCCATGATGTGCTTTTGGCTATTTTATCGAAGATTATTTGTCCATATATATTTGGTTTTATTTCTGGGCTCTCGATTCTGTTCCATTGGTCTGTATGTTTTCTTGCCAATACCATGCTGTTTTGATTATAGTGGCTTTATGGTATAATTTGAAGTCAGGTAATGTGATACCACTGCCTTAATTCTTTTCCTCTGTTTTGTTTTTATAAGATTATGAACTTAGATGGCACAAAGTCAATCCAGGCATCAAAGAAATACAGTATTGAAGTGGCATAATTGAGGAGAGGCTAATGGACTATTTACAAAGTTATGGACAGGGTTAAGAGAAGTCAAGGGCTAGCAGTGATCAGATGCTGTTACCACTCCTGTGTCTAAAGGTCAAGGAGAGAGGCATAGCTGAAGGTCAGTGCCAGCCAACTGGAACGATGATGGCCAATACCAACTCACAGCCTGGCAGTGAGGAAGTAAAGGCATTAAATACCTGTGATGGTTCATTTTATACATCAATTTGGCTAGTCCACAGTATGCAGATTTTGGTCAAATATTAGTATTGATGTTACTATGAAGGTATTTTTAGTTATCATGAACTTTAAAATCAGTAGAATTTAAGTGAAGCAGGTTACATTCTATAATGTGGGTGGGTCTTATCTAATCAGTTGAAGGCCTTAATAGGAAATAAAACTGAGGTCTCCTGAAAAGGAAGTAATTCTCCCTCAAGACTGCCTTTGGACTCAAGGTTACATCATTTCTCCCCTGGTTTCTAGCCCGCTGGCCTATTGTGCAGCTCTTAAACTTGTCAGCCCCAAGAGTTGAATAAGACTATTCTCTCTCTCATACATATATACATATATGTTCATGTATAGAACTACATACATATATAAGTACATGCATTCATGCATATATGTGTATATACCTCCATAAACACTCTGTCCTGTTGGTTCTATTGTTGTAAGGTATCAAAAGTTACAGAATTAATATTAATATTTTAGGAAGCTTAAAGAACATTTTATTAATTTGGGCCAGGGCAGAGAGATTTTGTAGATGGGATTTCTATGCTTGTGTGATTAGCATAAAACCAGGATGGCCGATGGCATTGTATTGTAAATGCAGAGGGGAAGGAGAGTTGGATTCTCTGACCTCCCCCACACCTGTGAGGAAGCGAGTGAATAGCTAGCCAGGTGCAGGAAGAGAAAAGATTAAATTAAACCTTTTCTTATATTGATGGGCCATTTCCAGGCATTAGCCCATGGAAACTACCCCTCCCCTCCTGAAACCATGTAGTTAATGTATATAATCTCTGAACAAAGGAATGGCAGGTGAACACTAGAAAATATAGAAATATCTTTTAATATATAGTGACATTTTTACTATTATGTTACCTTGTAAGTTTTAATGTGTAGAAACATTTTTTATGAATCCTATAGACAGATGTTATAAACTTGCTAATGAATTGTGTCCCATCCCCCCCTTCATCCTTTTCCCAAACCTGTGTAGGTGAAGACAAAGGTTATAAGCTTATGCCGTGATGTCAGGCTTTTTCCCTGCCCATGTATAATTAAGGGTATATAACCAGCCCCTAGAATATTAATGAGACACACGATTTGGGACTGCTGCCCCGTGTAAGATATATGCGGCCAGCATATTTAATAAATTTCCTCCTTTAATAAAACTTTTCAAATTTTATCTGGATTTGGTGTCTCTACGAAGACCCACGGAATTGTGGATTGGGTAATTTACAACACTGTATCCCTGGAGAACGCTGAATAATACAGTAGCTAACCGCTCTTCTAACCCTTTGGTTTCCTGCCAGTGCCTGCCAATGCAAACAAGCTGAAGGCATAGGAGCCCATGCATGCTCTCTGCAGGGGTCAGTCTCCTGAGCACAGAGTAAGTAAGAAGAAAAGGGTAAACCTGGAAGTTTAATTCAAAACTATCCCACAGCGATGGTTACATTCCCATAGAGAGGAACTTCAAAATACAAATCTGGCCATGCTACTAATGTAAGACCTTCCACTGGGTCCCCATCACCTTTGGAACAACGCTATGGAATCCGGCCCACACCACTGGCCACATCTTCTGTAACCTCAGCCCTTCTCTCCTCACCAGCCTCACCTCCTGCCTCTCCCCTGCCACCCACAGTATGTTTCCATGGTGATTCCCTGGAGCACTTGTGATTCCCTACACCAAGCAGCTTTTTCATGCTGCTGTGCCTCTGTACACACCTCTCCACCTGCCCTGGCTGCCCTTTGTTCCCCAGCCACTTTCAAAGTCTTGCTTATCTTGCAAAACCCAGCTCACATGTCATATGCTTTGTGAAGTCTGTGAAGTCTGCTGTATTTGCTCAGCCCCAGAGTTCCCCCCGGCTCTCTTTCTGTTACCTCTGTGTGATACACAAAACTCACTGATTATACGAAATTAAGTTATTTATTATAGAGCTTTGTCTTCTCCAGACTGCACTGTCAGTACCATGATGACAGTGATGGGTGCGATCCTTCTCCGTATCCCAGCATCCAGCTCAAAACCTGACTGGCGAGAAGTGGTGAACACAAGTGACCCAGGAAAGAGGCTCTTGGGCTTCTCATTGAGATGCAGATGAACAGGTTTTTTTAGGACAGTTTTAAATGACAACTCTCACTTTAAAAAAAAAAGTCCATACATTCTGAATGTGCCTGCATTTCTGCATATCAAACATTTTGAGACAGGCTGTAGGAGAGGTTTATTTATTGGCAAGTATCTAATATCAACCTCAAACCAACTATCCACAGTGTGTACTAAAACACCCAGGGACATTCTTCTGCTGTGTCTGGCAGAGCAAAATGCATAAAAAACAATTTAACAGTTGGACAAGGCTCTCTTGGTTCATCTTGTTCTGAGGTCTCAGCGCCAAGTCAAGCTGTTCCAAAGCCCTTTTCAAAATTGTTTTGTCGGTTGTGCACTAGAGATTGAGTTCGTGGAGTTCAGTTAAGGGAAGGGTTGCACTTGACACACAGGTTTTATGTGTGTTGGGACAGTATGAGGAGAAACCATAAACACATTTACATGGTCCAATTTTTTTAGTACAACTCTTACTCATGTTTCCTTGAAATAAATTATAATGCTCAATTTCAAGTCAGTTTCCAGAATTTCCCTAAGCATAACATAGAATTCTGCATTGTCAGTAAATGCTGAAAGGCTGTATTTCAAAGTCAAGTTCCTCATAGGTGCCATCTACCTACTAAGAATCCTTTTTTGATTGCTTAGGAAGGTTGGGATCAAGAACAGAATGACTAATGCAGCAGTCTCACCTTTTCCAGACAGTATACATTCCAATGTACTCATGTGGATGCATGAAACTTGGGATAGTACCAAACCCTGTGTATAACTATTTTTTTCCCATACATACATACCTATGATAAAATTCAATTTATAAATTAGGCACAATAAGAGATTAGCAACAAAAATGAATAATAATAAAGAACAATTATAATATAACAATTACTATAATAAAAGTCATGTGATCTCTCTTTTAAAATATTTTATTGCACTGTACTCACCCTTCTTGTGATGATGTGAGATGATACATTGTCTACGTGATGAGTTGAAGTGAGATGAGACATCATTAAGTAAAATAAGAGTTACTTGAACACAAGAAATGTGATACCATGATAGTCAATCTGATAACCAAGAGAGCAACTAGGTGACTAACAAGTAGGTAGCATATATAGCGTGGATACACTGGAAAAAGGGATAATTCACATCTCGGGCAAGACAGAGCAGGATGGCTTGAGATTTCATCACACTCCTCAGAAGAGCAAGCAATTTTTATTAATTAATTAATTAATTTATTAATTATTGAGCATGAAATTTAAAACTTATGAATTATTCATTTCTGGAATTTTCCATGTAATATCTTGACACTGTCGTTGACCGTGGGCAACTGAAACTGCAGAAAGTGAAATTACAGATAAAGTGTGGGGGCTACTGTAAAATAACGTAATGAAGCACACTCTGTTAAACACAGCCCTGCTAGATTAGTAAACTTTGTGCCCTTTCACATAAGCTTAATGCATGAAAAATACTGTTCCACAAATATTTCATTAGCAATATACATGTGCAAGGCACAGAGCTGGTTAATGAGAAGACATGTTCCTGCTTCACAAATTTGCACATCATCCATGCACAGGCCCTACTATCTTCTCTGTATCATTCTGATTTTAGTATCTGTGCTGCCGAAGCAAGCACAAATATATATATTTCTGCCTTTCAGGAGCCCATGGGGACATCTGGCATCTCACAGTCAACCGGAACTTAAACCAGAGAGATTAGCTGGGATAAGCTCAAAAAGCTCTGCAAAGGGAGTGGCATTTGAGCCTTAAGAAATGCTAGGGTTTCAACAGGTAGGGGGGATAGGAGAGAATGTCAGTCTTGAAAATGAGAACAACGTGGGTGAAGGCACAGAAGGAATCATGAGCGGGGGTTCCCTCAGTGAATGGTGGCCATGTCCACAGCACTAGATGCATTGGGACAGGTGACTAGGGAAAGCTAAAGTTCGAAATATGGCTTCAGAGTCATATTTTAAGGGACTGGAATACTTGCATAAAGAACTGTAGTCAGGAGGTGGTAGGGAGCCATGAAAAGGTTTGGGCAAGGACATGGCATGATCTGATTCTTGCTTGGGGTTAGTGACTCTGGGGACTGGCAGTGAATGGATGGGTTTAAAGAAGGAAAGGTTGAAGAATTCTCATGTTTATAACTTTTCTTCTTATTACCTTACTGCTTAGACTTATAGCATGATACATATATATTAATGTGCCCCTCTTCTCTCAGAAGACAGACCTCCTATCTCAGTGAAATTATTCCCTCTCCCTCTCATTACAGAGATAATCCTTACAATGATAATATATATAACTGCTTGTATGCAACTGATTTGTAAAACTGGTTAAGAGCATATTGTAAAATATTTACCTATTTGGGTAAATAAATTATGCAGCCAGTTGAACACTTTTAAGAGTGTTTAATAACATGGATGAATGTTATAATGTAGTGTTGAGGTTAAGAAGCATATTACAAAACAGTGTGATTTCATTTATATAATAAAAAAGTTAAGAAATTTATGGAGAAAGATTGAAAGTGTATTGACTAAAATTGTGACCGTAAATATGTTTGGTTGATGAGTGGGCATTATGTGTGACTTATTTTATTCATTGACCTTTCTTATATTTTCTAAATTTTCTACAATGAACATGTATAATCTCTGGTTATAAGGAAAACATGCTGTGTGAAACTTGCTTTCATGCTACAGGGTAGAGTACAGCTCAGAACCATTCTTAACTACTTTGCATCTCTTGGATAAGTCCAGGCTTCAAAGTCTCCTTTTGAATGAAAAGATTGGTTCAGATCAACTCTAAGATGCCTTACCACATTCTCTATGCCTTTCTTGTTTCCACCACACCAAGTACATACCTTGTCACAGCACCTGTCATAACGTAACACTCTGTTACAGGTTTATTCCTCCCCAAAACACCGAAGCCCCTGAAAGCAGTGGTCTCCAACCCCCGGGGCCGCGGACCGGTACCGGTCCATGGGCCATTTGGTATAGGTCCGCAGAGAAAGAATAAATAACATGAAACGTTGTCAGAATAACAAATTTAAATACAGCCTGAATAATGAGGACATGCTTGTTCCTCCTTTAACTTAGCCTGATAAATATTGTAAGTTCAACAATTATATTTAAAAATACCACAGTTTCTACGCCAGTCGCATAATTTTATTTTGTGCATTTATCCGTCCCACCCTAAAGGCCGGTCCGTGAAAATATTTTCTGACGTTAAACCGGTCCGTGGCCCAAAAAAGGTTGGGGACCACTGCCTTAGAGGAAGGAACAATCTTTTATCTTCTCTATTTGTCAGAAGCATTCTGGTTTCAAATGACAAATATACTACTCAAACTGACTTAAGCAAAAAAAATAATAATAATAATTTAATTTAATTTATGAAAAGGAAGATAGAAAAAGTTATTAGTTTCTAACACTTAGCAAGTCAAGCAGTAGGTCTATTTCTGATATAGCTGGATCCAGTATTCAAAGGACAGCACCCAGAATCTGTCTCTCTTAGCTCTGCTTTTATTTCTGTTGGCCTCCTTGTCAGGTTGCTGACTGGCCCCTCACATTGTACCAGCTTCAGCCTCCATTGGAGAGAGCTCTTCGTCTTCCTAATGGTTCCACAGGATCCCAGATTGCTGTTGTTTAGCCCCATGCACACACAGCACAGTGGTCAGGAACTTAGAATATACAAAGTACCCCTCTGGGTGGTGATCCTGGGGGTAGGATGCAAGGATCACCTCTCTTGAAGGAACCAAATGAACCAAGAGTAGGGAATGAGTAGTTTCCCAGAGGAAAATCATGATGCACCAGGAAAGTGGGAAATGGATTTGACGCAAGGAAAAATGGCAGCTGTACCTCCATTTGTACCTCTAGCACCTTGCACTGTGCCTGCCAGCAACAGAGTAAGGACGTAGTAAAGCTTGTAGAATGAATGAAGGAGCAATATAAACTGCCACTTTTCTTCCCCACAGAGAAACTTAAATCTCAATTCTGATCACCCAGGTATCCTCCTGATTTGTTTTCTTATGACTAAATTCTGGATCCCACAGGTTTTCAAATAATTGGTTTAATCTTATCTTTAATAGAAATTTGAGACTGTTTTTATGAAGTTATTTCTCGTCAACCTTTACTACACATTTATTTCCTTAGACTTAATTGGATTACTGTACAATGAGCATGGCCATTGTCACTCTAAGTTCCAATCCAGGCACTATCATTAACTGATTTATGCTTCATCTTTGAAAGATTATTAGTATATTTCTTTCACTAGGCCTATCATTTCCTACTCGAATCACAAGGAATAGACCAACTCAAATATGGACTACTTTACTCAATGATTGTAAAACTCTTTTGCCAGAAAAAAAAAAAGACCAATAAGAATTCTATTAGTCACCACTCTGCTTCAGTACCAGAGAGATACTGGTTTGTTTTTGTTTCTTTTCAGTTTCCTAGTGAGTGGACTTTCACTTTTTAAAAAAATGTTTAATACACACATGTGTAAAACAAAAAAAAGTCAAATAATACTAAGGAAATGCAATGAAAGTCAAATCTTCCCTCTATTCCTGATTCTCCTTCACAGAGGCAACCACTGCTAATAGTTTCTAATGTATCTTTCTAGAGATATGCTGTAAAATACAAGCCTTTGTATATGAACTTATCTCCATGGCTCCTTTTTCCTTTTTACAAATGGTCGGATTACTGTTCTGGTTATCCTCCTTGTTTGTTTTTGTTTTGTTTTTTGTTGTTTTTACTGAATGTGCTTCAGAAGGAGCTCCATATGAGAACAGATACCTCCACCTTGTTCCTTTTAATGACTGCATAGTATTCTAATCTAAAACTATATCATAATTTTCAACCACTCCTTGACTGACAGACATTTAAATTTTATAGTTTTTTGCTACTTCACTTGTAAGGGATTTCTACTTCAGCTGACAAAGTTTTTGCCTTTTATTAAGAAACATCACTGGGGAACATTCTAAGGAGAGAATAAAAAGAACAAAAGATCTAAAGCCATGGCATTGGCAAGGTGCCACTTTGAATGCAAGGTAAAGTTCTGAATGCCTTAGTTTTCTCAGAAAATGGTACCTTTGTCCTCATACCCTATTCCTACCTACTCCTATTGGATGATAAAGGGAGAGATATAATGTTCTTGCTTTTGGTCATTACCAACCTCAAGTTCTGGAGCTGTGCTCTTCCCCAAGCAGACCCTGACACTCCAGATCCAACCAGATTGAAGTGAACGGTTCTTCCTGGCGCCCCACTAACCTCTGGCATGCCAACTGTGATTCGAGTAGGAAATGGTAGGCCTAGTGGGCCAGATCTGGGCAGACCTCGAAAACAGTTGCTATGGGCAAGTCATCAAAATGGGGCCACTTCCAGAGTTCTGAACTGGATTCTGAACTTTCAACACACTATTGTTCTCTTGGGGTGGGAAACTTGGGAGCTGACACCTGACACACAAAAATATTTGGGGACTTTGACTTCTTATTGGACATGTCTGAGGGGCCTTTTTCCTGAGGGCTTACTCAGCCCTCTGCTAGGTAGTTTTTATACTTCACAGGGGAGTCACATCATACACACATTTACCTTGCAAGATTCTATTATGTATCCTTAGCAAAAAGAGGAAGAAAATTCAAATAATGCAGGGAACGGCACACTCGTTTACTGGATGAGCATGCACTTGGAAGAGCCAGAAAGCACAGTTGTGCTGGAAACCAACAAGGGGTAATAGCTGAAAACTTTGGAAAGACTATGAATGACTGTAAGGATTTGATCCAAAAAGTAGAGCCATTGTTCTTGGTGGCAGGTATAAGAGAAAGTGGACAATTCATTAAGAGTAATTAATGGAGAATTAAAGAATCTAGTCAAATTATCTTCAATGTTGATCACAACAAATTATACACTGAAACTGTATTTGGTTTTTCAGTTGAAGGGTTTTCAAGGTTACTATTTACTAGATATGAATTGCACTCTTAATGTGGCTGAACTTAAACCATGTTAGATATGACCCCACTGTATCTCACCTGAACTTCTCCAAAGCTCAGAGAGGTAAAGTAACATGCCAAAATTTTTTTTTATTTTATTAATTTTTTAAAGGGGGGGGGGAGAGAGAGAGAGAACAGGAGCAGCAACTTATAGTAGTTGCTTCCTGTATGTGCTTTGACCAGGCAAGCCCAGGGATTTGAACCAGCAACCTCAGCGTTCCAGGTCAATGTTTTATCCACTGAGCCACCAGAGGTCAGGCATCATGCCAAAATTTACAAGCCAGGAAACAAGTGGCAGGGCTGGAATTCAATTCATGCTACCAGCATGCCTAAAGATATAGTCTCAGCTCTTGATTGCATTCTCAATTATAATTCTACCATCTATATCACTGAGACAATGACAATGGCTCTGGGGTGACTAACCAACTGGGTTTACCCAGAACTAAACAGTTTCCTTGGACTTTCACTTTTAAAATTAGAATTGTCCCAGGCAAATTATGGTGGCCAGTGACCCTACTTGGGATTTGAGACTTGTTTGGAGGTTCTAGCAGGGGAGCGCAGCTACTCGTATACCCTTGACCGAAGAACGGTCCTCTCCTCTAGCGGGGAAGGTCGTCCTCTTCGACCGAGCACGCAGCTTCGGGAGGGATGCACATGGAGCAGTGAGGGAGGAAGGGGACACCTGCCTAGCCAGCCAGATCAGCCGAATCAACCCTGGCGATCAAAGGGGCGACAGATGTCGCAGCCAGATCGCCCTCACATCCCCTACTTGGGATTTGAACGGCTCTGAGCCACATGATATGACCATCCTATTTCATTGATCTCTTTATTTGGAATGCTTCCTCTGATATTGTGTGACTGGACTTGTTGAGTGACAGGCTCAAGAATAATGCCTTGAAGGTTAAAAAGGAGCTTTTTAGATAGCTTAATAAGTCTATCTAAGAGAAGTCGATTGGCAATGGACTTTGAGCTCTCTATTTGACTACTGAAGTCTTGTGCTTTATTAAAATCAATACTCTGATAATAAAGTAATCATTGGCTGATGTTTTCATGATTTGCTAGAGGTTACATATGGTAACATGGTGAACAAAACCAGATAGAATATTGTGTTGCAACATCTTTCTCCATGAAAAGGTACAGGTAAGAAATATGTGACAGGTAGGAAGTTCTCTAAAATAATTATGGCCAAGAAGCATATAAAGAGAAGTCCAACAGCATCAGAAAGCAAAAACACAAAACTACAATAAGATACCACTTCTCACCCACTAGGATGGCTATAATTATATAAAAAAAAAAAACTGGACAATAACAAGTGTTGACAAGGATATGGAGAAATGGGAGCCTTCCTATCTTGCTGGTGGGAATGTAAAACAAGGCAGCCACTTCAAAACACTGTCTGGCAGTTCCTCAAATTGTTAAACATAGAGTTAGCATATGAACCAGCATTTCCACATCTAGTATATACCCAAGAGAAATGGAAACATATGTCTACACAAAACTCACACATCAATATTCATAGCAACACTATCTGCAGCAGCCAAAAGGTGGAAACAACCCAAATATCCACCAAAAATGGATAAAGAATATGTGGTATTTCCGTACAATAGAATATTATCAGCCATAAAAAGAAATAAAGCACTGGTGCATGCTACAAAATAGATAAACCTTGAAATACTATGCTAACTGAAAGAAGACAGACACAAAAGGCCACATATTGTGTGATTCATTCATATGAAATGTCCAGAATAGGCAATCTACAGAGAGAGAAAGTAGATTAGTGGTTGCCAGGGACTAGAAGACGGGGGCATTGTGGGGTGATGGCCAAGGGGTGTGGGCTTTCTTTTGGGGGTAATGAAAATATTCTAAATTTGATTTTAATGGAGCACAAGACAGCACAATTCTGTCACTATGCTAACACCGATCCAACTGTGCACTTTGAATGGGTGAATTTTATAGAATGAGAGAGTTATATTTCAATAAAGCCTTTTAGAAAGAGAAAGAAAGAAGAAAGAAAAAAAGAAAGAAAGAAAGAAAGAAAGAAAGAAAGAAAGAAAAAAAGAAAGAGAAAGAAAGAAAGAAAGAAAGAAAGAAAGAAAGAAAGAAAGAAAGAAAGAAAGAAAGAGGAAAAAGAAGAGATTGTTCTAAACCTTCCTCCTGTCTCATGACATAGCCAAACCACATTGCAAACCTCCTGACTCCACGAAGTTACATCAGACTCAAGCTCAGCAAATCCTCATCAGCCCTGCCTCCATGTCAGCCAGGGGAGTTTCAAAGATCTGATATTCCTTTTAGTGTGGAGTAAAAGTAAGTGGCAGGATCACCTAGCCTCCTATCATAAGAAATGGCAAGGCTAAAAGGGACTTGTGTTGCTGAACTTTTACCAGTTTTCAAAATTTTAGTTGGGTCTATAGGAACTTATTTAAGGAACTCTATCCTATTCAATAGGAAAGAGAGTTTTTTAATGATTTTTTTTTTAAATGCCTAGTCTATTTCCTAGTTCTTAGAAGCTAACAAGGAAAAAAGTCTGGTTAGTAAAATGCTCAGATGCCTGCTTTTTTAATATATAGAATTTATGCTCCTTCCTTTGGACTCAACTGATATGAAATTTCTGATTATTCAACCTGGGCAGGGCTCAAGATATAACTGCAAAATCACTATCTTAAATAAAGGGTTTGCTAAGCAACTTGACATTATGAATACATTTTCATGAACCCATTAAACCTATTGAAGAGAACAAGTTGTTTTTAAAGTTCACCAGATGAACATGTATGAAGAAAGCTAGTAAACACAAATGCCCCTTCCCAGTAAGGTCTTGTCTGGAAACATAGTTCAGGACATTGGAATAGTTTTTCTTGTTAGAAGTATTTGAAATAAATTATGAAACAATTTTTTAAAGCATTAAACTAAAAAAGTTAATATAGTCTTTAAAACCATTTAAGCTGTTCCTTTCACTTGTGCAGAATGGCTTGTCTATGAAAAACTCCAAGTTTGAACATTATTCTCAGCATGGACTATGGAACCAGACTCTCTGGGTTTAAATCCTGGCTTTGCCATTTACTTAGATATGTAACCTGTTTGTGCTGCATTTTCTCTTCTATGTAAGGAGCATGCAATGTTAACTGCTTTATAGGTTATTGTGAAGGTTAAATAAGTTGATATATGGAAGGTACTTAGAATATTGTCATGTGCTATGTGCATTAGCTTTATTGTCATGACTTAGTCAAATAGGCATTGGCCTAAAACAACAAATTAATCTTAACAATTCAACCTCACTTTGTTGTACTACTTAGGGAATTTCTATCTGTAAGAAAAAAAACCCACAAATAAAAAAGCCCCTATCATTAGGACATGGCTAGGTTAAGCTAATGCTTTCTCAACCAAATTCTTTTTTTTTAAGACTTTATTCATTTCAGAGAGGAGAGAGAGAGAGAGAAGGGGAGGAGCAGGAAGCATCAACTCTCATATGTGCCTTGACCAGGCAAGCCCAGGGATTTGAACCAGCAACCTCAGCATTCCAAGTTGATTCTTTATTTACACCACCACAGGTCAGCCATCTCAGCCAAATTCTGATATGAAGAAAGATGTCTGTGTTCAGGTAAATTAAGGAATAGAATGGATAATCAGGATTAAGTTTGAGAATAGTTTCTTTAGGCAGGAAAAATGTTATAGAACCCTACAGATGATTTTTCTCCAAACATACTTACAAAGAACACTGTGTATTATTAGTTAAAGAAATCTTCATATCTCCATCATTTTTTCAGGAAGTTTGTATTTTGTGTCAATCTACTACCCTAAGTCAATATTACCAGATTTATAATATGACAAATGAATTAAAACAATTGCTTCCTATTAGAATAGCTTTTTAAAGTTTTGCATACTGTATAATTTCACAACTCTTGTTAGACACAAGTGGTTTTTTTTGTTTGTTTTTTTGTTTGTTTTTTTTTATAATTTTATTTTTTTAATGGGGTGACATCAATAAATCAGGATACATATATTCAAAGATAACAAGTCCAGGTTATCTTGTCGTTCAATTATGTTGCATACCCACCACCCAAAGTCAGATTGTCCTCTGTCACCTTCTATCTTGTTTTCTTTGTGCCCCTCCCCACCCCCTATCCCTCTCCCATTCCCCCCTCCCCCCCGTAACCACCACACTCTTATAAATGTCTCTTAGTTTCACTATTATGTCCCACCTATGTATGGAATAATACAGTTCCTGTTTTTTTCTGATTTACTTATTTCGCTTCGTATCATGTTATCAAGATCCCACCATTTTGCTGTAAATGTTCCGATGTCATCATTTCTTATGGCTGAGTAGTATTCCATAGTGTATATGTGCCACATCTTCTTTATCCAGTCTTCTATTGATGGGCTTTTTGGTTGTTTCCATGTCCTGGCCACTGTGAACAATGCTGCAATAAACATGGGGCTGCATGTGTCTTTACGTATCAATGTTTCTGAGTTTTTGGGATATATACCCAGTAGAGGGATTGCTGGGTCATAAGGTAGTTCTATTTTCAGTTTTTTGAGGAACCACCATACTTTCTTCCATAATGGTTGTACTACTTTACATTCCCACCAACAGTGTATGAGGGTTCCTTTTTCTCCACAGCCTCTCCAACATTTGCTGTTACCTGACTTGCTAATAACAGCTAATCGAACAGGTGTGAGGTGGTATCTCATTGCCGTTTTGATTTGCATTTCTCTAATAGCTAAAGAAGATGAGCATCTTTTCATATATCTGTTGGCCATTTGTATTTCTTCCTGGGAGAAGTGTCTATTCATATCCTCTTCCCATTTTTTAATTGGATTGTTTGTTTGTTTGTTGTTGAGTTTTATGAGTTCTTTGTATATTTTGGATATTAGGCCCTTATCTGAGCTGTCGTTTGAAAAAATCATTTCCCATTTAGTTGGCTTTCTGTTTATTTTGTTATCAGTTTCTCTTGCTGAGCAAAAACTTCTTAGTCTGATGTAGTCCCATTCATTAATTTTTGCCTTCACTTCTCTTGCCATTGGAGTCAAATTCATAAAATGCTCTTTAAAACCCAGGTCCCTGAGTTGAGTACCTATGTCTTCTTCTATGTACTTAATTGTTTCAGGTCTTATGTTTAGATCTTTGATCCATTTTGAGTTAATTTTTGTACAGGGGGAGAGACTGTAGTCCAGTTTCATTCTTTTGCATGTGGCTTTCCAGTTTTCCCAGCACCATTTATTGAAGAGGCTTTCTTTTCTCCATTGTGTGTTGTTGGCCCCTTTATCAAAAATTATTTGACTATATATATGTGGTTTTATTTCTGGACTTTCTATTCTGTTCCATTGGTCTGAGTGTCTATTTTTCTGCCAATACCATGCTGTTTTGATTGTCATGGCCCTATAATAGAGTTTGAAGTCAGGTATTGAAATGCCCCCAGCTTCATTCTTTTTCTTTAGGATTGCTTTGGCTATTCGGGGTTTTTTATAGTTCCATATAAATCTGATGATTTTTTGCTCTATTTCTTTAAAAAATGTCATTGGAAGTTTGATGGGAATTGCATTAAATTTGTATATTGCTTTGGGTAATATAGCCATCTTGATTATATTTATTCTTCCTAGAGAAGGGAGGGAGGAGCAGAAAGCATCAACTCCCATATGTGCCTTGACCAGGGAAGCCCGGGGTTTTTTTTTGAACCGGCAACCTCAGTGTTCCAAGTTGATGCTTTTACCCATTGAGCCACCACAGGTCAGGCACAAGTGTTTTTTTTTTTATGATGCAAGTACATACATGTTCAATTTGTTGGCATTTTATTTTCAGTTCTGCTGAAAAAAACATTCCCAACCTGCTGACTCATTTTAATGGAAGCAAAAATTTCACATACCAACATGAACAGCGAAGTGAATAAGTGAGTAGGGACGGAAAGCATTTACTAATTGATTTAGGTAGGAGTTCATTTTGTTAAAGCCTTCTTTGCAGTTCCTAATGCAGTAATATTTCAGGATGGAAGGAATATTGTCAATATCACAACTCTTACAAGCATTCTCACTCTTCCGTTTATTCTGTAAGTTTTGGTCACACTGTGTATGGGGTAAGCCAGTTGTTTATGCTGCAAGTTTGAAAACTGTCATTTAAAAATATGGGAATATCTTTGGTTCATAATCTAGAATATGTAAGTGTGATGTATTTCTTCTAACAATAAAAAATTCAATGTTCTAATCCTCACCTTTGAAAAACTGGTATTCTTCTTAAAGGACCATGCCAATAACATTGGAAGGCATGTACGTGTGTAGAGAGAACTACGTGAACAGCTTGCCCAAGGGGCAAAGAGGAGTCACTTGTTTCTAACTTCTTGGATCCAAGGGATGAGAGCTGACACATTTCTAGAGTGTTCCAAGGGGAGTAGAGGGAGCAACATCTAGGCTCCCAACTAGAACTGTATGTAACATGTTACTATTTCAGCCCACTCTGGAGTGACAGGTGGAATAAGGATGGGAGCACCAACCGAAACTGGAGTCCCTGTTGCAACTACTGACCTCTGACCTCTGCCACTGTAGTGCAAACGCCGCCCTGGACAATCGCAGAGCAGCGACCCCACTAGGTCTTTCTAAACCATACACACACCCAAATTTGACTTTCGCATAATTTTTAACATATCATGAAATATTATTCTTCTTTTGAATATTTTCAACCATTTAAAAATGTAAAAACCATTCCTAGCTTGGGCTATACAAAATATACAGGCCATGTTTTGCTGATCTCTGGTCTAGATTTAAGATAGTGAATGTTAATGACGAAGATTAAACAATGAGTCATGTCTGTGGCTGTTCCATTGTGAATAACACAAAAAAAAAGAAAAGGAGGAGATATTCTTCTCCTCTTCAGAAGCTATTATACAGCAAAGAAGCTGCTTATTTATGTCATCAATGAGCAAGCGAAGTCCCAGCAAATGTAGTACTGAAGCTGAAAGAAGCCCCACGTTACATGCCTAATTTCAATAATTTCACAGTAGATCACATATCAGATCCAATGAAATAAATTTATTGGAAAAGAGCAGGCTAGGATGCAATCCTATTCGGCAAATAGTTGACTATGAATTCAAAAATTTGGCAAAAATCAAGAAAACATTCTGCGAGAATCAATTGCCTCTATGGAATTTATCATAGAAAGCGTAGATATTTGTTATCGCTTGTAGATTGTGACTTCCGGCTTGAAGGCATGGGCCTCAGTTTACCTCCATTCTTTCCCAGGTCTGCACAAGATGGGATAGGAAGCTGAAGGCTACAATAACTGGTGAAAACTCCTGTGTGTTGATGAGGAAAGTTCCGAAGTTTCAGGGGTGCTGACAGCTGTGGGCAGCAAGGTTCCGGGGCGCTCAGTCCCTCAGCAAGCATCGGCCTTCAGAGAGATGAACTACTGCACAAACTCCCTCACGTGTTTCCATGTGGAAGTTGATGAGCTCTACAGTCAAAGGCTTATTTCAAAAGCTGCCCCAGGCTAAGGAAAGCCTGAAGCAAGCAAAGTCCCCTGGTACAGTGTCAGAAACGACATAGACCTTGGGCGGACAGCTTCCCAAGGTGCTTATTGTGTTTTGTGGGGCTGATATGAAAGGATATCTTGCCTACCAACAAGGTTTTCTGATCTTAAGAACCTTCTAAGCTGATGGAAAAGTCTATTTGGATCCTTTGAGAGGCGTTAGGTAGGACTTTGGATCCCAGCATCTCTGCTAGCTCAGCACCAGGATTCCTTTGCTCCCTGCTCTGAGGAATCCAACATTCTCATGACAATTTTTCCAGGCTTCTGCTTCTACGATGTTTGTGCTTCTCCTTTTTTTTTTTTTTTTTTTAACAGAGACAAAGAGAGTTAGAGAGAGGGACAGATAGGAACAGACAGACAGGAAGGAAGTGAAATGAGAAGCATCAATTCTTCATTGTGGCTCCTTAGTCTCCTTAGTTGTTCATTAATTGCTTTCTCATATGTGCCTTGACCAGGGGGCTAGAGCAGAGTGAGTGACTCCTTGCTCAAGCCAGTGACCTTTGGGCTCAAGCCAGTGACCATGGGGTCATGTCTATGATCTTGCACTCAAGCTGGTGAGCCTGCACTCAAGCTGAATGAGCCCATGTCCAAGCCGGCAACCTTGGGGTTTCGAACCTGGGTCCTCTGCATCCCAAGTCAATGTTCTATCCACTGTGCCATTGCCTGGTCAGGCTGTGCTTCTCCTCTTTACCCCAAAGCTCTCCTTACACTCATAAGTTCCACTGCCTCGTGACGCTTTATAAATGGCTTTCCTGGGTTCATCTTGTTCCAGCTTCTGCTGCCAATACCGAGTTCCTCTCTGTCTCACATTTAAATTTCTGCTTTCTCCAAACTTGGAACAGTTGTCTGGTCCTCTTCATAGTGATCTGTCCTGGGCTCATGAAAAGATCTTGTTCTGGGTGTGCAGACACATCAGACTTAAAGCTTCCACATTTCCCTTCCTGCTAGACTCGGGATGAGTACAGACAGAGCTAAGCACTGTCTTCATGTTCTCTCACCAGTCATAATACTCAACAATATTCCAACTCACAATACCTTTCTCATGAAAAATGGACATGTGCGGCCTGACCTGTGGTGGCGCAGTGGATAAAGCGTCGACCTGGAAATGCTGAGGTTGCCTGGTCAAGGCACATATGGGAGTTGATGCTTCCTGCTCCTCCCCCTGTTCTCTCTATCTCTTTCTTCTCTCTCTATCTCTAATAAAAATGGATAAAAAAAATATTTTTTTAAAAAATGGACATGTGCTATTTAATCATTTCTCTTTCCTCTTCTTTTGTCTCTTTCAACTTCTTCTTTTCCTTATATACTTTGAATAAAATAAAATTTGACCCTCACCAAGACTGTGATAGCACAGAATATTGGTAGTGATATGTTTTATTAATTTTTTATTGTGAAATAAACTTAGAGTTGCAGAAAAAATTGCATAAGTAGTACAGACAGTTCTATAAGAACACATAATGCTACTATCTTATATAACTATGGTACAGTTATGAAAACTAAGAAATTAACATTGGTACAAAACTATTGACTTTATTAGGATTTTATTAGTTTTTAGACTGATATCCTTTTTGCATTACATGCTCCAATCAAGGATCCCACATTTAATTTAGTTGTCATACTTTCTATTCTGGATATTTCATATGAATGGAATCATATTATACGTTGCCTTTTGTATCTGGCTTCTTTCAGTTAGCATAGTATTTCAAGGTTCGTTCATGGTATAGCATGCATCAGTACTTGGTTTCTTTTTATGGCTGTTAATATTCTATTGTACAGAAATACCTCGTTTTATTTATCCTTTTTTTTTTTTTACAGAGACAGAGAGGGAGTCAGAGTGAGGGATAGACAGGAACAGACAGACAGGAACGGAGAGATGAGAAGCATCAATCATTAGTTTTTCATTGCGCATTGCGACACCTTAGTTGTTCATTGATTGCTTTCTCATATGTGCCTTGACTGCGGGCCTTCAGCAGACCGAGTAACCCCTTGCTTGAGCCAGCGACCTTGGGTCCAAGCTGGTGAATTTTTGCTCAAACCAGATGAGTTCTCGCTCAAGCTGGAGACCTCGGGGTCTCGAACCTGGGTCTTTGCATCCCAGTCCGATGCTCTATCCACTGCGCCACTGCCTGGTCAGGCTATCCATTTTTGATAGACATTTGGATTGTTTCCACCTTTTGGCTGTTTCAAATGGTGTTGCTGTGAGCATTCGTATGTGAGTTTTGTGTAGATATGTTTCCATTCCTCTTGGATACAGAGTAGAAGTGGAAATGCTGGTTCATATGCTAGCTCTATGTTTAACAATGGGAGGAACTGCCAGACTGTTTTTGAAGTGACTGCCTCGTTTTACATTCCTACCAACAATATATGAAGGCTCCCATTTCTCCACATCCTTGTAAATACTTGTTATTGTCCATTATAGTCATCCTAGTGAATATGAAGAGGTATCTCATTGTGGTTTTATGTTTTTGCTTTGCATTTCTCTGATGGCTGATGCTGTTGGACATCTTTTTATGTGTTTATTGGCCATCTGTATAACTTCTCTCTCTCTCTCTCTCTTTTAATTTCTTATTTCCAAGTGAAAAGAGGTGAGATAGACAGAAAGACTACTGCCTGCGCCTAGACCAGGATCCACCCGACAGCCCCCATGTGGAGCTGATGCTCTGCCCATCTGGGACCATGCTCACAACGGAGCTGTTTTTAACACCTGAGGTGGAGGCTCCATGGAACTCCTCAGTGCCCCAGCTAATGCCCTCAGACCAATTGAACCATGGCTGTGGGAGGAGAATAGAGAGATAAAGAGAGATAGAAAGGGAGGGAGAGGGGTGGAGAAGCAGATGGTCACTTCCCCAGTGTACCCTGACTGGGAATTGAACCCAAGACATCCACACACCAAGCTGATGCTTTACCACTGAGCCAACCAGCCAGAGCCTGTATAACATCCTTAGAGAACTTCCTATCCATCACATATTTCTTACTAGCAAATCATGAAAACATCAGCCAGTGATTACTTGCATTATCAGAGTACTGATTCTATAAACATTCATGTATAAGTTTTTGTGTAAACTTAAGTTTTAACTTCTCATATAAAACCATGGAAATAGAATTACTGGGTCATGTGGTAAGTTCATGGTGATACACCTTTTTTTAAAATAAAAGCTGTGTTGGAATAAAATTTACATTCCGTCAAATGTAGAATTCAGTGTTATTAGTATAATCACGAAGTTGTGCAGTCATTACTCCTAATTTTACAACTTTTTCTTCGTTTCACAAAGAAACACCATACTGCTAATGGGTACTGCCCTTTTCCTCCAGCCCCTGGAAATCATTCATCTAGTCTCTGTCTCTGAAACTTCTCTATTCTGGACACTATGTAAATGGAATGTCATCTTTTGTAGTTGGCTTCTTTCACTTAACGTTATGTTTTCAATGTGCATGCACATGTAACAGCTATCGTTACTTTATTCTTTTTTACAGTCAAATAATGTCCCATTGTGTCTGTTCAAAACCATTCAGAGTTCTAAACAACTGAATAATTAGTAAACTGTGGCACAGAATCTATTAGTAAAGTGGAAACTTTCTAAGGTTAGTCTTTGAGTGGGGAAAGAAACCTGAGGGTTATTCCTGAAAGCATTAAAGTAGTCCCTATGCCTTTGTCTATGGACACAAAGAATTCCCTAGGTGAAGTCATACTTTGTGCCCCGTACTTCACTGTTGATCTCTCTGACACTGCAGAGTGGTAGAACCAATCCTTGACTTCCCATTAGATCACCACCTATAGTACCTTATAGTCGGAACTTGAAGTTGAAAAGGGACATTGAACATACATTTTTCAGAGTAGCTTATTAAAGGTCAATCCTACATTAACTTTAGAGATTATGACTATAGATTAATTGGGTATGATTTTCCTGTTTGCCAGATCATTTTTTTCTGGTCATGGTGACTAGAAATCAGAATCTCACTAGTAGTTAACATTGACTCTGTTGTGCTGAAGGAAAAAATTCTGGAAGAAACAGAATACTCTGTGTCCAGTATTGTTGAACAATAAAGGAAATGTGTTTCTTTTCAAAGCTAAAAAATAAAACCCCCAAATATATTGTGATATATTGTCATTATTTTTGCAGAACAGAACGACGCTATAGAAGTCATCACTAGCAATCTAGTTGATGACTTAATTGGATAACTGGATGTAAATTAGTGTGATGTCAAATGAAGCATGAGCAGAAAAAAAACATGTAATTTGTAATGAAATAATGAATTTAAATAAAATGAGCAAAATTGAAGCACAGTTAGAAGTAGAAACATTTCACACAGAATAGAATTAAAGCCGTATTCATAGCTCTATAGTGTGTCCGTAAAGTCATGGTGCACTTTTGACTGGTCACAGGAAAGCAACAAAAGACAATTGAAATGTGAAATCTGCAACAAATAAAAGAAAAACTCTCCCAGTTTCATATCTATTCAGTGCAGTTTGATGTGGGCTCACGCACAGATTTTTTAGGACTCCTTAGGTAGCTATCCTGTATAGCCTCTACAGACTCGTCACTGACTGATGGCCTACCAGAACGGGGTTTCTCCACCAAACTGCCAGTTTCCTTCAACTGCTTATCCCATCGAGTAATGTTATTCCTATGTGGTGGCACTTCGTTATAAATGCACTGATATTCACGTTGCACTTTGGTCATGGGTTCAAATTTAGAGAGCCACAAAACACACTGAACTTTCCTCTGTACCATCCACATCTCGACTGGCATGGCCATGGGCTGCTCCGCTGTATACACGGTGTTACATCATCATCTGCGCATGAGCACATGCTGCCACATCATCCTACAGAAACTGGGAAGGTTTTCCTTTTATTTGGTGCAGAGTTCACATTTCTATTGTCTTTTGTTGCTTTCCTGTGACCGGTCAAAAGTGCACCATGACTTTACGGACACACTGTATTAAACTGTTATTTAATATAAACTGTAGTAAATAACAGCCTACAATAATTGTCAACTCTTAAAGCTAACTGAAAGTTATTTTCATGATAAACTGAAAGTTTTACCAATTTCCCATATTTTGGAGCATCTTTAAATTTAGGAGTATTTCAGACATTTCTATTTTATACCTTTAAAAGGATGAAATTCTAAATTATCATGCTTGGTTCAACTGTGTTCAGTAGATTTACTGAGCATTGCTCTGTACCATGTGGGAACTTCACACAGATCCCTTTATGCAATTCTCCCTGTGGTCTAAAATAAGCCAGGCCTGTTTTGATCCCAGTGGAGACCACCCATCTCAAATTATCTTAGTCAAAATAAGCAGCTGGATTTGTTGGAAGGCTATTGGATTAACTCACAAGATCAGAAGAAGAGTCTTAGGAAACAGTAGCTCTGGAAAACTTGAGGCAGAGACTAAGAACTTGACAACAGTAGTTGTCAACTCTTTGTCACTCTCTAAATCAGTGGTTTTCAACTGCGATCCGTGGACCTGGTGGCGGCCCACTAGAAGTTTCATGCGGGTCCACGAAAAAGTAAATCACGAACTGGCAGGAAATTTCTGGCAGACTAGCGATGGAAAAGCACTGCTCTAAACCTTCTCCACGTGGGAGGAGATGCGGCCACTAGCATCTCTGGGTTTATATGCAGTGCTGACTCTTCCTTACTAAGAAGGGAAAGGCCTTCCTCCACAGCTCTGACAGAAAAACCCTGAAAAAGGATTAGAGTTGGTCCTGGGGCTGCCCTGGGGCTGAGCTCAGCCTGGGTCCCCTGCCTGCACTTCAGGTACCGAAGGGAACTGCTAGACAAATGAAGAGATAGGAATCTATGTCTTTTGACTCCAAGCCTAAGATTCTTTTGTTGTGTCCTTGTCCACACCCTTTCAGGGAGTTGGCCCTTCACTGTATCATGGCTCAGAGAGATGGTGAAACACCATTCCAAGTAAGAGCCCTGTGCAGGCTGACAGTCTTTTTTTTTTCTTTTTTTTTTTATAAAGATTTTATTTATTCATTATAGAGAGGGGAGAGAGAGAGAGAGAGAAGGGGGAGGAGCAGAAAGCATCAACTCCCATATGTGCCTTGACCAGGCAAGCCCAGGGTTTTGAACCGGCAACCTCAGCATTTCCAGGTTGACACTTTATCCACTGCGCCACCACAGGTCAGGCAGAAATTTGTCATTTTTGTTTCCATCTTTTTTTTATTATTATTATTTATTTTTTTTGTATTTTTCTGAAGCTGGAAACAGGGAGAGACAGCCAGACAGACTCCCGCATGCGCCCAACCGGGATCCACCCGGCACGCCCACCAGGGGACAACGCTCTGCCCACCAGGGGGCGATGCTCTGCCCCTCCGGGGCATCACTCTGTTGCGACCAGAGCCACTCTAGCACCTGGGGCAGAGGCCAAGGAGCCATCCCCAGCGCCCGGGCCATCTTTGCTCCAATGGAGCCTCGGCTGCGGGAGGGGAAGAGAGAGACAGAGAGGAAGGAGGGGGGGGTGAAGAAGCAGATGGGCGCTTCTCCTGTATACCCTGGCCGGAAATCGAACCCGGGACTTCTGCACGTCAGGCCAACGCTCTACCACTGAGCCAACCAGCCAGGGCCTCAGGCTGACAGTCTTGGAAGCAACTTATCCCTTCTTGGAAGGACCATTCAACCAGACTCTGATTCTATTCTTCAGGTTACTCTTCCCAAAGTGTGGTCTCAATTACATTTGTGACAGGGCAAAAAAGAGATGTGGTTTAATTACTTTAAGTAAATAAGTTTTAAAAATTAATCAAATAGAATAATTCATAGCATTCTTCTAAAAATAGAATCATATGGGGGGTTAAGGTAGGAACTTTATTTATAATTCCATAGGAATTGCTTTCCTACATGTATGAGATTCAGGAAACCTGAATAAAGGTACCAAAGTGCTAGAGAAGAAATTTAACTATTGTATTAATTCTTCCCAACTTAATGTATATTTTATTAACAATTTAATAGAAGCCCAATTTTAGGGGTCAGAACAGGGAGTTTAATAAAATAACTCAGTAGTCAGGAAGAGCTAATGGGCAAAAAAGTTTCCAAGTTATAATCTCTAATTGAGCTGCTTCTCATAAGGCCTCATTGGTGGGGAGTTGTAAAGCCAGGAGGCACGGCCAGGGCTGGTATCACAGCAGCCTTCTGGCCCATGCAGGTTCGCATTGGATTCGGACAGTCGGTAAAGAAACAATGGAGCCAAAAACTGATGGGCCATAGTCTTTAATTCTAGCTTGCACCCAGCAGGCAAGTAAAACATACACTGGGCTCCAAAACCCAATCACATTCAGTGCTCACAAAGCTACTGATTTATCCGAGTTTCCTAGAATCAAAGGTTTCTAGCTCACCAGCCTTATTCTCCTCAGTTCCCCATCTCCTTATCCCAGATACAAACTGCACAAACTGGCATCTCACTCAGCACTGCTCTCCTGGCCACATGGCCTCTTTCTGCTCTCCTCTGCTCTCTCTTCTAATGATAATCTCAGGAACCAAGAGCGCAAGCTCCCGTTCTACCCCTATTTTATAGTGTAGATTCAAAACCCTTAATCCAATATACAAAATAGGGAAGTCTCTAATACAAAGTCACTTTCTGAGGCATGATTGGATTGTACCACCCCACATCAAAAAGGGTAGGAAAGGCTTAATCCCAAAACCAAGCCTCAGGCTACAAGGATTCTGCCTGCCTTTAGCCCACCCCAACACACATTAATATCACCTGGGCGACGGCCTCCTCGTGTTATCTTTAACAAAGTGAGCATAATACATTTTATCTGCCCAACAGGAGTCATAAAGATTTATTGTTATTTACTACTAAGAATTGCTTGGGGAGGCCCAAGACAACTAAGATTATGCACCATGAACCAATTGAAAAGTGGATACTATAAAGCCAGTGGCCAGGGCCACCATCACAGCAGCCTGGCCCATGCAGGTTCGCATTGGATTGGGACAGTCGGCAAAGAAACAACGGAGCCAAAAACTGGTGGGCCATCATCTTTAATTCTAGCTTGTACCTGGCGGGCAAGTAAAAACACACACTGGGCTCCAAAACCCACTCATTCAGTGCTCACAAAGCTACTGACTTATCCAAGTTTCCTAGAATCAAAGATTTCTAGCTCACCAGACTTTATTCACCTCTGTTCCCCATCTCCTTCCTTCTCCCTGCACAAACTCTGCACAAACTGGCTTCTCACTCAACACTCAGCCAACCTGGCTACTTCTCCTGGCCTCCTCCACATGGCCTTTCTCTGCTCTCCTCTCTGCTCTCTCCTCTTTAATGCTAATCTCAGGAACTAAGAGAGCAAACTCCCGTTCTGCCCCTATTTTATAGTGTAGAAATCCAAACCTTTAATCCAATATACAAAATAGGGAAGTGTCTAATATCATACAAAGTTACTTATCTGGGGCATGATGGGATTGTACCACCCCACATCAAAAAGGGTGGGAAAGGCTTAGTCCTAAAACCAAGCCCCAGGCTACAAGGATCCTGCCTGCCCACAGCCCGCCCCCAACACACATTAATATCACCTGGGAGACAACTTCCATGTGGGCAGCGCCATCTTTAACAAAGTGAGCATAATATATTTTATCTGCCCAACAGATACATTATCCAATAAACAACATTAGAAAAAATGCTATTTTTAAAGTATGAGCTGATTTTTATGACAAATATTTTCCCATCCTAGTCCTTTACCATTCAAGCAAGACCATTTAGGGCTCAGAATACAAAACAGAAAATGTAACGAGTCTTCTGGATTTAAAGCCTAAAGCCCTATAGAAAAAAAAAAAACCCCTCTGAACAAACAAAGCATCTGGGAGAAAAAAGGCCAACGCCTGAGATCCTTCAGCCACGATTAGAGCTAGGTGATCTCCCAGAGGAATTTCAAGGGTGGATTCTGGAATGTGAGTTTTTCACAAGCACCCTGAGGGATTCTGTGCACAGTGAAGTGGGAGAACCAGTGCACAGAACAGGTTCCTCACCTGGCTGCAAAGTAGAGTCCTTGCCAGAGATGTGGAGGGAGGGAGGGAAGCACAGGCAGCTGAATTTTCTTTTAAGCTTCCAATGATGTGATTTTCACAATTAATCAGAGTTGGAAACTCCTGATAAAGTCTATTTCCTTCCCCAATAACTATGTAAGATATTTTATTTATAATGTGGCTGATTAAAAAAAAAATTTATTTAATTTATGAAATTAAATTTTGTAAAGCCAGAAGCCAGGGCCAGGGCTACCAACACAGCTGCCGCCCGGCCCATGCAGGTTCGCATTGGATTCGGACAGTCGGTAAAGAAACCATGGAGCCAAAAACTGGTGGGCCATAGCCTTTAATCCTAGCTTGCACCCGGCGGGCAAGTAAAAATACACACTGGGCTTCAAAACCCAGTCACATTCAGTGCTCACAAAGCCACTGACTTATCCGAGTTTCCTAGAATCAAAGGTTTCTAGCTCACCAGCCTTATTCTCCTCAGTTCCCCATCTCCTTCCTTATCCCAGATACAAACTCTACACAAACTGGCATTTCACTCAGCACTCCGCCATCTTGGCTGCTTTTCCTGGCCTCCTCCACGTGGCCTCCTCCCACTGCTGGCTCTACTCTCTCTGCTCTCTCATGCTAACCTCAGGAACCAAGAGCAAACTCCCGCTCCGTTCCCATTTTATAGTGTAGAAATCCAAACCCTTAATCCAATATACATAATAGGGAAGTCTCTAATACAAAGTCACTTCTCTGAGGCATGATAGGATTGTACCACCTTACACCAAAAAGGGTAGGAAAGGCTTAATCCCAAAACCAAGCCCCAGGCTACAAGGATTCTTCCTGCCTTTAGCCCACCCCAACACACATTAATACCACCTGGTCAACGGCCTCTTTAACAAAGTGAGCATAATACATTTTATCTGCCCAACAAATTTAAAAGGGGGACATTAATCCATAAGACTGCATAGGTTTCAGGTGAACATTTCTATAGCATTTGAACTGTTGATTATGTTGTATACTCATCATCCAAAGTCAAGTCATTTTCCATCACCTTATATTTGTCCTTCTTTACACCCTTCCCCCTCCCCCGTCCTTCATGTTCCCCTCCCCCACATCCCCTTCCTCTGGTAACCACTTCACTTTATCTATGTCCATAAGTCTCAGTTTTATATCCCACCTATGTGGGATATAAACTATCATACAGTTTTTAGCTTTCTCTGATTTACTCATTTCACTCAGTATAATGTTCTCAAGGTTCATCCATGTTGTCATAAATGACATTATGTCATCATTTCTTATAGTTTAGTATTCCATAGTATATATGTACCATATCTTTATCCAATCTGCTATCTAGGGACACTTTGGTTGTTTCCATGTTGTAAAGCCAGGAGCCGCCATCGGGGCCATTCACATGCAGGTTCGCATTGGATTCGGACAGTCGGTAAAGAAACAACGGAGCCAAAAACTGATGGGCCATAGTCTTTAATTCTAGCTTGCACCCGGCGGGCAAGTAAAAACACACACTGGGCTCCAAAACCCAATCACATTCAGTGCTCACAAAGCTACTGATTTATCCGAGTTTCCTAGAATCAAAGGTTTCTAGCTCACCAGACTTATTCTCCTCAGTTCCCCATCTCCTTCCTTCTCCAGCGTCAAACTGCACAAACTGGCATCTCACTCAGCACTCCGCCATCTTGGCTGCTTCTCCTGGCCACATGGCCTCTTTCTGCTCTCTGTTCTGCTCCCTCCGCTCTCTCATGCTAGTCATCCCAGGAACCAAGAGCACAAGCTCCCACTCCGACCCCATTTTATAGTGTAGAAATCCAAACCCTTAATCCAATATACAAAATAGGGAAGTCTCTAATACAAGGTCACTTCTCTGAGGCATGATTGGATTGTACCACCCCACATCAAAAAGGGTGGGAAAGGCTTAATCCCAAAACCAAGCCCCAGGCTACAAGGATTCTCAACTCATATTAATATCACCTGGGCGACGGCCTCACGTGGGCATCGTAATCTTTAACAAAGTGAGCATAATACATTTTATCTGCCCAACACATGTCTTTGCCACTGTGAATAAGCTGCAATAAACAGGGGTGCATGTGTCTTTAAGTGTTTTTGAATTTTTTTGATAGATATTCAGTAGAGGGATTGCTGGGTTATATGGTAGTTCGATCCTTAATTTTTAGAAGAGCCACCATACTTTCTTCCATAATAGTTGTACTAATTTGCATTCCCATCAGCAGGGAATGAGGGTTCCTTTTTCTCCACAGTCTCTCCAACATTTGCTATTACCTGTCTTGTTGATAATAACTAATCTAACAGGTGTGAGGTGGTATCTCATTGTAGCTTTCATTTGTATTTCTCAAATGGCAGTGAAGATGAGCATCTTTTCATATATCTGTTGGCCATTTGTATGTCCTCTTGGGAGAAGTGTCTGTTCAGGTCCTCTCCCCATTTTTTTTTTTTTTTTTTTTTTTACAGAGACAGAGAGAGAGTCAGAGAGAGGGATAGACAGGGACAGACAGACAGGAATGGAGAGATGAGAAGCATCAATCAGTTTTTCGTTGCACATTGCAACACCTTAATTGTTCATTGATTGCTTTCTCATACGTGCCTTGACCATGGGCCTTCAGCAGACCGAGTAACCCCTTGCTTGAGCCAGCAAGCTTGGGCTCAAGCTGGTGAGCTTTTTGCTCAAACCAGATGAGCCCTCGCTCAAGCTGGCAACCTCGGGGTCTCGAACCTGGGTTTTCCGCATCCCAGTCTGATGCTCTATCCCCTGCGCCACCGCCCAATCAGGCTCCCCATTTTTTAATTGGATTGTTTGCTTGTTGTTGCTGAGCTTTATGAGTTCTTTATATATATTGCATATTAACCCCTTATCAGAGGTGTTGTTTGCAAATATCATCTCTCATTTAGTTGGCTGCCTATTTGATTTGTTGTCAGTTTTTTTAGCTGTGCAGAAGCTTTTAAGTTTGACATAGTCCCATTCATTTATTTTTTGCCTTTACTTCCCTTGCCTTAAATCAAATTCATGAATTGTTCTTTATAACCAAGGTCCATGAGTTAAGTACCTATGTTTTTTTTATGTAATTTATTGTTTCAGCTCTTATATTTAGGTCTTTGATCCATTTTGAATTAATTTTTGTACAGGGGAACAAGATGTAGTCAAGTTTCATTCTTTTGCTTGTGGCTTTCTAATTTTCCCAGCACCATTTATTGAAGAGGCTTTCTTTTCTCCGTGGTGTGCTTTTGGCTCCTTTTGTCAAAGATGATTTGTCCATAGATATGTGATTTTATATCTGGGCTGTCAGTTCTGTTCCATTGTTCTGTATGTCTGTTTTTCTGCCAATACCATGCTGTCCTGATAATCGTGGCTCGATAGTATAATTTGAAGTCTGGTAATGTGATACTTGTGGCTTCATTTTCTTCAGGATTGCTCTAACTGTTTGGAGTTTTTTCTGGTTCCATACATACCTGGTGATTTTTTGTTCTATTTCTTTTAAAAATAATATTGGGATTCTGATGGGAATTGCATTAAATTTGTATATTGCTTTGGGTAATATGGCCATTTTAAATATGTTGATTCTTCCAACCCATGAACATGAAATATTTTTTCATTTCATTGTGCCTTTTTCTATTTCTTTCAATAATGTTTTGTAGTTTTTAGTATATAGGCCCTTCACATTCTTTGTTAAGTGTATTCCTAAGTATTTTATTTTTGTTGTTGTTGCAATTATAAAAGCAATTTTTTTTAGTTCATTTTCTGAAGTTTCATCGTTGGCATATAGGAAAGCAATAAACAATTGTATATTGATTTTTTTTATCCTGCAGCTTGACTGTATTGCTCTATTATTTCTAATATAGTAGTTTTCTGGTGGAGTCTTTGGGGTTTTCTAGATACAGGATCATGTCACCTGCAATAGTGATACCTTTACTTCTTTTCCCAACATGGATACTTTTTATTTCTCTCTCTTGCCTAATTGCTCTGGCTAAAACTTCCAGAATTATGTTGAATAAGAGTGAAGAAAATGAGCAGCCTTGTCTTGTTCCTGAATTCAGAGGAAAAGCCTTCATTTCTTTCACCATCTAATAAGATATTAGCTGATGGTTTGTCATATATGCCCTTTATTATGTTGAGATACTTTCCTTCTATTCCAATTTTAATGAGTGTTTTAAGTACAAAGGGATGTTGTATCTTTATCAAATGCCTTTTCTGCATCTATTAATAGGACCATTTGATTTTTGTTCTTTGTTTTCTTTTTTGACGTGGTGTATTACATTGATCAATTTCCACATGTTGAACCATTCTTGTCCTTCTGGAATGAATCCTACTTGATTGTGATGTATTATTTTTTTAATGTTGTTGGCTTCAATTTGCTAGTATTTTGTTTAGAGTTTTTGCACCTGTATTCATTAGAGATCTTGGTTTATAGTGTGTGTTTTTTGTATGTGTAGTCCTTGCAGGTTTTGGTATGAGGGTTATGAGGGCCTCATAAAAGGTGTTAGGGAGTATTGCTTCTTCTTCCATTATTTGGAAGAATTTGAGAAGGATAGGTACCAAATCTTTTTTGAATGTTTGGTAGAATTCACTAGTATAGCCATCTGGTCCTGGACTTTTGTTTTGGGGGATTTTTTTGATATGTGTTTCCATTTTCTCTCTGCTTATAGGTCTATTTAGGTTTTTTACTTCTTTGTGACTCAGTCACAAAGATTGTATAGTTCTTCAGAATTTAGCTATTTCCTCTAGGTTGTTAAATTTGGTGGCATATAATCTTTCTTAGTATTCTATGATCCTTTGTATATGTATGATGTCTGTGGTAATTTCTCCTCTTTCATTTTGGATTTTGTTTATATGAATCCTTCCTCTTTTTGTCTTAGTGAGTCTGGCCAGTGGTTTGTCAATTTTATTGACTTTTAAAAGAACCAGCTCTTTGTTGTATTAATTTTTTCTATACTTTTTTTTTTGTTCTCTATTTCATTGAGTTCTGCTCTAATTTTTACTATTTTCTTTCTTCTGATGACTTTGGGTGGCCTTTGTTCTTCTTTCTAGTTCCTTAAGATGTGATGTTAGGTTGTTAACTGAGTCTCTTTTGTTTTTTGTTATAAGCCTGTAATGATACAAACTTGTCTCTTATTACTATTTTCACTGCACCCCAGAAATTGTGATATGTCGCATTGTCATTTTCATTTGTTTGTATGTATCTTTTGATCTCTGCTTTTATTTCTTCTTTGACCCAGTTATTTTTTATAAGTATGTTGTTTAGTTTCTACATTTTTCTAGGTTTTTTTACTTCCTTTTTCCAGTCAAATTCTATATAATTTCAAAGCCTTCTGACCAGAAAATATGCTTGGTATAATTTCAATCTTCCTGAATTTGTTGATGTTAGTTTTGTGGCCCAACATATGGTCTATCCTTGAGAATGTACCATGCACACTGGAGAAGAATGTGTAATCTGATGTTTTCAGATGAAATGTTCTGTAAATGTCTATTATGTCCATTTGGTCCAGTGCATCATTTAAGGCTGATAGTTTTTTATTAATTTTCTGTTTTGATAATCTATCTAAAGCCATCAATGGTGTGTTGAGTTCTCCAAGTATGTCTGTGTGTTTGTCTGCTTCTATTTTTAAATCATTTAGTAGATGTCTTATATATTATGGTGCTCCTTGTTTCAGTGCATATATATTAAGAAGTTTTATGTCTTCTCGATACAACATCCCTTTTATCATTATAAAATGTCCATCTTTATCTGGTTACCTTTGTTGTCTTGAAGTCAGCATTGTCAGATATGAGTATGGCTACACCTGCTTTTCTTTGGATATTATTTGCTTGGTAAATCATTTTGCAACTTTTCATTTTGAGTCCACTTTTGTCCTTGCATCTTAGATATGTCTCTTGAAGGCAGCATAAGATTGAGTTTTGCTTTCCGATCCAATCTGCTACTTGTACCTTTTTAGTGGTGAGTTCAGTCCATTTACAATTAGGGCAAATATTGACAATTGAGGATTTCTTATAGCTTCTTTATTTTTTTTTCTGGTAGCTCTGTGTCTTGTTTGGTTCTTTTCTTTTGCATTTCTGTTGGTTGTTTTCATTTAGTGGCATTCCATACTTCTTTCCCTTCTTTCTTTGTTTTTTAAGCTGTGTGTTTCAGTGGTGGCTTTTTCATGAGTGGTTACCATTTAGTTATTAAGAGAAAAATGTACATCTCTACAAGCATCCTTTGTCTTAGTGCTTCTGGACTTCATCCTTCTTTGCCACTGCAGATATTTATCCTTTCCCCTTTTATGTTATTGTTGTCACAGGTTATTATTTTTTTATTGTGACCTTGTTGGAGCTTTTACTTGTAATTTTGATTTGTTTTGTTCTTTGTGTCTGGTTAAATAACTCCCATGAGTATTTCCTGCATTGGGAGTTTTCTGGTGACAAATTCCCTCAGCTTTTGTATGTCTGCCTAAGTTTTTATTTTTCCTTCATATTTGTAGGATAACTTTGATGGATATAGTATTCTTGGCTGGTAATTCCTTTTTTTCAGTACTATGAATCTTTGGGTCCACTCTCTTCTGGCTTGCAGCATTTCTGCTGAAAATTCTGATGATAATCTAATGGGCCATCCTTTATATGTTATGTGTTTTTTTTCCCTAGCTGCCTTGAGGATTCTTTCTTTGTCATTGATTTTTGACAGTTTTATTATGATGTGCATTGAAATAGGTCTGTTTAGGTTGAAGTAACTCAGCGTTCTGTTAGTTTCTTGGATTCAAGGCTCTAACTCTTTTCATAGACTTGGGAAATTCTCTTCCATTATTTGTTTGAATAGGCTCTCCATTCCCTTCTCCCTCTCTTCTTCTTCTGATATACTCATTATTCTTATATTGCTCTTTCTAATGGAGTCAGAGAATTCTTGAGAGCTCTCTTGTTTTTTAAAAATTTGTGATTCTTTCTCTTCTTCTCTCTGTAGCATCTCTAGTTGCTTATCTTCTATGTCAATGATTCTTTTCTCTATCTGGCTTATTCTATTAGCTAACCTTGTTACCTCATTTTTCAATTCATGTATTGAATTCTTCATCTCTGTTTTTAAAGTTTTGATCTCCTTGGTGAGGTATTCATTTTGTTCACTCCTTTGTTTTTTAAGCTCATTAAGTTGCCCATTGGTGTTTTCTCGCATCTCATTGAGTAGTTTCAGAACTTCAATTTTGAGTTCTCTATCATTTAACTCCAAGGTTTCCATGTTATTGAAATTTATTTTTTTGGAGATTTTTTTATTTTCTTTCTGAACTACGTCTCTGTTTTGTGTAGCCATGCTATTAAATTTTTTTTAATCAGTGAGAGAATTTTTTTTTAATCAGTGAGAGGAGAAGCAGAGACCAAATCCCACATGTGCCCTGACCAGAATCCACCCAGAAAACCTATTAGGGAGTGATATTCTGCCCATCTGGCATGTTGCTCCATTGCTCAGCAACCGAGCTCTTCTTAGCACCTGAGGTAGAGGCTGTGGAGCCATCATCAGTGCCTGGAACCAACTCATTCCAATCGAGCCATGGCTGTTGGAAAGGGAGAGGGGGGGGGAGGGAGAGAGAAGCAAGAAAGGGAGGGGTGTAGAAGCAGATGGGCACTTCTCTTGTGTTTCCAGACTGGGAATAAAACCCAGGACATTCACACACTGGGCCAATGCTCTCTATCACTAAGCTAACCAGCCAGGGCTGGTGTTCAATTTCTTCTTCCTTGATTGCATTTGAGAGTGATGTTGTTAATAACCCTAACAAAAAAACTAAAAAATTAAAAGTTAAAATATAAACACAATAAAAATATAAAAATATTACAAGTAAAAAAGAAAAACTACAGAAAATAAAAATTAAAAACAAAAACAAAACACCTCAAAGAATAAGAATAAAAAGTATAAAAATAGCCTGACCGTGCAGTGGTGCCATGGATGGGGCATCGGACTGGGATATGGAGGACCCAGGTTTGAGACCCTGAGGTCACCAGCTTGAGCGTGGGCTCATCTGGTTTGAGCAAAGCTCACCAGCTTGGACCCAAGGTTGCTGGCTTGAGAAAGGTTACTTGGTCTGCTGAAAGACCGTGGTCAAGGCACATATGAGAAAGCAATCAAGCCCTGGCCCGTTGGCTCAGCAGTAGAGTGTCGGCCTGGCGTGCAGAAGTCCCGGGTTCGATTCCCGGCCAGGGCACACAGGAGAGGCGCCCATCTGCTTCTCCACCCCTCCCCCTCTCCTTCTTCTCTGTCTCTCTCTTCACCTCCCGCAGCGAGGCTCCATTGGAGTAAAGATGGCCCGGGCGCTGGGGATGGCTCTGTGGCCTCTGCCTCAGGCACTGGACTGGCTCTGGATGCAACAGAGCGACGCCCCAGAGGGGCAGAGCATCGCCCCTTGGTGGGCATACCGGGTGGATCCCGGTCAGGCGCATGCGGGAGTCTGTCTGACTGCCTCCCCGTTTCCAGCTTCGGAAAAATGAAAAAAAAAAAAAAAAAAGAAAGCAATCAGTGAACAACTAAGGTACCACAACAAAAAACTAATGATTGATGCTTCTCATCTCTCTCTGTTCCTGTCTGTTTGTCCCTATCTATCCCTCTCTCTGACTCTCTCTCTGTCTCAAAAAATATATATAAAAATAAAAAAATTAAATTCCAAAGAGAATAAAGAATAAGAAGAAGAAAAAGGGGAAAAAATGGGAAAATAAATTTTAGTTTTGAGAGGTTTTTTCCAGTACGTGTCACTGTATTATAAGTTTTAGCTTGGTGAAATTCCTGAGCTGTCCTCCACTGAGATTGCTGTCATAATGATGTAAGTGGGGCTGCAGTTGCCTTGATGTATGTTGTGAGGGCTTTATGGCTTTGGCTTTACAGCTTCAGCTTTCTGGCTCTACAGCTCTAGCAATGGTGATCTCAGGCTTCTGGGAACTCTCCCATGTTTCAACAGACCTGGGGACCAGATGAGGAGCACCTCTGTTTTTCAGGGGAGAAAGTGGCTCTGTAGAGTAGCTGTGACATTTGTTTCTGCCACTCTCCATACCGTGAGGTGAGGGAGGCAAGATCTGGAAGGCTGGGGTATTGCACTTTAGTTTTCTGTCTCTGTGCAGTGAGAGCTGCAGGCAGACCACTGGCTGTGACCCCATGCTCTGGCCGCTTTGGTTTATCTCCCCCTCTGCCCCTCTATCTCAATACTTCTCCTTGCAGAAGAAGACCCAGTCACTCTGGGTTTCCCTCTTTATACCCTTCAGACAAAACTCAGTTAGCCTGAGCTTCCCTCCTCCCTGTATTTGGGTAGAGAAAAAAACAAAACAAAACCCAGTCATTCTGGGTTTGTATCTACAGCAGAGCCCACCAAGAGTGTGTTTTATCTTCTGACCTCCTTTTTAACCCATACCTCTTTTAATTCATTCAGTGCACGGATCTTTCAGGTGCACCTGTGAGCCCAGCTAGGATTCCTTCTTTGTGTTATAATTGTTCAATTTGTTTAAATTTCAAGGGGAGGGATCAGGAGTATGTCTTATACTGCCATTACTCTATAATGTGACTGATTTTTAAGAATATGATCCAGGGTTGGTTTTCTCCTATAAAAATTAAAAAATGTGGATGAGATGGAAGACCTACTATATATCTAAGGCAATGGTCTGCAGAAATAGTCCCTAGAACAGAGGCACCAGCAGCACCTGGGGACTTTTTAGAAATGCAAATTCTGTGCCCTACACTAGAACCTGAGAAATTCTGGGTGTGGAGGAGAAGTAGCAATCTGCAATTTAACAGGTCATCTTGATGATCCTTTATTTTTCGAAAACCAATCAGTCTCTTGAAGAGGAACTTCTAAAACTACTGATACCTGGAATCCACCCTTAGATTTGGATTTAATTGGCCAGGTATGTGATTCTTCAAATGGTTATAATATACAGTGAAGTCTGAGACTTCTGAGGCTTTAAAGGAACTTCCCCTTGCTCAGGGCAGAGGGGTTTTTCTAAAACTAAAAGTGAAGAAAAAAACAAGTATTCATGTGTGGAGGGGAGGCGGGTTTAAATGGAGAAAAGGCAGTGTTTTTAAAATTTATGAATTTCCCCCTGGCCGGTTGGCTCAGCGGTAGAGCGACGGCCTGGCATGAGGGGGACCCGGGTTCGATTCCCCGCCAGGGCACATAGGAGAAGCGCCCATTTGTTTCTCCACCCCCACCCCCTCCTTCCTCTCTGTCTCTCTCTTCCCCTCCTGCAGCCAAGGCTCCATTGGAGCAAAGATGGCCCGGGCGCTGGGGATGGCTCCTTGGCCTCTGCCCAGGTGCTAGAGTGGCTCTGGTCGCGGCAGAGTGACGCCCCGGAGGGGCAGAGCATCGCCCCCTGGTGGGCAGAGCGTCGCCCCTGGTGGGCATGCCGGGTGGATCCCGGTCGGGCGCATGCGGGAGTCTGTCTGACTGTCTCTCCCCGTTTCCAGCTTCAGAAAAATACAAAAAAAAAAAAAAAAAAAAAATTATGAATTTCAAGGCTCAAATATAAGTTGTTTTAGCAATACATGTAAGAATTTTGGCCAATATTATTTTTATTGTAACAGGACTATTTCCCTTTTTAAATATAGTTGTATTTCTAGTATTTGATGATTGAAAATATTATATAATGATTAGAAAATGAATTTGATTAGCAGTTTTAATGAACATGCATTTTATTCTTTACTGCTGCATCTAAATACATTTGAAAAATAGTAATATGTATGTAGAACTATTACTTTTTCAGAAAATGCTTGGTGTCCATAAAAACTCTCTTACAAAATTTTTAGGATGCCTGAGGCCCATTAAGGATTTTTATACTTCATCTAAAAAAGATAGAGAAAGACAGATATTGAGAGAGAGAGAGAGAATACTGATTTTTTTTTTTTTTTTTTTTTTTTACTCCTTATCATTCCATGATATGTTTGGGACCCACTAATAAATTATTAAATTATACCAAACATATTATATTCTATATATATATATATATATTTTTTTTTTGTGGTGTATTATTCTGAAGCTAGAAACGGGGAGAGACAGTCAGACTCCCGCATGCACCCGACCGGGATCCACCCGGCACGCCCACCAGGGGCGAAGCTCTGCCCACCAGGGGGCGATGCTCTGCCCCTCCGGGGCGTCGCTCTGCCGCGACCAGAGCCACTCTAGAGCCTGGGGCAGAGGCCAAGGAGCTATCCCCAGCGCCCAGGCCATCTTTGCTCCAATGGAGCCTTGGCTGCAGGAGGGGAAGAAGGAGACAGAGAGGAAGGAGGGGGTGGGGGGTGGAGAAGCAAATGGGCGCTTCTCCTATGTGCCCTGGCCAGGAATCGAACCCGGGTCCCCCGCACTCCAGGCCAACGCTCTACCGCTGAGCCAACCGGCCAGGGCCTATATTCTATATTTCTATAAATTACTACCACTTATGGTACTACGATATTCTCTAATAATATAATATTAATTAATTATATCACTACATATATCTCAGTTATATTGGAAAAAAAGAGCACTTACCATGTAACCCCATATAAGTTACCCCTAAATGGAAGATTTCTGTCTTGCCATTAAAGACAAATTTCTCTAATTATAACTCTAAGTTCTCTGAAAATACCATGTTTTGTGATTTTTCTCAACTTTAGGCAAAATATCACAATGTCCTGTTCTTTTTTCCTTAGCTCCTTCTTCCTTTCCCTCTGAGAAAGTGTCTTAAAATCTAGCTTAGTTCAATGTTGTTCTAATAATTTTATTTTTTATTTTTTTTCCAAGTGAGAGGAGGAGAGATAAAAAGACAGGTTCCCGCATGCTCTCCGACTGAGATTCACCTGGCTACCCCTGTGTGGGGCTAATGCTCTGCCCATCTGCGGCCACGCTGCAACCGAGCTATTTTCAGCACCTGAAGTGGGGGTTCTACAGAGCTATCCTGAGTGTCCAGGGCTGATGCACTTGAAACAATTGAGCCATGGCTGCAGGAGAGGAAGAGAGAGAGAGAGAGAGAGAGAGAGAGAGAAGGAAAAGGGATGACTGCAAAGCATCAACTTGTAGTTGTTTCTCATATGTGTCTTGACTGGGCAAACCCAGGGTTTCAGACCAGCAACAGTGATCTTAACATTCCAGGTCAATGCTTTATCCACTGTGTCACCACAGATCAGACACTATATATCTTTTAAAAGGCCTGACTAGGCAGTGGTGCAGTGGATAGAGTGTTGGACTGGGATGCGAAGGACCCAGGTTTGAAACCCCGAGGTCACAGGCTTGAGAATGGGCTCATCCAGCTTGAGTGTGGGCTCACCAGCTTGAGCGTGGGGTCGCTGGCTTGAGCCCAAGGTTGCTGGCTTGAACAGGGGGTCACTCACTCTGCTGTAGTTCCCCAGTCAAGGCATATATGAGAAAGTAGTCAATGAACCACTAAAGGAGCCGCAGAGAAAAATTGATGCTTCTCATCTCTCTCCACTCCTGCTTGTCTGTCCCTATCTGACTCTCTCTGTCTCTGTCACAAAAGAAAAAAAAACCTGTTGAAGGTTGAAAATTTAGGCAATTGGTTGACTAAAGTACATGATTTGCCTCACATTAAACAAATATATATTTTCACTCATGTTTGTTGAGTTTCGGAGAAATTTCCCTAAATATCCTAATTGTTTTTACTTTGAACAATGTGTGTGTATACTAATAAATGTACTTCTTTTTAAACTAATACAAGGAGTAGACCAAACTTTGGACTGGATTTCACCCAAGAAGTGGGAAAAGAGCATTACTTTTGCCTGGGAGAGAGGGCTTTTCCTCTGGCTGCTGAGCTCTGTGGCCGCCCCTTGGTGAGAGGGCCAGTGTCACTGCAGTCTGGCAGTTGGTAGCTTTTCTCTGCTCAACCTGGGTCTTTTGTTGCAGGCTGGGGCAGTTCCAAAAGGTGGCACAGGGAATGACAGGGTAGGAAATGAGTGCTTCATTCAGCCAAGATCCACAGCGCGGACAGCCTGAGCTCTCAGTACAATGACAGATCACCCTCTTATTTAGCTTTCTTTTGTTACTGAAACTCAGGTTAAATTTTCATCACTCATTGGAGTCTCTTCATAGTCCAGCAATCATTGCCTGTGTGTGTGTGTGTGTTTGTGCGTGCACGCACACGTGCGCTTTCTCTATGACTTTTAATATCTCTTTATTCAGGCAATTATCACATTCCCTTGGAATTATTTGTATACTTGTCCATCTGACTCACCAGACCATAGATACTTCACAACAGTGGCTTCTCATCCTTGGACATGAGACATGTCCCATATTGACTAATGGACAATGGAAGGCCAGCCACGTGGCTAATGCACTCTCTGATAAGCCTGGGGAAAAGAGCATACAAAACCATGTAGCTGCCCGCTCGTAGATGACTCACCCTCTATTACACCCTCTCCCCACTTCTACTATAGCTGCTAAACTCAGTGATACAGATAATTATAATATTCTGAACATACCAGGTTATTTCATGCGGTTCTCTGCCTTAAAATTTTCAAATTCACATACACCCCCAATTTGGGAAAGGGAGAATTGGCAAAACCAGCCCTTTTTTCAAGTCTCAGTTTATGTATCATCCTCTTCCCCAAGAAAACCTGACACCTGTCTCCATTCCCCCTTCTTCCAAAGTTCAAGAGATTATATTGATTAATTGTCCCTCCTCTGCACTCCCACAGCATCGCTCTTTTAACAGACCAGTTTGATCTATGCTCTCCAGTTCTTCTGAAAAAGATAATGGCTGATGCTCACAGCAAACTGAATGTCCTTTGACATTAGGATGCATTGGCATGCCCCTATACTTCTGCACCCCAACTTCCTAAGCTGGATGCTTACTGAGACCCATTGTGTTCATTCCCAAACCTATTTATGTCAGTTGTACCTGTCAGTGTAATTAAGTCCTTTAGTAGATGTGAAGAAGTAAGTAGCATATGAGTGAATAAAATATCTACGAAACCAGATGGATTGTTTGGAAAGAAGCTGCTAAAAACTATACTGTAGAACTAGGTATAGGCAAGAGAACAGACAAATATGAGTGAGGGATATGTAAAATCGTGACTCTTAAGCGTTCTCCCTTTTTAACTCTACCTTATAAAATCCCTAACTGGAAATTGTTAAAGTTACCTTATGAGAGTAGTTTTGGGGACTCCCACCAACATACCCATTCTACATCAGAGGTTATTGAAGTGCATGTGTTTTAAGTCAAAATAAAACGTCATTTCTCCCTGTCATTACTGTACTGAAATGATTGGGGTAAGGGTGGGAGGACAAGGTCTGTCTCTTTTACTAGATTATGAGTTTCTTGAAGAAAGGGACCACATCTTGCTAGTCTTAGTAGTACCTATGCCTGAGAAGAGTGGATGCTACTGGAATTTCTCTAAGGGCTTCTTGACCTTAGGAAACTGATGAACTTATTTTTGTACAGGGGGTTTTAAACATTAAGTGTTTGTGCATCACAACCACTAGGGGGCAATGTAGCTGCATTTCTTTGGAATAGTCATCCAGGGGTGGTGCCTCCAAGCTAGGTCCCCTAAAATGTGATGAGCCCTCCCACCCCCAGGAAATGTGTTGGGGAACCTGTAGCAGAAACATTTCACCAACACTTGCATTCTTTGTATATGTGTTTCCCTCATTTATTTGAGTGAGATGACTGATTTCATCTTTCCTGAACAATAAAAGGACTAAGTCATAATCACTACCTCATTAAGTTTATTATGAAAGCCAAATCAGTTCTTGGAAGGAAGAAAATAATAAGAAAAAAAAAACCCTCATGCAAATGTTGTGAGGAGTCTCAAGGATTGAGTTGGTACAATCAGTGCCAGCCACGGTGTCTCACACTGGCATCTTGAAGGGAACACTACTGAGAAAGTTATGGAGAGTGTGTCCATATGAAAGGATGAACCTCAACACTTCCTCCTTTCCCCTGAGTGCGTCTTCTCCCACTTCTGATGTGCCAGAATCATAGACTCCAAAAATGCAGCTGCTTGTTGCTCATATCCTTTTAGGAAGAATGTCCTCTCTCAGGACAGTGAGATGAAAAAGAATTCAAGACATTCCCTTTAAAAGAAAAACCCTGGGAGAGTAAAAATGAATGATTATTCTACTTTTCAGTGAGTTGCCATGATGCATTACAACTAAACTGATGATGTGTGACATTCAAGTATCTTAAACAGCCCACAACTTGGTCCAAGGGAGCTCAGGCCTCTTATTTCACAAGTCTTTGGAAGCAGTAAAATAATATCAGTTCCAAAGTACTATTTGAGAATTAATCAAATCTAAAACAAGATAAACAGTCTAATTTACAATTATCATGGGGTCTTGAAAAAGTTGACCTAGAGCCCGAGTGATGCCGTGCACAGAGCTGGCCCGGGCTTGAGTCTCAACTCTGCCCAAACAGTAACTTGGTTCAGATTACTTCTCAGCACCGTGTTCCACTGCCCGTTTAGAAAATACAAGGAACTAACCCTGGGGATTTGCCTTTAACTTTCTTCTGTTTCAAGAACATGGGGTTTTTTTAAGGCAATATGAAAAAAAAATACAACAATTATGCCAATTGCTACTTGTTCATCCGCATTTAATTTACCTTTTCTCTTAGGGCAGCATCTGGCAGGGTCCAAGATATGGTTGGAACTGACCCAAAAGTCTTTTTCCAATGAAATTAGAATGGGATATTACTGTTTAAACCACATAAAATAAAATTGTAAGCCCTGGCCTGGTAGCTCAGTTGGTTAGAGCATCATACCCATACCCCAAGGTTGTGGGTTTGATCCTTGGTCAGGGCACATACAAGAATCAACCAATGAATGAATAAATAAGTAGAACAACAAGTTGATGTTTCTCTTACTCTCATCCTTTCTCTCTCTCTAAAATCAATCAATAATTTTTTTAAATGTACTAGCTCGTGTGCAATACAGAAATCCAAACCCAGTATTTGCCCTCCAGCTGCTCACAGTTGAAAGGAGTGGTGGCAGTTTACACAAAATGAGAAAAAATAAATATACTGACATTTCAACGCTGTAAAAACATGTAGGCTGCCTTCTAAGTTTTTGACTCCTGATTTATTTTCTTTCCCACCTTCCCATGGAGAAGGGCAGGCAGTGAACACGCAGATCCTCAGATGTCTGTCTGGAAATCTGGCGGTCTTTCAGAAATACAAGGAGGTATGAAGGAAAGGTTGCATCCCTCACCGCTTTAGAGCGACTTCTCCAGCCACTTCACAGAAGGCAGGCCAAGGCTGGAATGAGCAGTGTGACTCCTGTGTATTTTCCGGTTCCTTTCCCAGTACTGACCTAGTGTTATCTTTGTGGCATTGTGCAAGGAGTTAAAATACAAAGCGATGTGAGTGTGAGACCCAGTTATTGCCCTCAAGGCGCCTGTCAGTAATCACAGCTTCTTTCCACAGCTTGTCCCAGACATTTGGCTTCTTTAAGAGAGTAGTTGTCTGTCTCATGCTGTTCTCTGACAAAATCTTAGAGCCTTGCGGTCTAGTCTTAAGCCTTCTCACCTTGGGTTTCCTTTTACTCTTTCCCATGGGGTCCATGCTAGTTGCCATACACAGAAATACTATCGGAATACTTTGTGGGATGGACTGAAACAAGTTACTGGGCTACCACTGGCGGTCTTCTGGTGCTGGCCCGGCTTACTTGGTTTTGCCAGGGGCCGAGGAGCGGTTCCTCAGCTGGCCCATCTGTAACACAGGAAAGTGTTGTGAGCTCCAAAGGAGTGAATGTATATAAACCCTTAGCACCATACTACACAGGCAAGCAACGCGACTAATGATTTTATCGTCATCGATGCTGACAACTTGGCTCTGAAGCCACTCACGTGAGATATCACCTTGAGAAGATCTGAAAGCCTCAATTGCTTCATTTGTAAAATGAAGAGAATGTAAGACTCAATGTCTGGCGCGGGGGGGGGGGGGGGGGGGGGGGGGGGGAGCGTATGTGCTTTAAAGCAAAGCTCAGCAGTGTAGAGTGAGGAGCAGTCAACTGTTTCTGTTAGTACTGCAAATGAAGGCAAGCTGGGCGTCGGTGCCCGCTGAGGACCATGACAAGCCTGGCGGTTTCAAGCATCCTTGCCCTTGACTAAGTAAGCTCTCTGGTCCCAGTGGCTAGAAGGCTTCCTTGAAGAGGCGCAGGGGCAAGGCGAGAGCTGGAGGATGCTCTGGGACCCGCTGGCACAGAGAAAGAAAAGGCTGACTTTGATCCGGAATGAGCGCCTGGCCCGCAGGTCGGCCCCACGTGCTGCAAGGTCCCGACTCGGACCGACTGGAGCTGGCCGAGCCGCTCCCGCGAGCAGGGAGCTGGGCGGGACTCCGCCCAGGCGGCGGCCGGGTCCCCTGGGCTGGGCGCTGCTGGCGGAGCCGACGGGGCGGAGAGGAGCGCGGCAGGAGGAGGAGTAGGAGGAGGGGGCTGGTCAAGGGAAGTGCGACGTGTCTGCGGAGCCTTTTTATACCCCCTTCTCCGGAGTCCGGCAGCAGCTGCTGCCGCCGCCACCGCCATCTGTGCGTCTTAGCGTCTCCGCTGCCAGGGGCCGGGCTCCGAGTCCCAGCGCGCCGGGCGCTGCCGCAGCCAGCCAGCATGTCGGGGGTCAAGAAGCAGAAGACGGTAGGCTTCGAGTCGCCTGCCTCCCTCCTCCCCTCCAACCCGGGGGCGCCGAACCTCCCGGGCCACTGGATCTCACTCACCCTTCCCGGGAGGAGGCGAGCAGCCGCGGCACCGAGGCTTGGGCGCCGGGGGAGGAGGAGGCGGCGGAGGAGGAGGAGGGAGAGCAGTGCGCGGAGAAGGGAGGGCTGGAGGGGTAGGCTCCGCCAGGACTCCCGCGGCAGCCCTCGCCCGCCGGTCCCCTCTGCCCCGCGCCTGGAGGAATTACTACGCCCCTTTTAGTGGCCACGCCCTGGCTGGACATCTAAAACTTGCAGAGTAGGTCCCAAGCAATAGAAAGGACCATAGATAAGAAATTCTTCTTCCCCTAGAGCTTTTCCAGACCTGCCTTTTCTTCTGTAGGATATCCGAGCTGAGCTGACTCCGGTTCTGCTCGATCTGGTCGCTGGGTACACGTCAGCGACAGTCGTTGGAACTTTGTCCACTGACTCTCCTTGTAGTGGACTTTAATGACAGACTTTCATAGAGGAAACTGCAATTATCTAGACTTACTGGAGGAAATTGCTTTTCTACACTAGCAGAATTTAACCCTTAGCTTAATTCATCTCCCTGCTGGCATCTGGTGTTACCTCAAGTTCAGCCATGGGAGAATCCTCGCCTTGCAGTAAGATGAGGGGATTGTTTTGAGGAGGCTCAGTTTTGTCCAGAATCAATCTAAGACATCCCCTTTATGGGAAATACAGGACTTGCCAAAGACAGAAGTTCCTTTTCCACTTAGCAATAAGGGCTTCTGTAAATTTCATATCCTTAAATATGGCAGCAGTAATTACAGACTCAAGGAGCATTGTCGACAGAATTTGGACCACACCAGAGGTGGTCTGCAAGCCTTATTAAAGTCCCAACCAGCAGTCTGACTGCTGACCACTCATCTTTACCACACTGCAAGCCCCGGTGATTATGGTGGTTACTCAATGGATTGATTCTCTTAGATAAACTTGGGCTTGGCACACAGTAGATGCTCAATAAATGTTTACGACTATAAGCAGTAATGTATTATTAGTGTAATATATTAGTAATGTATAATTGTATTATTACTATGATGATGATGATTATATAATGCTTATTATTGCAATATCTTTAAGATGTGTTTGTGGTGGACCAGGGGAGAGATGAAAACACAAGAACTGAGGAACGATAGTGAAGGGGCCATGCAGGAGCTGGAAGTATATAGTCTTGAGCAGCATGGGAAAGGGAGCGGGGGCTCTGTGGTTTCAGGGGAATGACACTGAACCAGCAAAGGAGGGTTCAGGAGGGAGGTGGCATCAATTTGAAAAGGGAGACTGTCCAGGATCTATCTACCATTTATAGGAATGATTTTAAAATGGGAGAATCTCAGTATTGAAATATATTTTAAAATATTGTCAAATGAAAATCACTTACATTTTAAGCCTGTTTCATTTGATTAATTTCTGTAGAATTCTAAATGACAATCTACTGTGGCATTTAGTAGCTTTTTATGTCAGTGAAGTTTTAATGCTCCTTCCCTGCTTGCATCAAGAATTCCTTCCACTCTCCCTGGCCGGTTGGTTCAGTGGATAGAGCATCCACCCTGCGTGTAAACGCTCTGGGTTTGATCACTGGTCAGGGCACACACGAGAAGCGAACATCTGCTTCTCTTTGCCTCCCTCTCTCCCTTTCCTTTCTCTTCCTCTCTTGTCACCAGTGGCTCTGTTTGTTCGAGTGTCAGCCCCAGGTGCTGAGGATAGCTTGGTTGATTCGAGCATCAGCCCCAGACCCAGGCAGGGATGGCCAGGTGGATCCTGGTTGGGGCGCATGCAGGAGTCTGTCTCTCTATCTCTCCTCCTCTCTCTTAAAAAAAAAAAAAAAGAACTCCTTCCAGGCCTTGGCTGGGTTGCTCAGTGGATAGAGCATTGTCTGGTACAACAAGGTGGTGGATTCGATCCAGGGTCAGGACATGTGGGAGAAGCAACCAATGAGCACACGACTATATGGAACAACTAAAGTGGAACAATGAATTGATGCCTCTCTCTCTTTCCCCCTCCTTCTCCTTTTCTCTCTCTCTCTTTCTCTCAATTCAGTGGAAAAATTCAAAAACAAAAAAAATTCCTTCCAGGAACTGTCCTTCCAGGGAGCATGCTGACTCCTTTCTTCCTCCACAGGCATGTATCTCCTAACCTCTGAGAGTTCCCACGTGACTTGCAACCAGGGCAGCAGTGGGCAGCAGCCGCTTATTCCAGGCTAACCCCCTGAACCTGTCCCCAAGGCCCCCTTTCCTCTGCCTTTCCAGGAAGCCATAGCAGCCCTGCCTAAGCTCTCTCCTGTTGTTTCTCCTATCCTTCCTACACCCTTCCTTGTTTCACTGTCCCCAGTTTTAAATAAATCTACTCTCCATTAAAAAAAGAATCCCTTCCGGCCCTGGCCGGTTGGCTCAGTGGTAGAGCGTCGGCCTGGCATGCAGAAGTCCCAGGTTCGATTCCCGGCCAGGGCACACAGGAGAAGCGCCCATCTGCTTCTCCACCCCTCCCCCTCTCCTTCCTCTCTGTCTCTCTCTTCCCCTCCCGGGCACTGAGGATGGCTCTGTGGCCTCTGCCTCAGGCGCTAGAGTGGCTCTGGTCACAACAGAACGACACCCCAGAGGGGCAGAGCATTGCCCCCTGGTGGGCATGCCGGGTGGATCCCGGTCGGATGCATGCGGGAGTCTATCTGACTGCCTCCCTGTTTCCAGTTTCAGAAAAATACAAAAAAAAAAAGAAAAAAAAGAATCCCTTCCTAGTTCCAATGGCGGCACAGGGGGAGGTTGCGCAGAGGCTTTTCAAACATTAGGGATGAAGAGGCAGATGGTCTTTCCCCTTTGTGCTTCTAATTAGCAAGAACCCGTGAAGTGGAGGTTTTGAGAACAGGGCTATACAAGCTGATGGTGGGAACTGCAGTCAGTTCTCAGAGAGTGAGAAATTTGAGGGCCAGAAGGTTTGACTTTTGTATTTACACATTTTGTTTGGGGTTTTGGGGGTGTGTTCTTTAGAGGATTAAAGCAACACCTGAGATAGCTAACATTCCTTCTGAATTTTTATTTAGCCAACACAGTTATAATCCAGCTACTAGCGCAAGTTCCCAAAAGGGCCCGATAGGTACTTTTGGATAAAACAAGCAAGCTCTAAATGTGTATGAAATCTCTGAAGCTTTGAATATTAATGCAAAATGTATTCTGAAACCTTGCAGGTCAAAACAAGATCTATTCACCTATGTGACCCCTCAACTAATCAATTATTTGACACCTGAATCTCGCTGATCTAGGAAGCTATCCTATAAGTGAGGCATCATTGCATTATTTTCTGCATTGCGAACAGAGGACACACCACAGTCAGCAGTGACATCCAGTATGTGTTGAATCCCTGCTAAGGTCAATACATCTTCCCAAGGTTTTTTGCCATACTGATGAGTATAGCCTTTCAATCCAGACCACTGTAAGAAGATTAGGACATAGTTTGAGTAAGAGAAGGTAAGATGATTTTCTCATAAGCCGAGAAAAAAAAAATGTTCTTTTATAAGGGAGGGTGGCACATTCTTTCTGTGCTTGGCATCCTTACTGTGGATACCTAGGACACATACATGTCATATCCCTCCCTGCTACCCTTGACTTACCTACAACACTGGCCACCCCTATATCCCTTACACACACACACAAAAATACCTGGGAGAAGGAGGAGGCAGACTATCTCCAGAGGACTAGAAAAAAAGACCAAGTCCCAGTCCTTTCTTCTTCTTTTTCCTTTTTTAAATTTTATTTATTGATTTTACAGAGAAAGGATGGAGGCAGGGAGAGAGAAGTATGAATTCAGAGTTGCTTCACTTTAGCTCTTCATTGCTTACTTGTCATATGTGCTTTGACCAGACAAGCCCAGGGTTTCAAACCAAGGACCTCAGTGTCCCAGGTCAACATTCCATCCATTGCTCTGGTCTTTTCTTCTTGCATCATTTTCTGGATTTCAAAGCTGACATTTATTATGTCCTGAAGACAACCAATCTAAAAATGTCAGCTAAGGTACTAAAATCTTTTGCAAAGGATCAAGCAAGCCAATGGTTGGGAAGGAGTGAAGGGGGGTATTGAAAGCGTGAAACTCTTCACACACGTCAGATTGTCTACCTATTTGAAGATGCTGCCTAAGGCAAAGAATTTCCTGATGAATAACCACTGCAAGAAAGAAGAAACAAGTATTTCCTAGCAGGCATCCCCAAACTACGGCCCCGTGGGCCGCATGAGGCCCCCTGAGGCCATTTATCCGCCCCCCCCCCCCGCCCCACTTCTGGAAAGGGCACCTCTTTCATTGGTGGTCAGTGAGAGGAGCACTGTATGTGGCGGCCCTCCAACAGTCTGAGGGACAGTGAACTGGCCCTCTGTGTAAAAAGTTTGGGGACCCCTGTAAGAGGCCAGGGACTCAGCCCCACTATGTCACTTCATCCCCACAGCAGCCGTCATGCAGAAAACTGAGCCTCATCTTTAGGGGAGGAGAAATGACAAAAGCCAGGCAGAATTTGAATTCAGGCCTGTCCCACTTTGAGAACAAAATGGGGGTAACAGTGACTTACCCCTTACAATTGTGAGGAGTAAGTAACTCTAAAAAAATATCTTGCAGTTTCAGGCCCAGAGTAAGCAACTATTGTTGTTATTATTACACCATACTGTTGTGGTTTGGCAAACAAGGAGAAGGAAGCAGAAATCATATCATTCCAAAGGCTCAGTAAATGACAGCCACTAGAATATTTCCATAATATATAATAAGAGCAATATTTTGGACTAAATTCTTTCCACCTGTGCCTTCAGCTATTTCCAGATCTACCTTAAAAGTAATGTCCAATTCATGCTATTCTTCTAAGATCATCTGTTTGGACTTTTATAGTCAAGGATAAATGTTTTTAACTTTGAGTTTCATGCCTCTGAGATAGTTTTCTTGGTCTTTCATAACTTTTCTGTGAAAGCATGTGGCTCTGTGGTTTGATTAGCAGATAACTAGGCTTATCTAGATAACTCAAACATGACTGAGCCTGGAAAAGGAATCTATGATGTCAATCTTAGTCTTTAGAAATTACTGCTTATTTCACATTCTATCATTAAATAGTAATGGACACTCATCGGTCCTTCTGTTTGGAAGCCTTAGGTAAACACAGAAATTAAAGGTAAATAAACATAAATATAATGACAACTCATCTAACCTTTCATCCCCTGGGTGATTTATTCATATGACATCTGAAATTGTTTATATGCCCAGCAACCTGGCACTGAGCCTGGCACAGGGTGGGTGCTCAATAAATATTTGTGGCATAAATGGCTACAGAATTCATTAAAGAATTAATTTGCTTTTAACATCTAGATTCTTTTTTGATTTCTTCCCCCCTCCTCTCTTATCTGTTCTTGTGGACTTGCTTATTTTTGCCTGGGTATTTGTCACTACCACTGAAAAACTACTTTCAGGGATTCTTTGAGGTTTAGGATGAATGGCCTTTTTTGTCCCTCAGAGGTGCCTGGTGGCAGTACTAACCTGGGACCACTTTAACCTAAATTTACCACTCAAAGCTTTTTTAGACCACCCAGGTGATGTGCATTTCAGTTGCAATTTTGTACACCAGGGTCAGCCTGTACATACATCTTCCAGGGACCCCATAGCCCTACGTATAATCTCAAGACTCAGGCAATTGTCCTAGTAATTGCCTGAGGGGGAGGTAGCTTTATTTTGGTTCACTTTTATTTTTAGGGTGTGACTCTTAAGGAGCCTCAGCTTAATGTTAAGGGAGGTGGTTTTTTTTATTCGCCCCACTTGGGTGAGTTCCGGGCTCTGATTTGTTTCCCCTCACCAGCGAGACTGTCAGAATTAGTTCAGATCCGCCCCTCTCAGGATCAAAGGGCCTCCCCGCTTGCTTGCCTCTTAAGCTCCCCCTTTCCTGCAGATTTTGGCCTGGCAGTTTCTTATTGTCTTGTCAGCTTTTCGATGTCTTTAATGAGATTATTTTATATTATAAGCAACTATTTTCTATTTGTTTTCATGGAAGGATTGGTGTGAATAACCTCCTAGACCAGGGGTTGGGAACCTATGGCTCGTGAGCCAGATGTGGCTTTTTTGATGGCTGCATCTGGCTCGCAGACAAATCTTTAATAAAAAAATAATAATAATGTTAAAAATATAAAACAGTCTCATGTAATACAATCCATTCATTTCCTACCGCTCATGTTCATGGTTGCGGGTGGCTGAAGCCAATCACAGCTGTCCTCCAGATCAACACCAAATTTTTATTGGATAATGTATAACGTACACGGGTCGTTGTATGGCTCTCACAGAATTACATTTTAAATATGTGGCATTCACGGCTCTCTCAGCCAAAAAGTTTCCCGACCCCTGTCCTAGACCATGATTGCTGGAAACAAAAATCTCTTCTCGATTTCAAGGTACTATTATCAATGCTTCATACCATACCTATGTCATTTTTTTTTTAAGATTTTTTTTCCATTTTTTTTATTCATTTTTTTTTTTTTTAGAAAGGAGAGAGAGGGAGAGAGAGAGAGAGGAGAGAGAGACAGAGAGAGAGAGAGAGAGAGAGAGAAGGGGGGAGGAGCAGAAAGCATCAACTCCCATATGTGCCTTGACCAGGCAAGCCTAGGGTTTTGAACCGGCAACCTCAGCATTTCCAGGTTGACGTTTTATCCACTGCGCCACCACAGGTCAGGCCCTATGTCACTTTTATTAAGGGAGCACTTGAAGAACAGGTAAATTTAAGTCACATATATTTAATTTGATCTTTTTTCCCCCCTACAAAGTTGCTAAGGCCTGGGGAAGGGGATGCTCACCTTGTCTTGGTGGCCTTTGCCTACGCAGGCGTCCCTAGAGATGTTGATTGTCTTGTCTCATCCGTAGTGTTGGTCCAGTACAAGCACATTCCTGTCTGAAGCCCCTTCAGTTTCAGCACCTCTCCTTACTTCTTTCATGCTCTCTCAGAAGACTCCACAGTCACTGTGCTGCTCCAGCACTGCTCTGGGGGGAACTCAGTGTGGCTTGATACTTCCTGCATACTCCCAGCATACTGCTGTCTGCTGTAACCGTGCTGGGATTTTTTTTTAGGGACTCTGCGAGCTGCGGGAGTCTAATGCCTCCTTTCCTGTGGGGTCCATTTGAGATCTGAAGCACACCAGTGCCCCCTGTTTTCAGAACCCCCCAAATTTATTTGGCCCCTCTCCCCTCAAGGTCAGCACCAGATGCAGGAGCAATCCCTTTCTCAGACTCACACTGGTGTCTAAGCTACCTTTGTTTCTCTTCTGATAAAGATTAAATAAAGCTTTCATGAAAGTTAATTGGTTGATCATAAACATGAGATTTGTTGAAAATTTGGCCTTTATTTTCTTCTCTCCTGCCTTTATGACTACAAAATAATTTTTAAAATTTAGAATAAATTGGTGCACAGGATGATAATATTTTTTCTCTCTGCAAAAGACAAATGGTATATAAAATGATTTCCATTAGTTGTCTGGTGTGACTTCCTCTAAAATCTTATCAGCAGCACTTTCTGCATTTCCAAATTACTCCTGAAGTTGATTTTGCTATAACTGATACTGTGGAAACACAACTGATACTGTGGTAACATACAAATGACAAGCTCAGTCTGGTGAGAACCAAATAGTAAATGTTGGAAATAAAAGTATATATAGCCTATAATCTGTTATAAAGCTTTTCTAAAATTGTTACATAAATATATCAAAAAACTACATCATTTAAAAATGATCATTTCTATGCTAAGTTGATTTTTGCTTTCAATGTCTAGTTAACATATACTTTATAAGTTTTGTTATTAAAAATATTATTTTTTACCCACTAAACCTCTACATCCACTCTAATATTACTATAATTACTTTTTTCTTTTTAATTTATGCTCCATGTGTGCTTTAAAAAATCATTTGCAGACTTTATTTAGCAAGTTAAACTGCCTACAATCAAGTCAGAGGTTTATCCCTGTTACCTTATTCATCTATATCTTTCCCCAGTCGTTATTTATTTATGGATAATTCATACCTTCCCAACTTCTAGTAAAATCAGCAACTGGAAACATTGGTGATTATTTTTATTTGCATCTTTTTTCTACTGCTAAAAATCTGAATTAACTTTTTGGTCCTCTGCTGGTGGTCCCATTGTATATTATTTTGTTTTCCTAAAGTCTCTAAAATCCTTTACCTTTTAATTTCTGTCAGATCTCACTTATGTGTTTGTTCACTTCATCTACTCAACATATATTTATTGAATGACCCAACCAGGAATTGTGCTTGCCATAATTGACTATAGCTACTAAAGCCTTATATTCTTTAATTATAGTTTTTTAGTTCTTTCAAACTGTGTCTTTTGTCTTTTTTTTTTTAAGCAAGAGAGAGAAGTGGGGGACAGACAGGGACAGACAGACAAGAAGGGAGAGAGATAAGAAATATCAACTCATAGTTGTCCCACCTTAGTTGTTCATTGATTGCTTTCTCATACGTGCCTTGACTGGGGGGGCTCTTGCACGAAGTCAGTGACCCCTTGCTCAAACCAGTGATCTTGGGCTCAAGCCAGTGACCTTTGGGCTCAAGCCAGCGACCGTGGGGTCATAGCTATGATCCCATGCTCAAGCCAGCGACCTTGTGCTCAAGCTTGCAACCTAGCACTCAAGCCAGCTACCTGAGCTCAAGCTGGTGAGCCCACACTCAAGCCAGATGAGTCTGTGCTTACGCCAGCAACCTTGGGGTTTTGAGCCTAGATCAGGGGTCGGGAACCTATGGTTTGCGAGCCAGATATGACTCTTCTGATGGCTGCATCTGGCTTGCAGACAAATCTTTAATAAAAAAAATAATAACGTTAAAAATATAAAACATTCTAATGTATTACAATCCATTTATTTCCTACCACTCATGTTCATGGTTGCTGGTGGCTGGAGCCAATCACACCTGTCCTCTGGGACAACACCAAATTTTTATTGGATAATGCATAACATACATGGGTCGTTGTATGGCTCTCACAGAATTACATGTTAAAATATGTGGCGTTCATGGCTCTCTCAGGCAAAAAGGTTCCCAACCCCTGGCCTAGATCCTCAGCGTCCCAGGCCAGGGCTCACTGCACTGCGCCACTACTTTTTCTAATTGCAGCATCTCACCCAAAACCTCGATAGTCTTTCAGTTCTGCCCAGTCAGTTTTACAGTGGCCTTGACCCCAAGTAATAAAATTGATTTGTTATGCATTTCTTATCTACTAAGTTAAAATTTTAAATTATTTATTTTTTATTCAGGCTGTTCCCACTTTAAAAATATTTTTTTAGCATATAATTTCTGGAAGGAACATGAAGCTCATCTTCAGGCCCTTTATATTACAGCTGATACACAGCATTTAAGAGCTTTGCTAAAGCTCAGGGCCATGCCGGCTAGGTTGGTGACACTACCGCTAAACCAGGGCTCTGATCGCCTAGCTGCACTCCCAGCATTTCCCTCTCTACCACACACCCTCTGAAAGTAGTTCTACCCATTTTCTACTATGCTTTCTAGTTTGCTTCCTCTTTTCTTTTATTAGGAAATATTTCCCATAAACTAAAAACTTCAAATAAAAAAACAAAAACACTTCCAAGTTAGTTATCAATGAGTCATGATGACACCCGATTTAGCTTTAGCATTTTGTTTTGACATTCTGGAGATAGAATATACAGACCAAAGAACAGTGTGTGAGAAACGTACCATTAACATTCTGAAATATTTTGTGATTGCCTAGCCTGCTTCTTCAAAAATTCAGCCCCCATCCCCAGCCTCACTCATTCTTCCTTAAGCTTTCTCAAACAATTTAATCATTTTATCAAAAAACAAGATGCCTGTGATTACAGAATATGCAATACAGATAAAACTATATTAGGTGAAAGTTAGACCAAGTCCAGTTGCACACTAAAGCCTCTCAGTTCTTGTTGTAAGTCTCAGAATTTACAGTTTATCTCTAAATTCAACCATTTCTATTGTTTTCTAAGTACCATAAAGCCAATTACAATACCTATGTGGTCCTGCCAGGTAAATCTACCTAAATTGCTGAGTCCCTAAAACAGAGTTTTTTTCTGAACTATATGCGTAATTACCGTTCTTGGCCCATTGGGTACAACTTTTTGAGTAGTTGCTAAAATTACTTTTTAAATCTGCATTCTTATGTTTAAGTTAGCCATATGAAAAAGAAGAGATCTAATAAGAACTATACATTAATATTTCAACTATGAATTTGCATATTTATCAGGATTTTTGAGTTTTAGAGTATGTTTTGTCAGAAAATTCCTACTCTGTTGTGACTTATTACCAGCACTGAGCACTTATTATGTGGCAGGCGCTGTTCCAGGGTTTCCTGTGCATTTACTCATTTACTAGTCACCATCTTATGAAGCCAGTTTGTGAACTCAGAAGGGAACTCATTTAAATAAAATGTCTGTAGAGAGTTACCCACGGAAGTTAAAATTGTATCAGCTTCTCTGTGGTTAATAAGTTGTTTATTTCATAGAGGGAATGGGACTCAATGCCAAGTAGCAAACACAGCTGGATTAGGTAACTAGTAAAGTATTACCACTTCATTTGTAAAATATTTTGGCAGCTGCCTACTGCTAATATATCTCAAGATAATAATAATGAATTCCATTTAGGGACATTACCCTGCACTTTAAAAAAAAAAGAGTAAATGGCATACACTAGCAAATACATGTCACCCTCATCACACACATTTCATTCTTAAGGTGACATAAAGTATGTAATTGGAAAATAAATTTTCTTTGTTCTCAGACTCCACAAGTATGGGTAATTATTTAGCCTTGCTACCATGTCAGTACTCAGCAATGTGATTGAAATGATTTGTTTCCACTAAAGCTGCTAATACTTGAGCAAAGGAGTTTTTTTATTTATACTTTTAGACAATTAAATTTGACAGGGTGACATTGGTCAACCAGAGCACATACTGGAGCAAAGTTTTAACTATGATTTGTAGATGATAAAAGGAAACCTGGCCACCAATGTATTTTTCACACAATAAAAATTTGACCCGACTGGAAGTCAAAGCTTCAGGATGCTGGCAAATGGACCATTCTTCCCTTTCATTGGGGTCCAATGAGGCATGCCTAGAAACTGTAAGATTGTAAAAGGCACTTTCCATGATGTTTGGAAGAAATGTTTTGGGGAGTTGTCTCATTCTATCACCATAGATCAGGAAGTCTACATTTTCAGCAATCCTGGGTTGTAGCCTCAGTGTTAGGAACCTGGATTCCAACTCTGGAGTGAACATTGTGTAAGAGGCTGGAGCCCATGCTTGTGTGAAGGAGCATGTCATTGGTTGGATGTAATTGTAGAGCATGAGACTGAAGTCCTTTACTTGACGGGTTACGTTATTTAAATGCAGGGAGGAGTGTTGAAAGTATATCATTTAATCACAGAATTCATGTCTTCGCAGTGCAAGATACCTTGGAAACAAAATAATGTCAAAGGATATGTTGTCTTGGCACAGTTAGCCACAATGACTAAATAGAAAAATCTGGGTTATCGTAAATACCTGCTTTCCTCCATTTTCTTCTCGGTGTTGAGGCTGTTATTTAATAAGCCTTTTAAACATCACACTACGATATTAATTCTTGATGACATTATAAATCTGCCTTGATGTTCAGGAAGGTACCTTGCTGATCCAACTGGGCTCCCTAAACAAGGGAAAGGAACAAGCATTTATTCCAACTTTCCATACAATGTCTAATCTCATCCTCACAATAACCTATGAAGTTGTTGATATTCTCATCTTGTAGTTGAGAACTATGAGGCTTATTGAGGTTAGATAACCTGAGTAAGTGGCAGAGTTGGAATTGACTACTTCCTAAGAGTGAATGTATGTTTTCCATCATTCTTTTTCTTCCGTTAATGTAACAGATAGAATTGATATGAAGACTGTCACAATGAAGATTATTCTGATCATTTAAATATATATTTAAATTTTATCTTTGTGGAAGCAGATTAATGCAGTCGAGAGTCTAAAAAGATGATCTGGTTGCTTTGAAAGTGATTTTCCTCAGGGCCCTTTTGGAATGTTGTGTAATCTTTAGAAGACGTGGACTTGAGCAAATGCTGTTAAAAGGCAATAAATGTTAGTTTGGATGAGGCTCTGTGGCCAGTTTTAGAAACAGTAGTGTTTGGAATCGAACCCAACATTTCACCTTAATAATACAAAGCTTCAGTGTTCTTGTGGATGAATGCATGCACTCAAGAATAAGTGTTCTTAAAAATAATTGCAGTGACTTACATGTAACTCTAGACCTTGTCTTGTTCATTATGCGAGCGCTGCACAGTCGAGCATTCATGAGTCACAAGTTCCCAAAGACCCACAAGCTACAGGCCTGTTCTCTGTATGTACTAGAGGTTTCTCTGGCGTTTACACAGCTCAGTACAGAATTTTAATCTTTCATGGTTCAAGAAGCTTGTGTCACCTACAGCCTGATTAGTGGAACCAATTGTAAAAGTGTAAGAAAATACACAAAGGTAACAAAATACAGCACCTAGTGGGTATTCCGATTCTTCCAGGGCTGGTGTCGGAAGTGTGGCTAAGACCTGCATTGAACAATAGAATTGTATGGTAGAGCATCTTCTGAATGTAGTTATCCATTTCTAGGAGACTTGATTTGATATGTGTTGTGTTTCCTTGAGGGTAATCGCCACCTCACTGAATTATAGCAGGGTTCCTCTGGGTATGTACAAATACAATACTATTTTTTCATCATGCTCATCAAAGCTTATTCATAAATTCTTCTTAATTATCCTTGCAGCTCCCCAGTATGGATAGTTGTAAGTGCTATAAATCATAGATAAGTGCACTAAAATTAGGAGAAATAAATTTTCTTGTGAGCTAATGTAATAGTAGAGGCAACCCCAGTTTGCCCGTTTCAGTGGCCTGGTACTTGGTTTTGTCTTAGAACAGACAGAAAAGCAGGGAGATTTGAATGATGTTTGGAATGAAGGGTTTATTATTGGGATTATATCAAATTAATTGTGTGCTGCAAAACACAATATGGCTTCATTTCCATTGGAAGATCTAGTATTGTAAATGCTATAACACATGGATCAAGTGATTCAGCTAATTATACATATATTTGTATCCTTCTAAAAAAAGAGTATGAGCTCTGAAATGGAAAAAGCTGTACTTTCAAATTTTTCTCTTTTTTTGTGAGTGTACATTTATTTTAATGAGGAGACAGAACTAAACCATTTCCTTGCTGCTAATTCATCCTGATTACCTTCTAATTTCCATGGAACATAAAAATTCTGAAGCCATATTTGTCTTCATGATCTCATCCTGGTTGGTTTTGTGTATAGTTGCATATAAATGTAGAAATAGTAATTACCGCCTGACCTGTGGTGGCGCAGTGGATAAAGCATTGACCTGGAACTCTGAGGTCGCTGATTCGAAACCCTGGGCTTGCCCGGTCAAGGCACATATGAGAGTTGATGCTTCCTGCTCCTCACCCCCTTCTCTCTCTCTCCCTCTCTCTCTCTCCCCCTTCCCCAGCCTCTCTAAAATGAATAAATTAAATTAAATAAAACAAAATGAAGAAATAGTATTACCATACAGAGTTGGTAATATAGACAGAGCTTGAGGGAAGACAAGAATACCCGAGTCAAGGAGATCTGAGGGCAACTCGATCCCTAGACCAGCGGTTAGATTATGTGCCATGGGCCCAATCCAGCCCCCTGCTTGTTTTGGTATGGCCTGTAAGCTACAAATGGTTTATATATATATATTTTAAATAGTTAGGTTTAAAAAAAATCAAAGGAATAATTATATTTGATGACTTGTGAAAAATATAGAAAATTCAAATTTCAGTATCTAGAAATAAAGCTTATGGGGATAGAGCCACGCTCATGCATTTACACCTATCTATGACTGCTTTCACAGCAGAGCGTTTGCAGTAGACCTTCTGGCCTAGAAAGCTGGGAATATTTACTATCTGACTCTTAAGAAAAGGTGGCCACCTCCTTCTGTTGACAGTGGCAGGTCAGTGTTCAGTTCTGAGTTACTTAGACCAATGTCCTGTCAGCATGTCACCCACATTTGAATTCAGAAGAGCTAATTTTACCTCATGAGCCCCCATTGAATTGTGTTTGGTGTATTGCCATTGTTAATTAAAACACATAAAAAAAAGTGTTATGGAACTCACTGTTATATCTCCTGTAATGATATTATTGAGGGTATTGTTCATTAACTACAACACATGATTTTCCCTCCATGGAAAAAATTCCTATCTGGTCTTTGAGCCAGAGGGTTATATTTTTCTGAGTTTGGGGGTTTTTTTTGGGGGGGGGGGTTAGGGTTTTTTTGTTTTTTTTTGTATTTTTCTGAAGCTGGAAACGGGGAGAGACAGTCAGACAGACTCCCGCATGCACCCGACTAGGATCCACCTCGCACGCCCACCAGGGGCGACGCTCTGCCCACCAGGGGGCGATGCTCTGCCCCTCCGGGGCATCGCTCTGCCGCGACCAGAGCCACTCTAGCACCTGGGGCAGAGGCCAAGGAGCCATCCCCAGCGCCCGGGCCATCTTTGCTCCAATGGAGCCTTGGCTGCGGGAGGGGAAGAGAGAGACAGAGAGGAAGGAGTGGGGGTGGAGAAGCAAATGGGCGCTTCTCCTATGTGCCCTGGCCGGGAATCAAACCCGGGTCCCCCCCCGCACGCCAGGCCGACGCTCTACTGCTGAGCCAACCAGCCAGGGCCGGGTTTTTGTTTTGTTTTGTTTTTTTTGTTTGTTTGTTTGTTTTAGAGAGAGAGAGAGAGGGACAGGCAGGGGCAGACAGACAGGAAGGGCTCCAAGGGGATCTTAATTCAAAAAGGGTAAGAGAGAGAGCAGGCTGACAGCTGTTGGGAGAGGGGCTGGGGGAAGTGAGGGATTGAGCAAGAAAGGACAAAAAAGAAAGAGAGAAAAAAAGAAAACACTTATGGACACGGGAACAGTGTGGTGATTGCCAGGGTGGGGGTTTGGGGAGATAGATGATGGATACCTTTAGGGGGGATAAATGGTGATGGATAAAGACTCGACTCGAGGGGTGAACACAGTAAGATGTAGTACAGAGATGTGTTTTGGAATTGCACACCTGAAACCTGTATAATGATGTTAACCAGTGTCAATTCAATTGACACTGATGTTAACCTAGTAAATTCAATTAAGAAAAAAAAGAGCAGGAAACCTTTATGCGTGGGTGCACCCACACACGCACACACACAGTGTTTATATGTGGTTTCAGAGGGTTCGCAGACCCCTCTACAAGGCCCATGTCGAATATCTACAGTTCAAGCACTCGTGCCTTCTTGGCTAAAATTCAGGATAGCAGGACTCATGAGGGAGGGGTTTTGCGTTGTTTTATTTTATTAAGGCCCCCTTCAAATTAATTACCTTTAGGAGTCGACCTACAATGCCTTCTTAGTTTTATTATTGGTTTGGGCTGTCATGAATAAGTATTTATCTCTTTCTCCCATAAAACAGGAAGTGTGTATGTTTTTATAAAATAGTTCTCTTGGCTTTTGCCATAGCCACTCTTGATATTTTTAAGTGAGAAATTTAAAAACTTTTGCTTTTACACCTTTGATTTTTATAGTTTGTTTTAGAGATTTCCATCTTTGAATTTTCAGAGCTTGGTATGTACATATCTTATAAATTTGGAATTGGGTAAAGAATGCAAATGCCACCAAAGATTTAATGATATGATACCTTACATGTTGTTCTGTGCCATGCATGGTTTTGTTGTTGTTGTTTTTATTAATCAAACGTATTTATTGTCCATGTGTAGGGAAGCCAAGGCTCATTTGAGAATGTCATTCTCTCCTAATATGTATGTGTTGTGAGTCACTAGTTGGGATTCTCCTTATACCTATGTGGGTACTATGGGTTTTTGTATTCCATACATCACACAGATTCTGAATGCTTCCCTTAATCTACTGAGCTCTCAGTAGGACCTAGAGATTATCGAGCCTCATTTTCCTCAACCTTGTTAAGTATCACAAAATATCGATGCGTAGGTCCCATTTCCAGAGAATCTGACTGAATTGGTCTGTGTTGGCTTCTTTGAAAGCTGGCTAGAAGGTGCCTCTGTTCAGTGTGGCTTGAGAACCACGGCCTAGTCAGTTCCTTCACTGTACAAACTGCAGCACTGTGACATGCCCTAGGCCTGCCAGCCAGCTAGTAACAGATGGGATGCTATTTGTCCTTTTCAAGTTTTTTTTTTTCTTCCAAAAATGTTAGGCCATTTAGTAGCTAATGCAGACTTTCATGATTGCTGCATTCCTCATGGAATATTTAAATTTAAATATTCCAGCGGAAATGTTTTAAAGCTTGCCATTCTTGTCCTCTTTTACCATTACCTAATGAGCAGACAGCTTTCTGGAAAAATCTGGACATCATTCTTTCTTAGTCAGCTGTTCTTGGCTGTGGTGACTATTTATTCCTGGAAATTTGCCCCATTCCCAATCACAATCAAGAGAGTGGCCCAATTTTTTAAAGTAGCTTGTGCTTCTTGATAATGTAAGGCTCTAGAGCTCACTACTGAACCTGTTATGTTCCCGTGGGAATAAAGCTAAAAGTATTCCCTTGTCGCTTTGATAAACTGGAGTATTAAGAACTCACATTGGAAGAGCTCTCCAAAACAGGCCTTTCTTTTCTTTTGTAAGGTTTCAATGTAATTCTAACATTTCTGAGGAAAATATACGTATAACTATCTCATAGGTAGAAATGCTGTCCATTTATATATTTCATACCTATCATCTAAAATTACTTAGAATGTATCAAATTAAATAATTGTGCCTTTCTTACCCAAGCTAATTTCTTGCCTTGATTTACCTGATTATGGGTTTTGACTAACTTTATATCATTAGGTTTTTAAAATAATATGTTCTTTTATATTCACAGAGATTATTCATTACTAATGTAGTAAATAAAATAAAAGGCAGATATTCAATGCAGATATTTAGGCTTAAAAAGATTAGATGACTCAAGCTAATGAGAGTTCTTCACAGCAGGTTTTCAGATTTACCGTTGGTTTCTTTAAGACAGCAACTTTCCTTTACTCTTTTTGCTTATGTCTTATTTTGAAGAGAATGTGGTTACAGCTATTTTGAAAACTATATGACTCTATATATTAAATCTAAAATAAATAAAATATTTTTTTTCTTAAAATTCTCATACAACTATTAGAATGAAAAATTTCACCTACAGCAGGTCAGGTTACCTTGGGACTAAAAATGTCAGAGAGAAAACGGCTTGGTGTCTAGTAACCAGGGTGGATAAGAAAAGGGAATTTTTGCTAAACCCCTCTCACCAGCCCTGTACAAAACCAGCACAGAGAACTGTCAAGTGAATTGCCTTCCCAAGGAAACTCTGTGTGCCTCTTCTGGACCATTTTCATTTTAGGCAATATCATTTCAAAATTATGTAGAGTAAAATCCCTTAATCAGGTTACTACTGAAGAGCTATCCACTATCTCTTTAGAGGGTAACAACATTAATTATATAAGGTTCATATTTTGTGCAGGCATATGGATTGTACTTTGAACGACTCTTTATCTAAAACTATATCTAGGTTGGTACCTGGCAAAGGATGGAGATTAAAAAAATAATGTGATTACAGAATTGATAAAACCATCTTTGTAAAAAAGCTATGCTTAGTCTTATGAATAAAGATAAGCATTTTATTGTAGATTTAATCATTGATTTTAAAAAGAAAAGGTTTGATGGAGCCTAGAGTCAAGCTGTAAAAAATAAACCGCAAAACTACAAGAAGAAAACTCAGATCTTTTATAATCTCAGAATTGGGAGGACCTTTCTAAGTGTCACACAAACTCAGATACCACAAAAAAAAATACAGTTGAATATAAATAAACTTTTTAAATTACATTCCAAATATCTTTTAAATTAAAACGAAGTCCAAAGACAACACCCTGTGGGAAATGTTGTAACTTATAGAAGACATGGGGCTACTTTCCAAAATATATAGAACTCCTACAAATCAATATTTTAAAAAATCAATCTAATAGCAAAAAAATGTGGAGAAGGAATATGAATTTCACAGAAAAGGAAATACAAATGGCTCTTAAACAAATGAAAAATGCTCAGTATCGTTCATTATAAGAAATGCAAATTAAAAGTATGGGTTTTAATTTTTCACCTATGAGCTTGGCATAGGCAAAAACTCAAGCCAACGTGTTGTGCTTAATCAGCATGTGGGAACAAGCACTCATACAATGCTTGTGGAGATGTATATTAGTATACTCTCCGTAGGGATGGTTGGAAATATCAAAATTAAAATGAACATATTCTTTGAGCTAGCAATTCAAATTCTAGAACTTTTTTCTATGCAAATTTTGCAAATGGTAAGATGATGTATGTACAAGGATATTCTTGGCAGCATTTTATAACAAAGTATTAGAAAGAACCTAAATATTTATTAATAGGGCAATTGTTTAAGTACATACCCTGTACTATTTTGTTATTACACTATATCCATAGTAAGGACTAATTTGCGACTGTTAAAAAAGAATGAGGTATCTTCAAAATACACCAATATGGAAAAAACTCCACGCATTTTATTAAGTAAAAAATGACAAAGCGTAAAACAGTGTCTATAGCCTGGTAACATTTGGGAGAAAAAAGACAAATTTATTAATACATAGACTACCTCTGGAAGTATACATAGTGAACTAAGAGAATTATGTAGCCAGGTAGGAGATTTACTTTTCAGAAATAGAAAACTCTATCATCTATCTATCTATCTACTACCTATCTTATCTATCTATCTATCAATTATATCTATCAGTCAAAAACTGATAAGAGTCTGTGATTTTTATTCCACTTGCAATCTAATAAATTAGCTTGCCATAGTTTCATCGATGCTGACAGAAAACATGAGATTCCTAGGTCAGAGACAAAGGACTTTATTAGTCATAGCACAACAAGCAGTAAGAATAAGAGCATTTGTGTTTTTTCTCTTGCCCCTGATCTCCCATGGGGGTGACATGAATGCATCTAGATGGATACCCATACAAGCAGTGAGTTACATTACAGAACTCTAACCTTAGGGAACCCAAGTCTTTTTTTTTTTTTTTTTAGAGAGAGAGAGAGATAGAGAGAGACCAACAGGGAAAGACAGGAAGGGAGAGAGATGAGAAGTATCAACTCATAGTTGTGGCACCTTACTTGTTCATTGATTGCTTTCTCATGTGGGTGGAGGAGGCTTCAGCAGAGCCAGTGACCCCTTGCTCAAGCCAGCAACCTTGGGCCCAAACCAGTGACCATGGGGACATGTCTGTGATCCGACGCTCAAGCTGGTGAGCCCACGCTTAAGCCGGATGAGCCCACGCTTCAAGCCTGTGACCTCGGGGTTTTGAACCTGGAAACCCAACTCTTTTATATTAACAGTAGGAAGGCTGACACTTTACTCTGGAGAAAGACATTATCTCTTTTGTCCAATGCTGTTAACTATACAAAAATTCTTGAAAGATAGTCTGGAATAAATGGCAGTTAGCACTCAACTCACAAGATGTGAAGAAACAAAAGAGACTTATGGTAAATTGTCTCATATTTATTCATCTGTAAATACACACACACACACACACAGTTTGAAGGCTAATAGTATATCCTGTTACTTTGAGGGTTTTGGCTAAATTGTTTGGAGCATGAACCCATTGGTCATTCATCAGGTGATTAGACCACAAACTCCACTCTTGCGTGCAGTGCACTATCTGCAAAGGCAAGTTATTGGTCAGGAGGGACCCCATGAGAGTGAGAACATGAATGAATCAACACAATTTATTCTCCACCACTGTAACTAACAGCAGTAGTTGCCACCTTGGCCACTTGTAGAGCTCTCAGATTTGAGAACTAGACCCATATTTTCTTTAGCACTGGAGTGAGCCAGCCTTACTTTATTTGGCTTCATTTAGCTCAGTTTCACACTGAAATCAATTTTAAGCCTGCGCTTGGCAAGTGTGAATTGAAAATGGTGGGGGGTTTCTTGGCTTTGGCACCTGGATAACAAAATAGTCAGTAACAAGCTTTCATTCATCATTGAGACACACTGGATTTCTGTCTTACGTTCAGGGTGGGCCAGAAAGAGCCACGGTGGGTCTGCGGAGGGATGAATGAGCATCCTGTTAGAAAGGTGCTGAGCGCTCCTGAATCACCTTGAATGCCCTCTTTTTTGCTGCAGCAATGGTCCGTGTTTTTAAACTTTTTATTAAAGTATAATATATACATATAAAAAATGTAAGTCTTAAATGTACTGCCCAGTGAATTTTCATAAAGTGAACACACTTGTGTAACCAGCACCCCGATTAAGAAACAGAATACTAACTAAATCCTAGAAGCTCCTTCAGTCACGATCACTCTCTCCCAAGGTAACCAACTGATTAGATTTGCCTGGTTTTGAACTTTATATAAATGGCATTGTATATTATACAGTGTCTGGCTTCTTTTGCCCCAAGTTATATTTGCGAGAGTCATCCACATTGTCCGTAGTGTCTGTTTGGTTAGAATTTGTTTATCCTTATTGCTGCATAGCAATGATTGTCAACCAGGGGTCATTTTACCTCTCAGGGGACATTTAGTAATGTTTAAAGACATTTTCTGGTTATTACAAGGAGAGAAATCGGGGAGAAATTTTCTGTTCACCATCCTACAGTGCACAGGACAGCTCCCAGAACCAGGCCCAGTACGTCAGTAGTGCTGAGGTTGAGAAACTTGGCTGTATAGAAGAATTTCATTGTGCGAATATACCACAATTTATTTACTCACATATTTCTTAGAGCCTCAACTTTAGTAGTATTCATTAATATTACACAGCTCAACCTTAGCTTTAAAATTCTTGAACCCAGCCTGACCAGGCGGTGGTGCAGTGGATAAAGCATTGGATTGGAACTTGGAAGAACCAGGTTCAAGACCCCAAGGTCGCTAGTTTGAGCTCAGATTCATCTGGTTTGAGCAAGGCTCACCAGCTTGGGCTCAAGGTCGCTGGCTTGTGCAAGGGGTTACTCGGTCTGCTGTAGCCCCACGGTCAAGGCACATATGAGAAAGCAACCAATGAACAACTAAAGTGCTGCAAGGAGAAATTGATGCTTCTCATCTCTCTCCTTTTCTGTCTGTCTGTCCCTATCTATCCCTCTCTCTGACTCTCTGACTCTCTGTCTCTGTCAAAAAAAAAAAAAATTTCTTGAAGCCATACTTACCACAGTCTCATTAAAATAAAGAAACTACCAAACAGGGGGTGTTTTTACATTTAAGGTAAGTGTTAGAGTTAAAATAAATTATTATGTATAGTTTTGGTCATAGACAAAAAAAAATTTGTGTGTTTTAGAATCTCTATAAGAATTTGAAGAGATTCTGAATGAGAGAATGAAACGGGCTAACTTAAGGTTTTCATCAAAGACTAAATATGGGACTATTCTTAAAAACAGTTTTATTAAAGTATAATTTACATATTATAAAATTTACCCAATTTAAGTGTGCAAGTCAGTCAAAGATTCCTGGTAAATTTAGAGTTGTGCAGCGATCACCAAGATCTAATTTTAAAACACTTCCGTATCACCAAAAATATTCCTGTGCGGTCAGTCACCCTTGTTCCTACCAGGGTTCCAAGAAATCAGCAGCTTACTGTCTGTCTCTAGATGTTTTCTTTTTCTGGATGTTTCCTGCAAACGGAATCACAAAATGTGATCTTTTATGTCTGGCTTCTTTCAGTTAGCGTAATATTTTCACAGTTTATTCAGGCTGTAGCAGGTATCATTACTTCATTCTTCTCGATGAATACTATTCCATTGTATGGCTATTTCCCATTTGGTTTATCCATTCACAAGCTGATGGTCATTTCAGTTCTTTCCAGTTTGGGGCTGTTATGAAAAATGGGCCTGGAGGGTGTTGAAGCACAGCTGGGTAAATGGCCAACACAAGTCCGCTTTTGAAGAAGAGATGTCCTTCTGGACCCGATGATCTATATCATTTTCAAGGATAATTTGAACAATTAAGAAAAAGAGAATAGGTAAGGAAAAAGTCTAGAGAATGACACAAGAATATTAAACTTATAGGGAAAGGAGATATCTGATATTTACCTGTCCAGACCCTTGCAATTTTGGAGGCATTTTATAACCCAAGAAGGCTAAGTTAAAGGGCAGCAAAGCTCTTCCTTAAAGGGAAGGAATCGTTAAACATGCCACATGTTAGTAATTTTATGATAGAATAAATAACTCACAAAAATGATAGACCGCTGCAAGAACAGACACATATGGGACCAATATATCCATTATTAAAAAATGGTGTAGAGAAAGAAGCAGTAAGGAGGAGAGCTTATACCTCATAGGATTGTGAAGATCAAATACAAGAGTAGCATGAAAGTATATATTTTTTATTTTTTTAATTTGTTTTTCTTTTTACTTGTTGGGGTGACACTGGTTAATAGAATTATATATGTTTCAGGTGTACAGTTTTATAATACATCATCTGTATATTCTCTTGTGTGTTCACCACCCCCTTTACATCATAAGGCATTCTATATGGATGGAAGGGCTTACGGTTACAAAACAAAGGAAGGTCCCCAGGCCTCGCAGATTGAGATTGGACACTGAGAGCCAAAGGAGTTACCTAACCGCAGAATTTCCTCCATCAGAAGTGAATTTGTGCCAAACACAAGTGGAATAGGCTCTCCCAAACGTAGTAAAGCTCAGATCTAACCTTTTTCATTTTTTAGGGAGGCTGTTCAAACAGTGGGCACCTATTCTTGAGCCGTGTGAGATCACAGGGCTTTATGGAATAAAAGCTTTTCATTTTGTTGGACCAGAATAACTATGTTGTAGATGTGGATATGTGGGGTTGGGGAGAATGGAAAGAGTCAAAGCACTTTTATACCAACTGCTTTCTCCTTTCCTCCCCTTCTCTTCACTCTTTCCTTCCAAAGGATAACTTTTTATATAACTAAACAAAAATCTTAACATAGTAACTAAATCTCTTTTTTTTTTGCCATAGAATAAACAGATAAGGACATTTCACATTACATAAAGCTATACGTTTCAAGGATTTGTTTATACAGTATTATATATGTAACATTCTCAGTAGGGCAAAATGATGCTGAATTGTTTTAAAAATTAAGACAAAGCAAATCTATCATAATCATTTGTTTTTTCATTTTACTGGGAAGGAAGCTGAACTATACTAGAAGGTCAAACCCACATTCTTAGCAACGTTTTTAGTGTTTCTAAGCTTGTTTAGCTGATGTCCACTGTTTTGTTTTGTTTTATTTTTCACAGAAAACCATATTATTTTAGGGACAGTCTGAAGAACACAGTTTGTAAAATGTTGATACAGCCAGATTTCATCATTTATGCTTGGCTCTTTATTCCCATTATAGACTGACCTTTCATAGGAATAAAGTTGTTTATTTTAGATGAGAAATTGAGTGGCACTTCATTCCCATTCAATAAACTATCAGATTTTTATAATGCCTCCAGTGAGGTGGGCTGGTTCTACTATTACTGATCATAACTAATATGACATCTGACACAACTCAGCAGCCAACATTGCTACGTCCAATGAACTATTTGTCATAAAGTCGTATCTTCAACATTTGAATTACCCGATCTTATTTGAACAAATATTTTTTGTCTTTAATGTGTGTGTATTCAGACTTTATCTGGCACTCTGGCTGCCATAAACATGAACTCCATGTAAATAACAGAAAAAAATTAAACTGTAATATTAGAAAATATAAGTGCATCCATGTTTTTTAAATCATATTTTTATCAAGTCAATTCAAAGAAATTCAAGTTGCCATGCTGGGAAAGCTTAGTTGGTTGTCAGTCCACTAGAGTATTGTCCCCATACGCCAAGGTTGTAAGTTCGATCCCCCGTCAGGGTTCATACAAGTATCAACTAATGAAAGCATAAATAAGTGGAATGGCAAATCAATGTTTTTCTCTCTCTCTCTCTCTCTAAAATAATTAATTAAATAATTAATTAACTGCACCAGTGGTGGCACAGTGGATCAAGCTTTGACCCTGTTTGCTAAGAGCCCCAGTTCGAACCCTGAGGTCACTGGCTAGAACACGAGCTTGTTGGTTTGAGTGCAGGGTCACTGGGTTGAACATAGGATCATCGACATGATCCCAAGGTCACTGGAGTGAGCCCAAGGTCACTGGCTTCAGCAAGATGCCACTGGCTCAGCTTGAGTCCCCTGGTCAAGGCATGTATGAGAAGCAATTAATAAATAACTAAAGTGAAGTAACTACAGGTTGATGTTTCTCATGTCTCTCCTCCCTTTCTCTCCCTTCCTTTTTCTCTCTCTCTAAAAAATAAGTAAAATAAAAATTCAAGTTTAAATTTCTATTCAAGTTCAACAAATGTTGTATAGAAGGGAGGGAGGGAGGGAGGAAGGGAGGGAGGGAGGAAGGGAGGGAGGGAGGGAGGGTGGGAGGGAGAGATGTAAAGGAGGTGAGTGAAAGAGAGAAGAGGGAAAGGGGAAGCAAAACCCATCCAGGTTTCCATTTTGATAAGTCCATAAATGATCTCTGTTTGCTTAAGGTCTGCTAGGTTGGCTCTTCCTGCCGGTCTAAAGGAGAGCAAAGCCTAGCTCTCCACCTCCCTCCCCTAGTCTTGCTTGCACAAGTCAAAAAAGAGACAGCTTGTTAGGTAGGTACACAGTATCCATTTGGCATAGCCTTGAGGCTTATTTTTCCAGTTGAACCAAGAAGACCCTTGTGGTGTGTGTGTGTGTGTGTGTGTGTTGCAGATTCAATAACTAACATTCAAACAAGACATTTTTATAATGAACACTCTGAGAGGATTTCCCAGGGCCATAAAACCACCTTAACGTAATGGGAGTTGTTCTCCATTCTTGAGTTGGAGCTTTAAGATTAAGTCCTTAAGATGAACAGCACATGTACAATAATCACACAGAATATCTGTGTTTGCGAAAAGTTACAAAGCATGGGCATTTCAAAGATGTTTGGGGGGAACAAAGAACATTCACTAAAAACAGGAATGAAATGATCAAGAAGCCATGTGCATCAAATGAAGCTGTCACTGCCAGTGTAGGTATCAGAAGATATGCAGAAGACTAAGGTGGGGTGGCTGCCATGCTTCCCCTTTAGCCTCTCTACAGAGCTGGGTAAAGGGAACTGGGTGCCATCAGAAAGCAGAACGCAGAGGACAACATGATCAGGTTGACATGTTCGGGGTAGAGCTGAGCCAGTTGACTGCACCAAGAGCGAAGGTGAGGCATGTGGAAGCCTCTCTTCTCCAGCCAGGGAAAGAGGATAGACTGCAAGGAGGGTTTTAAGCCCTGAGGCTTTCCCTATAGATTCTGAGAACAGTGTGTTCAAATTGTGTGTCTTTTCATGTGCAAACTCAGCGCAGAACCGTGTTAGTTCAACAGTGTGGGCTCTGTAGGAGGAGGCGGAAGGAAGATGGCTCCACTCACCGTTTCTATCACCGGACAGGAACCTAGCGGAGCTTTATGGTATAAACTGGCATTATTGTGCCAGGTGGCTCCATGATCATCCTGCACAGTTGTGGTCAGAAATATTTTGTCTTCATGTGGATTCATGAAAGTTTAAACACTTGGTCTGAGAATCAGGCTCACTAACAGCTATTTTAAGCTTCTTCAACTTACTCAGAGGACATATCTTGCATATATACTACATAGTATTTAAAAAGGTAGAGGATTGATATGCCACCTGCACAGCCACTTGGAATCTATGTACAGTCATTTTTTTTTTTGTTGTTAATACATGTTAACTACAAAATGCAGCAAAATAAATAGTTGCATGGTGATTTTAGTGCATAATCAATAAAGACTGAAACTAGACTGTCAGGTTAATTCTGGTTTTGTTTTGTTTTGCTTGTTTGTTTTCTAAATCCTAGTCTTTCCCAGCAGAACCTAGGGTTTTTGTTTGACTAGATGAATAATTGTTGCAGGAGTCTCCTTCTGCTTGTGCGAAAGTAGCCATGAGTATGTGATTAAATGTAGACTGTGTTGTCATTCCAGCTGTAGTTCAAAAGTAAGCCACGTTTCTCAGGCTCTCCCCCAGCCTTCTGATGCTCTGTGTAAGTCCTCAGGCAGAGGCCCACGCGCGCTTCTGACAGGTCCCGTTCACGCTGTGACTTCTCGAATGCATAGTCAGCTAACTCAGGATGTTCGCTCTGTCTTTGGACACTATCGATTATTTGCTTGCCTGTTTCTGAGCTTTAGATAAAAGAATTCACACAGCAGGTACTCCTTTCAAGTCCGGCCTCTTTTTACATTGTGTTTCTAAAGCCTACTCTCTGTGTGTGTTGTAATTTGTTCATTCTCATTGCTGTGTAGTGTTTCTTTGTGTAAAGACACCATAATTTATTACTGGACTACAGTTGAGTGGCAGCTGGGTGTCTTTCGATATTTATAACAACCCCATGAGATAAGTGGTATTATTTTGTCCATTTTGTGGATGAGTAAACTGAGGCTTTGAACAGTTTTAGAATTCATTTACCTCAAGGCGCACTGGTCATTGTGGTCCAGCCAGGCCCGGAGCCCAGGTAACCCACGCTCTCTACACGCACTCACTTATGCCTCAGTGCCTGACTGGATTCTGTAGAGAAGCGAGTCTTTGATCTGTTTTTGCCTTTCTTCTCTCCCTTTGAAGGATTTAGTTTTGAGGCTGTGGGCTCAGAACTAAATCGTGGGCCAGTTTTGAGCTGGCCCAGAAGACAAGCATTGCTTTCACCTGGTTATATACGGCCTCATCCCTCCCCTCAGCTTGTTACTAGGTCAAGTTTACTGTGCTTAGAGTAAACTGACATACACGTCTGTATCCCTGGTAAATCCTGTGTCGGCTTAAACCGAGCCCTCCATTTCAAAACCTTGTTTAAAAGCTAAATTGACTCTTGAGAGGAAAGTTTTAACACATTATTTTGTTAGTATATCTTCGGCTTTAGCAGGTTAGGCTCTACTTTTGTCACGTGAGATAAGAAACTTAAGGACTATTTTGGTTTTTTTAATTTTTGTATTTCCCATACTGAGGAATTCTTTTTTCTATATTTGAGCATAAACTGGCTGTCTGTAAGAAAAAAATATCGACTCATACTTTATTTTTTAGAAAATGTTCACAAATGCATTTTTCTGCCTGTTGCTTCTGACCATTCAAGTAGAGGCTACAGAAAAAGAAAAATCCGTTTCCTAGCCTTGTGTCAGCAGCCCAATACCAGGAAGTTGATGGAAGCTCAGCTCTGAGCCTCTCTCGGGTGGAATTGGAGGGGTGTAAGTCGGGCCACACTCCCCCAGGATCCATTCTCTAAGGAAATGAGGTCTTCTGCCCTTCGTCTTACCCCGACCATCTTAGAACAATGCAAAAGTTTACGGGCTCCTTGTTGTGAGGACTAGAAAGAGTAGTGAGGGGGTCTATATCTGCTCTCAGAGGCCAGGGGTCCCCTCCCCCACCACGGGAAGGCAAATCATACGCTTTGTTTTCTGCTCTGGAAAAGAAGGATCCTTTTTTTGACAGTTTTCAAATCCGAATGGAAGATTTGTTTTTTTTAAATGACAAAGTTGGTTGTGTACATATGGGCAGAGAGGTTAAGATGTTTTTTCTGAAAGCATTTTAGAAACGTTAAATGTGCAGGCTGTCCTCTGCAGAACTCCATCCTTTATTTCCAGACGCGCCTTTCCACTGTGGAATCTGTGAGACTTGCCAGCCAGGAGAGTGGCAGTTTTCCAGCGAAAAGGCTATTTTACTCATTGGTTGATTGAGGGGGAGGGTGTAGGTATTTAGGAATGTCTGAGTTCAGTTTTATTTGATTCTGAAAGTGCCTTCTCCCCCTCACACACAGTGTGCTCATATGCTGCCCATGCCCCTCCGCACACCCTTGCCCACCCCCAGACCCCATTCTACAATCCATCTCGGCCACCCCTTAGCCAATGAACCTGCTCATTGCTAATTTCAAGGTAACATGTGAAGTTGCATGTTCTTAAGAGAGGGTATTAGGTCTTGCTGGAAAAATGACCTAAGCTTTGAAAAGTTATGTCTGAAATTTCAGAACTGGTTGTGACACTTGAGTCTCTCGGGATGACACCTACCGTTCGGGATGACACCTACCGTTCTGTGAAGTAGTTGCTTTCAGCAGCTAACAGTTTGGAAACCATGACTTTCAAACCATCTTTCCCCCTCTGATTGGCATCAAAGAAGAAAGGCATTTCTTTGAAAAGAATTTGTAAAGAGGGAATTTTATAGTGGGGTATAAAAAAGAATGAGTTGCAGAGATAAACGTGTTCAGTGTTCAACTGTTTTATGTGTGTAATAAGTACAAGGCTCGGCCCTATTTTCTGAGAACTAAACCCCTAGTAGGGTGACAGATAAGATAAGATATCCAGTTAAGTTTGAATTTCAGGTAAAAATCAAATAATTTTCTAGTACAAGTATATCCTAACTGTTGCATGGACATAGTATATTTTTATTTGTGAAATCTGGTAGCTTTAATAAGGTTTTCAGTGTAGTTTCAGACAATTTGAATCAATTAATATTTTCTGAGTGCTTTCTACAGGGTGGTCAGGACACGGCCTTGGGAGCTCCAGAGCACGGCCTGCGTGTGCCTCCTCCACTGCTAGACCCATAGCTCCTAGCACGGCATTCGGCATATACTATAGTTGGTGTTTAATGAATATTTTTTTAAAGAATCAAAGGAATGAAAGAAGTATAGAATATGATGAATTTAGGACACTTATAACCTAGATGGGAATATAAACTCACATATAGAAAAAGATAATGTGACCAATACTCTTGTTTTGGATTTTTTTTTTTTTTAATTCTACAGAGGCAGAGATAGACAGGGACAGACAGACAGGAACGGAGATAGATGAGAAGCATCAATCATTAGTTTCTCGTTGCGCGTTGCGACTTCTTAGTTGTTCATTGATTGCTTTCTCATATGTGCCTTGACCGTGGGCCTTCAGCAGACCGAGTGACCCCTTGCTGGAGTCAGCGACCTTAGGTCCAAGCTGGTGAGCTTTTTGCTCAAACCAGATGAGCCCCGCGCTCAAGCTGGCGACCTTGGGGTCTCTCGAACCTGGATCCTTCCGCATCCCAGTCCGACGCTCTATCTACTGCGCCTCCACCTGGTCAGGCGTCTTGTTTTGGATTTTAATTGATTGATTTACTTACTAAACTAACCCACTTAGGTAAAGGATCCAAATTCAAATATGTGAAAGTTTCCTCCCACTTTACCAAAGAGTGATGATTGAACAAGAAATTGAATGTTAGTTTTACTGAATTTGATGTTACTTTTTAATTATCTGGGCCAAAATTGCTCTGAGTGACCAACTATGTGATCTTGGACAAAATACTTAACATCCTCCACCCTCAGTTTTGCCAACTGTGAAATGGATGTGATGAGACATACCATGCCGTGCTGTGCTTTGTGAGGCCCCAGCATGGCTTTAGTTTCTGCGACAGGTAAGGAGTCAGCTACTCTTGCTTATGCTGTAGTCACTAGACACAACTGCATGTTCTGCACACAGGTGAGAGAGCCATGGGCTATTTGCTCTGTGGGGGGCTAGAAACCGCCAAGCACAGGAGGTCTCACAGCTAGATGATAAAAAAAAGAATGCCCCTAGAAAAAGAAAAAAGGGAAAAAAAGAATGCTCCTGAGTTTGGAGGGAAAGCATTAGATTTCTTTGTATATTACATGTTACATGGAGGGGAAGACGGAGCAGAGGGAAACACTACAACTATCAATAATTTTAACGATGATCATTCACTTAATTGGTATTATAATTATTTTACTAGTAATAATAAGTATTTAAATTATCATTAGTAACAACTATTTCTTACTCTAGCTAACATTTAGTGAGGGCTTAACTATTGGCCAGGCTCTGTGCTGTTTTATGTGAATTTTCTTATTTAATCTTTACAAGAGTTTAGTAAGGCAACAGCTGTTACAAAAACCGTTGTACATATGAAGGAGCTGAGAGGTTAAATTATTTGCTCAAGGGCATGCAGCCAGCTGCTGGACTAACCAGGGTGCACACAGTTACTCTGACCATGGTGCTCGTACTCTTGACCCTTGTCCATTCTGCTTCTTCAAGGGAACGTACATCCAATCAAGAAAGTGAGGCAGGGGCAAGAGTGTCTGTCTTTCTGCGCAGTGATTTTTAATATTGTTGAATTCATCTAACAGTAGGAACAGGTATGGCTACCCCCAAATCTGTAACTCAGCCAAGATTTTGAAAAAATTTTACCATTCTTATTATCCAGTTCTCTCACCTTGATTGCCATATTCTTCCAACACTATTTCAACATCTTTGCCCATAATAGACATTTGAATAACTAATCAAATTCTATGAACTAACATGGACATGACAAATTAGTTTGAGTGAAAGTACTTAACATTCATTCAGTAAAATTTAAACCTCATTAATGCCAGGTACATGGGCTTCAAGACAAATGTGGATAGAGCACTCTACAGAGCCCCTAATCTGGTGAAGAAGACAGGCATGTCAGCAAATAACTATAAAATAAATTCTCTAATGTGGGTTAGCATTCAAATCACCTGAAGCTCTAAAATCAAACCACAGTTTCTTGGACCCTATCCTAAACTGACTGAATCAGAATCTCTTGGGGAGGGTGCTGGAAATCTATATTTTTAACAAATACTCCTCGAAAGTCTCCAATTAAATAAATTTGGGGCCCTGGCCGGTTAGCTCAGCGGTAGGGCGTCGGCCTGGCATGCGGGGGACCCGGGTTCGATTCCCGGCCAGGGCACATAGGGGAAGTGCCCATTTGCTTCTCCACCCCCACCCCCTCCTTCCTCTCTGTCTCTCTCTTCCCCTCCCGCAGCCAGGGCTCCATTGGAGCAAGGATGGCCCGGGCGCTGGGGATGGCTCCTTGACCTCTGCCCCAGGCGCTGGAGTGGCTCTGGTCGCAACAGGGCGATGCCCCGGAGGGGCAGAGCGTCGCCCCCTGGTGGGCAGAGCATCGCCCCTGGTGGGTGTGCCGGGTGGATCCCTGTCGGGCGCATGCAGGAGTCTGTCTGACTGTCTCTCCCCATTTCCAGCTTCAGAAAAGTACAAAAAAAAAAATAATAATAAATAAATAAATTTGGGAAATGACAGTATCAGTAAAAACAAGATTCTGTGCAGTCAGAGAAAAGAAGCTAAGTCTATCTATCAGTGTGAAAGTTAGCCAAAGTGGCACAACAATTCGTAAATCATACCTTTATGGGTAAAGAAATAACTAGAGAGGAGAGTCCAACTAAGTGAATGAGAGGCAACCATAAAAAAGAACAGTTTGTTCTATGTTGGTACATGGCACTTGTGATGGGTTCATGGAATAAAGGGCCAAAAAGGGCAGAAGGTAAAGCTGAAGAAAGAGGTCGTGGCCCCAAACACCAGGTCTGTAGACTTCCCAGAAGCCACAGGGATCTTAAGCAAGACAATCTGACTGTGGTGGCAAAGGGGAGATTGGCCTACTGGGGGGAGAAGCAGGGGGAGTCCCGTCTGAAGGCCATCACAGTTCTCGTGAGCAATTAGCTAACAAGCGATAGTGGGACAGTTGAAGAGGTATTTCTTAGCTAAAATTGACAGGGGGCGGTGATAGATTGATTTTCTTTTTTAAATGACGGAGGGGCCAGTAGGATGACTCCTAGTTTAGATAATGGAGCCATTGCAAGTGGTGAGGAGTATTGGAAGAGGAGCAAGGACTTTTGACAAGAAGGTGAATTCTGTCTTGATCATGCTGAGTTTTAGTGACTGTGGGGGATCATACACGCTAGGCATTTGGATAGCTGAAGATTTAGTAACCCACACATATTGATGCTAGACAAAGCCTTAGGAACAGATGAGACTCACTAGGGTGTGTACAGGGGGGAAAGCAGAAAGGTGCTAGAGGATGAACTATGAGAAACCTGAAATCTAAAAGCACTGTTTGAATACTTGACAATAATTTCTTTAATCTGTTTGAACCTACTGGTGGGCTTAGAAGTCGCATTTCAATGGGTTAGAGTTCTCTACTCCCAATAATAATGACAGTGAGTCTTGAGGAAAGCATTAAGCTGGCCCTGTCACAGATGCCCTTTACTTTGCCCTTCCTTGCAGAGGTAGAAGCCTCTCTGGATCCCCTGTTGCTGGTTGAATGGGAGACTGTGCCTCCTAATCTCATTTTCATTTCCTGAGTTCTCCTAAGTGAATCATTAAAATATTACACATAAAAGGAGATCTTTGAACTGGGCAGGAGTGTCCAGGCTAAAGTTCTATGATTCTGTTTATTCCAGAGCATGATGGGTTTAGTGACCTTTCTTCTTTAGGAATCTGCATGGAGTACAGGCAGTGCAGCAGCAAACTTTTAATTTAGTTGTGCTTGAGCAGAGAGGAAGCCATGTTGGCATGTACCAGCTTTTAGATGTAAACTTTTCACTGAGGTGATTTCAGACTACTTCAAGTTGAAGGACTCTTTTAGTTCACAATGGTATACATTTTAGTTGACTGTCATTGAGTTGTTTATGTCACGTTTGTGGAAGAAAAAGAGGTGGAATAATCCATGTGATGATGTGCTCAGAGACTGTGTGGCTCATTTAACTTACTCAAGCGGTTGAGTCACATCAGCTTCATTGATTCTCAAAAAAGATGGGAACCTCATAAGAAACTATAACCACAAATTGTTATACCTAGTTCCTTGATACAGATTTCAAAGAATATTTTACAAAAGCGAATGGGAGCTCTGTTTATTGCCATGTTTGGACTGCTTCGGCTGTGCCCTGTAGTGGCATCTGAGAGAACACGTAGGACCCAGCAGGGCTCCTTTCAGAAGACTTTAACACAGAACACAAAGGTGCAAGTATCTGAAGCTGGGGAAATGCTACATATGTTATTGCGTACTGATGCTAAATCAAAGGTGGTGATAACGACCAGAAGTTGTTTAAGGATATCCTGAGAATTGGGACTGTATTCTGTAGTTAATAGGAAGCCATCGAAAGTTTGGAATATGAAAGTAACCTGATTACAGAGTTTTAGAAAATTCATCTGGTTGTCAGTCGGAAGAGGAGGTGATAGAACTGGAGATCATTAACGGAGTTCTGAGCCAAGGGGGAGATAACATCTGATAATGTTTACAACCTTTGAGGAGACTTCGAGGTTCACAGAGGACTGACTGTGCTCAGGAATAAGGTCCAAAAAACCAGGCCAGGCCAAAGGGGATATTTACCCGCAGTAGCAGAAGACTATACAGCCAGAAGGAGACTCCAAATCTAGAGCTGGAGAAGCAATTCATTAGCATCAACAGGGTCTGAGGAGTGAAATGTGGCTGTAGGTGAAAAACGGACCAGGAGGACCCAGAACAAGTTTTATTGGAGAGCATGACAGATGAGCAGTTGGTCTGGGCCAAGACTGAAGACTACTGGAGGCCTGCTGACCATATAATGTGGAGATGGGCCTGAATACTTAGGGGAAGTCATAGGGATCAAAACAGTTAGGGTCTAAGTGAGGGTGTTAACAACAGGAACTGGGGAAAGAATCCTTATGTGAGAGAAATTATGAAGGAAAACAGGATTTGTAGATCGATGATACATAATTGGAGAGAAATGAGAACAGTGGGTTCTTTATGCCCTCACAGATATTTTAAGAGCAAGTAATGTTCTAAAGGTTAATTTGGAAAGTCTTTTTGGCCCCAGGGAAAAAGCAAGACCGAAAGCACAGAACTATATATTTCAGTTGTTTCTTCCTTTATCCGCGAGGTCGCTCTCCGTGGTTTCAGTTACCGCAGTCTGAACATACTAAATGAAAAATCCCAGAAATAAAAACAATTCATACATGTTTAAATTGCACGTGGTTCTGAGTAGCGTGTTGAAATTCTCCACCGTCCTGCTCCACGGAATCTCGAGGGCATCTAACACCATGTACAATACCAGGAGGAAACGGGCTTCATTATTTTCCTTGGCAAACACTGGCCTGATGCATGCAAAACATCTGAATTTGCCACCCAGGCTTTTCCACCAAGTTGCATGTTTTTCAGATGCTTTGAAACAATAATTAAATACTGTAAAATATTTTAATAAGCAAAGCCATGTGGAATTTTTTAAGATGCTTTATGCGCTCAGCTTGTATTTTTTTGGATGTCATTTTTTGACAGCATTCAAATTCTTGTCCATGTGACATCAGTTTGTGGTTTATATGGTAGTGGTGCCTTCCAAAAGTCAAATCAACTTACTTGTGGGTGTATTGTCCTCTTAAATTATTCCCTTATTTACAGCTTTAGCCTATCCAATAAAGCCTTTTGTGGTAGGAATTGATGAAAAATGATCATTTTTGGTCTAAAGAAATTTTACTTCTATCCTAAAGCATTTTTTTTATGAAATCACATTTTTAATTTCTAAATTCCAGATTTGGTTCATTTCTGGTTCAATAACTGTTTTAACAAATGATTTAATTTCCTATTTTTAGGAATTTGTCAACTCATTTGTCTCAATTCTCACAGCTGAGATTTTGTCACTGGCTACTTGGTAGAGTTATTTCTCTTATAACTCACGAGTAGTTTGACACAAAATATACCCCTAGGGAAGCTAGTGATTTTTAGGGAGGTATGGTTGTCATGGTAAGAAGTAAATACATTTTTTTTTAAATTGAATTTACTGGGATGATATCGGTTCGCCAAACCATACAGGTTTTGAGTATACAACTCAATATAACAAACACCCTCTGCACGTGGCACCATGTGCCCTCTGTCCCAATCAAAGCCTCTTTGTGTCCCCAATCCCCCCTACCCCCTTTGCCCACCTCCACCTTGCCCCCAGCCCCCTGTCCCTCTGGCTATTGCCACCCTGTTGTCTGTGTCTGTGTATAGTATGTACATGTTTTCTGGCTAATCCCTTCACCTTCTTTCAAAAAGGATGTGGGGGTAAGTAGTGCATACATCTTATAGTGAAAACTATATTTTTGAAATTGGATTTAGCTCTCTCAGATCATCCATAATCTCTCTTTATACAGAATACCTTAGAACAGGGGTAGTCAACCTTTTTTACACCTACCACCCACTTTTGTATCTTTGTTAGTAGTAAAATTTTCTAACCACCCACTGGTTCCACAGTAATGGTGATTTATAAAGTAGGGAAGCAATTTTACTTTATAAAATTTATAAAGCAGAATTACAGCAAGTTAAAGCATATAATAATTACTTGCCAAGTACTTTATGTCGGATTTTCACTAAGTTTGGCAGAATAAATCTTTGTATTTTTATTTTTTTATGTATTATTTTACTTTTTACAGAGACAGAGCGAGAGTCAGAGAGAGAGATAGATAGGTACAGACAGACAGGAATGGAGAGATGAGAAGCATCAATCATCAGTTTTTCATTGGGGCACTTTAGTTGTTCATTGATTGCTTTCTCATATGTGCCTTGACCATGGGCCTTCAGCAGACCGAGTAACCCCTTGCTTGAGCCAGCAACCTTGGGTCCAAGCTGGTGAGCTTTTGCTCAAACTAGATGAGCCCACGCTCAAGCTGGCGACCTCGAGGTCTTGAACCTGGGTCTTCCACACCCCAGTCCGACATTCTATCCACTGCGCCACCGCCTAGTCAGGCAGAATAAATCTTTATATAATAACTTACTATAGTTAAATCTATCTTTTTATTTATACTTTGGTTGCTCCGCTACCGCCCACCATGAAAGCTGGAACGCCCACTAGTGGGCGGTAGGGACCAGGTTGACTACCACTGCCTTAGAACCATATTTTCCTCAATGGAAACTCCTTTTCATAAGTATTATTTTCAGTGATACTTCTTCAGTTAAAACATCCCTGTCTACCAATAGCCACAGGATTAGAGTTGAACCTTAAATGTCCAGTAGGTAGTGATTTCATTAAAGTTGAGTTAGATGCCTTTCCTGCTGTTCATCTGTTTACAGATTTAACTAAGATTGTTAGGACACCTTCTCTAAGACATTCCAATGAGGTGGCTCCAGCTGACTCAGACTCTAGCTTCTTAAACAGAATGCATGGGAGAGTGAACAGAGGTTCCCATTTGTGATATCTACTTCCAAAAGCCACAGTAGCTTCTCCCCAGGCATTTTTTCTCTGCATGAAATAACTAAATGCTAAAAACAACAACCACTGGGATCAAGTGACATGGACTGTACTTCAACCATTGTCTACTAGAGTTTACTTTATTATGTATTAGAGTGGAACTGATTGTCTCAAAGATTTATTCCCAAGATACCAGGGTTAATAGTGTTTTAATTTGTTGGTGTTGTCTTGTTATTCTGTTGGTTATAATGTACCTCATGAGTTGCTAATGTTCACATATCTGTTACCTTTAGAGCTCAAACCATTTGGCTTCACTTTTTTCTGGTTGAGAAATTCTTCATATTTAAAAAATACATTTACTTCCAAGTTTAATATAGAAAAATTAGAATACAAAGACAAGAAGAAAAATGGTCACCTAAAATTATATAATTCTCAAGATGATTAAAATGGAATGAATGTTAATTTACTCCGTAATTTGTTTTCTCATTGGGGTATATATCATGATATATTTTTAGGTCAATAAATATATATACTCATCATATTGATATGTCACAATCTATTTAATAGATGGGCATTTTGATTGTTTCTGATTTTACTGTTTTAAATAATATTACTATGAACATTTTTGGTTAATGATTTCTTTTCCTATATTATAATGTTGAGGTTTTTTGAGAATAGCAAGACTAGTAAGAAGAATCATAGGAAGGCATTGCATGTTCTCAACCAAACTAGAATAAGTTATATCCATGGGACAATGAGTTTTTAAATAAACTATAATAAAAAAAATTGAGGTCATTGTCTACCTTGCAGATCAAAAGAGACAAACACAAATTCATAAGTAACTTATGACATGGAAAAAGGCAAATTTTTACTAGTAATTAAATAAGTACAAAGTAATCTATGGCGAAAAAACAGTAAAACTGAAAATAAAACAAATTAGTTGGAATTTTTTTTTTAATTTTTTTATTGATTTTTAGAGAGAGAGGAGTGAGAGAGAGAGAGAGAGAAGGGGGAGGAGCAGGAAGCATCAACTCCCATATGTGCCTTGACCAGGCAAGCCCAAGGTTTCAGGCCGGCAACCTCAGCGTTCCAGGTTGACGCTTTATCCCACTGCACCACCACAGGTCAGGCAATTAGTTGGAATTTTAGAAACAAGTATATCATGGTAGCCTAGTAACTTGACTTTGTCCTTTTCTTTAAAGACTTTATTGATTTTACAGAGAAAGGAGAGAGAGAGAGATGGGGAGGGAAAAGTATCAACTGTTAGTTGCTTCACTTTAGTTGTTCATTGATTGATTGCTTGTCATATGTGCCCTGACTGAGCAAGCCCAGGGCTTGAATCAGGAGACCCCAGCCCTCCAGGCTGACGGTCTATCCACTGCGCCACCACAAGTCAGGCTTGGCTTTGTCTTTTGGAAAACTATCTAGTGCTACATAATAAGATCTTTTAAATAGTCTACAACTTGTAATACTCAATCTTTTCACTTTGGGTTATTTTTTCTTTGGTTACCCCAAAGAAACAGTCTGAAAGGAAAAAAATATAAATAAAGATTGATAATTGTAAAACATTTGAAGATACTCATGTTAATGAAAATGGAGAATGATTGTTTGCTTATATTTTTATGTAGTATTAAAAACCTTACTGCACGTGACCTCATTTGGTCCACAGTGAGGAAGCTGTGACACCGAAGTCACACAGCTGGGACTGGAAACTGGGAGTTGTGCTTAGGCAGGAGGAAGACCTGCGCTCAAGAGTCAGGAAGCCTGGCTCCATCTCCTGCATCTTCCAGTTGTGGGACTTCAGCCAGTAGTGTTCAGATCTGTAACTGGGTCACAATGCCCAGCCAGCCTCCTTAGCTCCCAGGTTTTGAGCAGTAAGCAGGATAATACATGTGGAAGTGGAGCTTCTTCTAGGAACCTGAGAGAGCAGTTATTTAAGTTTCAGCTTTCTGAAAATGAATCTTTAAATGAATCTTCAAATTGCAGACTGAGGCCATGGAGGTTTGAAACATTTTTAATTAGCAAGAGAGCAATGAAACCATAGTCCAATAAATAGCAGTAAGGGCCCAATTCAAAGGGGACAGAGTGGAGTTTAATTAAGGAACTAAAGTGCATTTGTTTGCACTGCATAGGAGCCAGGAAAGTGTAAATTCAGATCTGCTTGCTCTTTGTTTCACTGAAGAGATTATGCACATGTCAAAAAAACTTTTGAGCCTTGAGAGACTCAACCTGCCACGTGGTTGTGGTTTCCGGCTTCCCCATTCTTCCAGTGTCCTCCCTTTCACAGTACTCGCTGTGACATATGCTCAGATTTGGCTCCGGGAATGCCCCGCCCTGCCATGGAATCATCTGAAGTTCTTCCTCCATGTCCCCTCTTTTCTTCTAGTCATGCGAAATCAAGGCTGAGGGTATCTGTGACCTAGCCTACCTCACCCTGTGCTCCACAGCTCCTGGGGCACTCCCTTTCTGCATCATTAATGGGGGAGGGTGCACCTGGCAAAGAAACACACTGCAACCCTGGGCTGTAGCTACTAGAGGTCCCAACTCTAATACCTATTGAGGTTGACCTGGGCAAAACCCATCCTCAGATTGGTAACTAAGGGTTATGATTGAGAGAGCAGGAGAGTAGAAGGTTTGGGGTAGAATAAGGGGGCTTCAAACTGGTGCATCTCAGACTGCCATATGCTCTGGCTGGGCTCTGTGTCAAAGTTAATGATAATCGGAAGAGCAACAACAGCGTGTGTGTGTGTGTGTGTGTGTGTGTGTGTGTGTGTGTGTGTGGTTCTTCGTCCCCTTCCAAGTGCGTCCTATCCATTGTCTGATTTGATCATGAGCCCCACCTCCCCAGACTTGCCTTCGATTGGACCCAAATTCAGAACATTTCTAAATCTGGGTGACTTAGACCTCAAACTATCGTGATATCTCTAGAGAAGATCAAATGCCACCCGGGCTTCATCAGATTCAACATCTTACTGTATGTTGTGTCTTATATTTTCTTTGATACCTTTTATAGAAAACTATTTTATATAATCCTTTCAGCAATCCTGTGAGGAAACTATTCTTAACTCTATTGACTTAAGCAATGTCTAAACCTGTAAAAAGTTTTTATGGGTTTATTTAAGCCAAACTGACGATAATTGCCAGGAAGCGAAATCTCATCAGTTTGGAGAAAATGCTCCCGAGAAGGGCAGTTTTACTGCTTATTTTATACATTACAATCAAAAGAAGAGACAGAGGGAGTTACGTGAAATTCATGGGCAGTAGATTAGAGAGGCAGGTGAAAGCACAGTGGGGAAATCTCAGAGACTGGATAAAGAGTAAAACGAAGAGACAGGTGCTTCTCTACCCTGGTGAGTGAGGATAGTTAATAATTAACATTTATAGCACACAGATAGTATGCCAGCAACAAGCTAACGAGGGGTCCTGGGGCCTCAAATTCTGACGGGAGATTGTGCCCCCCGAGGGGTCTGGAAAACGGGGATTACTCTGACATTCCAAAGGTAGGTTATCGTAGATGCAAAAAGACATTAGACAAGCTTACTTAAGGTAAAGATTGATATTTGTCAAGGAAGCTACAGACCTAGGGTGTGACTACCGCCATGACTTGCTTTTAGTTCAGAATTTTTATGTGGTTACTTTTGGTCTCTGAGTTTGTTGGGTCAACAATGCAGGCCTCTCCTCAGCTTGGCCAGTTTAATATTTGCCCCCTTTTCATCCACAGCCCCATTTTACAGAATAGAACACATGTTAATAATTTGCCCAGGCTCACAGAACGAGTAAGCTGCAAAGCAGGTTTTAAACTCACGTTTGCTTGACTACAAAACCCATGCTCATCCTACTCCTGTGCAAACTGAAGGGAGTTTTTCTGGGCCAGAGAGCTAGGATAAGGTAGGGATTTTTGCGAGATTTTTTTAGGGACCTGGAATAGAAGTACACCACCAACTTAGTGGTTTCTGAGCCACTTCCTGCTAAGTGACAGTTATAGACGAGGTCCCTGAATGTCAGTGCATTCTGCTTCTACACACAGGGAAGCAGGGATTTTTTTCTTTAACAGGTTTTATTTTCCACAGAGAGACTCCTTTTTCTGACAGCCACTTTCCTTCCAAAGCTTAGAGCACTATTTGCTCTTTAGAAGGGAGTAAAAGTTCCAGCAAGGAAGTTTTCAACTGACTGGTCCCTTTGCAGTTCAAATGTCATTCAAAATGATATATATTTTTTGTTTGCTTCTATTTTATTTGTTTCCCTTTTGAAGAAAATCAACCGTAAATTTGAGAAAAATAAAAACAAAATATCTTCCTAAACCAGAAAAACCCACTACTTGGCCATCTAAAAAACTTTTGTTTGTTTGTTTAAACATATCAGGAGTGACATAAAATCCACACAAAGACCCATGATTAAGATGTAGTTAGCTCTGGTCAGGTAGCTCAGTTGGTTAGCGCGTCATCCCAGTACACCAACATTGTGGGTTTGAACCCTGATCAGAAAACATACAAGTCAATGAGGGCATGGTTGAATGGAGCAACAAACTGATGTTTCCCTCTCTTTCTCTCTCCCCCCTTCCTCTTTTTCTCTAAAATCAATTTAAAAAGAAAAGATAAAAAGGTAAAAAGAGATTCAGTTAATTAAAACCCCAAAGTTCAGAGATTAGCTATTAAATGCTTTTAGAGTAGTTCCTTCTGGTAGTTTCTGAACTGTTTTTGAAAACCAAGCACGCTCCACCCCCCCCACCTCTAAAATCAATAAATAAAATTTTAAAAGGAAGGAAGGAGGGAAGGAAGGGTGGAGGGAGGAAGGAAGGGAAGGGAAGGGAAGGGAAGGGAAGGGAAGGGAAGGGAAGGGAAGGGAAGGGAAGGGAAAGGAAAGGAAAGGAAAGGAAAGGAAAGGAAAGGAAAGGAAAGGAAAGGAAAGGAAAGGAAAGGAAAGGAAAGGAAAGGAAAGGAAAGGAAAGGAAAGGAGGGAGGAAGGAAGGAAGAAAGGGAGAATGGAAGGGAGGGAAGGAGGGAGGGAGGGAGGGAGGGAGGAAGGAAGGAAGGAAGGAAGGAAGGAAGGAAGGAAGGAAGGAAGGAAGGAAGGAAAAAGAAAGAAGGAAAGAAAGAAAGAAAAAGAAAGAAAGAAACCCTATATGTTAGTTTCAAAAACAGGGGGGAAAAATACCAAGCACTTATTGGGGAAGCAGTTAACAAGATCATAACAAAGTTTCCACAGAAGACTAACAAAGCCTGGAGTTTATTCTGGATCTCTCCCTACAGGGAAAAGAAACAGCCAAAAGAGAGAAAAAGAACTCCACATCTGTGGACAAATTAAGCTCTGGTGGGCACTCGTGCACAGGTGGCAGCAGCTCCTTGGTTCAAAAATGCTGTGACTGGGATCAGAGCCCTTTTCCATAAAGGCAATAGTGTTGAGCAATATAATTCCACCACCTGAATCTTATTATATATTTTCTGGTTTGCTTAGTTTTTTAAATGGCTTTCTTTTCTTTTTCTTTTTTTTTTTTTTTTTTTTTTTTTTTTTTTTTTTTTTTTTGCATGTGGTAAAATCTACATATAATGAAATATCCACTTTTTAAAAAAGATTTGATTTATTAACTTTAGAGAGAGGAGTGAGAGAGAAAGAGAAAGAGGAGGCGGAGAGAGGAACAGGAAACATCAACTTGCTTCTCCTCTTGGAAACCTCAACCTTTCAGGTCAATGCTTTATCCATTGCGCCACCACAGGTCAGGCTGGAATATCCATCTTAAGTGTACATTCAGTGACTTTCAGCAGGGATGCAAATACCTGTGTCCCTCTAACCCAGGGGTCCCCAAACTTTTTACACAGGGGGCCAGTTCACTGTCCCTCAGACCATTGGAGGGCCGGACTATAAAAAAAAACTATGAACAAATTCCTATGCACACTGCACATATCTTATTTTAAAGTAAAAAACAAAACAAAACAGGAACAAATACAATATTTAAAATAAAGAACAAGTAAATTTAAATCAACAAACTGACCAGTATTTCAATGGGAACTATGCTCCTCTCACTGACCACCAATGAAAGAGGTGCCCCTTCTGGAAGTGCGGCGGGGGCCGGATAAATGGCCTCAGGGGGCCGCATGTGGCCCACGGGCCATAGTTTGGGGACCCCTGCTCTAACCCCTATCAAGACATACAACATTGTCACCTGGAGGCAATTGCTGTTCTGACTTAGTAAGTTACTTTTCCTATTCGGGGACTTCATATAGTTTGTTTTGTGTGTGTAAGATTTCTTCGACTCTGCACAATGTTTTCTTTTATTATCCATGTTGCATATATCAGTAGTCCATTCCTTTTGTTGTCAAGTGGTATTCCATTATATAAGTATTCCCCAGTTTGGGGCTTTTGTAAGGTGTTTTTGGTGTGGATTTTATTTGTTTGTTTGTTTTTGTTATCTATTTTCCTATTGATGGACACTTGGTTATTTCCAGCTTTTGTCCAAATAAAGTTGCTAAGGATATTCTTGTACAGTCTTTTTGTAGGTACATGTTTCCATTTCTCCTGAGTAAATATCTATGAATGCAGTTGCTGAGCCATAGGGATGGTGTTTAGTTTTCTAAGAAGCTACCAGGTATTTTTCCCCTCCAAGGCAGTTGGACTATTTTACCCCTCCACTGTCAACATATGAGAACACTTGCAGCCATTAGATGTTATCAGTTGCATCTCATTTACGTGTGTTTTGTTGTTGTTGTTGTTTGTTTATTTTTAGTGAGGGGGGAGGAGATAGACTCCCGCATGTGCCCCAACCAGGATACACCTGCAACCCCCATCTGGGGCTAAAGCTCAAATCAACTGAGCTATCCTCAGTGCCCAGAACCAACACTAGAACCAACTAAAGCTGGCTGGGGAAGGGGAAAAGAGAGGGAAGGAGAAGAAGGAAGAAAGGGAGAGAGGGACGGGAAGAGAAGCAGGTGGTTGCTTCTCTTGTGTGCCCTGACCGGGAATCAAAGTCGGGACATTCACAGTCAGACATACATGAGTCTGACGCTCTGTCCACTGAACAAACCTGGCAGGGCATCAATTTAAATTTTAATTTGCATTTCTCTCATGACTAATAACCCTGAGCACTTCTTCATGTGTTTACTGACCATTTGTGTATCTTCCTTTATGAAGTGATAGTTTAAATCTTTTGCCCATTTTTAAAGATCTTTTTGTCTTTTTATTATTGAGTTGTCATGTTCTTTATATATCTTCATATAGTATACAGATATATGTATGAGACCACCCCCTCCCCCAGGAGTGGGGTCACAGCTACTTGATCTCTTTGGCTAAAATGATGCCAGGAATTGTGCTTTGTTTAGTACAATTCTATATCCCCAGTGCCTCTGATGGCCCTGGCACATAGTAGTAGCTATTAAAAAAAACAAAATACTGCAAGGCCAAAAGCTTTTCAGAAAGAAAGGATTTATTGAGCCATATGCTCACCAGAAAAAGAAACAGGGCCTGGGACATACTGTCTAAAGCACTAGCAGCAGGACTGGCTGGAGAAGATGAACTTGTCCTCTGTCCAGGAGCTGAAGGGCTCTTTTATACAATGGGTTTGGGGGAGAAAGATATAAGTTGTTTTGAAAGAATTTACACTAGCTATAAGGGGGAAGTTCTGGGATAGGTGCATAGGCTCTAAGGAAGAAATACTTCCTACTTCTGGATTGGTTATGGAAAACAGTCTGGAAAGTTCTCACATAAGCAGGATGTGGTGGCATCTGCTGGTTGGCTTTTTTTTTTTGGTAGATAGCATCCTGGAAGTTGATTCAAAATTTCAGTATACATTCAGGAATGCAAACAGTCTTTTGTTGGTTTTGGCCTGTGGCTCTTACTTGATTAACCTCTATGTCTTCCTCCTGCCTACCCCTGTAATTTAATTTAGGACATCTCAGGGTTTTTTTGTTTTGTTTTGTTTTTTGGTATTTTTCTGAAGCTAGAAACGGGGAGAGACAGTCAGACAGACTCCCGCATGCGCCCGACCGGGATCCACCCGGCACGCCCACCAGGGGCGAGGCTCTGCCCACCAGGGGACGATGCTCCGCCCCTCGGGGGCATCGCTCTGTCGCGACCAGAGCCACTCCAGCGCCTGGGGCAGAGGCCAAGGAGCCATCCCCAGCGCCCGGGCCATCTTTGCTCCAATGGAGCCTCGGCTGCGGGAGGGGAAGAGAGAGACAGAGAGGAAAGAGAGGGGGAGGGGTGGAGAAGCAGATGGGCGCTTCCCCTGTGTGCCCTGGCCGGGAATCGAACCCGGGACCCCTGCACGCCAGGCCGACGCTCTACCACTGAGCCAACCGGCCAGGGCCTCAGTATTTTTTCGTATTTGAGCTCATTTACATACCTCTACTGAAGTAATCAATGAATGAACAGATGAACTGACTTTCTGGCCTGATATCCAGGCTCAGTGTTCTCAAATTTCATGGTATTGACTAACAAGGAAATAGAGAAAAGCTCATGTGATAAGCTCATGTTACCCTTGAGCTATAATGTACACATGGCACAAAAGACTCAGATACCATGAGGGCATTTGTTCACCAGGGAAAATACTGCTGGAGTATCTCATGGACTAGCCAAATTTGTCCCCATTTATGAACCCTCGACTGAAAGTCACCACTACTATCTAACTTGCGGCATTCTGCGACTATATGCTGCTCTTCCAAGTCTTGGCTTCTCACCGGGCTTACTTAATAGATGATCAAAACATCTAGCTTTGGAGGGTTTTAGGCAACCCAGCTGATTCCAGCTTTCAACATCTTCCTCTTGGCTCCCTCAAACACTGCCCATTCCCTGCCTGACTGGCCCCTTTGCTGGGGGCTCTGCACCTCCCTAGCAGGCCTGCCCCACCCCAGGGCAAGCAGGGAGCTCCTTCCCCCTTGGTCTCGAGTGAGTTTCCTGGTCCTAACCAGCTGGCTCCAGCCTCTCCTGTTGGGAGTATACATTGAAAAGTCATCGGCAGCATTTACATTGCTAGAGAACTTGCCATTTACAGAACTTGTTCACATCCATTATCTCACATAGCCTCCGAATAGTCCTGCTTGTATCCCCTTTTGTTTGTTCTTCCCAAAGGAGGCAGCAGAAGGAGATGATTCAATTTGCTCCAGAATGTAAAAGTTGCCTTTATGTGGCCTAGGGTTTGCTAAGACTCTTTGGGTCTTACTCCGAGAACACTGGTGTTTTCTTAACTCTGATGAGTATACATGTGTAGTGTTTAAAAGGCTCCACAGATTTTTATAGTTCAGCAACTTGGATTACATCTGCCATAAGAAATTTAATTGCCACACCAAAAACATATGTGGGCTTTTTATTTAACTACCAGTCTCGGTGCCCTCTATCTTACCATCTTTGGATCGCATGTCATTAAAGATTCTTTTTACCGATAACTGCACATTTTTAAATGTCATGGAACCAGAACTTTCACACTGGGGCAATAATCATCTTGTTCAAATGATACATTCAGGATTATGGCAGGTATTCTTTTTTTTTTTTTTTTTTGTATTTTTCTGAAGCTGGAAACGGGGAGAGACAGTCAGACAGACTCCTGCATGCGCCCAACAGGGATCCACCCAGCACGCCCACCAGGGGCGACGCTCTGCCCACCAGGGGGCGATTCTCTGTTGCAAACAGAGCCACTCTAGTGCCTGGGGCAGAGGCTAAGGAGCCATCCCCAGCACCTGAACCATCTTTGCTCCAATGGAGCCTCGGCTGCGGGAGGGGAAGAGAGAGACAGAGAGGAAGGAGAGGGGGAGGGGTGGAGAAGCAGATGGGCGCTTCTCCTATGTGCCCTGGCCGGGAATCGAACCCAGGACTTCTGCACGCCAGGCCGACGCTCTACCACTGAGCCAACTGGCCAGGGCTATGGCAGGTATTCTAAAGGCTGTGCCTGAGGTAGAATTAAATAATGTTACTCTCTAGGCCAGTTATCAATGAGGAGTTTCAGTTAGGGAAGACTATGAATGCCTCTGTTATTTTATTATTTTATTATATTTATACATATTGTGTTTCTTATCTTATTAACTATTGTATTTGATCTTGACTTTTTTTTGTAGGAGAGCCAGCAGAAATCCACCAATGTCATCTATCAGGCCCACCACGTGAGCAGGAACAAGAGAGGGCAGGTAGTTGGACAAAAGGGAGGATTCCGAGGATGTACCGTGTGGCTGACAGGTATGCCGGGTTGAGATAGATATTTTTAAGTCAAAAATTGGTGTTTGACACACAATTTTAAGAAAATCAGTGTAATATAATTATGTGTTTAACATTAGAAGGAGGCTGAGAACCCTGGGTGTGAATCCTAACTCTACTCTCACTGAGAAATAGGACTCTGATGAAGTCATAGAATGTCTCTGGCTCTCGGTTTTCTCCTCTTTGTCAGGAAAAGAAGGGACAGATTGACGGTGACATTCTCTTTTGGCTTAAAGAACTCCATAATTCTCAATTTTGTGCCTAAATACATTTACCAGCAGTTATAAAAGGGGCTTTTCTAACTTGACCTCAAGCATCAAGTTTTGGATGTTTAGAGATATTTTTTATTGTTTTATGATACATTAGCATTCTAGGATACTATTTTACTTAATGTCTTAATGTAAAAAAAAACCCAAAAACAAACATTAAACTTTGTTCAGGAAGGAAAACTGGTGATTTCTATTTAGCTGACGATTGCCCCTTATAAATAGAAATAACTCACTCCCACTGAGGTAACCAATGAATCTCTCTTTTCTTGCATTTTATAGCCACAGAATGTCAAAGCGAAGGGTTAGTGAAAGAATTGGAACTAGTCCTGGGCTGTTACCTTATACTTTGAATACAATGTTAAGGACATTGATTCCTGGGAATATGTCTGATGTAACTTGGACTCAAAAGGAAAAACCAAGTTCATTTTACACACATAATATTTCAAACAGAGATGACCCTAGATATGAATATATGTTTATAAAGGTTATGAAATTAACTTATGTGTTACTATCTGTTTTTTCCTGAAAATAATTCTAATGATTATGGCAGGCAGGGACCTGCCTGGCCTCTTTTCTTGATATTCTAAGTAATTCCCATTTCCTTCTAAATCGTCCTCATTCTTCTTTTTCAAGTGTTTTTTCTTTCTAGTTGACTGCGGCACTTGCTCTTGGTTTCCCTTCTCATTCCTCCCAGGCCCAACAGCGTTCCCCAGCTTCCGGGTTGTAGACAGTGGGCAGGGAACCTGCTATATTCCAGAAGGCAGCGTTCCCCTGTCACGATTCCTGACATGTTTCTCGCAGCTCCCTCTGAGAGACGTAAAGGGCAGCAGAAGATAAAACACAGCTGTGTTCCAGATGTTTCTCTCTTGCTACGTGCTTATCTTCGTGAGGTGTTTGCCTTCGTGTATTTGCCCAACTTTTGAATCGGGATATCCACTCAGAGTCCATTTTTCCTAACGTAGAACACCTTTGAAAAATGAAAAGGAACAGGTGGAAGAAGGGAAAAATACAAAGACTATACAATCCTCTGTCTTTTCTTACTCTTAGAAACATAATCTATTCCTACTTTATTTTTTTATTCTCATATTGCAGAGGTAGGATATTGGCCCAGCTTACCAGAAGAAACCAAATACTTCTAATCCAGAGTCTTGGATTTGAACCCCAGCTCCACCGCATGGACTGTGATTTTGAACAAGCCAGTTAACCTCTCTAAGGAATAAACACAGAACCTGCCTCATGAGAGGTGTAGGTAGAACTAAATGAAATAGAGTAGACATGCACTTAGCACAGTGCCTAGTCCATGGTAAAGCTCTCGATAAATGTAATTAGCGTCACTCCAATGTATTAAAATAAATAGGACAACGATCAAGCTTAATAGAATAACTTTGATTTAGCTCTTAGTTTCCTGAGAGCTGAAACAAAATCAAAGGAAATTTCTATTATTTCTCTTACTTTCTGAAGAGAGAGAACATACCAGAGATTCACGAGTCCCATTTCTCCTATCCCACAACCAGACTGAAATTCGAATAAATGGGTTACATAATAGACAAAGTTATTTAATAGACAATGTCATCAATGATGATGTATAGAGATTGCCAACACATTCTTCATGTAGCCACTTCTTCTAATGATCTTATTTTAAAACTGGGGGCATGACTTTAAAACATAACTAAAATATGGGAAATATTTGTTTACCTTTCATGTATTACTTATCTTTCCAATCTCCTTTTCTTTCTGTCCTTTGTCCCTGCTTTTCTCATACTTTTTTCTCCTTTCCATCTGCTGTCTTCTCTTTAGTAATCTCTTGACCTGCTTCTCTTTACCCCTAACTTTTTCTCTTCCATGCCCAGGTGCTATCTGACAGTAGCTTGGCATGACGGAATATTCTTCAGGTTCTGAGATCTTTGGGATAACTGAATTTTTAGAGTGCTACTTTTCCAGGGCAATTTAGAATTTGGGCTTTTAAGTAATTTTGGAAGATTGCATTTCTTTCCCTTTCTCTTTATGTTCCCCTTCATATAGAGATTACCAAGTGTGTTCCCAGCCATTGTGCTGTGAAACCACGGTAAAAGTACACGGTTAACTCTGTTCTCATATAAGGACTCCAAACACCCAAGAGTGCATGGCCGCTCTAAATACTGCCTAGCTCAGGACGCTTGGCTGCCTTCATGTTTCGAAAGTCATTGAAGAAAAATTTCGATAACAAAGGACAGTATGTGGGCTCTGTTCTCAGAGGGTTGTTTAGCAGCATCCGCAAGGGATGGCTGTTCCCTCCCCTTGAGTTGGTCGTTGTCATAGGAAGATATTAGAACAATCCCACTGGATCTTTTTTTTTCCCCCCAGAGAAGCCAAAATCTGGATTTTTGTGTGCAACTTTCTAATATTTAAAATACTCTGCAGGCAAAACAGAACATAGCAAGAACCAAATGCAGCCCCCATAAGATTCACCCGTTTATGAACCTCCCTTGCTTTGAAAGGCTGTCGTCCTAATAAGGGGCAAATAGTTATTTCAAGATTTGAAAGAAATGCAAGTACTTGACTTGTAGTAAACTATCCTTTCTCTAGATTTTAAGGGTTTTGATCTGAGGTCAATCAAGTGATGAGAATAGGGTGTAATTATACTTAAATTAGGTAAAAATTAGGATCAGGTCACAATTAAGATCAGGTTTCAATTTGTCATCTTACAAGGGACAATGCCTGTCTTGTCTTGCGTGTTCTGCACAGGTCTCTCCGGTGCCGGGAAAACAACAATCAGCTTTGCCCTGGAAGAGTACCTCGTCTCCCAAGCCATCCCTTGCTACTCCTTAGATGGGGACAATGTCCGTCATGGCCTTAACAAAAACCTTGGGTTCTCTCCCGGAGACAGAGAAGAAAATATCCGCCGGATTGCCGAGGTGGCCCGGTTGTTTGCCGAGGCCGGTCTGATCTGCATTACCAGCTTCATCTCTCCTTTCACAAAGGTGAACGGATTTGGCATCACGGTTCCCATACACCGCAGGTGCTCTCAGACCGCCGGGGGAAGTGGGCAGAGCACAGAGGAACGTAAACTCCCAGTTTCCCCCACCGTTTCTTCCTCCCCTCACTTGCTCCCTCATTTCCTCTATTTAATATTGGTCAGATAAAGAGAGTTCCTTCATTTCCAGATGCCCTGGCACGAGACGACATGAAACCTCCCATATTCACAATTGTAAGGTCCACTTAGCCCAAGCTGAAAGAAGGAAAATGTTAAGGACAATTCTAAAGCTCTTCTATACCAGGGGTCCCCAAACTACGGCCCACGGACCACATGCAGCCCCCTGAGGCCATTTATCCGGCCCCCGCCACACTTCCGGAAAGGGCACCTCTTTCATTGGTGGTCAGTGAGAGGAGCATAGTTCCCATTGAAATACTGGTCAGTTGGTTGATTTAAATTTACTTGTTCTTTATTTTAAATATTGTATTCGTTCCCATTTTGTTTTTTTACTTTAAAATAAGATATGTGCAGTGTGCATAGTGATTTGTTCATAGTTTTTTTTTTAGTCCGGCCCTCCAATGGTCTGAGGGACAGTGAACTGGCCCCCTGTGTAAAACGTTTGGGGACCCCTGCTCTATGCTTTCATCTCTCCAAACACTCAGAAAGCTGCACTTGCTGAAAGAAAACAGCAGTTCCCTTCCAGAGCATCATGTTTTGTGTGTTCACCGTTAAAATCACCCAGCCAGAGTGTCACTCTTGTTTTAAAATGAGATTTCTGTGAGTTTGACATGAGACACTCTGTACTTTGAATGAAATGCACCCATGTTGCCAGTCCTGAACTTAGCAGAGATTCTGAGAGCTGTGTTTACTAAATCAAAGTTTCCAGACTTTCTCTGAAGGAAAACTTCCCTGCCACCTGTGCGGAGAGCACAGACCCTATTCTTCTCTTTAGGCCATGGGACACCTGAGCACACAATGTTTTGTGATGAAGGATGTTGTTATGAAACCTTTTCCGATATTCTTTTTTTTGTATGTGTGACAGAGACAGAGACAGACAGAGAGAGGGACAGACAGACAGGAAGGGAGAGAAATGAGAAGCATCAATTCTTCATCCCAGCTCCTTAGTCTCCTTAGTTGTTCATTGGTTGTTTTTCCATATGTGCCTTGACCGGGGCGGGGGCCGGCACAACAGAGCAAGTGACCCCCCTGCTCAAGCCAGCGACCTTGGGCTCAAGCTCGTGAGCCTTACTCAAACCAGATGAGCCCGTGCTCAAGGTGGCGACCTTGGGGTTTTGAACCTGGGTCCTCCACATCCCAGTCTGATGCTCTACCCACTGTACCACTGCCTGGTCAGGCTTTTCTGATGTTCTTATGTGAAATTTTCCCCCCAGGATCGAGAGAATGCCCGTAAAATCCATGAATCAGCCAGACTGCCGTTCTTTGAAGTATTTGTTGATGCGCCTCTCAACATCTGTGAAAGCAGGGACGTAAAAGGCCTCTATAAGCGAGCCCGCGCTGGGGAGATCAAAGGTATGAGAGCCACACAGCAGCACCTTTGCCACTTCTGTCTATCACCAGTGCTTCCTGGCCCGTCCCTAGAAACCTATTGGAAGTTTCAAAAGCTGTTCTCCAAAATTGCATGTAGCGTACATAACTTTTTATTGCACCATAATATCTACAGCATGCCTATTGGCTAATTAAAATGTGGGCTCATATATTTCAAGAACTGTCACCTCAGCAACAAGCAATAAAGTTCAGGGAACTAATGGATAAGTATACATGGGTGTGTGTAAAAGTGTGTCTGAATTTCTCCATCTTCTTGTCTTCTTCTTTTTTTATTCTAAGCAGCTGCAGGGGGCTTGGACAGACTTCATGGATCAGTAGGGACTTTATTGAAAATACAGCTGTAAAGTTTCTTACGTATGGCTAGAGATTGAGGATGACTGGTCGAACTTTTCTGTGTATCATCTCAATTCTCAGTTTAACACATTGTCCCGACATGTGTTATGCCTTATTGATTGAAAAGATGGTCCTGTCGAGGTAGATGTGATTTTCGCCCTTCTGCCTCACAGGATTTACAGGCATCGATTCTGATTATGAGAAACCTGAAATGCCCGAGCTCGTGCTTAAAACCACCTTGTCCACAGTGAGTGACTGTGTCCAGCAGATTGTGGAACTTCTGCAAGAGCAGGTGGGTAGACTGGTTGTCTCTTTGTTCTTTTTCAAATTTAATAAGATGATGAAAGATCATCTACTTATTAAAACATTCTTTTTATAGTTTTCATTTCAAATTGTTACCAATTCTGCTTCATTTCAGAACATTCTACCGCATACTATAATGAAGGGCATCCATGAGCTCTTTGTGCCGGAAAACAAACTGGACCAAGTCCGAGCTGAAGCTAAAGCTCTCCCTTCGTTGTCAATAACCGAGGTAAGAGGGTGCAGATGGGCCAAAGGATGTTAGGCTTCATATCAGTCATTATAACCCATCTACAGTTATTCTTAATACCATACTTCCCTATGTATAAGATGCTCCCATGTATAAGATGCACCATAATTTGAGGGCCCAAAATTTGAAAATAAAAATGTATTACATAAAGTTATTGAACTCAAGTTTTATTCATCATAAAATTTATACAACTCCTCATCACCGTCAAAACTCCCATCCATTAGCTTGTCCTCCTCTGTGTCTGATGAGGAATCACTGTCTTCAACAAGGAGCTCAAAAACAAGCGCAAAAAAGCAGGAAACACAAGTAAAAAAACTACAACCACTGTATAAGACGCACCCGTTTTTAGACCCCAATTTTTCAAAAAGGGTGCGTCTTAAAAATGGGTGAATACAGTAATATGGATTATATGAATAAGGGAAATGCAATACTCATAAAAAAAACCCACTTTATTTTGGCAAAATTTTTTAACCTTTTCTCCAATCAAATTTGACACTAAGAGTTGCCACAAGGCAGCTGATCACTGTCATATGCAGAGGCATTCCAGGAAGGTAACTTCTGTATTTATATAGAATAATTTTACATGATTATCTTTATATCATTGGTTATACCAATGTGCAGGCAATGGGAAATCATTGTTCGCAACTTCTAGAAGATTGTTTGTCCAGGACACAAGTACTTCTTAGGCAATCAGGAAAAAATTGGAAAAAACAATAAGCAATCTTGAATTAAAGTGATACAAGTGCCTGGATCTTTTTCTATTCTGCAAATCATATTCATCCCTCATCAGGGAGTGTCCAGTCTGAAGGGAGAGAGAGATGGCATTTGTTTTACTGCCTGCGAGATAAGAGACGCAACCCCAGATCTGCATACACCTTAGCTGTTTGACGGGTCAGTGTTAGTTGGTGACCATGTTTTCATTGGTATCTTTTTGTTTTCTATTCAAACCTTAGCCATTTTTAGAAGAGAATAAATTGAGAACCTACTCATGAAGACTCTATACTCTTTTTGTTGTTGTTGTTGTTGTTACAGAGACAGAGCGAGAGACAGAGAGAGGGACAGATAGGGACAGACAGGCAGGAAGGGAGAGAGATGAGAAGCATCAATTCTTCATTGCATCTCCTTAGTTGTTCATTGATTGCTTTCTCATATGTGCCTTGACTGAGGAGCTACAGCAGGGCAAGTGACCCCTTACTCAAGCCAGTGACCTTGGGCTGCAAGCCAGCAACCTTGGGATTTAAACCAGCAACCTTTGGGCTCATGCCAGAGACTATAGGGTCATGTCTATGATCCCATGCTCAAGCCAGCGACTCAGCATTCAAGCTGGTTAGCCTGCACTCATGCTGGTGACCTTGGGGTTTCAAACTTGGGTCCGCTGCATCCCAGTTCAATGCTCTATCCACTGCACGAACACCTGGTCAGGCAAGACCCTATACTATTAATAAGTCATGACAAATTTATGCACAGAACCCCTTATTCTGCAAAATAAATTCTGAGTGATCCAATGCTCCAAGCAAATTAGAAACATAATTATAATTACAGTGTAAAATTATAGTTCCAGTAACAAAATGAGCTTCAAGGTAAAAAAATAAATTAAAACTTCAAATAATCTAACGATTAACTTGTTTTTAGTCCTAGGAATGTCAGGAAAGGTTTCAGAGCAGAAGCTGGGTTTTGAAAGATGAATAAGGGGTTTTTTGTTTTTTGTTTTTTTTTCGTTTTTCCAAAGCTGGAAACGGGGAGGCAGTCAGACAGACTCCCACATGCGCCCGACCGGGATCCACCCGTCACGCCTACCAGGGGGCGACGCTCTGCCCACCAGGGGGTGATGCTCTGCCCCTCTGGGGCATTGCTCTGCCGCGACCAGAGCCACTCTAGCGCCTGGGGCAGAGGCCACAGAGCCATCCCCAGCGCCCGGGCCATCTTTGCTCCAATGGAGCCTCGCTGCGGGAGGGGAAGAGAGAGACAGAGAGGAAGGAGAGGGGGAGGGGTGGAGAAGCAAATGGGCGCCTCTCCTGTGTGCCCTGGCCAGGAATTGAACCCGGGACTCCTGCACGCCAGGCCAACGCTCCACCGCTGAGCCAACCGGCCAGGGCCTGAATAAGGGTTTTTAGGTGGGAAAGAAGATAAGCCTGAAAACACATGTGTGTTTAGATCAGTGGTAGTCAACCTGGTCCCTACCGCCCACTGGTGGGCGTTCCAGCTTTCATGGTGGGTGGTAGTGGAGCAACCAAAGTATAAATAAAAAGATAGATTTAACTATAGTAAGTTGTTTTATAAAGATTTATTCTGCCAAACTTAGTGAAAATCTGACATAAAGTACTTGGTAAGTAATTATTATTATATGCTTTAACTTGCTATAACTCTGCCTTCTAAATTTTATAAAGTTACTTCCCTACTTTATAAATCACCATTACTGTGGAACCGGTGGGCGGTTAGAAAATTTTACTGCTAACAGAGATACAAAAGTGGGCGGTAGGAATAAAAAGGTTGACTACACCTGGTTTAGACTGTACATTGACTGGCATTGGTGAATAGATTCCCTTGCTAAGAAATTGGGAATTTTATTTCAGAGTCAGTGGTTTGCCCAATTCAGTCAACTAAATAGTACATTTGGTGAAGAATTATAGCCAAACCAGAATTTTTGTGGGGAAAAGAAAAGAATGAACAGTGAATGTTCAACACAGTTGCATACCATTAGGAAAGCGACAGCCTGAAGTATTCAAATAAATCATCTCAATTTGAAATGTTTTCACCACTCCCCCGTAGGAAAGTTCTAGACTCCAACTTATCTGGCCCCAAGATCATGGGTCAGCATAACATATGGGAACACTAAAGACATAAAAGGTTCTTCCTTCTTCTTCCTGTCAAATGAATAAGAAAAGATTGCCCGGGGCCAGATGGCTGAGCAACAGAGCTGATGGAAATGTTCACCTGCTTTTCCTTCCTATTTTGCAGCTGGATCTTCAGTGGGTCCAAGTTTTGAGTGAAGGCTGGGCCACTCCCCTTAAAGGTTTTATGCGAGAGAAGGAATATTTGCAGGCTATACACTTTGGCACCCTGCTAGATGGTATGCTTTTTTGTTTCTTACTCTATTATTATTATTAATTGTTGTTATTTGGCCAATTCAATGAAATTTCCCAAATCATAACAGTTTCTGTTATTTTTTTTCTGAATGGTGTATTCAACACAACAGCTGTAGGACAGCTATCAGAGTATTAGGGGAAGAGGACTTGCTCTGGACTCAGAAATCCTAGAGTTCGTGACCTACTTCTGCCACACATTTTTGTGGCTTTGGAAAAGTCACTTAATTTGTTGGAGCTTTAGTTTTTATTATCAGCGTTACCTTTCATTTATATAATTAAATGTTGATTCACTAAATAGATTTCTAGACACTGGACCATTCTGACCATTGGTTTTGTTTATTTCCTCCCTTTTCTGTCAGCCTTCCATCTCCAGGTGGTTCCCAGAGCTTTCTCCAAACACATTACCAAGCCTCTGAACTCCCCTTTCTTGCCACTCTCTGTTATTAAAGAGAAAAATCTTCCTCATAGTCTTCATAAGAGCAAGAAAAGCTATTCCTTGGTTTGTCAATCTTATTGTGAAAATATTTAGATCACTTATGGTGTGTCCAATGCTGTTATGGATAAGCTTCCCTTTTAAGGATCTTTCTGGTTAGCCTCAAAGGATTATCGATTAATTAAAACCAAGGACCTGAAGGTTTTCCCTGCACACAAAGCCAAGAGATGGATAAGTCTATTTCACCTCCATCTGCCCCTTGTTGGCTGGGATATTCAGAAGGCAGCAGTCAGAAGCATTGTTGCTAGATGCTAGGACCATCTGGGTAACCGGGATGAACCCAACACTTGTTGCTGACCTGCAGGGCACCATTCATCCTCCAGGATGTTCAGTCAAGCATCAATCACTGCAGCAGCTACTTTCCTTGGTGGGTGCTAACGTCTCAATATTCATGCCTGTACATGAAATTCATAGGATGACTTCATCCACTAAAGTCTAACAAGGGAGCAATAGATTCCCAAGTGGGGAATGGGAAGAGGTGAATGTCCTTTTCTGGGGACAACTTTCTGGGAACAAGCTGAATGGCTTTTAGAGTACTGATCTGGTCAAGGTCGGAAGCATGTATATTAAGAAAACTTCCGGATGCTTCTATGATCATTTCCTTCCTTGGACTGGCTGAGATTATTGAATGGAACTTGTCTGTTTCAAGACTCTGGAGAATGGCTGAGTAGTGGGAAGGTCAGTGGTAGAGTCAGCCTGAATTCATAATACCAAGCAGGGCTCAGACCTTTTAGAAAGAAAAATCAAATCAGTATTCTTTCTCGGAAAAACTGTTCATGTTCTGGGCTCTGCCTGAGAAATGGGGCATAAAGCCAGAATCAGAGTTCAAAAGAGACTGGTCAGAGTGGGCCTTCTCCCTCCATTCCTCTTATCAGTTGTGACCCTGATTGCTCAGATTCAATAACATTAAAAAAAAAACATTTGATTGACTTATAGCTTGCCTTAATAATAAAAATGCATATCTGGCAAATACTTGACTGTTCGCAAAACATTTTCTCAGGCATTATTTCATTTGATCCTCATGAAAGTCCTGAAAGACAGGCAACTATTTTTATATCACTTTTTGGATGACAGAACTAGCCTCAGGTTGGGTACTTTGCTGATGTTCATACCATTGGTAAGTGAAGGACCTAAGACCAGAGACCAGAGTCTCCTGACTGCCGGCCCAGTGCTCTTTCCATACCCCAAGGCTTCCTAATGTCCTTTCCAGCAGAAGTTTGTTAGTCAGGATGTTAGTACAACAGACATTTACAGGCTGACATTGACCTGGATGTCAATTTCAACACATGCAGGACACGGTCTACTTGCACTGTCACTAGATTTAGCAGCCGGCCACCAACAAGAGGCCGGCCATGAATGAGCATACAAACCAGAGCTGTGGCCAAAAGAAAAGCGAGGCACTTTGAAAGTGAGGACTTTGTTACAAATACAGCACTGTAACCTTTGGCCAGTATTTGTAAGAAAAATACCAGGGTGGTTGGATGTGGTTGCAGAGGTCCATGTTAATGGAAACCAGAGATTCTTAATTTGGGGTCTAGGACTTCAGGACATGGGTACAAAAAAAATCTCAGAGTAGGCAAAATAGTTTATATTTTAACAAGAGGAGAAGGGGGCATTTTTTGGGGCTTCCTAGATTTTGATGGTCTCTTAAGGGAGTCTATGATCTGAAAAGATGAAGCATAGCTAATGCAGATAATCCACCTGGATAATTTAAGCAAAATTTCTCTCTCTCCCTCTCATACCATTTCAATTTCACTTTATGATATTCTTCAATTTGTAAATGCACTGCTTTTATTTTCTTATTTGGTTCTTATTACCATGAGGTAGGTGACGCTCTCAGTATTGCTCTCTCTTCCCATGTAATCCAGATGTCTATCCCTCCCCTCCCACAGGCCCACCAGTCTGGGACTACCAAAGAAGTCACTTCCCCATTAACACTTTTATTCCACGACTTCCCAATCTCTACCTGCTCATACAGAAATCCCTGTTCATTCCAAAGCCGACCCCCAAGTTTTTGCTGGAATTCTCAATGGGTGTTTTCTGTGCTCCAGAGGTAGGCCCACAGTCATATGCTACTTGCCATGTGAATCTCTGTATCGTTCTGTACCCTCAAAGGTGCAGACCCTGCACATTCACTTCAGCCTGTTGTCCTTGTACCCAAGGGGCTGTGGCAGTTCACGTACTCTTTCTCCAGTGAGAAGGAGAATGTTCCCTTCCTCTGTGTTCATCTCAGTCGAGGACTCCCTACAAGGTTGCTTGAGTCCCACCCACAGTGTTAGAGAATTGAGTGAAACAACTCTGTGAGTTGTGCACAGCCCCCTATTCTCCTGTGGCTGTGGCTGCCAGGGTGGCTATGTTGGAGTAGGGGGTAAGATTAGGTGTCATGCTGTTTCCATAACCCTTACCCTCTTCTAGCCAGTAGGGCTTGTTTCTACAAGACTCCTTTTTGCAGAAGGAGTCCCCTATCTGCTGGTTTCACCATCTACCCCTATAACTGGAGTCCACTGGCCATGCCTGCATAACCCAGATGGTAGTCAGGGTTCAAAATTCTGCATACCCTTCAGAAGCCTCCTCAACTCCTGTGGAAATCAGTGAATAAAAGTAGATACCAGGAATATAATATGCTGCCCACTTCTACCAAAGTAGAGAGACAGAATATCATAGTGGATAAGAGTGTGAGCTGTGGAGCCCAAATGTCTAGGTTCAAGGCCAGTGATTAGCTATGAACTTGGGCAAATTACTTAAAACTCTCTAGGCCTCAGTTTCTTCATTTGTAAAATAGATATTCATAACAGTACCTACCTCACTGGAATGTTCAAAGTTTAAAAGAATGCCTGGTCTAGTAATGAATGTTTTTATACATTAACAAAGCCCCATCATATGCAATTAAAAGAACTTGAACTCTGGAAGAGACCAAGGCTTATCTATAAGCACATCAGTTTGGAAGGAGCACAAATAACTGGTCATTAGCTATCCAACGACTATTATTGAGTGTTCTCATATGCCAGGGTTTTTTCTAGCTGCTGAAAGACAGGTGTGACTAGCCGGGACAGAACAACAGGTCATCCTCTGAACCTAGTGCAGTAGGTTATTTCCACCACATGAGTGGGTATCAAATAAATATTTTGAAAGCCAGATAACTGTATTTCAGTGAAACCTGAGGCAATCTATACAACAGGTGAAAATAGAACTGCGCCTCTGCAAGAGGTAGACTCAGCCACCCTCCACCTGGTCAGCAGCCCTGGAGGCATCTGGAGGAAGCCAGTTGAAACCCTGCCCTGTACCACATTCAGAGGCGGATTTAACAGCAGACACACCGGGCGCGCGCCCTGGGCCCCAACTTCTGAAGGGCCCCGCAAAACCCCAACTTTATACCTTTTTTTAATGACACCAAGTTTGTTTTCATATGTGCATTTTTAACATTAATAGTACATAATATTTTTTATTTATTAAAAAATATAGTTAACATGTATTTTTATTTCCGTCTCTCTCTTTTTTTTAAGGGCCCAATATTTTCTTCTGCACCTGGGCCTCTGCTGACCTTAATCTGCCTCTGACCACATTATGATGTCTCATGGCAGAGCCTAGCTTGATGGCTTCTGGACTGAGTAGACAGAATTAAATTACAAAAAGTGATTATTTATATGTTAGAAGGTTGGACAAGATATCATTTATATGGATATTACTTAATTTTAACTAATTCATGAGAGTTTGAGTTACCACCATCAAAAATTTGAAATAATTTCTGTCGACAAAGAATTGCAAATTTCTTAATCACCTACAATCTGTAGGCACTATTTTTTTTTTATAACCATATCTCCTAAAAATATTTTGTTGGTTTTAATTTTTTTTTTTTTTTTTTTTTGTATTTTTTTGAAGCTAGAAACAGGGAGAGACAGACAGACTCCCGCATGCGCCTGACTGGGATCCACCCGGCACGCCCACCAGGGGGCGATGCTCTGCCCCTCCAGGGGTCGCTCTGTTGCGACCAGAGCCACTCTAGCGCCTGGGGCAGAGGCCAAGGAGCCATCCCCAGCGCCCGGGCCATTTTTGCTCCAATGGAGCCTCGGCTGCTGGAGGGGAAGAGAGAGACAGAGAGGAAGGAGGGGGGGAGGGGTGGAGAAGCAGATGGGCGCTTCTCCTGTGTGCCCTGGCCGGGAATCGAACCCGGGACCTCTGCACGCCAGGCCGACGCTCTACCACTGAGCCAACCAGCCAGGGCCTCTGGTTTTAATTTTCTTAAAGGTTCACATTGTCCCCTAAATTGGTTAGAGCATCATCCATTATGCCAAGGTTGTGGTTTGATCCCTGGTCAGGGCACATATAGGAAACAACCAATGAATGCATAAATAAGTGGAACAACAAATCATTTGTTTCTCTCTCTCTCTCTCTCTCTCTCTTCCTCTCTCTCTAAAATCAGTAACAATAATAATAGTAATAGATTACTCAGTCCAAAAGCAAAAAAATATATAATTTTTTAGTGTTTTTGATGATTGTATTATATGAGTTACTCCCTATAATACTCAAAGATCTACTGTCATGTTGATATATTGTATCATTTTATTTGTCACTGGAAATATAGTTTTGGGGTTGTCACAGACTCTCTAATCATAAATGTCACATCTAAATTTTAAACCGGCACTTCAAGTTTATGTTCTTTTTTTCCCCTTTATACTGCCTTTTTATTGAAATATAATTTATATGTAACATTATATTACTTTTAGGTATACAACATAAGGATTTGATGTTTGTATATATTGAGAAATCATCACCATAATAAGTCTAGTTAACATCAGCAAATATAGTGACAATTTTGAGGGGTGGTTAAGGCTTTGAGAGAGCTCAAGGTTTTTTCTGGTTGCTTATAGGCTGCTAGTTTTTACTATGGATGTGGGTTGTTGTTTTTTAAGACTATTATGAAGCTGGGACTTGGGCAAGTTGAAATGTCACTGGACTCACTGTTGTTAGCAAGATACAGCCTCATCTCTCCCTCTCTCTCTCTCTCTCTCTCTTTTAATTTTTATTTTCCTTTTATATTTTTTATTAAAATTTTAAATTTATAGTATTAACATGGATTCAAGTGTCCCACTCAATATAGCACCCTCAAAGTTTGTGCTCTTAACTGGTAGCCCCAAGTAGGGTCAAATTATGGCAGCCTTGTGAAACTTGATCTTTTAAATGTAAGTCGTTCGTGGCTCTGAGTTTGTAAGACGGGACTCGAGGGCTTTCCTTCTGTATGGTCAGCATATATTCATAAGACATCATACTTAATCTGGATAATGCCACTAGAAGATGTGCATATGAGGAAATAAGTATTGCAAAGATTAAATAACTCACTTGAAGTCTCAATTCAAACCCAGGTTATCCTGGCCCTACCATTTGTGTTTATTCTACAGAGCATATTTTCATGTCCTCTAAACATCTAGGATTCTATACCTTCTCCCAAAGCCTGGTCTGAAACTTCCAATAGTTATACCATCGCATATTCACAAGAGACTTCTCTTTGCAGTTGGAGGAGCCATTGGCATATGGTTAAAATTATTTTTAAAACAGATATTCATTGGAAATAATGCTTTTGGATTATATTGAATAATATCCAGTACAAAACTGGTTTCACCAGGTGTTTTCCATCATATAGTCTCTATTTCCTAAAATAGGAATAGCAAAGAGCTTAGTATATTTCTGTGCTGCATGCGTGTGCAGTCTATTTTAACATTGTTGTTTTAAGATTATTTTGGTGGAAAGCTGAAAATATGTTTCTTAATTGTGTTTGTATTTTTCTAATCATGGTCGGTTCTGGTATATACTTTAACTTTCCAAGTAATTAAATTCTTATAAGTAGTTATATTAATTAGAAATGGTTGAGAACCTAACTAAAAAAAATCCAAGTGAACCATTTAGAATTGCCAACAGTTCATGATCCAACCAGTTATAATAGAATAATGCTACATTCTTCTGTTGACTGGAACCCAAATAACAGGAAATTTCTGGATCAGATGCAGCTGTTGTTTATGTTGTGTTTGGCTGACAAAAGTAAACTCGTTTCTAAATTGTGGCACATTTTGTTCCTGAGATTTTAAAAGTTTACAATTTTCTCTGCTAGTTACTTCTAGTTACTGAGTGTTGGTCCTCATTATAGTTTCACAAATCTGGAAATTTTTTTCTATTGCATTTATAAAACATTTTTAATTGCTGAAGGATCAATGAATTTTAGATGCAGTTTAAAGTGGATGCACCTGGTTGGGTTGTGAATGATCATACTTCATTTGTTGTGATATGTGATTATGTGTGAGTTCAATATCAAGCTGTGATGGTTGACAATTACAGAACTGAGAATAAACACGTACTTGCTGTGTGAATGTAAACTTCTGCGCTGTACCAGAATGAGAAGATGAAATTCTGATCATTTATCTGTGGCATAAAAGATGAAATGCCATCATTTATCTGTGGCATTGTTTTCATCATTGTTGTTTTTTCTTTAAAAAGCCTAGATAAGCAATAAAAGGTAATTTAGCTCAGTTGGTTAGAGCATCGTTCTGATATGCCAAGGTTATGGGTTCAGTCACTGGTCAGGGCACATACTAGAATCAACCAATGAAAACATGAATAATTGCCGGTTCGAAACCCTGGGCTTGCCTGGTCAAGGCGCATATGGGAGTTGATGCTTCCTGCTCCTCCCCCCTTCTCTCTCTCTCTCTCTCTCCTCTCTATAATGAATAAATAATAAAAAAAAAAAACATGAATAAGTAGAACAATAAATTGATATTTCTCTCTCTCTCCTTCTTTCTCTGCCTAAAAAAGAATTAATAAATTTTAAAAAAGTAATTTTGTTTTTTCTGAGGAACAGCCCAAAATGACCAATAAGTAGCTCTACAAGGTTAAACCAAAAGGCTTAAAAAATATGTAAAGCAAAAGCAAAATTATTCAATTGAACATGAAGTTATATGTTGGGAATACCATGGCTAAAAAGTCACAATACCCTTTTCTAAAGTGAAGTATAGTGAGGTAAAATAACCAAGGCTTCTCCCACGAGAACTTTAAACACAAGATGGAAAAAAGCTAAAAACCCTAGTCAATATTTAAAACTATAGAGGCTGTTTCAGCAGAGTTAAATTGTTGGATAAGTTTTTGTGTTAGAAAAAGTATGTAAAGATAACAATAGGTAAACCACAGTAAATATGCTTATACTTGTGTGGAGCTGTAGCCACAAGAGTATGAGATCAGTTGGCATTATGACTCGGTAGAACTTCTTTCCATAACATCCCACAGATTAGCTCTCTTATCTTCACATTCTGGTCGGGGAGTGCTGATTCCTCGGTTTGGATTTTCACTCAAGGCCAAGGTAAAGGTGGATCCGAGGCTACACTGGGAAAGAACCTAGTGGACCAAAGGAGGCGATTGCAACAGGAAAGTAGAGTACAGTATTCCTTGGATTTCAACCCAGAATAATTGAGGGAAGACACTGCTACAAGAGTGCTGCAGTCAGAGCTAGGCTTGCTCCAGCACCCTGCCCATCCTTTGCTTTGCATTTTATTTTACTTTCTTTTGGTCAAGTCAGTCTTCATAAACAGTGTGGTCAATAATCCACAATCCACAGAAAGCATGATTTCTAACTAGGTCATTAGTATCTTTGAAGGTTTATTGTTAACCTCTCCTTTTCTCAGTTGGACTATGCAATCAGATTATAATTATCTTTCACCATGAACTCCACTGACACAGTGCTTTGCAGTACGTCTCCTCGCAGCCACGCAGGGAAACACATGATGTTTATTATCCCAGTTTTCTAGTGGGGACATTGAGCCCAGAGAAGGTGAATGACTCAGGTAGTAAAGGGGAGACAGCCTGACTGAGCTAATGTTCTCTGCGCAGGGCTTGGCCTGCTCTTATTGCCTATGAACTTTGAAACAAAGGAATTATTTGAATGTCAAAACCCATTCCTTTCTGGGCACAGAATCTCCCTTTTGGTTTATAAGGGCTCCCAGAGCAGCTTGCAGGATTTTATGATAGGGTTTCTTTATTGCTGGCAGTTGCTGTCTATACCCTGTGACATTCTTTACATCCTAGTAACTTAGAGAGGATGTGGAAGGTGTGGAGTGAGATGCCTGCAGACTTGGGCTTCATAGCTGCTAGAAAGAGTGTTCTGCCCCTCCCCAAACGGAACTCAGATCTCACATCTTTAATTCCATCAGAGGCATTCTCAATGTTTGATTTTAAAAGTTAGGTTTAAAAGACGCCATTAATCTATTGTATATTTCCTTAAATCCACAAGTAACTGCATTTGTTTTCTCTGGAGCTTATGCTTACTTTCTTCACCTTCTTCTAATTTTCTTGTGAGTCTTGAACTTGGAACTCCCCAGCAATCTCCCTAACCTTCTTTAGTGCCTCTGTTTTCTTACCTGTCAGTACAACTGTGACATTGACATATTCCTTAGAATGGCAGGGCTGCATTACAAAAGAGGGAAAAACAGTTGTGTGACTTCTTTTACATTAATTATCTGGCTTCATTAAAACATTAGCTATTTCCAGGGAGCCAAACTGTATCCGTTTAAGCCTCTAAAAACACAACTACACCTTTTAACCATTTTATCTAGAAACGTTAAAAAAAATGTTTTTCTGAAAAGACCAAACAACCTTTTATTTACTTAAAGAAAAAAAGAATGTGTTAAACATAAGGAAACTTTTAAAAATGACTCCATTATCATTATTTATGATAGTTATTAGGCTGAGCTCTAATGTAATGGTGCTCTGAAGACTGGGAGACCAGAGGGGTCATTAGTTCTACACTGCTGTACCCCACATGACTCGGTATGTTTAGTTTCTGTATTCATGCAGTTTATTCCAGAGAAAGAGAAACAGGCAAGAGAAAGAGAGAAAGAGAGAGACTTATTTTTTTTTTTAATTTATTTTTATTATTATTTTTTATTTATTTATTCATTTTAGAGAGAAGAGAGAGAGGGAGAGAAAGACAGAGAGAGAGAGGAGAGAGAGACGGGGGGGAGGAGCTGGAAGCATCAACTCCCATATGTGCCTTGACCAGGCAAGCCCAGGGTTTCGAACCGGCGACCTCAGCATTTCCAGGTCGACGCTTTATCCACTGCGCCACCACAGGTCAGGCAGAGAGAGAGACTTATTTTAAGGAATTGATCCAGGCAGTTGTGGAGGCTTGACAAGTCCAAAATCTGTCTGCAGGGCAGTCTGGTAGGCTTTAGACCCAGGGAAGACCCGTAACAGTTCTAGCCCAAAGGCAGTCTGCTTGTTCAGCCAGTCCCTGTGTTATGAACGAGATAGGTTCTGTAAGTTTAAAAATGGTTAAGTATTTATATGTACAGAAAGGTAAAAATAAATACTATGTTAAGACAAACATCTGTCTAAGTTGCATTTAATAAGCAAATGTACCTGTTCCCACTTACATACAAAATCAATTTAAAAACAAACCTCCAAAATCTATCTTGTTCATAATCCGGGGACTGCCTGTATTATAGAATTGTATACCGGAAGCCTATATAATTTTATTAACCAATGTCACCCCAATAAATTCAATTTAAAAAACGTTAGTCTGCTGGAAGAATTCCCATTTCTTCCTAGGAGGTCAGACTCTTTCTATTAAATACTTCAACTGATTAGATGAGACCTACCACAACATGGGGGGTATTCTGCTTTTCTCTGAGTCGGCTGGTTTAATTGTTAATCTCATCTAAAAATACATTCAGAGAAATGTTTGAAATCTAGAATAATGTTTGACTAAAATACCTGGGGACTGTAGCCTAGCCAAGTTGACACGTAAGATTAATCATCACAGTTTCTATCTCTATTTTTAAATAGTTTTCCTGACTCTTCCTTTATGGTCAAGCTATCATTTGATATTTCTTGTGGTGCAAATGTAAGTTTTCAAAACACCATTTACCACACCATCCAGTTTGTCGTGTTGTATACTAAGAAACCAGAATATGCAGTTTACTCAAATACCTTTTACAGTAAGAGACTCAGCCTAAAGGTGAAAGGGTCTCACTCTCCAAAGTGCATCAACTTTAGTAAAAACACTGTCATGTTGTTTTTGACTCCTCTCTGTTTTCTGGCTGATAATTATCCATTGTGGTTAAGCTAGCAAGAATTGTGATTCCCAGGTAAGGCTTTTCAGAAATATTTAAAGGTGATGCTGTGCCTGGAGCACAGGGAACTGCATCAAGAGGACGCCTTGTTTGTGGGTCTGTTGCTACTATTAATTGTCTCATTTTTTTTTCCTTATTCAATTCAGTGCGGAACAGTGTAATTAAAGCCTAAACAGGTATTAAGAGACTTACCAATGTTGTTACAAGGTTCACTTCCAAGAAAGACTAGATGTTTTGTCTTGGTTCTTTTTTTTTTTTTTTTTTTTTTTTCTTTTTTTAGCGAGAGACAGACAGTAAGGGAGAGAGATGGGAAGCACCAACTCATAGTTGCAGCACCTTAGTTCATTGATTGCTTTCTCATGTGTGCCTTGACCGGGGACTCCAGCTGAGCCAGTGACCCCTTGCTTAAGCCAGTAACATTGGGCTCAAGCCAGCAACCTTTGGGCTCAAACCAGCAATCATGGTGTCATGTCTATGATCCCACACTCAAGCCGGCAACCCTGTGCTCAAGATGGTGAGCCTGTGTTCAAGCCAGATGAACCCATGCTCAAGCTGGTGACCTTGGAGTTTTGAACCTGGGTCTTCAGCATCCCAGGCCAACACTCTATCCACTGTACCACCGCCTGGTCAGGCTAATTGGGGTTTTAAAGATTTGAAACTTTCTAGTGCATTGAGGTTGGGATCAAGCTTTAAAAAGAGAACCCAGAAGGGAGACACCCCATCCTGGACCCCCAAATTACTAAAGCAACCTTCATGATTTGAAACTCAGCCCATTTTTTTCACAAATGCCCTATCTCCTGCTTTGAGAAGTCCCTCAAGGACTTCTCTCATAGATAGACTCTAGAGAAACCGGTGCAGTTAACACAACCATATTGGATTTAGGTCTGAAAATCCATTGCAGGAAATATTTGGAAGGGACATTGTGCACATCTGCATCATCCTTATAGGACAGTACACTTTGTATCCCATATTCACACCCCACATGGCTCTTTCTACAGATGGAGTGATCAACCTGAGCATTCCCATTGTGCTGCCTATCTCCACGGATGATAAGACACGGCTGGAAGAGTGCAGCAAGTTCGTCCTGACATATGGTGGACAGAGGGTGGCTATCTTACAAAACCCTGAATTCTATGAACATAGAAAAGAGGAGCGTTGCTCCCGAGTGTGGGGCACAACGTGTGCAAAACATCCCCATATCAAAGTAAGTTGCCAGACATTTGAAAAGTTTTCTTGATTTCCTTCAACTTAGGGTAAAAATAGTTCTTTTTAATTCCTTCACTGAAGGACATAGAAAAATGAGTTAGATGAAAGAATTCATTTCCAAGAGAGGTTTTGCTGGCTTTGCCTTGGAGATCTTTTTAGAAAGGGGCAAAGGAATGTTTTTATTTTGAAGGTTGGTCTAAAAGATCTGTGTACTTGGATCTTGTGATGTGTTCGTGTTCGGCTCCCTCAGCTGAATGGGAAACAACTGGACTGGGTAGATAATTTAGTCTAGCATCATGAGTAATTGTAACTATGCACAAAACCAAAGCCAGATCTCGCAGCCCTGTCCATCTTCAAAATTCACAAGGGAACTCACTTTCCTCATACAGAATGGATCCAACCAACTACTGGAAAGAGACTCAAGAGTTCCTGTTCTGTGGCCAGGGCAGGGATCAATGACATTCTTTCAGTAAACAAAAATCAGTACAGATGTTGGACAAGATTCCAGAGGGAAGATACCACATTTTCATCACCGGATATTTTTTAGCTTAAAAAATGTATTTTATTAGGATCATTTTAAGTCTATCCTGCCTAAAGGCAAAATAGATGAATATTCCTCAAATTCCTTCACAGTTTCTAATTGTTTTTGGTAATGGGGTGGGTGGGAGTGGAGGATGGTATGGAATTGTTGGAGGTGGTTCATTTCCTATAAAAAAAATATGTGAAATTGAATGCAGAAATCATTCCTCATCCAAGATTAAAGCATTAATTAGGATTAAAATTTAAAAAGACATAGACTGCAAATTTAACATGTCAAATTCTCTAGTTGGGGTTACTAATTTTTAGAAAGTTCACTGGAATAGATAGCAATTTGAGGCCCAGAAAACTCTACAGAGCACATCATCTCTCCGGGCCTCAGTTTCTTCATTTATAAAAGGAGGGGTCCAGACTCAAAATAATCCTAAAACCTCTTTCAGCTATGAGACCCTGAAAAATGGATGCTTAATTAACTGATCTGACTCTGTTGGGCAAAATTGTCTTAGTTTTTTTCCCCAGTTATGAAATGTCACAAGATAGGAAGGGTCCTTCAAGACCACTGGTGGCAGCCTGTGATACAAGAGGTCAGTTGGCTGCAAAGCAGCTTTTTAATTATTGGACCCAACTCTCCACCCTGTAGATAATCATCTTTAATCGTAATGCACATCTAGCTCAAAGCCATATGAACAGTTTATGTCCCAAAGGCTGGCAGACTGTCCTGGAAATTGCTGGATGTTGAGCTGTTTGAAGAATTGTGTTCTGGGTCTTGTTTATGCCTGCTTCATTTCTGATAGTAATCAAACAGGTTTATGATCTCATTTTCACTCAGTGACCTAAGGAATAGTTAGTTGCCAGTCATCATGCTAGATCAGATATGTCCACTCTTTGGGCCTGACATCCACATCCACATGATTAGCACTAAAAGGAGAAAAGAAAAAAGAAAGAAAACATCAACCAATCAAGCAAAACCTAAGGAAGCTCTTATGTAATTATTTACTTTCATCTTGTCTTACATCATGTGTTGCCAGTTGAAGGTCAGAAATTCTTAGAGGCCAGGGAGAGTGGTGATGTAGTTGTGGCCTTGACAATATAGCCTGTGACTCTGTCTCATTAAGTTATTAGAGGGATTCTGTAAACATTCCCAGTGAGCTAGCTACTGTGGTGAGAAATATGGCATGGATAACCAGAGAGAGAAAGCCACTCGGCCTGTATACACTAACTACACTTCGAGTGCTAGAGGGGTGTCTACCAGACACACAACACATGAGTTTTATTGGGAAAGTCTTTGCATTGTATTTTTTTAGCATCTTGTAATACAGGAAGTACTTAAACATGTTAAAAACAAACAAAGCAAAACCCAAACCTCCCATAAGTAATTTCTTCCAAAAGCAATCATAGACCTTCTTGTATTTCCATGTGGCAGTAGGAGTGATATTTGCATGGGAAATGGTCAGAGTCACCAAAGAAATGGCCTGCCACTGTTGCATTGCTCTTCACTGACGTCACTTTGACCTTTCATTCAAGTCATCCCAACCCTCTCTCTTGAGTCACTAACGTGGAACCATGTGACATGATCACAGATGAAAGCGTGAGGAACAGGTGAAACCTATAAAAATAACAGTTGGAGGAGCCCTGTTGCCTTTTATCCATGGCTCTCAAAGCTTTTCCAAACAGTAGTGGTTTCTCACAAGGCTCTTGTGAATTAGCTAAGAATCATTACTCCCACTTTGCAAATATAGAAACCAAGATAACAGAGCATGACTTCCCTTTAGCTCTGCAGTGAAGACAATGTGGTCAATTCGATAAACAAAATCACCCGACCTTTAAAAATGATTCATGGCTGGATCCATCCCACCCTCACAGATTTTAATGCCTTGGGGTCAATTCTGGGTATTGGAGGGTAAACTGCTCTGTGATTCTCAGGTACTGTGCAGTGGAGAACCACTGCATTAGATTATTACCCAGAGCACTGTCCGTATGGCTCCACCTGGTTAGATCCTGCAAGCATCTCACACTCAGCATATGCACCTTCTCCCCTAACCTGTTTCCTCTCCTGTATTTCCCAGGTCAAGTGAGCAGCTCCACCATCCAAACGTTGACCATGTCCCAAACCTGAATGTCATTCATACTTCTGCCTTCTCCCTTGTTCACTCAGTCACCAATCCAGATATTTACCTCTTGTGTTGCTTCAACTTGTCCACCTCCCTTCTGTTCCAGCCTGTGCCAGGATATCGCATTTCTTTCCTTTCTCTTGCCTTACTTCTCTCTGATCCTTTCTCCATTTTTGGTTACAGTGGACTATTCAAGCTTTATTTGGGAACTCTTTGTAAAGATCTGACTTCATATTATCTCTTATCACCACCGCCAGTCATTCTCACCACTCATCATCCTCTCTCTAACTTTTGCACATGCTAGTTCCTCAACCTAGGACACTGTTCCTTCACCCCTGCCTCACACTCTTTGTTTGTTCTTTCCCATTTAAGTTGGCCTTACTCCCACGATCTATAAGCCTGACTGGGTGCCATTTCTTTGTCCTTCCAGAGTACTTTGCCCTTTTCCGGTCCATACCTGTCCCACAGTATTGTTACCCATTTACTCTTCTGTCACGCCACTCCGACTACCAAACCATGAGATCAAGGACCACATCCAAATCCCCAGCAGCAAGCCCAGGGCCTGGCACATAGTAAGTGCTGACTGGATGGAGGATGAATGGAAGGTGCCTTTGAAAGCCATGCTGAAATATCAGCATGGAGACCACTGATGAGGGACAGTAGGTGCAGAGGGAAGAGGGCCTGGTGTGGAGGAGTCCTAGATTTGGGTCCTAGCTGACAGCTATGTGCACTTGAACTCTGCCACTTCCCCTGTGTACAACTGCCTTCTTATCTGAAAATTAGGGCCTTAAGTCCACATGACTTACAGTTTCCTTACAGCTCCGGAATTGTATGATTATGACAGATATCAATCACAGGAATGAATACATATTCTCCACTTGTATCACATGTTAGTGTTTCCTCTCAATTCTGTTCTCTGAACTATTTCATCACTTTATTTTCCTAAACCCATAATTGCCTTCCTTCTGCTTTCTTTCTCTTCTTTTCCTTCTCCTTTTCATTCTGCCCTCTGCCCCTTCCTGCCCTCAGATGTTCCTTTCCTTCCAGTTTGTGGATTCCCTCTTCATTTCTAAGTTTTTCTTTCTTTCTTTCTTTCTCTTTCTTTCTTTCTTTCTTTCTTTCTTTCTTTCTCTTTCTTTTCTTTTTGTTCTTTCTTTCTTTCTTTCTCTTTCCTTCCTCCCTCCCTCCCTCCCTCCCTCCCTCCCTCCCTCCCTCCCTTCCTTCCTTCCTTCCTTCCTTCCTTCCTTCCTTCCTTCCTTCCTTCCTTCCTTCTATACAAGAGAAAGAGATAGAGAGAGGCAGAGACAGACAGGAGGAAAGAGAGATGAGAAGCATCAACTTGTAATTGCAGCACCTTAGTTGTTCACTGATTACTTCTCATATGTGCCTTGATGGGGAGGCTCCAGCCAAGCCAGTGACCTTGAGCTCAAACCAGCAACCTTGGGCTCCAAGCCAGTGACCTTTGAGCTCAAGCCAGTGATCATGGGGTCATGTCTACAATACTAAACTCTAGCCGGTGAGCCAGTGAGCCTGCACTCAAACTGGTGACCTTGGGGTTTCAAACCTGAGTCCTCAGAATCCCAGATCAATGCTCTATCCACTGTTGTTTCTTTCAAGTCTTCCTTTCCTTGCCCTCTTTGAGCCATTTCACCATTTAATGGTCTTCATCCTCCTTTATGCATTCCTGTTGTCTGATTCCAAGTCCAATTTCCCTTTCACTACAGCACTAGCCTCCCTTTTTTATCTTCATTTTTTTTAAGAGAGTGACAGACAGGAAGGCAGAGAGACTCCTCAACTCGTAGTTGTGGCACTTTAGTTGTTCATTGATTGCTTCTCAGGCGTGACTTGACCGCTATATCCACTGCACCACCACCTAGTCAGACACTAGCCTCCCTAAAAGCTTGTTCCTCATTTCTCTGTGTTTGCAGTTCTGCAAAATCTGCAGCTGTGTATGGTTCCCCATCTGTCTTTGGCAGGAAGTGGGAACTTCTAGGAAATTAGGCAGAGTCAGAGTTTTGAGGACTACAGTTTTGGAGACCATTGGATCACCTTGGAGAGATATAATCTGTCCCTCTCTATCCCAGTGAAACCAAAAACAGTTTCAGCATTGATCTTCAAACAGGCACATTTTTAGGGGTTAGGTAGTGAATGAAATTGGTTCTGTGTTGCCTTAGGGATAGAACCAGAATAGGATGGACCCCCAGTGTCTAGTATGAGTTACTATTGAATACTCATAGGGGTTTGGGTTCTTAAACCTTTCAAAAGTTTATCTATAGTCTAACTTAAACAATGAGGAGAAAGTAAATGTGGAAGTATAGGTATCAAAATAGTATTGTTAAGATTTTCCTAAGCACAGAGTTTAGGGGCCATGAAAACATAACCAAATCCCTTATACAATCACCCTCTCTCTACCCTGGGTTTCCCAATACTGTTGACATTTGCTCTAAGTTGTAATTGATTGTTCTGCAAAATAAGTTTATAGAAAAAACAAAGGTCATATTTCTCTTTCTTTGTGAGTTTGAGATATAATTGACATATAACATTGTATAAGTTGAACGTGCACAATGCACCAACCATGGTTAGATGCCACAAATTAGGTGGCAGTGCCTCAACTTTGTCGTCAGGCCCAAGGGCCTTTCGTCCTTGTTGAGGGGAGTGTTGACCTTCTCTCATTTCATCCAGCACTATCATGGTTTCTTTTTCCTTACTTTATTTATTCATTTTTATTCAGTGAGATGACTTCAGAGACAGACTTCAGCATGCGCCCCAACCAGGATCCACTGGGCAAGCCCACTAGAGGACAATGCTCTGCCCATCTGGGGCATGGCTCTGTTGCTCAGCAACTGAGCTCTTCTTAGTGCCTGAGGCAGAGGCCATGGAACCTTCCTCAGTGCCCAGGGCCTACTCACTTCAATCGAGCCATGGCTGTAGGAGTGGAAGAGAGAGAAAAAAAGAGAGATGTAAAAGGGGGAGGGTTGGAAAAGCAGATAGGTGCTTCTCCTGTGTGCCCTGAACAGAAACGAACCTGGGACATCCCCAAGCCAGACCGACACTCTACTACTGAGCCAACCAGCCAGGACCTCTTTTTTTATTAGTTTGACCATTCCTCACACCAGTCTCACATTTCTGGGTCCTACTGTAGAAATACAAACAGAAGCACATATACCATCTTTAAAAGTTATATATCTAACTAATAAATAAACTATTTACTGTGTACTTTGACACTATGCTTTATTAATAATCTGGAAGGGCTCTTCCCGAAAACGGGCCTAGGTGACCTCTCAAAATGGTTCGCTACTCACTTGACCCAGAAAATCCCACAAAATCATGCAAGTCAAGAGGCTCAAACCTTCGAGTTCACTTTAAGAACACGCGTGAAACTGCCCAGGCCATCAAGGGTATGCATATTCGAAAAGCCACCAAGTACCTGAAGGATGTCACTTTACAGAAGCAGTGTGTGCCATTCCGTCGTTACAATGGTGGAGTTGGTAGGTGTGCCCAGGCCAAACAGTGGGGCTGGACACAGGGTCGCTGGCCTAAAAAGAGTGCTGAATTTTTGCTCCACATGCTTAAAAATGCAGAGAGTAATGCTGAACTTAAGGGGTTAGACGTAGATTCTCTGGTCATTGAGCACATCCAGGTGAACGAGGCCCCCAAAATGCGAAGGAGAACTTACAGAGCTCATGGGCGGATTAACCCTTACATGAGCTCTCCCTGCCACATTGAGATGATCCTTACTGAAAAGGAGCAGATTGTTCCTAAACCAGAAGAGGAAGTTGCACAGAAGAAAAAGATATCCCAGAAGAAACTGAAGAAACAAAAACTTATGGCCCGGGAGTAAATTTAACATAAATAGTAATAAAACTAAAAGCCAAGGATAACTTGCAGTGTGGCCAGATGGGATAAGTTTGCGGTTCTATTCATGTAATTAGGTGAACCAAAGGATTCAGTGTGTGTCTCTCTCCCTTCCTCTATCTAAAAAAAACAATTTAAAAAAAAAGTAAAAGCAGAAAGAAAAAAAAAAAAAAAAAACAATCTGGAGGGCCAGTTTCAAATTTAGGCGTCTTGGTTCCATACCAGAGTATGGTACTGTGGAGAGTCGGCTTTTGGCCTGCAGCCAGCTTACCTATCTCTTTCTGTGCTTGGCCTTGTCCCATGTGATGAAAGCCCTCTGGGTATATTTTGTTTTGCAGCTTTAATTTCTAATATCGAAAATAATGGCCCTGGCTGGTTGGCTCAGTGGTAGAGCTCGGCCCAGCATGTGGATTTCCTGGGTTTGATTCCAGATCAGGGCACACAGAGGATCCCATCTGCTTCTCCACCCCTACCCCTCTCGCTTCTCTCTCTCTCTCTCTTCCCCTTCTGCAGCCATGGCTCGATTGAAGTGAGTAGACCCCAGGTGCTGAGTATTGTTCCATGTACTCCGCCTTAGGCACTAAGAAGAGCTAGCTCAGTTGCTGAGCAACAGAGCAATGTCCCAGGTGGGCAGAGCATCGCCCCCTAGTGGGCTTGCCAGGTGGATCCCCATCCCAGTGCATGTGGGAGTCTGTCTCTCTGCCTCCCCTCCTCTTACTGAGTAAAATAATAATAATTATTATAATAACAGATACAACTCTGTCAAACAAAAGCTCTTTGGGCATTCTCAATAATTTTTAAGAGTATAAAGGGATTGAGAGACCAAAAAGTTTGATAAAGTGCTAGAAATGCTAAAGAATTCAAGGCAATTCTTCAACAGTAGCCCAAGATTGGTCCAGAAGGAGAACATTTTTTTTAGATAAACAGAAATCAATATTAATTGCTAACTTAAATATTGTCTTTCTAGATGATAATGGAAAGTGGAGATTGGTTGGTTGGTGGAGACCTTCAGGTGCTTGAGAGAATAAGATGGAACGATGGGCTGGACCAGTACCGCCTGACACCTTTGGAGCTCAGACAGAAGTGTAAAGAAATGAATGCTGGTATGTAGGCTGGCTCCGACGAATTTGTTACTACTCCTCACCACTCACTGCTAGCTGAAATAAGGATATCAGGAACAGCATGTTTCTAGTTTTAAAAAGCTTGGAAACATCTCTTGATATATCTATTGATATGGAAACAGTTTATAAAGTCTAACTACTATACTGGAAGACTATCCAGCAGTTAAAAATATACCCCAACACAGAAAGATACCCAAAGTCAATAAAAGCAATTTGCAAAACCATATGTGTGATATAACTTTGGAAAACAAAATAAAGTATGATAATTATTTTAAAACTCTAAGCTATTTCCCTTTGGCAGCTGCCACCAAACTGCCCGGTGATGACGGCAGCTGCCACCAAACTCCCTGGTGATGACGGCAGCTGCCACTAAACTGCCCGTGATGACGGCAGCTGCTTCTTGCGGTGGGTGGAGCTGGACCAAGGGAGGGGAAGAGTTTCACTTCACATATTTTGAAAAAGAGAGAGAAAAAAAGTAATGATAATACTATGGGTAATTTTTTCTATTCCATTTGCACTTTTCTGTATTTCACAAGTTTTCCATAATGGCTATATATTATTTCATAACCAGAAAGAAAAATAAAGGCTCTCAAGTATCCATCACTCTGTGCAGTGATTTTGAAGATTTCTTTTTTTTTTTTAAGTGAGAGGAGGGGAGACAGAGACAGACTCCTGCATGCACCCACACTGAGATCCACCTGGCAAGTCTCCTATGGGAGAGGCTCTGCATGTCCTGGGCTGATGCTTGGCAACCAAGCTATTTTTAGCACCTAGGCAGAGGCTCCACCAAGCCATCCTCAGTGCCCAGGGCCAACTTGCTTGAAGCAATTGAGCCATGGCTGTTGGAGGGCAAGAGAGAGAGAGAAAGAGAGAAGACAGAGGAGGAGGGGTGGAGAAGCAAATGGTCGCTTCTCCTATGTGCCCTGCCTGGAATTGAACCTGGGACATCCACATGCCACTAACACTCTACCACTGAGCCAACTGGGCAGGACTTGAATATTTATTTAATGAGAAGATGAAATGTATTTTATATCTTTAGATTGTTGAGACCTTGCACGGGTCCCAGAAATGTACCTCATCACCCCACTGGGGAAGAGACACTGGAGCAGGATAAAGAGGACTGATACCCCTCGGTGGATGCCTGCCTGAGTCACAGTTTGCCGCAAACGTCCTGGCAACAAACGTTTTCTTTCTGAGTCAGGCTCTCCCCCTAGGGTTTCCTGCCTCTGCATCCTGTCCCTGTCCACACAGTCTGACATTGGCTGGTACCTTTGGAGTAACACCCCTAAAGACCTAGGCAGATTCTCCAGGCAATTCTTGAGAACAAGTGGATATAATGAATGCACAGAACAAGAAACATAACTGAGTTTACCTTTCTGTTCCTGCAGCAAGCAACACTGTGTATATCTCTAACGTTGGCTTTTATGTTTTCCTTGCCCAGATGCGGTGTTTGCCTTCCAGTTGCGCAATCCTGTGCATAATGGCCATGCTCTGTTGATGCAGGACACCCACCGCCGACTCCTGGAGAGGGGCTACAAGCACCCGGTCCTCCTGCTCCACCCTCTGGGTGGCTGGACCAAGGACGATGATGTGCCCCTGGACTGGCGGATGAAGCAGCATGCAGCTGTGCTTGAGGAAGGGGTCCTGGATCCCAAGTCCACCATCGTGGCCATCTTCCCATCTCCTATGTTATATGCTGGCCCCACAGAGGTAAGCAGTTCTCTGAGCTGGGCTGTAGGACTCAGAAGCACAGGCTCAAACTTTACTTAGAAGAGTAAACGAGTCTCTGGAATCCTTCATCATGAGCAGATTGTGAAATCTTCTCGTCTCTCTTTAATTATGTTTCCATTTAGTGCTTGTAAAAGAGCTAGAAACATCACATCAAACCTGATATACACTGCCTTTGAGAATATGGGAGTTGGCAAGTACCAGGTGGATAATGCAAGTTAACTAGGTTACAGGGCAAGTTGCGTCTAACTTGATACTCATTTTCTGAAGTTAAAGTTACTCTAAGTCAGGCATCCCCAAACTACGGCCCGTGGGCCACATGTGGCCCCCTCAGGCCATTTATCCGGCCCCCTGCCACACTTCTGGAAGGGGCACCTCTTTCATTGGTGGTCAGTGAGAGGAGCACTGTATGTGGCGGCCCTCCAACGGTCTGAGGGACAGTGAACTGGCCCCCTGTGTAAAAAGTTTGGGGACCCCTGCTGGACATTGATAAGAGTGTGGTGGTTAAGGGGGGTGGGGGGAGAGGAAGAGGGAAAGGGGGGAGGGGGAGGGGCACAAAGAAAACTAGATAAAAGGTGACAGAGGACAATCTGACTTTGGGTGATGGGTATGCAACATAATTGAAAGACAAGATAACCTGAACATGTTTTCTTTGAATATATGTACTCTGATTTATTGATGTCACCCCATTAAAAAAAATAAAATTTAAAAATAAAATAAAGTTACTCTAAGTGATTCTCCATGCTACATTTGAGACCCACTGAGAGTATCTTTGAAAGCTTAATGTCTCCCTTTCATCACACAGCGAGCCTATCAAACAGAGTCTCGCGAACCACCAGTGTGGTAGATTTGAACAAGTTTGTGAGAAGTATGATAAGTTGAAAGGATCTCAACCCTTTGGGATACCCCAAACTAAGTTTAACAAATTAATTCTCTTCAACCACACCATCGTTCCAGGCCTCCTAGCTCTCCTCTCCATCCTCTATATCTCTGTCTGGGCTTTAAAGAGAACAGTGCATTTGAAATGCCACTGCTGTGTGGCGCTGGAGTCCATGTCTGCATATGAAAGCTAATTATCTCATTCTTGGCAGCCTGACTGGACATACTGGAGTTTGTAATTTCCTTTAAACTGTGATGATTCATTCTGAATAGAGATGGGAAGCAAAATTCACAGTTCTGTACAATAGTAAGATCTGAGTGTTCCCGGTCTGCTAGCCTGTTTGGAGAGATTAGGAAATACAAGCACAGGTTCTAAGAGCAAGGGCTTTTACCTGTAAAGCTCCTGTCCCACCCAACATAAGCAAGCAGATGAAGAGAGCTGGGAGTCTTAGATACCTCACTGACTTTGTGCCAATTATTAGTTGACCCACATTGCTGAGTTACTTTTAAAGCAGAATAAAAGTATGTAATCAGGGACCCACAGACATGGCCAATGATGACCAGCTTGTCCCTTATGTGATGTTTTCTAGGTCCAATGGCACTGTAGGTCCCGAATGATTGCGGGGGCCAATTTCTACATTGTGGGCCGGGACCCTGCAGGCATGCCACACCCTGAGACCAAGAAAGACCTGTATGAAGCCACTCACGGGGGCAAGGTCCTGAGCATGGCCCCTGGCCTCACCTCAGTGGAAATCATTCCATTCCGAGTGGCTGCCTACAACAAAGCCAAGAAAGCCATGGACTTCTATGATCCAGAAAGGTAGGTTTTCAGAGGAAAATTCTTCCACCATCTGCATAACTGGAATGTTGAAGCAAATTTTTGGTCCTTTGCAAAACTCTCTGGTGCATCTCTACACACTCCTAGTTGGAATGGGGGTGTCTCAAAGGCCAACACCTGGTCTTACACATTGTGTTCCCTAAAGTTGTAGTACAGTCCTTTGAATATAGTAGATGGTCTATAAAGATTTCTTTTTTGGCCCTGGCCGGTTGGCTCAGTGGTAGAGCGTCGGCCTGGTGTGCGGGGGACCCGGGTTCGATTCCCGGCCAGGGCACATAGGAGAAGCGCCCATTTGCTTCTCCACTCCCACTCCCTCCTTCCTCTCTGTCTCTCTCTTCCCCTCCCACAGCCGGGGCTCCATTGGAGCAAAGATGGCCCGGGCGTTGGGGATGGCTCCTTGGCCTCTGCCCCAGGCGCTAGAGTGGCTCTGGTCGCGACAGAGCGACGCCCCGGAGGGGCAGAGCGTCGCCCCTGGTGGGCATGCCGGGTGGATCCCGGTCGGGCGCATGCGGGAGTCTGTCTGACTGTCTCTCCCCGTTTCCAGCTTCAGAAAAAAAAAAAAAAAAAAAAAAAGATTTCTTTTTTAATGTCCATTTCTTGTGCATGCACTGAGTGCTTGGCACATTAAGTGAAAGGAAGTCAATGCAGAAAAAGATTTTAATGAGTATTATGGTGCACTCAGCACAGTCAGAGCTCACAGAACTGGGTAGGGCAGCAGCAGACACCTGCTGAACAGAGGAGATATTAGAACACAGTAATCAGTATGGAATGGATAGCTGCCATTATTTCCCCTTCTTTGGCAAGTTCCTTTACTAAACTGAAGATTTGTCAAATTGCAATTTTAGAAGATGCAGCATTTTACAGAAGGGAAAAATGTGGTCTCAGAACCCATAACCTACTCCAGGAGTCTTAAAGGAAGATGTTATTTACCCATACAGAGTTCTTTGTTTCTACCCTGTGACAGGCACAATGAGTATGACTTCATCTCAGGAACTCGTATGAGGAAGCTGGCCCGGGAAGGAGAAAGCCCCCCAGATGGCTTTATGGCCCCCAAAGCGTGGAAAGTCCTGACAGATTATTACAGGTCCCTGGAGAAGAACAACTAAATGCCCGTGGATCCTGAGCTTCTTTCTGAAGTGCTCTTTGATTCCATTTTCTATTTCTGTGATTAGCTGCTTTGAATCCAATGGTTCCTCAATGACTGATTTTAGTCTTTTATAATGAAGTAAAAATTGTCTTAAATTTAAAGCCAACTTTAATATATACAGAAAAAAGTCAAACTGAAGACCAAATCTTAGCAGGTAAAAAACACTATTGTTTATCATTTTAAAATGAAATTGTATTATCTACTGCATCTGAGCACATAGGTCCTAGATTTCTTAAGGCTTTGACTATACGTCCAGTTTACATGCTAAAAAGTAAAGCCTGTTTTCTGGCTTAAGTCTCACCAACCTGTGCTTTCCCAATGTCACATACCAGTAATAAAATAAATCAGAAGAGCAGCCTCTTCTATACAACTGACTCCTCTCCCCCCCCCCCCCAAAAAAAACCCCTCACACCCTGAATGAGGTGTGGCTCACAAGATTCTTCCTAATGATTTCACCTCACAGCCTTACTGCCCAATCTCTTAGATGCTGAAGTATGACCTGACTGGAGATACCCAATGTGTGAAAATGTGAATTTAACCTCAGAGATCTATGCAACCTACTTCTGCCACTATTATTAGTTATATTATCTAATAATAGCCTTAATGCACTTCTATGAATAATATAACTCCAGTTAAATGGTGTCTTTTCATTGACCAGCATAAAGTGCTTTGATGAAAGATTGCCACCCAGGGCTCAGACTGGCAATGTTGTGCAAAGTTTATTTTTCTCCTCTTTGCTGTGGTCATTTGTGTCGCACGGAGAGGCTGTGCCTGTGGACTGCAGCAGCAGCAGCAGCCAAAACTGAACACCAGCCGCATCATCAGACTAGGGAGCTGCTAGTACTGGAAAAGATGGCAGACAACTTCAGAGCCACCCCTTTCATCTGACAGGTGATCGAACTAAGAGGGTGCACAAGCACGTGCCTTGTGAGCTGCTGAACTGTGCAGCAGACACACAGAACCGGCACTCCTGGGGAGTACTGGTGGCCCCGAATGAGCACCAGGTCCTGGGGCTCCCGGTCTGCTACTCTAACGCCACACAGCGCACAAGCCGGGTTGATTCCCTTCAACTGCTTCATGAAGCCCCTTGACTAGAGGGCACTTACAGAGCAAGCTTCTTGGATGCTGAAAGGTCCAGTTTTTAAAACGCAGCTGATAATACTGCAGTTGAAAAAACAAACTTTTTTTCCAAAAACTTTTTGCTGTTCTGAGACATCCCACCTCTGATGGCTTTAACCTCCTGGGAGGCAATCTTTTGTACTTTATGCATAATTCCTTGTGCTAAAGGGTATATGAAGAAGCAGTACCTTCTGTACACAGGTCTCTCTGGAAGAGACTTAAACTGGAAAGAGAAAACTGTGATTTTTAAAATAGTTTTTTTTTAATGCTAATCTTAGCTAATGAAAGTTCTTTTGAGAATAATATACAATGGCCACAGCAAAGGGTAACTGTCTTTAATCCAGTGCCTGTATTCATTTAATCAAAGGTACTCACAACTGCCTTTTTTAAAAACGGCGTATTTATTGAAAACATGAGACAAGATGTAGTGCCTTAGCCCATACATTTTGTGATTTTTAAATATATTTAAAATGGTTCTGCTCTAGTACCACACCGTGCAAATGACTATTTGAATGTACAACTGATGCTTGCTCTTATTTTAATAAATTTCTCAAAATAAAAGCTGAGTCCTTTCTGCCTGTATCGGAGTGTGGGGTTGAGTCTGACTGTTGAGGGCTCTGTGACTTCATTAAATCGGAAACAGCAGCAGCTCTTTCAGGCCGTAATAACGAGGCTGTCTGCCCTTATCCATGTAATTTTAAAAAACTGTTCTAGATGTAAAGGACACAAGCACTCTAGTGATACCTTCAGAGGTGACTGGTTCCTCAGGGACCTCTCCCAGGATCAGCGCATGAAGATCTAAAATGAATTTTTTCTTTTTTCTAACTTGTTCCCTTTTTCTCAAAGTGCCCCAAGGAGTTTTACCAGCGGGGTGGGGGTGGGGTGGAGGGGGTGAAAGCAGTTGTTTTGTTCTGCAGTAACTCCCACACCCCCGCTGTCACTAGTTGCTACTTTTGTATGCAGAAAGGATAGCTGCCTCCTTAATGTCCTGAGGGTTAATGAAAATGACTGCTGCTGATCCTCACTCCAAATAAAACAGCTGTAATAGCCGATTCAAAGCTACCACTGTCGCCCTCCCTTTCTTTCCAGATCGTAATCGTCACTCCCAGTAATAATTACTAGGACAAAATAGGGCAGGACATGTGTAAGTCCATGAAGATATGAGTGGTGCTGAGGGAGTGTGCTGAACTGTGCAGGCAGTGTGATCTGGAAAGACGTACGTAAATCAGTCAGTCAGATAATGGTGGACTTCTAAATATATCAACACTGGTGTCGGCCACAGGAATTCTTTCCAGCCCAAATTCCCTGCCAGAAGAAACAAATTCGGCCACTTGAGAAAGTGAAAGTGATAGTGATATACAAGCAATCCACTCATACTCCAGAGAACTACCTATTTTTTTTTTTTGCTAATATTGTAATTGTATTGAAATTATTACTAAAAATAAATGGGCCTGACCTGTGGTGGTGCAGTGGATAAAGCGTCAACCTGGAAACGCTGAGGTTGCCGGTTCAAAAAACCCTGGGCTTGCCTGGTCAAGGCACATATGGGAGTTGAAGCTTCCTGCTCCTCCCCCTTCTCTCTCTCTCTCTCTCTCTCTCTCTCTCACTCTCTCTATAATGAATAAATTTTAAAAATCTTTAAAAAACATTTTTTTAATTAAAAAAAATAAAAATAAATGGATCACTGGCTAGAGTTTGGACATTTTAGTTTGATACAGAAAACCAAGACAAAATAAAAGTGCTTTTTTGTGGGGCCAGCAAATAATGGATGGAAGGAAGTCTTGAACTAGAAAGCAGCCTCTCACAGGAGGACCTTGGTGGCAGTCCATGGCTTCTCTTTGTACCTGAGGGATCTTCCCACACCGCCCCCAAGCCTCTCACCCTTTCCAGACTTCCTAATTTTGATAAATTGCAAGGAAAGCCAATCTCAATTAGTCAAATACATAAATTTTATTTAAAAAAATTTAATTTTTTAAAAATTAGGGGATATTTTATCACTTCATATTCATTTGAAAATATCCCCTAATTTTTGTGAGCAGTATAGTTTTATTACCTTCAAATACATAAGCAACAAACTGATAAGCACAGCTCTTCTAATGTCATTTCTTTACATAAAACAAGTCGTAATGTTTTATTTATTTACTTCTTTATTTGGGAGAGAGAGAGAGAAAGAGGGGAGAGAGGATGACAGGCATCAGCTTGGAGTTGCTCTGTTTAGTTGTACACTGACTGCTTCTCGTACGTGCTGAGCTAGTGTCCCCTTACTCAAGCCAGTGACCTTGGTTGGGCTTTTCAGGCCAGCAACCTTTGGGCTCGAGCTAGTAAGCTTTGGGATGGTGTGGATGATCCCCCCACTCAAGCCAGCGACCCCACGCTGACGAGCCTGCCCTGAGAGCCAGCGATCTTCGGGTTCCGAACTGGCAGCCTCAGTGCTCTGGGTCAAGGTTCCCGAACTGGCGACCTCAGTGCTCTGGGTCAAGGTTCCCGAACTGGCGACCTCAGTGCTCTGGGTCAAGGTTCCCACTGCCCCGGAACTAGTCAGGCTGCCATCATGTTTCCAACTTCCTTTGCACCTACGTTACTAAAATAACATGTCTACGTTCTTATAAACTGCAATAAATTATAAGAACTTATGGGTGAAGAGAGATCTTGATTTATACTTATTGCATAATCCTGCTTTTCACAAACAGCTGAAAGGCAAAGTTCAGCACAGCTAAGGTTGAAATAATAATGGGCTATTTTCCTGTGAACAACTCCGGTATTGATCCGGTATTTTAAACTAGTTAAAAGATTGGCCTCTATAAGTGCCTCCACAAAGAACCAACATGTGTGGAAGAAACTAATTCCATCAACCACTAGAGAGGTTATATCTCCCATCCTATCCTCGAATCATAAAAATAATTATATAAAGTACCAGATCTTCGGATATTCAGGGTTAGCAACCAAAGAAATACCTTACAGCTCCAACAGAGCCCAGGAGATAAAGGAGTTGAATGAGCAGAAACACCAGGTACATGGAATGTCTGTGACTTGTCTACCTAATGGCATGTTTCATCATTTGTGCCTATTAAAACAGCCCCATTCACCAATGCTGACACCCATCAGTAGCTAAGAAAGCCAACAGTTTAGAAGACCTGATGATCAGGTCAGTACTACAAAGGGCCTTCCATCTGTCTATCAATATGACTAATGTGCTGTTTAGTGAAAAGCACATCTATTTCAGCATTTCCATTAACGTATAGATAAGGAAATGGAGCCCAGCATCAGAGATGACTTATGTAAGGACTGATAACCTACAGCTGTATTCATCTCCTAGCTTCCAAACTGATTCTTAAAACAATCCCAGAAGGTACACATTATGATTTCTATTTACAGATAAGAAAACAGGTGCTTACAGAAGAAAAAATTATGTCTAAGGCTACACTGCTATAGATAACAAAAGTTCACCACCTGGGATCGATACCTGTAACATTAAAAATGAGCTTACATGACATAATGAATACCTCAGTTTCTTCTGCTAGAATATATAGAAGGGCGCAGAAGACTTCACTCCCACAGTAACAAGAAAAATAATAATACTTTTCTAAGAGGCTAGCAAAGAACAGTGGATGTGAGGGATTTTCCACCAACTTCCTTCTAAGGAGAAATAAGCCGTTCAGAAGTAAGTATCGGTACTTTTTACATCAGGTAGAGTCCTGAATCTGGATGTAGTACTTGGAAGAGCAGTCCTGACGAGCTGGAAAGACTTTGCAGGGTTGAAAATTCAGCCAACACTCAGACAATAGTGATTGAAACCTGATAACATCCAAAAACAAACTGCCATGCTAGACAACCCTCCTGGCCTCGAGTTTACAGAGGAAATGACAGAAGAGGGGCTGGAAGTCCTATGCATTCTCATGGTGACTGGATGCCAGAAACCTGTCACAACTGAACACAAAGAACCACAAACATATCAACGTGTAACGCAAATCCCTGCCAGCTCAAACACTAAGATCAAAAGGCAGCTAAATGGGAGGGCAGAGGTTAGAGTAAGCCCAGTCAATCTCATTAAAGCTACAGCCCAGAGCCAGCCTACCTGGATGGGCTCAACGGAGGGGAATGATCAGCCCCTCACCCTAACTGCCAATTAGAAGAAAGGGCTTATACTCTGAAAATAAAACAAAAACCAAGGTTATGCTTGTCTCCACTGTTGTTCTTTTATACCTACTACCTGGAACAATATATATTACAAGTTAAAAAGTGAGCACCCAGCTCAAGAGTTGGGCACGCCATGTAGTACTCCATCAGGAGCTCATGGGATTGACCAAGCAGCCCAGGCCTGTCCACACTGCACTGCACATTGCTCATTCTTCAGCACGCCCACTTGAGTTAACAGTGCCCTCCATAGTGCTTATGTTTATGGTTTTATGTGACCAGCCGGTCACTTTTATGTAATGCCACCTTCCCCACAACACTCAGTTCCCTTTGGAATATGGCTCGTCTTTTACATCTAAGTTTGATGAGTAGGTAAATCCAGATACTAACTCTCAAACCATTTAGGCCCAAGGAGTTCTAGGCGGTCATTCTCTCAAAGCGCCAGGACTGCCAGGGGTGACTTCTGACTTAGGTTTGCACACTTACGTTTAGGATTTTGAATCTTAGACTAGGATAGTTTAAAGATAAACAGCTGGTAGTTCATTTATTCCAGTGAAGGTATAAAAGCAAGATTCCTATGCAATTCCTGATTTTCAAAAAAACCTTCTGGAATTTTGTATTTCTACCCTAAGCCCAGTTTTTCACTTTTCTCTGATTTTATGAGCTCCCAATATCCTCCAAATAAATGCTTTATTGCTTAGGTCAGCTAGAGGTGCCTGCTTGCAATAGAACCCTGTATGTTCCTCTTTAGAACAGTGGCTCAGCTGACGATGCTCACTTCCCTCAGGCATGTCTGTAAAAGACCCCGTTATACTGGTGGATATATTATCATCCCCTATTCGAGTATATTGGTTATTCTTAGAATTTCTGGAAGCTAGTGAGGCATACACTGTTGTGTTCTAGTCTCAGATCTAAGTTTTGCATGCAGTAATTGTTTCAGTATGTTTGGATTGAGTTTTAAAATTGACCTGTCATGATTCATAAACCTGTGTTCTTGGTGTCCACACAAGCATTAACATTCACTGCAACTGCATTCCGAAGCACAAAAGCTTATACCTGAAAGTGTTCTCAGATTTCTAACTATAAATATTCGACAATCACAGAAATACACCCCCCAGTTCTGTGTTTTGGTACTGAGACCTTTATGAGCTGTTAAGTTACAATAGGCTCAATTTTACACTGGTCTTACTGAGGATATTTTGTTTTAATCCTCACTGCTAAAAGGTGTCTTTTAGGTTTGATCTCATTTGCATCTGGCGTGTGTGCTATGTCTTCTCAATGCAATTTCATGAATGTGCCTTAGAATTTTTACCTATACAGTGGTACCTTGAGATATGAACAGACCAACATACAATTTTTTTAAGATACGAGCTGCGACTCGGTCCATATTTTTGTTTGAGATCCAGTGAAATTCCAAGGTACGAGTCGTGATTCCGGAAGCTGCCACTAGTTGGCGCGTTGGTGCACAGGTCCAGTATTAGCAGTTTGATATACGAGTTGACTGACTTATGAGCTCTGTTACGGAACGAATTAAATTTGTACCTCAAGGTACCACTGTACATGTAAGGAGAGCTTTAACTTTTTTTAATAAATGGATGTCCTGCATCCTTTTTTTAAAAAAAAATATTTTAAAGATTTTATTTATTCATTTGCGAGAGGAAGAAGAGAGAGAGAGAGAGAGAGAGAGAGAGAAAGAGGTGAGGAGCAGGAAGCATCAACTCCCATATGTGCCTTGACCAGGTAAACCCAGGGTTTTGAACCGGCAACCTCAGCATTCCAGGTTTATCCACTGCGCCTCCACAGGTCAGGCCGACAGCTTTAACTTTAGAGACAATATGGGAACTCTATCTTTAATGACTAAATTGACAACAAATTTAATAATGAAGGCCCTCTAAAGATTTCTGTCAACTCTAAATGGAATGATTATATGCCTTTAGTTGAAGCTTGTAGGTAGTACGGAGGTTTTAGTCATGCAGGATATAAACTCAGCATTTCAGAAATTCTATTCAATATTCTGAAACTGACCTTAGTAACCTAAGAGAAGCTAAAAAGAGAATTCTAAAATAGACATCATCCATTTTCTTTATCCAAAAAAAAAGTTATATTTATCCATGAACACAAATCCAGTATTTAAAAAAATTCTTACCAATGAGGGATGCTGCCATTTTTATACAGGCAACACTCAAAGCTTGAGACATCCTCCTCTAACACCAAATATAGCAGTGGTTACAGCTGCTAATGTTAGGCTACTATGGTACATATAGAACATTTAGGTTATCCCAACTCAGCTCTTGAATACATAAATTCTGGGTTATCCTGCACGTGTGTGTGTATGGGAGGGGTGTGGGGGTGTTGAATGAGACAGAAAGGAGAGAAATCATAAAGATACAAAATTGATTCAAATTTTGAGGCACTAAACTCTGTTTTTTAAAAAGGCCTGGGAAAAATTTGAGACACACCAGACTCAACAGAACTCTTCCAACAATGAGGTTTTTAGAGAAATGTCATCAGGTGTTCCATTTCGATCTCAGCCCTCTATCAGAGTATAGGTTCAGGGACCGTGGAAACAACTTAGGCATGGAGAATGCTCAAAATTTGAGCCTGGTCACTAGATATGTGCATTAGTGTGTAGAATTAATATGATAGGTCAGTGTTTTTCAACCACCAGTCCGCGAACTGGTGCCCATCCCCCAGAAATTTCATGCCCGTCCATGAAAGAGTTAACCACTCTGATGTTGTATGAAGATTGTCTTGAAAAACACTGTGATAGATAACCTTTGAGCAGTTTAACTGTGCCAGGTACTGTGCTGAGAGCCTTATACGCACCATTTCACTACACAGCCCTACAAGGTGGGTGGTTGACACTGTCACTCCAGTTTATAAATGAGAAATTGAGGCTCAAAGAAGTTACATAATCAGTAACAGTTAACTAATGGGGAATCTTTAAACTTAAGCAGTCTAACTCTACATCCAGAGCTCTTACCGATACCCAAAGTGAAATACCTTAGAACAGCGGTTCTCAACCTGTGGGTCGCGACCCCAGCACAGGTTGAGAACCGCTGCCTTAGAACATAGACTCCAGGTACATATGTCAAATGCATGCCTACATCAGGATAAATTATATAACACTAGATGTTCTTTAACAGTATACGATACAGTTTCCTCAACTCTACTTCTGGGTTTCTACCCGAAGAAAACAAAAAGACTAACTTGAAAAGACATGTCCCCCTAGGTTCACTGCAGCATCGCAACAGCCAAGACACTGACGGATGAATGGATAAAGATGTGGTACACAAACACACGCACAATGGGATTTTACTCAGCCATAAAAAAAGAATGAAACCTTGCCATTTGTGACAGCATGGATAGACCTAGAAGGTATTATGCTAAATTTAAGTAAGTCAGAAAAAGGTAAAAAAAAAAACCATACTATTTCACTTATATACAGAATCTAAAAAAGAAAACAAATGAACAACCAAAACAGAAACAGATTCACAGAGAAGGAATGATGGTTGCCAGAGGAGAGAGGGTAAAGGTGCAGGGAAATAAGAGATACAAACTTCCAGTTATAAAATATGTCAGTTACAGGGATGTAAAGTATAGCACAAGGGGATACAGTCTATTGTAGCAGCTTGTACAGTGACAGATGGTTCCTAGGTTTATCGTGGTGATCAATTTGTAAGGTATATAAATGTAGAATAACTATGTTATATACCTGAAACTCATATAACATTGTATCTCAACTATATATTTTTTTAAATAAATAAGAAGGCCTTTTCCAACATTTATCACCTAGATAAGATTCATATTCTCAGAGAGAAACTAAGAAAATAATAATAATAATTAATAATAAAACTTCCTCAATTATTTTAAGGTATTAAGATGCCTGGATGAGTCACAATTGCTGGGATTAGTGTATTTCTAAGCTCATTTAATGATTAAAACCACAATAAATTTAATTACTACTACTATTGTATATTCTGAACTTAAGAGAAAAGAAAAGACATAAGAAGGGATTTTTTTATCCCTTACTTTTTTGATCAATGTCATCAGATTAAATGAATAATTACTGAAATTCATACCAAAACAAGAATAATGATTAGATAATAGTGTGTAGGCTACAAGTGTCTAAGCTACACAGCAAGATAAAAACAATCCAAGGGTAAATTTTATACGACAGAAAAAACCACCCCAGAGATCTTACAATAACTGAAAAAGATCAAAACATAAGTAGAGAAAAACCAATTAAGAGGAACCTCTTTATTACACACTTGTAATTATTAAAAATGGAGACTGTATTTTTTGGTATCTTGTGTTCTGCATTCAATTTTTCAAAACCTGATTTTGGTTATCCAAAGTGTTCTCCCACTTCTTCCCCACTCACCACCATTCAAAAGCACAATTGAAGAACAAGCTATTCACTAGGTTCTAGTGAAAGACTTAATATCAAAGAAATTAATCCAACAACACAAATAATGATGGAGAGTTTTCAAAGAAATACAATGAAAGCAAAATATATAAAGCATAATTTAATCTTCCAGATGATTCAGAAGGCGCCTCAATATCCTAGTTCGCCATGTTCCTCATGCTGTGTGTTTACGTGCCTGTAACAGAATTCTAGTCAGTGAAATTTTAGACAAAAAAATGTTTCAAATCCATGTAGCACACACAGTATCAAGTAATCCCACATATAATTTGGGAATTTTGATGTGTATATTTGTACTTTACAGGGCACAATATATATGTTAAGAAAACTTTTAGGCCCTAGCAGGTTGGCTCAGTGCATCAGCCCGGCATGTGGAAGTCCCGGGTTTGATTCCCTGCCAGGGCACACAGGAGAAGCGCCTCTACCCTCTCCTTCCTCTCTCTCTCTCTCTCTCTCTTCCCCTCCCGCAGCCAAGAATCCAATGGAGCAAAGTTGGCCCAAGTGCTAAGGATGGCTCCATGGCCTCCGCCTCAGGCGCTAGAATGGCTCTGGTTGCAATGGAGCAACACCCCAGATGGGCAGAGCATCGCCCTCTAGTGGGCATGACGGGTGGATCCCAGTCGGGCGCATGCGGGAGTCTGTCTCTCTGCCTCCCTGCTTCTCACTTCAGAAAAATGAAAAAAAAAAAAAAAAAGGAAAAATAAAGAAAACTTTTAAATTTTCAGTTACAAATGAGTATTTTTTAGCACATTTAGTCATAGCTACTTGTTTTAAATTATCATTTGATTTTTGATGACCAAATTATATTTGACCATAAACATAACTTTAAAATAACATTAAAAAACCATGGTTATAACACAACTATGCAACATTCAATGAAGAAAGGAAAAGTCACATACATGTATTGTATGGCACTGAAGTTTTCAAAGTTATTCTTTTGAATGGCTTTCATTCACCTTTTATATTGATTTAAAAATGTCTCCTTTCAGTGTGCTTACAGAAAGGTGCAGTCAGTGTTGATCACACAACTGCCTGAAACCATCCAATGCTGATCACTGAACTAGTATTATTATTTGATGATCCTGACAACCATAACTGTACCACATCTAAATATTCAGATGTAGCTGACTACAACTACGCAACTGTAGAGAAACATTTAACCTAAAAAAAAAAAAAAAAAAATCTGAAGCAAGTGTCAACTGAAAATGGCTGAATCACTGTACCTTTTAAACAAAACCATCAATCTTATTTTTGCTATATGGTATTTGGTACTCTCTGATTCAGTAGTTGGGGTAAAAAAAAAGTTTCTGTATTCAAACATATCTACAGAATATCAATATAAAATGTGTGAATATATACATTTAATACACACTCACACACACACACATACACACACATATCTAAAAAGCAGCACTTAACCACATCCCCATTTCTCACCAATGACTCAAAGAATCATCTCTTACTTTAAGACTAGCTTAGATGTTATAAGGCTGCAACATATGGCTAGAAAGGTCAAAAACAAGCACCCACACTCAGGCTGGATTAAATTGTTCCTCCTCATGATTACTGACAAGTGGTAATACCATTTATATTAACAACTATTTCAATAACTTAGAATTCAGAGTATAAAACCAGTGTCATTCAACTCCCTTGCTGCTTAAAGAACACTCCCCTCCTTCCACTTTAGTTCCACTGATGATAACAGGGCACACCGAACCAGGCTGCACTGACTTGTACAAACGACCTTTACTCTTAATCTAAACAAACATGTGTTAAAACATTCTGAAATGCTGCATCCTTTGATTTCTTCATTTTTTCAATTGCCCGATGCAGGTCTTGTTGTTGCACAGGACGAATTTCATCTTCATCATGGCTAAAATGCAAACAAAACCACCAAAAATTCAAATAACTTTAGAATACACCTCCCTAAAATATTTTACCATGATTAAAGAATAAAATCTCTTTCCCATCCAAGACCCCAAAGACAACCATAATTAAAAGCTCCACGTAAACTCTTTCGGTGCATACATAGAAATGACCTATGCATAGATAGCATGCACCAGTCTTAACGAGGGTTTTAAAAAGTACTGACTTATAAGAGGTAGAAAGTTAAAATGGCTATCTATTAACACTATAGGTGTGGTACCTAAAAATCACATAATTCACACTAAGACTCTAAGTACAGAATATTATATAAAGGTGTGTCAGTTTACTGACATAGAAATATTAATTCCAGTCAAGGAGTCAAACATAATTCCCACGAAAACTGGAATTAAAAAGTAGCTTTCATATACATATGAAATATATATGAACATATATATGTGTAGCTTTCATATATATATGTATATATATATACATACACATACATTCATATATATGTTTAGCTTTTGATGAACTAAAAATAAAAGTCTTTGCTATTAATAAAAAACAACTAATCTAAGTCCTCCTCACTTCAATAATAAGAAAAACAAAATACAGTATATAATGTCTCCTTTGTAATTTATAGGCACTTGGATAAACACATTTGGTAAAAAAAATTATGCAAACCCAAGTCTATGAGCCAGATTCGTCACACTGAAATAGAAAATTGTCAGGGCTTTGAGGACAGCAGAAAAACAGGACTTTCGTTATTAATGTGATTTTATTTAAGCAAAATTTATTCAGAAGTTGTTTTGATTTTCTCCTCTTAATCTTATTTATAAGAATAAAAAACTCTGGCAGTTAGATTTGCTACAGAGGTCAAAGTATTCCCAACATTAGCTCTTGAGTAGCTGGATCAATCTGGCAATAAATATATAAATGAAGTCGCCCTCTGCATGACAGAGATCAAAGGAGCACTAAAGAAAGGTCCAGAAAGACTGTAGACACAGCTAGGGTTAACAGGGTAGCTTTCACGCAAACCTTTCTAGACCAAGGGAAGCAGTATTTCTTTGGCAATTGAATTCTAATTAAACACAAGAATACAACAGGTAAATCCAGGACACCTGGAGGGAAAGCCTCAGGGGGATGAGGACGGGAAACAGAAACAAAGGGGCAAGAGCTGGAGAACTAACTCATTCAACACAAGCCCCCAAAGGACACGAGCTGGCCAGTCACAGTCTTTGTTAAGAAGGCTGATACTTTGAACAGGGGTTTAAAATGCAGTGTCATACTGACTCAGGACAAGCAGCCTTTGGGAAAACTTCCTTAAAGGACAGGGTTCATCAGGGCTGAGTTATTCCAGTAGAATATCATCTTTGCTGGAATAAGGCTGGTACAGAATTGGTTTCTCAAACTCGCAATGCTTTGAAACTGCTTTCAAGTGAAATTTGCTGCAGTAACAAATGGTTTATTTGTTTAGTAAATACATTATTAGTAACAAGTTCAAGTCTAGTTCACAGCAAGGCCCACCATTTACATGTAAAATTTTGGAGGACAATATGAAAAGAATCAGGAATTTAAGATGAAAAGCACCCCAGGACGACCAGAGGATCCTGTTTTCCTAGTGGAGGTGGGCAAACCCAAGGATCCATCAGCTCTCCGTGGCTGAGTCCATGGACTTTTCAGGAGAAACTTAGCTTTTTTCCCCTATCTCTTCATTCTGGACCCTCCTCAAGACCCCACCTCACCAAACTCATTTTCAGAACTCACCATTAAAAAAAGACAATAAAGTTGGGGAGACTGTTAATCTCAGTTTATCTTTTATTCCATAAGCAGAGTTGGCATTGTAAAGCAAAAACAAAAACTAGCCTAAAAGCTCGAAAAGGATTTGATAAATACTAGTGATCAACTCTATACACACATACCTTTCTTCTGATGCAGAATTAACATATTCCCTGACACAGAGGAGGGCAGCATCTCGACACATCTCTTTTAGGTCACTTCCTGAAAACCCATCCGTCTCCTGAGCAACTTCTAGAAGGTCCACATGCCGATCCACCTTAAACAAATATATAAAACACACTTAAAAATATGATGCAACAAATATAAATATATCTACACTCTTCTTAGAATTAAAGAACAGTAAGCATATTGGAATAGCACAGGAGAATCATTAAAAAGTATTTTCAGTTTCTAAAAGTTTTTTTAACCACAACAGCTTAAAACTTAGGTATAATAATGGCACTGTTACGTTAAAAGGAAAAATTATGTCTTTTAGAGATAAAACTAAGATATTTACAGATGAGCTATGATGGGAAAACATGGGAGATGGGGAAGTAAATGTAATGTGTGGAGGAGAATTAGCCATAGGGTTGATGGTGGTTCAAAGGAGGAAAACCACTGGAATACAAGCATCTCTCACTATGGGAAGGAATCTTACCTGATTTCTTAGTTTGGACAGCAAGTTCAAATGGTGAATTCAAGTATGAAGTTTGGGATAGTGAGGAATACGTTATGTTATTAAAATATACTTGGTTATTGAGTTTGGGGGGGAAAAGTGGTAAGAGTTGAAAATTCCTTTATAAATGTGGGAGTGGAAAGACCTCTTTAATTTAGATTCAAAATCCAGAAGTCATAAAGGGGAAAAAGGAAACACCCCAATAAAATCAAAAGAGAAACTGGGAAAAATATTTTCAAACCATATAGTCAAAATTTCCCTAATATAGTCGAGTTCTTACAAATCTACAAAAAAAAAGATCATTGCAATAGAAAAATGAGCAAAGGATATGAATAGTGAATAGGTATTTCACAGAAATATAATCAAGTGGCTCTTAAACATATAATGCTCACGTCATCTCTACAGAATACAAATTAAAATTAAAACTATAATGAGATACCATTTTCTACCTATCATGTTGGCAAGAGGTTCCACGTTTGGTTGGCAGCGCTACAGGGAGAGAGGGATTCTAATATTGCTGGTGTAAGATTAACTGGGCATGAACCACTTGGCAACAGCTACCAAAATTACAAGTGTCTAGTAATGCCTCTTCTCAAAAATTCACCCTACTAATATTCCTGCACAAGTGCTAAATGACGTATGTACAAGGTTATTCAATGCAGCATTTTATAATAGTGAGAGGTTGGAATCAACCAAGCTGTCCTTCAATATGGCACTGATTATTCCATACAATAAAATCCTATGCAGAGAAAGAGCATGAGAGAGAGACGGGGAGAGCAGGTGTGTATGAGCGTGGGGAACAGTAAGAAAACTATTTAATATGGAAAGATTTCAAAGATAAGTAAAAAAGCAATGCATAGAACAGTATACACAGGGCTTATTAATATGGTTTATGTAGAAAAGAGAAGAGGAATAACTGTATTTTAGTTTGCTTGTATAGGCATACATCATCTGAATGGATACAGAAGAAATGTAGGGAGGGACTAAGACATTTTCCTGAATGCCATTTAATACATTCATTTAATTTTTGTAACACATGACAATATTACCTATTTTTTTAAAAACCTTAAACACAAAAACCATTGAAGACGTTGACTACCACCTTTTAAAATCTCAATTCCAACTTCAAAAATGTTGCAATTAAATAAAAAACAAAACCCCCATACTTCTGTATAAAAATAAACATATCTTATATAATTGGAAAACAGTCTGAAAAATATCAAACAGGGTTTTAATTTGTAGGTATAAAAACACATGTTTTTTTTAAAAAACAGATTATCTTTCATTAGTTCAAGTATACCATAGCTACTGAATTACATGATCAGTCAAGAGTTTTGTGTGTGTGTGAATATATATATATCAAGTTTAAAGCAACATTATTCTCAGCTTTTTCACTTCTCTCCAAAACAATTCAATGAACATAAACATAATATTTATAGGATAGGAAAAAATTATAATTTTTTACTTACATTTTCATTTTTCAAGATGAGTTTCAGGATTGCTTCTCTTTGTTTTAGAGCCTAAAGCCAGAATAACTTATAGTTAGCTTTTTAAAAAAAAGTAAGATCGACTATTATCCTAACATTTCTTCCTTCCTTATAAACTATCTGACAATACCTAATGAATGACAGAAATTCTGACAGAGGTTATGGAAATACGAACTAAAGTAAGGTCTAGATTCTAACTTCTACAGTAATCATGTGTGGTTGTTCTACTGCACTATGTCTTCTTATTCTGAATCCCCAATGCCTCACACAATGTCTGAGAGAGAACACGCTTTCACATGTTTCCTGAGTGAGTAGACGGACACCTATTACTACCAATGTCTTTCCTCGTCGCTCTGCAAATCTCCTTTTCTTCATTTAGGAAAGTTCTGAAAACACCACTACATAAAATTCTTACCAGTAATTGAAAAGATGGCAACAATATCCCGTCAGTTCCTCCATTTCAACATATAACTTTCATGGTTCAATAATTTATATGAGTGAATTTTTTTTTTTTACAAGTTACACATACTTTATTTACTTGGTTGAGAGCCTTCTCATGTTACACACAGTGCTTTACATAGTTGATCTCAGCTTTGTTCACACTGATGCTTGAGACTGCTCAGTGGCTGCTGGTTTGTTTTCTGTCAGGATGAAGGTGGGTACTTTCAGATAAAATCTTACTTTTTAATTCCTTCTTGGCCATTATTTCCTGGAATCTTAGTTTCGTGTAATTATACCTACAGTGGAACCAGTATCCTAAAGTTACCCCGATAAATCCTCCTACTCCAACATTATATGATAGTCTAATTCTACTAGTTAAGAAAAATGTCCAAGGCCAGCTACGTCCTAATGAACCATAAAAGAGCGAGTCCCAGGAACAGGGAATGTTCTCGACATCTACAATTCCTAGGAGCTTAAAGGGCTCCCTGAGGACTTCTCTGTGCCCTCTTATCCAGTTTCATTTTTTGTGTATGTGGTTTCAGTTACCCGTGGTCAACTGTGGTCTGAAAATATTAAATGGAAAATTCCCCATATATAAGTGAATTTTTATTTAGTGTTGGTAGAATTTGTTCATATACGTCCTCTCAATGATGCTACATGTTATTATACCAGAGAATAGGAGCTGTTATAGAATATCTTACTTATAGTAAGTATAGACGCTTTTAAGAATCGTTATGGCTGAAATCATCCCTATTCCCACAATCATGGGGGAAAAAAGAGCTGATTACAATGATCAAATCAAATGACCTGAAAAACCAAACCAAATCCTGCTGTTTCTATAACTCAAGTGTGTTAAAAGTATGAAGGCTAACTTGGTATTCAGTGCTTTTCAACTGCCAGTCCTCATACCAGTCTGCCAGAGATTTTGTGCCAGTCTGTGAAAGGGTTAATCACTCTCATGTATGAAGATTATAGACCCAATGATCTTAGTCAAATTTGTTTATGCTCAGGGTGATTTCTACCTTAGGTGTCCCCAAAATAATTCCCCTATTTTCATTGGCCGCCACGGGTAAAAAGGTTGAAAGCCACTATAGGTGATCACCAAAAACTACTTTTTAAAAATAAACATTTAACTAAGAGAGAAGTTTTAAGGAAAGGTTAATCATATACTTTGATTTCATATAGTTATACAATGAAAAAATTAATCTCTAAAAACAGAATGAAAAGAGTTACAAAATCCCAGTTTCTACATTAACAATATTCAAATTTATAATAAATTTGTTAAATCTGTTACAACTCATTTTGATTACCTACAAAACTATTAAATTTGGAACTTCAGTAAAATGTACATTCCATGCTGTATATCCTATGCTCTATTCTACCGTATTCTACTTTGTTTTTTATTGGACTACAAGCAGAGATTCTATCTGTGTAATCTCTGTCTTCAAACCACTGAGGTAAACTATTTTTCTGTAAAAATGTCCTGATGTCTAACAAAATAAAATCAAGTTTCCTGTGTGAAGCACACAAAGTTCTCCCTAGCAGTAGTCTACCCATCCAGTCTCATGATCTACTGTTCTTGGTGCCCTAATTTAACTACCTCAAAAGTCACAGCTAAACATGAGCTCCCACAACCTTCTTGCCTTTGTTCATTTTGGCAAGAAAGTCTTTCCTTGTCTCCCTTGCCCGTTCATTCCTACCATCCTTCAAAGCCCAGCTGGACTCTAAATTTCGTCCAGTCCATAGGCAGAATTATTAGTTCTCACAGTTCTTTAAACATACCTTTGTAAAATACTTTTTACGTGATTTATATGTCTGGCTACACTGCAACAGTTCTTTGATAATTGAGGCATGTTCCATTCACCAGAGCCTTGCTGTTATCTGATACATATTAATGCTCAATAAATACTAGCCATACGAAATAAATTTATATAGTCTTCTACATCAGGTTAAAAAAATCCTCTTCATTGACTTATCAGGTAAATTTTTGAATAGAGTGGTTAAGTATATGCATACCTTCAAAGGTTGTAGCCATAGCAAATAGTAGATCAGAGTAACTTTCTAGAGCAGCGGTTCTCAACCTGTGGGTCGCGACCCCGGAGGGGGTCGGGTCAAACGACCAAAACACAGGGGTCGCCTAAAGCCATCGGAAATACATATTTTATTCGATGGCTTTAGGCAATCCCTGTGTTTTGGTCGTTCAACCCCCCTGGGGTCGCGACCCACAGGTTGAGAACCACTGTTCTAGAGGCTACAACCATCAATCTGTAGGAAACAGGTTTACTGCTACAAACTGATCTGATAAATTACAAAATATAAAGTGGGATGAACTTTTAGCCAGATTGTAATCAATTATATTTACTTCAATATATAAAGGAACCCCCTAAAAGTTCCTCTACATATCTATACAGTTAACACACTCATTGTATAGCACACATCTTTTACTTGTTTTTTTTTTCTTTTTTGATGTAAAGGCAAAGAAAATTCAAGTTCTGAGTATTCTGTGCAAAATTTAGAGTATCAATAAATAATAATAATCTACTTGAGGGTACTTAACAAAAGAATGATAGAAAGAATAGTACTATTTCAACACCACCCTCACATTCTCATTAAGTTAAAGTATAATATCTTAGCTACTGGGTAATTAATCATTAATCCTGTTAAAGGATTACTACTGTCAATAATTAATCAAATAAATCCTAGTTGTTTACTGTGTCAGGCCTTCTGAACAGAACAGTTCTTTAACTTCAACTCTCTTAATTTCATCCTATTTGCTAAATCAAAATTATAATTTAGTTTTTCCTATGTATCTCCCATAGGTAACTTGCTACAGTCTAAAGAAAACCACTACCCTGGCCAGTTGGCTCAGTGACAGAGCATCGGCCTGGCATGTGGATGTCCTGGGTTCAATTCCTGGCCAGGGCACACAGGAGAAGCACCCATCTGCTTCTCTACCCCTCCCCCTCTAGCTTCTCTTTCTCTCTTTCTCTCTCTCTCCTCCACTCCTCTTATAGCCATGGCTTGACTGAAGCAAGTTGGTGCTGGGCACTGAGGATGGTTCCATGGCCTCTGCCTCAGGCACTAAAAATTGGCTCTGCTTGCAACTAAGCAATGGCCCCAGATGGGCAGAGCATCGCCCCCTAGTGGGCTTGCCGGGTAGACCCAAGGTGGGCACATGTGGGAATCTCTGCATCCCCTCCTCTTACCGAAGGAAAAAAAAGAGGTAAAGAAAGCCACTCAAGTGTCTAGGCAAACTTTAGGTAAGTATATACTTTGAGGAGAAGCGAATAATATTGGTCTTAGGGAAGAAAGAAGAAAAAAAGAGAGTCTAAAGAACAAAGAAGGAATTATGTAGATTCTTTCTCTATTCCTTCCCTGCCTGTCACAAATAAGCACTATTTTTTTAAGATATTTAGAGAGAGAGAGAGAGAGAGAGAGAGAGAGAAGGGTAGGAGCCAGAAGCATCAACTCATAGTATTTACTTCTTCTATGTGCCTTAACCTGGCAAGCCCAGGGATTTGAACTAGTGATCTCAGCATTTCAGGCCAATGCTTTGAAATAGGTCAGGCAATAAGTGCTGTTGTTTAAAAAATAATTTCTGCCCTGGCTGGCTGGCTCAGTGGTAGAGCATCGGGATGGTGTGTAGATGTCCTGGGTTCAATTCCCAGTCAAGGCACACAGGACAAGCTACCATCTGCTTCTCCACCCCTCCCGCTTCCCTTCCCTCTCTCTCTCTCTTCCCTCCCACAGTCATGGCTTGATTGGTTTGAGCCAGCTGGCCTCAGGCACTGAGAATGGCTCTGCAGCCTTCACCTCAGGGGCTAAAAAAAGGGCTCAGATGCTAAGCAACAGAGCAACAGCTCCAGATGGGCAGAGCATTGCCCCCTAGTGGGCTTGCTAGGTGAATCCTGGTCAGGGCGTATGTGGGAGTCTGTCTCTCTGCCTCCCCTCCTCTCTCTAAAAAAATAAAATAAATTAATAATTTCCTTCTTGCCTAACCAGGCAATGGCAGAGTGGATAGAGCATCGACCTGGGACACTACAGACCCAGGTTTGAAACCCTGAAGTGGCTGGCTTGAGCACAGACTCACCAGCTTGAGTATGGAGTCACCAGCTTGATCATGGGATCATAGACATGACCCCATGGTCACTGGCTTGAGTCCGAGGTCGCTGGATAGAGCATCAGGTCACTGGCTCGGCTGGAGCTCCCCAGTCAAGGCATGTATGAGAGCAATCAATAAACAACTAATACGACGAAACTATGAGCTGACACTCCTTATCTCTCCCCCTTCCCGTTTGTCTGTCTGTCTCTCAAAAAAAAAAAAATCATTCCCTTCTTGAAACCACAGATAAAAATCTTAAATAAGTGAATATTTAACTGTTCATAACAGCAATTAAAGCCACCTACAGGCTGGTTGATATGAAATCTTGTAGGCATTCTTCTCATTATAGCTGAGTCAAGATCCTGAGGACGGTTAGTAGCTCCCATCACTATGACCTAAATATATAAAGAAAACAAAAGTAATAAATTCACCAATAATATTCCTTTTAGGTTGTTATTTAAAAAGGGCTTAAAAGTATAGAAATTTACATGGTATTTAAACCAAATCTTCTGTAAGAAATCCAATATTAATACAGTACGTATTACTCAAATACTTATTGCTACATATCAAAATTATTAATCCTAAATAGATCAGGTGATAGCAAGGTTGGCAAGATTTTTAATAAAAATCTACTGTATTTTGTAAAATATGGTTACTCAATGGCTACAACATTAAACAGCTGAAAGCCATTTATGTTATAGGTTAGGAGTATATACAAAGGGATATTTCAGGTCCCTGAATTATAATACTAAGGAGAGAATCATTTCCCGTAAGTCTGACAATGCTAGTAATAGTAACAGATATGTACTTTTTCCTGTACATTTCACATCATTATCTCATATCATATATTAGCACTACAGGTGACATCTTCTCAATACAAGTAAAACCTCAAGCAATTCAACTTTAAACAAGGGTAACAGAATAAGAGTAAACAGTAAAATTATGGGTAGAATTTTTTTTAAAAAGTTGGTGACCCTGCCAACCTCTGGGCCAACTGTCACTTATTAATAAAGGATAGAGATGAAAAATTAATACTAATAAAGACAAAGACATACAAAACAAGTTAATCTCTGAAGGGCTTTAAAATTACCATTACTCTTGATATTTCTGTATCACCAATAACAGCACACATTAGCTATACAAAATGAAATTTACTGGTATTCTAATGGAAAGTTTTAATTCTTTAATATTATTTTATTTCAGCTTAAGGTCTTAGATTTCTGAAATACTCAGAAGTCTAGCCCCAACCAGATAGCTCAGTTGGCTGGAGTATTGTCCCTAACCGCAAAGGTTGCTGGTTCGATCCCTGGTCAGGGATATAAAGGAACAGCTTGATGTTCCCCTTCCTCCCCCCCCCCGTCTCTCCCCCTGCCCCCAATATCACCTCTCTTGCTGATATCAATAAATAAAACATTTTTTAAAAAGTCTAAGTCCACAGCAATTCTGAAAGATCCATTAAATCTTCCATTCTACTTCTATTCTACATTTAATGGTATTTAAGAGCCAAATTACTTTTAAAAACTGTGAGAGGTTGCCACCTAGAGGGGAAAAATATAAATATAAATATAAACGAGAATGTTAGTTCTATAATCAATTTCGCATATGGTTTAAGTGGTCCTATAAAATCTAAATATTAATGCTTTTACCTGTTTTCTTTATTGACTACAACTCTATAAAATTAATAAAATTTTCCATTAGTGTAAGCCAAAGAAAAGTCCTGAAGTGATCAAGTAAACTAACTGCATAGGATAAAGGATGAATATAAGCACATTTAAGTGTTTAGAGGGAGATTCAAAGTGCTATAGAAGCATGTTGAAAACTGACCATATTAGGTAGCAGAGAATCACAAAAGGACTGTGGGTGAGGCAGTACCTGAAAAAAAACTGGGAACAGGCTGTATTTTGAAATACAAAACAAAAAACCCCAGTATAAAAAATGAAATACTAAAAGTTAGGATCAAGAAATCCAAATAAATCTAGTGCAACATGGTCTAATACACATAAAATAATAATAGTTATTCATGACAAAATTTGCAGTTTCACTTAAACAACTTTTTTTAATTTAGAAATTAAATTTAATGGAGTGACATTGATCAATAGAGTACATAGGTTTCATGTGAATATCTGTCGCATTTGAACTGCTGTGTTATGTGCTCACAAATTTTAAGAAGTGGTTTTAGGGGCAAAAACAGGTAACCTTAATTTAAACATATTATCTTTATCTAGTATAAATAAGCTAAAAGTCAAAATCGGAAGCAACAGTAATTTTTTAGTATTAAGCAACAAAATAATGCACCTTTTAAGTATAAGTTAAGAGTTTTAAAAATCTTTAAGATAAAATTTTTATCATTTAACATTTAAAATAATCAGGTCTAAATTTATGCCTCAAAACTTTAGGTCAATGTTGCCTCAGTTTATCTCGTACTTTCTTCTCTCATCATCCAACAAACACTAAAGGCAACTTTCCCTCATAATGAAATTGTATTTTCATGAAGGTGATGTAGAAGGAGGGCATGTGGTTTAACTTTCCTCCTGAGAATGATATATTTTCTACTTCTGATTTATGGTAATGATGAGAGACCACTTCCATAAAGCTGGAACTCATGAAGTACTACAGGCTGAGAAATGATGAAATATTAGAAAACCCACTCAGCAGAGTCAACCTTGGTTCTTAGACAAGCATATAAAGACATACACCCACATGAAATTACTGAGATTTCATGGTTCATGGTCAGCTACATGAATCTGCGACCTGAATTTACCTATTTGTGTTGGGGGAAAACCTTAGCAAAAGACAAATATAAAATCCTCTTAGCGCAACAAACCTTCAACATTGATAGGTTCCAAAAATTCACACACAAAGTTCTACCAGATATGATTATTTTCCCCACGAAGTCACAAAACACACAAGGAAATAACCATCATAAACTCAAACATATGACAGAACCAGATGTACAAAAATTCATGAATAATTATTGAATATAGATTATAAAGTAAGTATGCTAATCTATGAATCTATGTGAAGGAATAAAGGAGGAATAAAAAAATCACATATCAAATATTTATGTAGTAAATATACACAAGGCATTGTTATAAGCACCTTACTCCTATGAATTCCTTAAAACTGCACAATACTGAAGTGTATACAATCCTTCCCTTTTTATAGATATTAACTCCCCTACTCAGATAGAATGATTACATAATTTGACCAAGGTCACACAGCTGGTTGATGTGAGGGCTCTGGTTTTCTAATCCAACAGGAAACATGAGTTGATGGGCAGAGGAGCCCATGATAAAGAAAATGGTGATCTTGAAAAAGAATCAAAGAATTTCTAGACCTGAAAAACTTAATGAATGAAATAATATACACTATGAAAGGGTTAAATAGCAGAAAAAATCCACCTTAACTCAGAATGATCCAATTACAGAGGTCAAGAAATTACCTAGATTATAGCACAAAGAGAAAGAAAATATAAAAAAGTTAAAACACATGGATTAAAACACATAAGGTACACCCAAACTGGCACTCCACAAGGAGAGCACATGAGGAATGGAAAAGAAACATTTGAAGAAATAATTTTTTTAGAAGTAACAAAAGGTGTGATTCTAAATATAGTTTATTTTTTAAAAAGAGATGAAAACAGATTAGAAAGTAGAAAATACCTGATAAAGTTAAAACGTTCTAAAGTTTTCCAAGAAATGTTTCACAAAAAGAAAAGTAAAAGATTCTAGAACTTCTATTTCCAACAATATAGCAAAAAAACAAACAAGCCAGATCAAATGAACATTTTTTTCTTTTACAATGCATCATTTGTCTGATCTATGTTGTGGCACTGAATAGTGTTGACCTGGAAAGCTGAGGTCACAAGTTTGAGGCCCCAGGCTTGTGAGTGGATGCTTCCTGCTCCTTCCCCTGCCTTTCTCTCAATATATACTCTCTCTAAAATCTTAAATATATATGTATATATATATTCCGAAGTTAGAAGCAGGGAGGCAGTCAGACAGACTCCCGCATGTGCCCGACCGGGATCCATCCGGCACGCCCACCAAGGAGTGACGCTCCGTCCCTCTGGGGCGCTGCTCTGCCACAGCTGGAGCCATTCTAGCGCCTGAGGTGCAGGCCGTGGAGCCGTCCCCAGCGCCCTGGCCAACCATGCTCCAATGGAGCCTCAGCTGCCAGAGGGGAAAACAGAGAGAGAGAAAAGAGAGGGGGAGGAGTGGAGAAGCAGATGGGCGCCTCTCCTGTGTGCCCTGACCAGAAATCAAACCCAGGACTTCCACATGCTGGGCTGACACTCTACCACTGAGCCAACCAGCCAGGACCTAAAAATTTTTTTAAAATCTAAAACAATAAAATGCATTGCTGATCTAGCAAGATAGTCTCGACTATTTACTCACAGGCAAAGAATTAAGTGAAAATGGGAACCCAAAGAGGTAAACTGAATAATAACAGCTGGCTTTCTCCTTGGGGGTATACCAACGGACCTCCGTTTTGGTTTTCACAGCTTTAGAGCAAAAAAAAACAAACCTAAAACAGAAGACTACCTTATATAAAATCGATATTCTAAAGAAAGGTGCATGTTTCAATAACTAATGAAAATGGTAAAATAAAATTAAGTAATGTAAGAACTGAGAGTAAAGACTGTAAGGACGACAGTGCGAGTCAAAGGAAACACACCCAGAGCCACCAGTCACTTCCTCTTCCTTGGCATAATGGTCCTAAAAATTCTAAGGAAAGGCTTCACCCTGGGTTTTTTTCTCTTGTTACATCTGTTTCAGGCACTCAGACAATCTATTAACACTTTTTTAAACATGAAGACCTCAAAATGGATAAAAATGTTTATAAATCATACTTCCAGATGTTAATTATGGAAAAGATATCTCAAAAAAGCCCCAAATTTTCCTTAACGCCACCAGCACCACACCTCAAGTTTAAGGCACATTTCTTTCAAATACCTGGCAGCTGTGATCAGTATCCAGCCCATCCCAGAGACTCATAAACTGAGCTTTCATCATGGCCGTAGCTTCATGGTCAGAACTTGAACGGTTTCGTAGAAAGGAATCTAGAAGGGAATAGTCCTTATGTTAGAATTAATGAATTGCCCTGGCCAGATGGCTCGGTTGGTTAGAACACTGTCCCAAAGCACAGAGGTTGTGGGTTTGATCCTTGGTTACAGCATGAGCAGGGACAGATCAATGTTCCTGTCTCTCTCCCCCCACCCTTTCTCTCTTTCCCCATTTCTCTCTAACTAAAATCAGTAATAATAATTTAAAAACAATGGCCCTGGCCGGTTGGCTCAGCGGTAGAGTGTCGGCCTGGTGTGTGGGGGACCCAGGTTCGATTCCCAGCCAGGGCACATAGGAGAAGCGCCCATCTGCTTCTCCACCCCTCCCCCTCTCCTTCCTCTTTGTCTCTCTCTTCCCCTCCTCCAGGCTCCATTGGAGCAAGGATGGCCCAGGCGCTGGGGATGGCTCCTTGGCCTCTGCCCCAGGCGCTAGAGTGGCTCTGGTCGCGGCAGAGCGACACCCCGGAGGGGCAGAGCGTCGCCCCCTGGTGGGCAGAGCGTTGCACCTGGTGGGCGTGCCGGGTGGATCCCGGTTGGGCGCATGCGGGAGTCTGTCTGACTGTCTCTCCCCGTTTCCAGCTTCAGAAAAATACAAAAAAATAATAATAATAATAATTTAAAAACAATGAATAAATTATTTATTCTTTATATAATTTCAAATCATTTAACCAAAAGATGACAATTTTATAAAAATTTAGAAGGAAAGGGTTCAATTATGCCTTTTTATACCTTATTCTGATATAACAATTTTGGCAAATTACTAGGCAAATTAAAAAAAACAAAACCATCAATTCACAATCTTCATTTCTTTCCCAAAAATACATTTGTGCCAACATATAAAAAAGAAGCAAAGGGCCTGACCAGGTGGTGGCACAGTGGATGGAGCATCAGACTGGGACACAGAGGACGCAGGTTCGAAACCCCGAGGTCGTCGGTTTGAGCATGGACTCATCTGGTTTGAGCAAGGCTCACCAGCTTGGACCTAAGGTCACTGGCTTGAGCAAGGGGTCACTTAGTCTGCTATAGCCCCCCTCCCTCGGTCAAGGCACATATGAGAAAGCAATCAATGAACAACTAAGGTGCCACAACGAAGAATTGATGCTTCTCATCTCTCTCCCTTCCTGTCTGTCCCTATCTGTGCCTCTCTGTCTCTGTCACAAAAAAAAAAAAAAAAAAACAATTTTAAAAAAAGCAAAGGATCCAGTACTGAGAGGCTAGAAAAGGAGCAGCTAATGTCTTGGAGGAAAATCTGTGTACTTGGGCCTTAACTTTCCAGATAATCTGTACCCTTTGTGCTCTTAATTATGGTCACATCCTTTTCCTCACACTTTCCCTGGTAATAAATAAATGGCATTAGAAAATGTCAAAACACTATTAAGTGGGAAAATGGTGCTAGAAAATGGTCTGAAACATACAAGCTGGCATGCATGGTAAAAAAAAAAGGCAATAACTTTGGTATTGCCTAGTGGCACACTTACAACAACCTGAATTTCCTGTTTTCAATTATTCTGTTTTCCAAATTATCTACAATGAACATGAAATGTTTTTAAGAAATAGGGAAACATTTTTCTTCTAGAATGAAGAAAACAGGAATGGATTTTTAATTTTAATAAACTCCAACTTAACCATTTTTTCTTTGATAGCAACAGAGAGAAAGGATAAATTACTTACAAAGAAATAATAGGTTACAAATATTGTAGAATTCTCAAAAACAACAAGAAAGACTAAAAGACCATGAACTTCTAGCTTCAAAATTCTGAAGGAAAATAACTATTGTTTAAGAGTGAAGAAACAACAGATTTTTACAGACAGTATTCACTATCTTTGCTAAAAGAACAACAGACTTCAGTAGGGAGGAAATTAAATCCACAGAAAGAGCAGATACAAGAAGCAAAAGTGAGCAAAAAACATGGCAAAGATGTGTCTCTAAAAAAGCAATGCCAGTATAAAAATAACCAGTATAGAGGGTATAAAATAAAATGTTACCTGACCAGGTGGTGGCACAGTGGATAGAGCATCAACCTGGGACGCTGAGGACCCAGGTTCAAAACCTCAAGGTCACTGGTGTAAGCGCAAGCCTACCAGCTTGAATGTGGGATAACAGACGTGACCCCACAGTCACTGGCTTGAGCCCAAAGGTTGCTGGCTTGAGCAAGGGGTCCCTGATTCCACTGGAGCCTCCTGGTCAAGGCACATGAGAAATCAATCAATGAACAACTAAAAGTGTCGCAACTACGAGTTACTACTTCTCATCTCTCTCCCTTCCTGTCTCTCAAAAAAATAAAATAAATAAAGAGAAGAAAAAAATGTTAACTAACAACATATAAGAAATGAGAGGAATGATTAGTATTCAAGAGTTCTAATGTCCTTGTATTATTTGGGAGGTAATTATTAGCCTAGACTTTGAAGACAAGTAGATATGCTAAATAATTCTATTCTAAACGTAGCACAGAAAGGGGAATAAAGAAAACAAAACAGTACACTAGATTGGAAAACAAAAAAGCACACAATAATGTGGTAGAAATAAATCTGTCAGCTATCAAAATAAAGGCAAACTGATCACACTTCCAAGTTAAGTGTCTTAGATTAAAATTTCTAAAAAAATCTAGCTATGTTCTTTTGTGCAAAATGTACATCAAATATCCAAAATAGGTGGAGTAGATTGATGAGAAAGATACACGAGGCAAACAAGTAATCAAAACTATATTATCTAATCTCATTTCTATATAGCCTATCATATTACATATGATTATAACAGTATAATTAATTCAAAGTTATAGTTTTAATTACTACAGCTTTTATTATATATATAACTTATTTTACCAGGTACAGAACAAAAATATTAATGATCCATAAAATAACAGAAAAAGTCCACTAATAATAAAAAGCCATGGCACAAATAGAAAGATGATCTATATTGTAAATCCATATGAAAAAGAATGAAATGAGTTTCCTACTTCAAACTATAAACATTTTTTTATTGATTTTATAGAGAGAAGATAGACAGGGGTAGGGGAGCAAGAGGTATCAACTCATAGTTGCTTCACTTCAGTTGTTTTTTTATTGCTTTTGTTTGTGCCCTCACGGTCAAGCCCAAGGCTTCGAACCAGTGACCTCAGTATTCCAGGTCAACACTTTATGCACTGCACCACCACAGGCAAGGCCAAGCTATGTATTTTTTAAAAGAAGAATATTTATGGGGATAGTGAAAGGATATGTAAACTAGACACAAAAAGTATAAATCATAAAAAAAGACTGATAAATGTAACTACATTCAGATTTAAATCTCTGCAAAAGAAGTAATCATAAAGTGAAAAGTCAAACCAGTCTAGGAAAGTTGCATTCATAATGAACAGCAACAAAGAATTCTAAGAAAACTCACCCCTAAAACCCAACAATTTAAAAGCAATGAAACCCAAATGACTAATCAACTTGTTAAAAGATGCTCAAATTTATCTTTGAATATATGTATCCTGATTTATTGATGTCGCCCCATTAAAAATAAAATTACAAATAACACTCAAAAAAAAAAAGATGCTCAAATTTAATATTAAGCAGGAAAACCCATATTAAAACAATGAGATAATTCATGCTATTTAGATTGGCAAAAAGTAATGATAATGTCTGAAAAAACAAATTTTAGGGAGTATCACAGTCATGAAAGTGAAAACAGGTACATGTAATCACTTTGAAGAACTGCTGGTCCTCGTGAGGGTGAAGATGAACACAACACACAGCCTAATGGTTCACCGTCTAGGTCTCTACCCTGGTCAAACAGACGTGCTTGAGGAAGCATGAGCACAGATGTCTACTGCATTGTTCCTGAGAGCGAAAACACAGAATGAACTACCGTACTAAGTAGGATAATGAACAGACTCATTCTGCAACACAGAAATTATACACAGCATACCAGGATGCTGGTTATCTCTTCTGTTTATGAAGACCTAAAAAAATGTTAAAAAGTTAATCCCATTATCTAAATACAACCCTTAAAAGTGACATTTTAAAATGCTCCATCAAAAACATAGCATACCTATTTCATCTATAAAAATGATGGAAGGCTGCAGCTTTACGGCAAGGGAAAAAACAGCAGCAGCTAATTTCTGAGATTCTCCATACCACTTATCTGTCAGTGTTGAAGGCTGAAGGTTAATAAATCGACAGCCTGCTTCCTTGGCTGTAGCCTTGGCAATCAATGTTTTACCACAGCCTGGAGGCCCGTAGAGAAGAACACCTGGAAATTAAGATGTGATTTTATTATTTCCTTTAAAAGAACAAGATATTTGCTTTAGTTTACGTGATAATCGACATAGCATTAATTCTGCCCACACTAAAATTGTTCCCAATATTCACTTTTTATTAATCTTTTTTAATGAGAAAAGGAAAGAGCCATATTCTACATTCTTTGTCAGTGATAACGAGTATTTGAGATTACAGCACCTTGTACCTCCTCCCTTCATGAAAAGGTCCAGTTCAGGATATAAAAGGCAATCATCTTGACATCCAAACTCACGACACTTGATCAATGGTTGACAAAATCATCTAACACCCTCCACCTTCACAAGCTAACAGAGCACTACTGCATACTAATAGCCCAGAGAAAATCGACTTCTCCAAAACAGATTGTAGTAAACACTGTTTTGCTAGTGCTCAGAGACTTAAGTTTTAGCCAAAAAGACATGTACCTTTTTCCAAACAGATAATGGTCTCTTCCTAAAAGAAACAGAGATGACCAGTCACTCCTGCTTTAATTCCCAAGAAATAAAACTGTATCATTAACCTGTATCTTCACTGACAGCAGTTTGCTCTAAATACAATTTAAGGCACTTCTTTTATATAAAATAAGGATCTAAACAGGTTGGGGCCTTGAGCATTTTGGGAATCAACAACTGTTTTTCAAATAAAATCAGGTAGCATTTTCTAAGCTAACAGAGCACTAAAATTATGGCCCTATCTGTAGATTAAATAAAGCTGAAAACATACAGAATGAGTGCAGAAGCTTGAAATTATTACATTTATCATTTTGATCACACAATTTAATATGGGATGCAGATCTGCTAGCAAACTCTTAATTATTACTTGAATCTCCGGATTTTTAGAACTGTGATGCAACAGTCCTCACATTTTGTAGATTTTGCAGCTACACCATCACTTCATAAACTTATGCAGGACTCTTAAAATGTCTTATTTGTTTCAAAGTATTCATTTATCACTTTGAATATTTTATTCCTAACAGTCTAGTTTTGGTACTCCTTAGCAGGATTAAGTGTTTCCAATTATTTCTCTTCAGGGATTATAACCAGTGTTATTAATCAAGCAGTTATTTACTAATTCTATATGCAACAAAAGCTTTTGGATTTCATGATCTAGCTGTATAATTAAGTACACACGAGGAGCAGTAAATGTTCCCTTTTGAACCGGGTGGTAGTTACATGAGTATTAGCTTTATAATTAATCAACTGTTTAATCCCCACTTCTTTATATATGTTAACTTTCACAAAGATGTCTCATCTGACATGTTCTCAGTGAGTCTAGCAATATTATTATTTGAAAGTGGCACCTTTTCTAGATCCTTTGTTGAAGTGGAATCCACAGTGTTAATATTTACGGAGGTTGATAAATGAGTGGTTCTGCAAACAATGAGGCATTGAGCTGTAATTTTGCAACTTTTTAACCAACTTTCTGAGCTTAGTCTGATATTTTTATAACCATTCTCAGAAAAATTAAAATGTGTTTATCATTTTGTACTCTGCAGAGGTTTGAAAATTCAAACCCCCTTTTAAGATAAATGATTTTAGTAAGGACTTTATTTCATAAGCACTGCATGCAATGAAAGATTTAGAATGAGGAAGAAAAGAAGTACTGGGACAAACATCCAAATTTGAGGTAATCCTCATTAGTGATAAGTATATTAATTACCTTATTAGTGACCAACTTTTCTTTCTTTTCTGGATTAGGTTATTGACTTTTAAGCTTTAAATTAAAAACTTGTCCAAAGAGTGGAAAAATAATCTATAAAAATTAAATCTATTTTAATATAAAGTACTCAAGAAGGGAGAATGTAGGCCTCTATGGTCTCAAAACCTCAATTTTTCAAAAAGATTTTTTAGGTTTTCTACATTTTTAAGAATGCATCAAAAAGTGAAACAGCATGAAATTCACAAAAATAAAACTTACGTGCCAAAATAACTACTGAATTCAGAGTTTATAGAGGGAGCCATGAAGTATTCAAATGAAATTTTGACTGGTGTTAATTTTTAAATGTTTAGGTGAGATAAAAGTTACTTTTTTTATTATTATTCATTTTAGAGAAGAGAGACAGAGAGAGAGAGAGAGAGAGAGAAAGGAGGGAGGAGCAGGGAGCATCAACTCCCATATGTGCCTTGATGCTGTAAACCCAGGGTTTTGAACTGGCGACCTCAGCGTTCCAGGTCGATGCTTTATCTACTGCGCCACCACAGGTCAGGCCTAAAAGTTACCTTTTTTTATGCAACCATGAATATATTATGGTATGTTTGAATAACAAATTAGTGGCATGACTGCTCCAACTTTGTCTTTATGTGATCTTATTAATTACGATCTCCCATGCATAATAAATAGTACACAATAAGTCAATTCTCATATTATGTTTTATAGTCTGTGAGGCAGTGATCACTTTCAGCCTCGATAGCAGTGAACTAAGGATAACATAAACTTGGCAATAAAGCAGTGACTCTAATCCAGGTAACCTTTTTCCAGTCGAACAACGGACCAAGTGTGGTACATAACTGATTTCATACTCTCCTTCTGTACACTAATATTTGATTTATATTGTGGGTCAAAGCTAATCAATGATTTTTAAAACTTCTGTTTGTGGTAAAAAAAAATTTCAAAACTACAAAGCTGAAAAAGCTCAAATAGTAAAACTTTAGATTACATAATCAGGAGATATTCGTACAACTTTTAAAAATTTAAAATACGTATAGGAATCACCTTTAAGTTTCAGGTAACACTTTCGAATAAGCAGTAGATTTACACATAACTGTTGAAATAGCCTTTCCTAATTTCCTATTTGCTGTGCTAGTCGGAGCTTTACATCAAGTCTAACTGGTAAAGTCACCCAATTACCCGGACTAGGACATCGCTGATGAGAAAAGAAGCTTTCTCTAACAACAGATAAGAAGACATTTGCCTGTTCTAAATCTACTAATATTGTGAAACTGAGTAAGGAATTACCTTACCCTTTTGATCTGGGCTCAGATAAATCATTAGACATTAACTTTGGGTGGAAAAAATCAAAATAAACTAAATGCTTTTTGTTAGGGGGGAAAAAACAGTTTGCTATTTCAGAAAAGTAAAAGAAATACCTAATAAACAGCTTTGTTGTTTTAGTTAATGAGAGGAACATGACATTTTTGGTGATAATTTGTCATTCTCTATTTACCAAAATCAAAAATTATCTACTTTATTAAAATGTATATGTATTGGCTTCCATTACCTTTAAAATACAGCTGCAAAATTAGTAAGATTATAAGCAATTACAACTTATACAAAGTACTATTTTGATACCTCTAAAGATCCCTTTTTTTAGAGAGAGAGACAGAAAGAGAAAGAGAGAGAGAAAGAGAGAGAGAGAAGTGAAAGGCATCAACTCGTAGTAGTTGTTTCCTATATGTGCCTTGACCTGGAAAGCGCAGGGTTTCGAACGGATGACTTCAGTGTTCCAAGTCAGTGCTTATCCAGGCAAGATCTTATTTTTTGAAAAATATACTTGCCTAATAATGAGTTCAGTCTTTTTTTTTTTTTTTTTTTGAGAGAGAGAGAGAGAGAGAGAAGAGATGAGAAATATGAACTTGTAGTTGCATCACTTTACTTGTTTACTGATTACTTCTCGTACGTGCCTTGATGAGGGATGGGGGGACTCCAGTCAAGCCAGGGACCCCTTGCTAAAGCCAGCAACCATGGAGTCATGCCCATGATCCTACGCTCAAGCTGGCAACCCCAAACTCAAACCAGAGACCTTGGAGTATTGAACCTGAGACCTCAGTCATCCTGGTCAAAGGTCTATCCACTGAGCCACCCCAGTCAGGCGGAGTTCAGTCTTGACTATCAACATAAATCAAACTTACCTAGTTTTGGCAAAGCAATAAAGGGAAGCTTCCACTGGATGAAAATAAATAAGCTAGACTGTACCATTTGTATCTGAAAGCCATGGTAACAAACTTCTATCTCACTGTCAAGTACTCTGATTAAAATTTGAATAAACAATAATCAAAGCATTACACTTAAGGATGCAGTTATAAGCCCTTTCGATTCTTGAGTTCCAAGGCTTTCAAAGTGATTGTTAACTAGGAACAAGGAAATGATTCCTTTAAAAAGAAAGTGTATTTAATGTCTAGTTCATCTGTAGTTTAATATTTCCTGTAAAAAAAATTAAAATCCCTGCACTAAAAATAATTAAGTCGAAATAATTAAGAGGGAAAAAGATCACTAGAATTGTGAAACAATAAAAGGAAGTCTTACCACACATTTGAAATCTATATAATTTTATTAACCAATGTAACCCCAATAAATTTAATTTAAAAAGTTTTATCTTTAACACAACCAAAAAAAAAAAAAAAAAACAATGTTGTGACTTTGGATTTTTTTTTTAAACTTGATTTCTCCAGTTTTCATTTACTTGTTAGCAACTAATGAGCTTCATATAACGGGATTATTTTGCAATGTAACTATAGGGGAAATATATATTATACTTTACCTTTTGGAGGCTGCAGAAGCCTGGAATTTTCAAACAAATGCTTCTTTTTGATAGGTAAGATGACTGTGTCTTTTAGATCCGTAATGACATCGTCTAAACCTGCTATATCACTCCAAGTAACCTGGTAAAGGTATGGTCAGCGTCAATTCTACAACTGATGGATATATACCCACTGATGTAAAAAATCCCTCCAGAACGGCAAAATGTAATCTGATAATTATATATAAATAATAAAAGATTAAAATTATATATTGTGAGTCAAGACTTTTCATAGCAATAAGAAAATTTAATTATTATGTCACTGAAAAAAAGGAATTTAATAGTCCACTAACTACTTTTTTTTTAAAAAGCATTAAAATTTAAAAACTTAATAAAATAACAAAATTTAATTTAAAAAATATTTTGAAATTAAAAAGTACTAGGTCTGGCACTCAAAACTCTTCAGGGACTTAAGTTAAATTCACTCCATTTAAGAGGAGGAAATACCCTGCCAAGAAGACTGAGAAGCAGCTCAGTTAATTGAGCACTGTTGAGCAGGAAGAGTTCACCAGAAGTGTGCCTAATTCATACATGATGCTGTCAAACATAACAGGAATGAATTTTAGAAATAAAGCCTATACCCATCAACTGCATTTCTGAATTCTATTAATCTAAAGTAAAACTGTGTTAAAACTTGCCTTTAAAAACAGTAAAGAGGGGATACTTTTAAAATAGACCCAGCTTACGTATTTTAAAGTCTTCTGACTCAACTTTAAAAAACTTTTTTGGAAAATAAACTAACTGAAAAGACCTTAAAAATATATATATATATATAAACTTAACTAATATGGCTGAGTAAAGGATCTGAACATGGGGCCAGTAAGAAGCAATATTTACAACAGACTTTCTTTATAACAAAAAAAAAGTGAAAAATTGCATCCAAATCCAAAATAATCATCATCTACTCTCACTGAGCTATAACAAAAACCCAGTCTGTCAGCACAGCTCCTCTCAGAAGTGAATACATGTCAGGCCTCAAAAAAGTACCACTGTAAATTGATAAATGGTATGAAAATGGAAAATTAATTTGGGGGGTATATATGTCTTTGTGCACACAGATAATAACAGACATTGCAGATTTTTATTTTCTAGATTTGGGAATAGAATTATCATATTTCATTCTATTTATTTATACCTCTTATTATAAAATATTCACATATGGGCAGAGCATCGCCCCCTGGTGGGCATGCCGGGTGGATCCCGGTCAGGCGCATGTGGGAGTCTGTCTGACTGCCTCCCCGGTTCCAACTTCAGAAAAATACAAAAAAATAAAAAATAAAATAAAATATTCACATAGGCTTTTATAGTTTATAAATAACATTAGCCTGATTCTCAAAATAACCCTTTTTAAGTAGACAGAGCAGGTATTAGAAACGTGCGATCCAGTATAATCCCCACAAGGGAACTGGGACTCAAGATGAAATAATTTGCCGAGGCCCTACGTGGAAAAACCGGGATTCAAAATCTTGCCTTGCCTACAATACTTCATATGAAAATCTAAATTTAAACTCCAAATTAAATATCCACTTATGACTTAAAGCAATACATTTTATATGCCACAAAAATAAATATAAAAAAAGCACAAGTTTCACTAAACAAATATACACAAAAGGAAGTTAACATAACAAGACTAAGATTATTATCCTTAGAAAGGCCTGCTTAGAAGGCAGGCCCCAGGCTGGATATGGGAACTTAGGTTTTAGAAGCATTCCCATCATTCCCTGATAAGAACAACTAACTCACTGTGACTAAACTGTTTGTGCAAACAATATGGTTTGTGGCAAATACCTGTCTTCTTACAGAATTTTGGTAGATGTTAGAAAACTCCACACGACTAGCACCAATTAAAACTCTGGGCATGAAGTCTCTAATGAGATCCCTGACAGATAGCATTTTCCATGAGTGTCACAACTTGTTACTAGAGGAATCAAGTGCATCCTGTATGACTTCACTAGGAGAAGATTCTTGGAAGCTTGTGCCGGATTTCCTGTGGACTTGATCACTTTATCCCATGACCCTCTTTCCTTGCTGATTTGGCCTTGTATCCTTTTGCTGTAATAAATCACACCCATGTGGACCACTACGCTGACTCCTGCGATTCCTCCTAGAGAATCATCAAACCTGGTTGTGGCCTTTGGGACCACTGAGACAAAATTCTGGACAAAAAAAAAAAATCTTAAATAAGATTCACGATACATACATGCATGTTAAGAGGGTCTACAAGATGAGCAGCAATACTCATTTCATATTCTGAAAGTTTCACATTTTTCACACCAATTTGCTTCATTAATTTCTCTGCCTAGAAAGGAAAAAAAAATAATGTCCTTTAGTTTGGTATTTAATACTGACACTTCAAAACAGGTATATGTGAAATCTAAAAAGCAATGAACAGACATACAAGAATTTTCCAGAAATGTTCTAAGCTCCTTGATCTCATCCTCTCCCACTGCAAGTCCTTTTGGTAAAGAAAAATTTGATGGTTTACTTCACAAAAATGAGGACAATTTAAACCAGCTCCTGGAAAATGAGGGGAAGTGAGATAACAGAGCTTGTGATTGAAGAGATATATACAAAGCCTCACACTGCTCCAACGAGACTCTAAGGTCCAACTTTATTTCTTTCTCCCAGTAGGATGATCATTACAGATACAGATGAAACCTCAAGATAAAAGACTGAGGAATTAAGGATATCAAGAAATGGACAAGTACAATTTCTTTACTTAAATTAACAGAGTATACCTGACCAGGCGGGGGAGCAGTGGATAGAGTCTCAGCCTGGAATGCAGAGGACCCGGGTTTGAAAACCCAAGGTTGCCAGCTTGAACACAGGCTCACCAGCTCAAGCATGGGGTTGCCAGCTGGAGCATGAGATCACAGACATGACCCCATGGTTGCTGGCTTGAATCCAAAGGTCGCTGGCTCAAGTAAGGGGTCACTGGCTCAGCTGGAGCCCCCTAGTCAAAGCACATATGAGAAAGCAATCAATGAACAACTAAGGTGCAACAATGAGTTGATGCTTCTCATCTCTCTCCCTTCCTGTCTGTCTGTCTCTCTCTCTCTCTCTCCACTTACTAAAAAAAAAAAAAAAAATTAACAGTACCTAAAAATAGGGGCCTAACTTCTTTCAAATTACCCAGATATCTACAACAGTTGATCTCATTTCAAGTTGTTCAGAGATGCTATGCCTTTTAAAGTCGATTCCTGGGACTAGGCAACCAGGTATAATAAAAATAATACTGACTTAGAAGTATACTTACATATATTTTTAGAGCTGTGCAAAACTAACCTTAAGCCTATGAGCTTTATCAATGCAACAGAACTTTCAATTAAAATAAAAATCATGATAATAATGATAAACATTTACCCAGTGTGCCAAATATTATGTCAAAATACTACAAGTAGATTAACTCATTGAATCCTCAGAGTGAGCCTATAATATAAGATAGGCACAATTTTTTCCCACCATGGAAAAAAAATATCCAAATTTAGCTCCGTAACTGTAAGTAATTACCTTAGGTTAAAAGTGAGCCAATGAAAGAGGCAATATACGAATCCAAGCAGTCCAACACTAGAGGCCATACTCTAACCATCACACATATTACTTTGGTCCCCTAACAAGTTTTTAATAATCTATAACACGTTCAAACTTCAAATAAGTGAGCATTTTTAGAAATGAAGGTACTCAGCTAAATCATGTATTTAACTAAATTTTTGTGTCATCTCGTTAGGGGTACTCTTGCTCTAAAAGGAAATTTAAGCCTGACCAGGTGGTGATGCAGTGGATAGAGCATCAGACTGGGATGCAGAAGACCCAGGTTTGAAATCCCAAGGTCACCGGCTTGAGTGTGGGATCATAACCATGACCCCATGATCACTGGCTTGAGCCCAAAGGTTGCTGGCTTGAAGCCCAAGATCACTGGCTTGAGCCCAAGGTCGCTGGTTTGAGCAAGGGGTCACTCACTGTGCTGTAGCCCCCCTCCCCATCAAGGCACATATGAGAAAGCAATCAATGAACAACTAAGGAGCTGCAATGAAAGTTGACGCTTCTCATCTCTCTCCCTACCTGTCTGTCTGTCCCTATCTGTCCCTCTCTCTGACTCTGTCTCTGTCAAAAAAAAAAAAAAAAAAATATATATATATATATATATATATATAAAGAAATTCAAATCACACTGTACTCTAGTTATAGACTGGTTAAAAGATTAGGATGTGTGCTAATCATATCTTAGTAATAACATTTTTTTTATTGATTTTTTAGAGAGAGAGGAGTGAGAGAGAGAGAGAAGGGGGAGGAGCAGGAAGCATCAACTCCCATATGTGCCTTGACCAGGCAAGCCCAAGGTTTCGAACCGGCGACCTCAGTGTTCCAGGTCGACGCTTTATCCCACTGCGCCACCACAGGTCAGGCAGTAATAACATTTTTAAAAAGTGCTATGAACCACATATTATTCCTATTTCAGCCATTCGCCTATAGTTAAAGGATAAAGCTGCCTTTTCCAGGTCCTTTTATTTCTCTCTTATAAATATCTTCTCTTTCACTGACTTTAAATCTTTTATGTGTCAGCTATAAAAGGTATCCAATTTTAGTATCTGTAATAACGTTAATTTCATTCTTCTTTTTCATTATGATTTTATAAATGTAAATCCATCCCACATGTGTTCTTTTTTGGGCAATGCTTTAAATCAGTGATTCTAAATCAGGGGGTGACTTTTGCACCTGAGGGGACATTTGGCAAAGTCTGGAAATACTTCTCGTGGCCACTTGGGTGAGGGGAAGGATGCTACTGGTATCTCTAGTCAGCAGAGACAGGGATGCTGCTAAACATTCTAGGAAGCACAGAATAGCCTGTCCTCTACTCTCCCCACCAAATTATCTGGCCCCAAATGTCATTAGTGCCCATTTGAGAAACCCTGCGTTTTCCCCATTGGGTAGTTACCCTTAAAATTTTACTCCAGGCCAAAATTTCCTCTTGCTTTAAATAACAACCACCTTTATTTATATCTAGGGTTTCCTAAAAGAATTTAGGAAAACTATGTTTTTTACTCTATAGAAATAGAAACAGTAGCCTGGCCTGTGGTGGCACAGTAGATAAAGCATCGACTTGGAATGCTGAGGTCACTGACTTGAAACCCTGGGCTTGCCCAGTCAAGGTACATATGACAAACAAATCAGTGAACAACTAAAGTAAAGCAGCTATGAGTTAACACTTCTTGCTCCCCCACCCTTCTTTCTCCACTCTGTAAAATCAATAAATAAAATCTAAAAAAAAAAGAGAAATTGTTAAAGTCAAGTTAACTAGAACCTTTTTCCCACAATTGCAGTTTCATTCAGCAATGTGTTCAGGCTGCATTAATAACATTGACAGAAAAGAGAAAATAAATTAATGTTTACTGAGCATATACCACATGCCTGGCACTGTGCTAGGTACGTTAGAATCAATCCTTTAAACCATGCTGAGAACAGCTATTATTATTCTCATTTCTCAGATAAGGAACTCAGGGTCAGTTAAGATATTACAAGAACTGCAAAGACTACACAGCTAGAAACTGGTATTACCAAAACTCAAACCCTAATTTATCTAAATTCAAAGTTCATGTTCAGCTGAAACATCAATATTCCTCATTTAGGAGTACAGAACATGGTTTAAAAAGAATAAATGAAAAGAGAACACCCCAAAACACCATACCACTACCAAACTCTGTCCCAGGAATAAGTCAGCCAACTGTCTAGCTTTGACACATTTAACTGAGCCTGTATTTCTAAAATGTTTTAACTAGAAAAACAAAATTATAATTGGACTACCCTAAACATGGCCTATGTTCATGTGTTGATTTATCATTTACAGATTAATAACAATTACATTTTCTAGTCACCAACATCTGCTTGGTTTTGAATGGGTCCCTCCAAGTAGTTGTCTCTATGGAGGGAAAATGGTGAACTGGGTTCTGAGGGGAGTTAGAGGGAAGAGGTCACTGACCTCTTATATTTTACTGGAGACCCATCTTTTTAAGTCTTTCATAGTATTTTTTACTGATTTTAGAGAGAAAGGATGGAGGGAAAGAAAGAGCGAAACATAGACTTGTCATATGCATTCATTGATTGATTCTTGTATGTGCCCTGACCCAGAGGACTGAATCCCCAACCTTGGTGTATTGGGATGATGCTCTAACCAACTATGTAAACTACCAGGCCAGGGCTGTTTCATAGTATTTTTTATTCTTTCAGGCTATTTCACTTTTTCCTCCATGTAAACTATGATTTTAAAAATTAAGAATTGGAATAGGATATAGTAAACTAATATTTTTGCTTAAAATAGGGGGAAAGAAAATGGAGAATAGGAGCAGAAGAAAAGAAACCCTCATTTCATTCAGGTTCTAAAAGATTATGAAAATTGTTCTTTTGGAAGAATAATTTTAGAAAGTTAGAAATGGCATTAACAAGTGAAGAATATAAAAAGAGTGATAAACTATTTAAATGTAGGTTCACCATTTACTGAGGTCACAGCTAAAATACTTCAATTTAAGTGTAGACCGAGGAAATCACTGATAAAGCTTTTAAAACATATTTAAATAGAAATAGTAAAGAATTTGAGTATTTATCTTTATATATTAGGTATAAGCTCTTATCACAAACTACATTTAAATTCTAGAAAATATACTTTCTAGACATGTGAAGACAATCATCTTAGGGTTAGTGCACTTAAATCTCTTCTTTCCAATTTTAATGTATGTATTCTCAAAGTTATTTGGCAAGACACCCAAATCAAATATCATCTTCTCCTAAACTTTCCCTATCTACCAGTTTCTAGACACCTATAAAGATATTATGAGTCTTTGAGGACTCCAGACAAATCTTGGATTCATTTGTAATATATCTTTTTTCTTTTCCCATATCATCACAAAGTCCTTCCAACATCCATTATTATCCTTTTCACCCACTCCATTCATGTTGTCATCCTACTATACCTAGGTCTTTGCCAGGACTGTTTCCGTATCATGCACTTACTCAAAAATTCTTAATGGTATACCACTGCCTATATAGAGGACTTCAACTGGTCAATAGCATATTTCAATAGTTAGCCAGGGAGGTAAGGAAGGAAAAAAGGGTAACAGAAAGGCTATATAGCCCCTGACCAAAAAGAAAGCATGCCTCCTTCTTAGTTCATGAACTTCTCAAATGCTGTGGCATTTACCAGCCTGTGTCCAACCACCAAACATTAAAAAGACTGAGTAAGGAAAAAGTAGAGCTCTGTTCTCTGACTTTACAGTGAAGGTCCTTTATCATTTAGTCCCTTATCTTTCCCTCCAAGTTCTACTAGTTAGTTGCATAAACACTCACAGGGGTAGTCAACCTTTTTATACCTACCGCCCACTTTTGTATCTCTGTTAGTAGTAAAATTTTCTAACCGCCCACCGGTTCCACAGTAATGGTGATTTATAAAGTAGGGAAGTAATTTTACTTTATAAAATATATAAAGCAGAGTTACAGCAAGTCAAAGCATATCATAATAATTACTTACCAAGTACTTTATGTCGAATTTTCGCTAAGTTTGGCAGAATAAATCTTTATAAAACAACTTACTATAGTTAAATCTATCTTTTTATTTATATTTTGGTTGCTCCGCTACCGCCCACCATGAAAGCTGGAACGCCCATTAGTGGGCAGTAGGGACCAGGTTGACTACCACTGCATCAACCTGACTGGTCTATTTACTGTTCCTTTAATAGGTCTTGTTATTCCTACATCCATCATAATTCCGTTAATGATTTTCTTTCTGCTTAAAATTGTCCTTGCCTATCCTAGAGGACAAAATTTTTCATGAAGTCATCCTCAACTGAAATCAGTGAACGCTTTCTCTAAATGCCATAGTTTGTCTTTACTACTCATTAGGCCATTAGGATAATCTACTTCTAAATATAATTTATATTGTCATGAACAGGTCTTTTCCCCCTACCATGGGCACTTATGAGAACAGATGGTATTTAATACTTTATATACCTGATATTTTGAACAGTACTATACACATAATTTATAATAAAGACCTACTATATTCAAGTATTAAATATCTATATTTAGCTTTCTGTGTGTCCTCCACATGTGTATTCCAGGGCTTTTAGAAGCTAAGAAAATAAATGACAAAATTCTGTTTAAAAATCACATACTATTGTTAAAATTTTTTTTAAATAATATGACTTGTAATAATTTGACCTCAGACTTAAATTGAGTTTCATGATTCAGGTGGTGGGGGGAAGCTACAATGTAGGCTGACGTGTGAGTATACTCAAATTAACTTTTTATAAAAATCTACACTGGTCAGACTTCCTACAGTAATGAACTGACTGATAAGATGATATAGAGCCTGATTCAATTATTTTATAATCAAATTCAGAGAACAGACTCACAACTGTCCAAATTGCTTTTCAGATATATACAGTAAGCAGTATTTAAGAAACTACAGTTTTCACTGCTTTAAGAGCCATATATAGCACTGTAAAGCATTCATTTCTTTACATCCCAATTTCTCACACCAGCCCACAGCATTTGAAAGAACAAGATTTATTCATCTTTTATCCTTAGCACCAAACATTTGCTAGGAGCTCAAGAAGTTTACTGAACGCATCAGTCACAACTCACAAAAGAAATCTAAAAATCCAAGAATAAAACATTTTGCCTTCAAACAGCAAGAAACATTTGAAAGATCCTTGAAGGCTTTTGTTTTTTAAAAATAGGAACCAAAACAAATAGATCATGTAATGAGATGACCACAAGAGGCAGTAGCTGAAAAATAAAACTACAAAAACTTATATTAACAATACCATTTTTAGCAACTCCTTAATTAGAAATTAGTGTCATTTGTAAGTCTAAGACTGACAGCTTGTCAGTATTATTCACATTTCAAATGTCATATAAAGCAAATATACACCTTTTTAAAGATAAATTGTTTCATCTGTTCAAAAATTTTACCTAGATTCCTTCAGGTAACAAATAGCTGACAAAAATAATCTAATGAGAATGATCACAACCAAATATTGTAATATTTTTATTCTTCAGTATATTCTCTTCTAAGTTACCTATATATCAAAAAAGAATTGAGAAACAAATAACTTTTAGGAATAATGAAATTAAATATAACAGAAACATTTTAATGTGAATCTTACAGAATTTGTTAACTTATAATTCTGAGTTTTATAGAACAATATTTGCTAGCTACAGGAAAAACGATGCTGAAATATTTTAATCATACCTGTTTCTGGGCTTCTACTTTCTGTTTTCTGGTTGGATCAATTGCATCTACCATCCATTTGATTGTAAAGTATGTTACTGCACCAAATATTGTCAAACGGAAAATTAACCCAACAACCTCATTCCGAGTCAAGGGACGAGAAAAGGCTTCAGCATGTACCATCTTGGCAGTCAACCTTAAAAAATAAACAGAAATGTTACTAGGTAATAACTAGTCATTAAAATTGGGAGGCTGAGAAGTACCTTAATTTAAGCAACAAAAAACTACTAGTCAAATTCAACTTTATCTACCCTTAAAAAGTGTTTTACTTTGAAGAGAAATAGGGTTTTAAATGGTAAGTAAATAAACACACTTGAAATTCCCCTTGAAAACGGAAGGGACATACTAGAAATTGGGGCTTATTTATTAGAATTTTTAATGAACTTTCCTAAAAGCTCATATAATTTAAGTAGAGATTAATTCTATTTGAAAAATACAATAAACCTATTAAAGTATTTACTCTTCAACACTTCTAAAAGAACTATTTCAAAGCCTAGAAAAATAATGACTATAACACTATCCTAACTGAGGAAAAGCAGCCAACAATGAAATGCTTTCCTAATGTGATGGTAAGAATTATTTCTATTAACTGTAATGTAAACCAAGAAATTTTTTAGCGAAATTCAAATTGTGAATTGACTTATTTCCTTATACTTACTTTTTTTTTTAATTTTATTTATTCATTTTTAGAGAAGAGACAGAGAAAGACAGAGAGGGAGAGAGAGAGAGAGAAGGTGGGGAGGAGCTGGAAGCATCAACTCCCATATGTGCCTTGACCAGGCAAGCCCAGGGTTTCGAACCGGCGACCTCAGCATTTCCAGGTCGAAGCATTATCCACTGCGCCACCTATACTTACTTTTAAAGGTTTTCAGGGCCTGCTTAAATTTAAACATGCCATTTCCTTAATAAGTGACATTAAATTTTTTGAGTCACATTATTTCCAACAACTTAGCTAAATGTGAAGCAACAGAATATTCAAATATTTCTGAACCAAAAACTACAGCATATACCCAAGATAGAGAGGAAAACAGAAGGCAATGTGCCTACTTTTACATATATCCATGAGAAGCTACATCGATCACAGCTAGTCTGATAGGAGGCATGAACACCCCTGTCAAAAGCAATGACTACTCAAAAGAATAAGTTGTTGGGGACAGTGTAACTATCAAATGATAGAAGATGGGATCTCAGCTTCAAACAATGCTTTATACTCTCATAGCACAGGACTGTGTTGAGTGCTATGTGACAAAAAGGGAAAAAACACAAAAGGAATATATATACTTTACACTCGTGTAAAGGGAATAAATCAGAATTTGTACAGATGGCTCAGTAACAGGTAAAAATGAGGTACTGCAGAGATTATTATCTATAGTCATTCCAGCTCTAAAATTAATCTTCTCCTCCCTACCACCACTCAATTAAAGATCCTCTTAATGTCTCTCATAAAACAGTGCCAATAATTTTGAAATTCCTTTCAGATACATCTCACCCATTCAGAGTACATCCTCCTCTCTAATAAAAAGACCCCAAATCTTTCCCTTTATTTACAGGAATCCCAACCATTCAAGACTATTCTTATCTAGCCCCAAAGACAAACTTTTAAGCATTTTTCTTCTCACCATTTCTCAACAGGAATTCTTAACAGCTGGTGTCAACAGGATCTGAAGATGCCCCAGGTCCTTTCCCTCCCACCTATCTGCCTAGTATCCTCCATGGGCATATCCCTCCATTCATCTAGGATTAGTCAAGCTCTATCCAGACTCCAAAAACTTCACAGGCTCCATGAAGCTCTTCAGACCACATTAATCCCCTATACAGTCGTCCCTCGCCATATCGTGGTTCACTTTTCGCGATCTCACTGTATTGCGGATTTTTAAATTGTCTATATCTAATTTTGCATCACGAATTTTTTGCTATGATTGCAGGATTTTGTGGTATTTAGGTATTTTTATATATTTATTATTTTAATTATTTCTGTGGTAAAATAAGCATTTTCTAGCCTAAAAAATTTGAAAACAAAATATATATATAAAACATTAATTAAAACATTAAAATATTAAATTGAAATAAAATATGTACCATACAGCAGATGAGCTATAACGCTCTTCTTGGATGTACAGTACATTAATCTCATCATCATCACCTTCATCATCATTAGTACTGCCCAGCTAATACATCATCATCTTCATCATTCGAGTTGTAGTATATTCACTGGTGAGTACCCACACAGAATTTTATGTTGTTAAAATTATATAGGTTTAAGAATGTAAAGTGTTTAAGAGCATAGGAAGTGTTTATAAGATTGTGGGAAAGGTTAATGACAGTGTGGGAAAGGTTTATAAGAGTGTGGGGTTTATAAAGCCTTAAAATATATATAAATAATAAAATAAATATAAGGTCGCTACTTTGCAGATTTTTGCCTATTGCAGAGGGTTCTGGAACCTAACCCCCACGATGGTGAGGGACCACTGTATTATTCATTTGGCTGTATTACTGAACATATTGATATTGATTCTACTCAACTAGAGTTTAAGCCCTTATAAACAGGATTTACATCTTACCCATTTTTATAATTGTCATATACAAAAGAGACTATTCAATAATTATTTGTTCAACAGATAAATTGCAACTGCAAAAAAACCTCCCCATTCAATCATTCCAACAGAATTGCTGCCAGACTTTTGAATAATTTCCAAAGAAAAGTCAAAGGTTCCACTAACTTTACTTCTCTATTCCTAGAAGCCATTCTATTTACAATAGGACATTATTTAATTTAAACTTAATTAATAATTGAAAGCCTTTCTTTGGGGGGAATAATCTTTGGCCTAGGAATGTTAAGTATTTAATTCATACTTTTTAACTTGTATATATAATGCCTACTATATACTGGATATACAATAATGGCTAAGATATGATTACTATAAAGAATGCAGTCTGGTTACTACATTAATTGAAATTTTCAAAATGGATCTAGGAAGAAACTACCTAATTAAAATCTTTTTTCATGTAACAAACGACAATGTGTGCTTTCTTCCAACAGCATGATACCTAAAAATAGGTTAACAATATTCCACTTTTTTTTTCAAATAAAACTGAAAGTTATAGGATATAAAATCAACTTCTCTAACCTTTCCTCCAAAAGAGTAAATCTGAAAATGCAGTTGAAATACACGGTATCATGTGGGGAAATTATTCATCGATAAAAACAAACTAGTAGCCAAATAAGGGTTTTATTAACTTAACAATCTGTGAAAACTAGAGATATTTGAATGAAAGGTTTGAATTTATTTAAAGTTTGATTTAGTAGGATAAAACTGCCATCTACTGGATGTTCACTGAACTAGGGTTATCAGTACATCCCAGTCATCAAGATAATAACAGTTTTAATCCTATAAAAAAATATCAAGATGCAAAACCTCTGTTAACTATATATTTACTATAATTAAATTAACTGTAATTCAGTAGTCTACCTATGGCCACTTCTAAAATAGTACTCCATCTTTTAAAATGTCCTCAAAATCCTGAAATGAAACTGAAACTTCTACTTGCAGGTTGTAACTGTATATACTTTATTGTACACTCATCTATCATTCATATGACATTGATATGCCTGCAATGTAAGGCCATTACAGTAACAAAATCATTACTGCAGAACGTACAATAAAAGCTGCATGTGCATAGGGCAGTTAGGGAATGTATTTCAACCTTGTATAAACATTAGGATCAACAAAATGAACACATTTATGTACGTAAACATAAATGATGCTGTGCACTCGATAATGGTTTCATTTGAGTTCTCCATTTCAAGGTAGAAACCTTTGAAATCGTACTACCTCGTCAATAAGCAATTCACTGACAGGTTAAGAACTGAGTGCCATATTTCTCTCCAGAGTCACTGCAGTGTTTTACAAAGTTTTTCTCCATCCCAAAGTCCCAGTTTCGCAGACATCAAGGTCCTGTGAACACAGCCTTATGTCAATAAAAGTCTGCCATCCTTCACAAAAAGGACAAGTTAAAATTAACATCATCCTCTGCGAAAGTGTGCACAGGCCTTAAGAACCACCTCCGCTTTTGCACGAGGTGATAGCAGTACCAGTACAACCATCAGCCCCAGTTCACTCCGGCCGCCTGTGCCTAGGACCCCGGTTCTGAGGTCGCCTGGGCCCACCGCAAACTCAAGCAGTGACCCGGCTGCCTACAGAGACCCCCTGTAGGAAACAGCATAACTCCTGGAACAGCGCTAACAGAGGCCTGAGGTCCTCGGCCGGGCAGAAAGCCAAGGGGAGGCCTGGGACGCCCTTGGAGGTTAATCGGCGAGATACCAAGGGTTGGGAGAAGCTGGGGGGCGGCACCGAGGTGAGACATGGGAGGAAGGGGAGGCGACCTTTCCTGCTGGGCTTCGCAATTCCGAGCCAGAGCCTCAAGGAGCTCAGCAGGATCCCGCGCCCGTACCACACCAGGCCCCGCGGGAACCCGCTACTCACCCCCGACCAAACACAGCCGCAGCAAGAGCCCTTAGCTAATCTCACACAGGAAGGAAACGCCACCGGGGGGAGAACGCTTCCGGCCCGAGCCGCAGCCCACCCCGTCGCACGGAGCGTGCGCAGTCCGCGGCTGTCGCCTAAGAAGGGGCGCGTTTCCGGGTTTTAGGACTGGTTCAGGATTGGCCGGAACGAGGTCGCACACTGGCCTCTTAATTTGCTGTCTTCTGGGCTGAGGTTTTTTTCGAGTAGCTCGTGTGACATGTCACTTAGAATTCTTGCCCTACTCGCAGGCTCTGGGCGCAACACTGACAAATCGGGGAACCCTCTTGAGAGTGCAAAGAAAGGCTCTGTGACCCCGGCAAAGAAATTCTTCCCTGATGCCTTCTTGATCCTTTTCACGCCCTTCATCCCCTACCCCCTTGTGCAAACTCACACGCCCCTGTTCTGTCCATTAGCCTAAGCACTGACGCGCCCGGCCAACCTTCACCATATGCCTCCATCTGCCTTTCAGTTTCTAGCTTGTGTAACCTCCTCCCGCGTATCTGCATTGACAAACATCTGGGAGTGGCGCCTGAAAATCTTATAGCAGAACGCTTGTGTCGCTCACCCAGGCAAGCCCGGTAGTCGGGACAGAATAGGGCATCTGGTAACAAGTTTTGCATTTAGATAAAGTGACCAACTTTTTTACAATGAAAAGGACAAAATTAAATTGAAGAAAACAATATCGTAAGTAAAAGAAACATTTTATTCATTGCAACAATAAGACTAATATGATAAATGCATAATAAAAACATTTGTAATATTTTATATTGTAATTATGCTTACATGCCTATTAATTTTTAATAATAATTGTAAGAAAAAAGTACTCATTTAGATACAAATACGTCACATCACACGCAATAGATCGACTCTGCATCGATCGAATACGGACATTTACAGATTAGTCTTCCAATATCAAAAAGGAGGACATGTAGGAGGACACTTTTCGAGGGAAGACAGAACTTACAAAAGAAGGACTGTCCTCCTTAAAGGAGGATGATTGGTCACCTTAATTTAGGTGACTTCTCTTTTTCTTTACCCCTTCCCCTTTCCAGAGTAAGAGATGTGACAAAAGAAGTCCCTAGGGAGCAAACCTGAAAGACAGCGCCTCCTGAACATATTGCCAGGGGGCAAAATGACGTTAGACAACTGTCTTCAGATAAAGACACTTTACTTTTTCCTCAAGTAAAGACCGTGAGACTGAAGTGATGAGACAGTTTCTTCTCCTACCCTCTCTGCTTTGGGCATCATCTCCAATAGCTAGAATTCTGCAGCCTGATTAGAGAATGTTGTCGTTTCAAAGCTTCTGATACTGTAGTGAGGATAATAACTACAGTCTTTTGAATGTGAGTGGTAGGTGTCAGGCAATATGCTTCTGTGTGCTTCACATCGTAATCTAAACTCCTCCAAACAAAACCCAAGCCTCTAAAATAGCTACTATTTTCTTCTTTTATATAGATGAGCAAATTTTAAAATGTAGATAAACTTTCCTAAGTTTATACATCTAATAAGGAGCAAAATTTCATTGGAAACTAGAGCTATTTAATCCAAGCCCTACACTTTATATATTCTCTTTGAGATAGAAATTTAATACCAGTTAAATTTTAAAAATCTAGGTGAAAGAAGTAAAAACATGAAATGGCAAAATCATAAGGCTTTATTTAAAGCATAAGGATGGAATTACAGGGATGCATGAACGTTTAAAAACTGATTGGAGGCCCTGGCCGGTTGGCTCAGTGGTAGAGTGTCGGCCTGGCGTGCAGAAGTCCCGGGTTCGATTCCCGGCCAGGGCACACAGGAGAAGCGCCCATCTGCTTCTCCACCCCTCCCCCTCTCCTTCCTCTCTGTCTCTCTCTTCCCCTCCGCAGCGAGGCTCCATTGGAGCAAAGATGGCCCGGGCGCTGGGGATGGCTCCTTGGCCTCTGCCCCAGGCTCTAGAGTGGCTCTGGTCGCAAAAGAGCGACGCCCCGGAGGGGCAGAGCATCGCCCCCTGGTGGGCGTGCCGGGTGGATCCCGGTCGGGCGCATGCGGGAGTCTGTCTCTCCCCGTTTCCAGCTTCAGAAAAATACAAAAAAAAAAAAAAAAAAAATTAAAAACTGATGGGAGCCTGGCCTGTGGTGGCTCAATGAATGGTTCAAGCATCAACCTGGAACACTGAGGTTGCTGGTTCAAAACCCTGGGTTTGCCTGGCCAAGGCACGTGTGGGAGTTGATGCTTCCTGCTCCTCCCCTCTTCTCTCTCTCTCTCTCTCTCTCTCTCTCTCTCTCCTCTAAAATGAATAAATAAAATAATTTTTTTTTATTTAAAAACTGATTGGAGTCGCCTAATCAGGCGGTGGCACAGTGGATAGAGCATTGGACTGGGATGCTAAGGACCCGGGTTCGAGACCCCGAGGTCGCCAGCTTGAGCGTGGGCTCATCTGGTTTGAGCAATAGCTCACCAGCTTGGACCCAAGGTCGCTAAATCAAACAAGGGGTTACTCGGTCTGCTGAAGGCCCATGGTCAAGGCACATATGAGAGGGCAATCAATGAACAGCTAAGGTGTCGCAATGTGCAACGGAAAACTAATGATTGATGCTTCTCATCTCTCCTTTCCTGTCTGTCTGACCCTATCTATCCCTCACTCTGACTCTCTCTCTGTCTCTGTAAAATAAATAAATAAATAAAAACTGATTGGAGTCTGATTGACAAGAATCAGAATGGAAATTACTATAAGTGGTTCATGTTTTACATCCAGACCATTTTGTCTATATATGTGTCTACATTCCTAGTATAATATTTTTAAATACGATACTACTAGACTGATTACTTAGAGAGGAAAATAGAACTCTGAAAAAAATGGATGATTATGAGACCTGCACATATTTACAAAAAAACACAAGCCACTTAGAAATCATGGAAGATGCTCTCACCCAGATCCCTGGGAATATTGTCACTCTGAGTCATTGCTTGGGATGCTCGTGGGAACATGCCTTGACAGAGCTAAAAGGTAGAGGTTACTGAAGGAAAGAACAGTATGTTTTGTGACCTGCTAGGATAATCATACCCACTGGTAAAGAAAATGAGCTGAGAAAGTCAAGATGGTAATGGATGATCATCATTCACTAAGTGAAACTGGGTCAATTAAGAACCTCACCTGCCTTGCTTTAAGGATCACGGTGACCAATCTACGCAGTCTGTCTGACATTTAAGGGGGTTTATGGAACATAGGACTTTCAATGCTAAAACAGAAAAAGTCTCAGGCAGACCATGAGGAGTGGGTTACCCTATTAGGGACATCCTAAACAAGTTCTAGAATGAGGTGGGACTCCCAATATGGTTGCAGCTAATCTCAATTCATCCACCTATTACTGGGATATGATTGCATAGGAAAGGCAATTGTTGGGTAAAGTAATCAAGTCTTCCCATAAAGGGTATACATGTCCCCAAATAAATGCTGTTTCTTATTCCTTTTTCTAGTGGCTTGGCTATAAACCAAGGATCTATCTATACCTTTTGGACCTAATTTTCAGTTTGCAAATCTTTAGGAAGTCTCCTATTTCTGGGCCCTCAGACATCAAATTACTGTTTTTCCACATACCATACATGTTCATTTCCAGCAATCACTAAATCAAGTAGGTTCTTTTAGAACAGAGTACAGTGAACATATGCTTTTCATCCCAGGATAGCTTTATATAATCCCTGGCAGCACAAAACACCATATTTGGCCCACAGTAGGAGCTCAAAAATAATTCATTACGTGTAATACTAATCAGGAAATTATAACAACAGATTTTTTTGTAGCCTTCCCTCTGTGATTGTTAGAATCAAGATATTTAAAATAATTATTATATTTATTGTAGAAAGTTTTATTTTAAGCAATGCCTCTTAAAAGAGTTTATGGAAGGTCCCCTGCCCCCATAGCACTAAATTCTCCTTGTTTTTGTTAGTTGTGTGAGGGTGTTGTTAGTTTGCTCTGCAGCCAAGGTTATTCAGTGCATAAGACCCTGAAAGGAAAAGGGTTCCTGAGGTTTAGGGGGTTCTCAAATTTCACTGTGGATCTATACAGACTTGGATAACTGGAAAAAGGCAGATTCCCAGTTCCCACTTTAGAGGTTCTCATTCAACTGCTGTAGGTTTTGGCCCAGAGATTTACATTTTGAATAAGCATATGAGGTGATTTGAATAACCATAGTTTAAAACTACACTGTGAAAAGTCCTACCTTAGTCAGTGATAATTTCAGAAGTATATCTACAAATATCTTTACTACCCGGGGCCCCAAAGCCTATCTGGTCAGCTGAACCATCAAGCCAGCTGGAATACATTATACATCTAGAAATCAAAGCAAAGAAGCCTTATGATGAGATTCAGAATAAAATCTCACCTGATTTGTGGTGGCACAGAAGATAAAGTGTTGACCTGGAATTCTGAGGTCACTAGTTCAAAACCCCAGGCTTCCCTGATCAAGGCACATATGGGAGTTGATGCTTCCTGCTCTTCCCCCACTTCTCTATCTCTCCTCTCTAAAAATGAATAAATACAATCTTTTTTTAAAAAATGCCCTTTGTAAAACAAACAAACAAAGAATAAAGTCTCTTTGGAAGAAAAACAAATTTGAAATTTTTGGACCCTATTCATTATTCATTAGAAATGATTCACTTCACAGTGATTTAGAAAGAGGAGAACTTCAACAAATAGGTAAAATTGCATAGCAGTAATTATGCCAGTATAATAGTCACTTGGTAACCTTGGTTCTTTTTAAAATATTGCATCAGAAAAGAATAATCATAATTAGTATTTTGACAAGTTAAATTAAATAGAATGGAAGGAAAAAGAACGTAAAAGCAAGAATATGTAGTTGTATTTGAAGCCATGAAAGCACTGGGAGAGATAAAAATTAAGTGCTTAAAGCTCCAATTGAAATAATAAGATGAAATCAAGGCAAAAATAATGGAAAATTAAAATTGCAATAGATTGCCTGACCTGTGGTGGCACAGTGGATAAAGCGTCAACCTGGAACGCTGAGGTGGCTGGCTCAAGACCCTGGGCTTGCCTGGTCAAGGCACAAATGGGAGTTGATGCTTCCTGCTCCCCCCTTCTCTCTCTCTCTCTCCTTCTCTTTCTCTTTCCCTCTCTAAAAGGAATAAAGTCTTTAAAAAATGTTTTCAACAGACTGAAAAGAGTGAAAAGATGAGTTTTAGCTCCATTCTATTTAAAAGCACAGAGAGCTAAAAAGATGCAACAGCGAAATTCAGAGAACATAATATTGTAAATCTTTTTATGCTTCTATATTTTAACACTGTACACATAATTTGAGTGTATGTAAAAATGAGCATATATGTAATTTTCTCATATTGTCAGGATAGCACTAATTCACAATCTTACATTACTACATAATTCTTTTCTCAAGCATTATTGCTAATTGTATATTTTTCACAGTTTATGTTACCAATAAACATTTCCTAAAACTTAGATATTTCTTTTAAATCTTCAATATTTTGTTGTTTAGCTTTAATACAGTACTGAAAATATACTATTCAAATGGTAACATCTATAGAAAGTCAGGTTTGATCAAAACAGGGAACTACTTGGGAAGATGTCTAGCCTTACTGCAGTATATATAAATATAATCTTATTAGTAAAAGTTTTAAGGAGTAGATGAAAGAGTTATCTCCCTGGGATTTGTTTGGGACCTTCACAGTCTTTTTTTTTTTTTTTTTTAATGAGAGAGGAGATGAGAGAGATTGGGTAAGAATAACAAAGACATAAATTCATCAGCAGAAATAGAAGAAACAGTACTGTAGTTGAAACATTAATTCTCAATTCCTGTAACAACAGATTGATAGATGAAGCATAAAGCAAGACCAGATGCTGTGGTTTCCAGGATACACTTGGCTTCCCATCCTCTATAACCTGGAGCATTTTTTGCTGTAAGTAGGTCACTTGTTCGTTCTCATTTACCTGATTCTAGAAAAATGCCCTTGAAAGTATTTGGAAAACAGTGTGTGCTCGTGTTTAACATTTTAAAAATTAAGACTGCATTAACCGCCCCTCCCATGTCTCTATTAGTTAGAGTAACTTGTAATCTTGAAGCATAAGTAAAACTAAAATGGACAAGAACAATTTGAGACCTTTTATTTTCTAAACACATTGAAGTATAATAAAATCTGTGTCTATTCTGTTGGCTCCCGTAATTCACTATACTTAGCACTAACTAGTACTCATCTCACAGAATTGTAATTGGAGTCTAAGTTTTTCTATTCTTCTATCAAATGTGAACTTCTTGAAAAAAGAAGATGCCTAAGACATAGTAGGGGCTTAACAAATGTTTTAATTGACTGATTTCCCCCCCAAAATCTGACATATCTAATGGGGCCTTTCAGGACCCATTCGTATACATTCAATGGGATGGGTGAATAAGGAGGGAAATACATGACTATCAGAGCACCAGAGCTGCAATTCCACATATAAAATTTAATTCATTTGAGCACAACACATTGTGTTAAATTTTTTTAACTCCTAAATTTGAGGGGGTTTTACTGAGCAAATAAATGATATATCCCGTTTAAAGATTGAGCACATGGCTTCCAAAGGCAAAGGCAAGAACAAAACTTGCTGTTTTTACCCCGAGGTTGCCTGCTTGAGCATGGGCTCATCTGGCTTGGGCGCGGGCTCACCAGCTTGAGCGAGGGGTCACTGGATTGAATGTGGGATCATAGACATGACCCCATGGTTGCTGGCTTGAGGCCAGAGGTCACTGGCTTGAGTCCAAGGTTGCTGGCTTGAGCAAGGGGTCACTTGCTCTTCTGTAGCCCCCTGGTTAAGGCACATATGAGAAAGCAATCAATGAACAACTAAGGAGCTGCAATGAAGAATTGATACTTCTCTCTCCCTTCCTGTCTGTCTGTCCCTATCTGTTCCTCTCTTTGTCTCTGTCTCTCTCTGTCTCTGCCATAGAAAACAAACAAACAAACAAAAAAACTTGGCTCTTTTTAGATGTTGAAGCATAAAATTTCTACTGGAGGCCCTGGCCGGTTGGCTCAGTGGTAGAGCATCGGCCTGGCGTGAAGTCCTGGGTTCGATTCCCGGCCAGGGCACACAGGAGAAGCGCCCATCTGCTTCTCCACCCCTCCCCCTCTCCTTCCTCTCTGTCTCTCTCTTCCCCTCCTGCAGCGAGGCTCCATTGGAGCAAAGATGGCCCAGGCGCTAGGGATGGCTCCTTGGCCTCTGCCCCAGGCGCTGGAGTGGCTCTGGTCGCAACAGAGAGACCCCCCGGAGGGGCAGAGCATCGCCCCCTGGTGGGCAGAGCGTCGCCCCCTGGTGGGCGTGCCGGGTGGATCCCGGTTGGGCGCATGCGGGGGAGTCTGTCAGACTGTCTCTCCCAGTTTCCAGCTTCAGAAAAATACAAAAAAAAAAAATTTCTACTGGACCTCTTCTCTCACCTTAAACAGAGGCCCAGCAGTAGTGCACTAGTCTGCTAACATTAAAATCACTCTCCCTACCTTTTTGTTGTTACTGTTTCTGGAACCAGAAAAACAAAACAAAGAGGTAAAAGGAAAAGAAAAGAGAGAAAATAAAGCAAAGTTTGTAACTTGAGTTACAGCAGTGCAGAAAACAAATCAAATATACTAAGTTGGCGGTGCTCAAAGTCCCATTCAACTTCACAATAATATGTGTGATAGAGTTACTCAAACCTTTCCACTCTCTAGTCTCCTGCTTATTAACTATAAACCATTCTGAGAGCTTTCAATGCCAATTAAGACCCAGTGCCAGAAGTATGCCCCATCCACACCCATTTCTTTATGTCTTCTGAGTTCTCAGGGGAAGGAGGGATCAGAAAAAGGGATGGTAAAGGAAAGAAGATAAAGAGGTTGACTCCCCAACAGTTTTTTCTTTCCTGCAGTGTTTTGCAAAAAGCTGAAGAGATGCTAATGGTTCTTAGGCAGCTAGAAGCAGCGTTAGAATTCTGTCTAGGTACTAGTGAACCTCTGCCTGAACAGTGTTCCACTTTCCATATGCCAATCTATCATTCAGTCCTACTTATGCTAGATGTACTGGCTTTCTATAGTTTATTATCATGTCCTCACAAATTAGTATTCAAGGAGCCCTCACTTACCCTTTCCTTGGGAATTTTGAAAGCAAACGGGAAATAGTTTAAGCGAATGGTGTCTAAAGTCATGAAATATAGTGATTGTTTTGGGGACTTTTTGAGGGGGATGGGAGGAGAGAATGAATAAACATATTTCTTCAGTTGAGTGAATCATAAGGATTTCCAGCATGTAAACTCACACTCATAGGCTAAGAACAGAAGACAACTAAACATCTTTGCAGAAGACAACATTTTCTCCTCATTCCATATAAAGGTAAGTCCTTGTCACTCCATTTTGTTTTTTTTTGTTTGTTTGTTTGTTTTATTTTTATTTTTTTGCATTTTTCCAAAGCTGGAAATGGGGAGGCAGTCAGATAGACTTCCACATGCGCCCGACCGGGATCCACCCAGCACACCCACCAGGGGACGATGCTCTGCCCATCTGGGGCGTCGCTCTGTTGCATCCAGAGCCATCCTAGCGCCTGAGGCAGAGGCCACAGAGCCATCCTCAACGCCCAGGCCATCTTTGCTCCAATGGAGCTTTGCTGCGGGAGGGGAAGAGAGAGACAGAGAGGAAGGAGAGGGGGAGGGGTGGAGAAGCAGATGGGCGCTTCTCCTGTATGCCCTGGCCGGGAATTGAACCTGGGACTCCTGCACGCCAGGCCGACGCTCTACCACTGAGCCAACCAGCCAGGGCCCTTGTCACTCCGTTTTAAAGATCATTCCCACATTCTATTTCTGTACCCAAGACAGGAAAGTGCTGCCAAGTAGAGAGCGTTAGGCAGCTGAAGAACCAACACAACCTCTGTCAAAATAGTTTAAAGCATGCAAGATTCAGATTATTGAGGACAGTATTTGAGAAGTTCTAAATTATGACAGTACTAAATGAGAGGGCCAGGTCTGTGACCTGTCACACGTTAGGTAGCCTTTCTGAGTTTCCTCTTCTGGAACTGAGATAGTTCTATCAACTTCATAATTCATGATTCTGTCATTTGTTTCTTCTGGCCTGAGCATGAAAGAACTTTGGTTTGATTTTTTTTCTCCTTTTGCAATCCAACAAATGAACGCTAAATTTAAACTCTAGGTTTGGCAATATATTTTACAATACAGTACTAAAAAGTTGAAGATCAAGCCTAGAAAAACCAAGACCTTCTTTTCTGGATGGCTACTAAAAGTGTTGCCAAGGCTTGAAAAAGTGATACCAATGAGAAAGTAAATGCAATAAACTATTAAATATCAATACAGAAAAGGCTGCTTCAAGAACTTGATAAAAAGAAGTGTGGGTAGTATAAAATAAACCCCATCTTCCACAGCAGATCATGGCTTTCAGAACCTGAGTTTATGAACAACTGGGGGGAATGATTCTTTGCTGCTTAATTGGCAATTTTATTTACTTACTGTCTTGTAAATTACCTATCTTCTGTGAAACCTTGAACTCACAGTGAAGGTTTTACCCAACATAGCATTTTTCAGTAATGTAACCACCACCACCACTCCCAGTTGGTGAGATTATTGTAACAAATTCTGAAAACAGTCACATAGATTCTCATGAATCATGTTTTAATTGTGAGTTAGCCAAAGAAGAATGAGTGGGGAGGAGAAGAACATAGATTTATCTGTACTATTTATGTGCTCATTTGCTACTTTTATTAAGAGAAAAAACATTTTACCTCTTTTTTGAAAATCTCACTCTCTAGAAAGTAGATTCAGGAGTAAGAAACTCCATGACTGTTCTGCATAGTCCAATGTATTGTTAATTTCATTGTCTATTGACATCCTAGTTGGTGTGTTAGTTTGGAACTCATCTCTGTCACAGAAGTAACAAACCAACATTAAGGAAGGAAAGACACATGCATCTTTTCCTTGATAAAGATAACTGCTCCTGCCCTGGCCGGTTGGCTCAGCGGTAGAGCTTCAGCCTGGCGTGCGGGGGACCCGGGTTCGATTCCCGGCCAGGGCACATAGGAGAAGCGCCCATTTGCTTCTCCACCCCCGCCCCCCCCTCCTTCCTCTCTGTCTCTCTCTTCCCCTCCCGAAGCCAAGGCTCCATTGGAGCAGAGATGGCCCGGGCGCTGGGGATGGCTCCTTGGCCTCTGCCCCAGGCGCTAGAGTGGCTCTGGTCGCGGCAGAGCGACGCCCCAGAGGGGCAGAGCATCGCCCCCTGGTGGGCAGAGCGTCGCCCCTGGTGGGCGTGCCGGGTGGATCCGGGTCGGTCGCATGCGGGAGTCTGTCTGTCTCTCCCCGTTTCCAGCTTCAGAAAAATACAAAAAAAAAAAAAGATAACTGCTCCTGTTATAGAAATGATTAGGGAAGATCTAGATATGTCTAAGAAGATATAATTTCATGGAATCACACTCTCTCAGGATTGAAAGGAATATTAAATGTCATTGACTCTTCAACCAGAGGCAGTGTAGAATTGTCATATAAATTAAATTGTACAGGATATAAACTTCTGAGATTGGCTCCTTTTACATAGCATGCCTTTGAGATTCTTCCAAGATGTTACATATGTCAATAGTTCATTCATTTTTGTTGCTGAGTAGCATTCTACTGTAGTGATGTACCATGTACCACAGTTAGTATATCCATAGCTATTTGGGTTATTTCCAATTTTTGATAATTATGAATAAAGCTGCTATAAGGATTTGTGTATAGGTTTATGAACAGAAGCTTTTATTTCCTTAGAATAAATATGCAGGGGAGGGATCACAAGGTCACAAGTTAAGAGTATTTCTAACTTTATGAGAAACTGTCTAACTGCTTTCCACAATGGCTGTACCACTTTGCATTTCCAAAAGAATATATGGGCATTCTGTTCATTCTGTGTGCTCACCAGAACGTGATATTATCAGTATTTTTAATTTTAGGTATTCTAAAGGGATATGGGTGTGAGTGGAGGTAGAAGAGGTTAAAGGAGAAATAAATGGTGATGGAAGCAGACTTGACTTGGGGTGGTATACACACAATACAATATACAGATGATGTATTATAGAGTTGAACACCTGAAACATATAAATTTATTAGCCAATGTCACCCAATAAATTTAATACAAAGTAAAAAACAAAAACAAAACCCTAACCACTGAATTTCTAATTAGCTTTCCTGATAAGACAGCACTTCACATATGATATTACAACTTGTTGCTGGAGGAATTAAGCTTGTCCTGTGTGACTTCACCAGGAGAGGACTCTTGAAAGCTTGCAATTCATTTCCTTTGGACTTTTCCCCATACACCTTTTCCTTTTGTTGATTTTGCTCTGTATCTTTGCTGTAATAAATCATAGCCATGAGTGCAACCATAAAAAACAAACAAAAAAACCCCAACTGGATTTTTTTTTTTTATTGTTGACTTTTGAGAATTCTTCACATATTTTAGATATGAGGCATTTGTCAGTATGTGATTTGTAAATATATTCTTATAGCCTATACCTTATCATTTTATTCTCTTGCTATTTTCTTTTGTATAGTTTTAAATGACGATTGAGTTAAAATTACCAATTTTTTTCTTTTATGGATCATGTTTTTGGTGTCATGTGTAAGAACTCTTTGCCTAACCACAGGTCATAAAGATTTTCCCTAAAGTTATGTTCACAACTTATAAAAATCAATTGGCCATATTTGTATGAATCTTTCTGGGCTATCTGTTGTGTTCCACTGATCAAAGTGACTATGCCTTTACCAATACTACATGGTTTGGTTAATCTAGATTTTATAGTACAATTTAAAAATCTGGTAGTATGATTCTTCCAATTTTATTCTTATTTTTAAAACACTTTGGCTTTCCTAGTTCCTTTGAATTTCTATATTAATTTTAGAATCAGCTTGCCTATATCCACAACTTATAGTTTTATATTTTAGATTTAGACATATGATATATTTTGAACTAATTTTAGAAGATGAGAGATTTAGGTTGAGGTTAATTTATAAGAATACAAATGCCTGGCCTGACCTGTGGTGGCGCAGTGGATAAAGCGTCGACCTGGAAATGCTGAGGTCGCCAGTTCAAAACCATGGGCTTGCCTGGTCAAGGCACATATGGGAGTTGATGCTTCCAGCTCCTCCCCCTTTCTCTCTCTGTCTCTCTTTCTCCCTCTCTCTCTCCTCTCTAAAAAAATAAATAAGTAAAATAATTTTTAAAAAAAAGAAAAAAAAAGAATACAAATGCCTAACGGATCCAACATCATTTGTCAAAAGGACTCTTCTTTGGGCCTTATTTTTTAAAAAGAAAAATTTTCATAAAATTTATTAGGATGACCTTAGTTAATAAAGCTATGTAGACTTCAAGTGTGCAATTCTATAATACATCATCTGAATATTGATTGCAGTGTGTGTTCAACACCCAAAGTTAAATCTTCTTCCATTACTTCATATGTATGATCCCCTTTACACAATGCTACCTCCCCCCAACCCACCGTGCCCTCGGATAACCATCATACTGTTGTCTGTACCTATCAGTTATTGTTTGTTTCTTTATTTGTTGATTTCAGTTTTATATTCCACATATGAGTGAAATCATGTGGTTCTTAATATTTCCATCTGACTTATTTTGCTTAGCATGATATTTTCAAGACCCATCCATGTTGTCACAAAATGGCAGTATTTCATCTTTTCTTATGGCTGAATAGGATTCCATTGTATATATGTACCACATCTTTTTATCCAATCATCTAGCAAAGGACACTTTGGATTTTTCCATATCTTGGCCACAATGAATAATACTGCAATGAACATATGATACATATATATTTACAAATAACTATTTTCAAAAATTTCAGGTAGATACCCAGAAGAGCAGTTACTGGATTATATAATAATTCTATTCTTAATTATTTGAGGAAACTTTATACTGTTTTCCACAGGGGCTGTACCAGTTTGTATTCCCATCAGCAGTAAATGAGGATTCCTTTTTCTGCCCAACCTTTCCTATAGTCGTTATTGCTTGTTTTGTTGATATTAGTCATTTTAACAGGTGTGAGGTGGCATCCCATTGTAGTTTTGGTTTACATTTCCCTAATAGCTAGTAAAGTTGACCATTTTTTATATATCTGTTGGCCATTTGTACATGTTCTTGGGAGAAGTGTTGTTAAATCTTTGGGCCTTTCTGGCCCTGACCGGTTGGCACAGTGGTAGAGCATCGGCCTGGCATGCAGAAGTCCCGGGTTCAATTCCCGGCCAGGGCACACAGGAGAAGCGCCCATCTGCTTCTCCACCCCTCCCCCTCTCCTTCCTCTCTGTCTCTCTCTTCCCCTCTGGCAGCCGAGGCTCCATTGGAGCAAAGATGGCCCGGGCGCTGGGGATGGCTCCTTGGCCTCTGCCCCAGGCGCTAGAGTGGCTCTGGTCGGGGCAGAGCGACGACCCAGAGGGGCAGAGCATTGCCCCCTGGTGGGCAGAGAGTCGCCCCCTGGTGGGTGTGCTGGGTGGATCCCGGTCAGGCGCATGCGCGAGTCTGTCTGACTGCCTCTCCCCGTTTCTAGCTTCAGAAAAAAAAAAAAAAAAAAAAATCTTTGGGTCTTTCTTGAAAATCAATTAGCCAGGCCCCGGCCAGCTAGCTCTGTTGGTTAGACCATTGTCCTGATATGCGAAGATTGTGGGTTCAATCACTGGTCAGGGCATATACAGGAGCAGATCAATGTTTCTGTTTCTCTCTCACACCTTTCCTTTCTCTCTAAAAATCAATAATAAAATTTTTTTTAAAGTTTTAAAAAAATCAATTGGCCCTATTTGTATGAATCTTTCTGGGCTATCTGTTCTATTCCACTGATCAAAGTGACTATACCTTTACTAATACTACATGGTTTGGTTCATCTAGCTTTTATAGTACAATTTAAAAATCTGGTAGTATGATTCTTCCAATTTTATTCTTCTTTTTAAAACATTTTGGCTTTCCTAGTTCCTTTGAATTTCTATATTAATTTTAGAATCGGCTTGCCTATATCCACAAAAATTCTGCTGAAATAGTCAATGGAATTGAGTTAAATCTGTGTATCAGCTTGGCGAGTTGACACTTTCCATTCCTAAACACAATATGTCTTTTCATTTATTTAGTTCTTCTTTGATTTCTTTCATTAGTATTTTGTGGTTTGCTGCATGTATATAATATATCTTATGTTTTGTTAAATTCATTCTTAAGTATTTTAATATTTTAGAGCTATTATAAATGATGTTTTTTTTTATCAGTTTCTGTTGTTCATTGCCGGTGTACAGATATAAAATTATTTTTGTGTTTTTACCTTATGTCCTGTGACTTTACTTAATTCAGTTCTATGAGGAGTTTTTATTTTTCTCTCATTTCTTTTGGTTTCAATTAAGTCATCTGCAAATACAGATTGTTTTTCCTCCAAAATAATCTTTTTGCCCTGGCTGGTTGGCCCAGTGAACATAGTTTCAGCCAGCATATGGATGTCCCAAGTTCAATTCCCTATCAGGACACACAAGAGAAGTGACCATCTGCTTCTCTCCTCCTTCTCCCCCTTCTCTAGCTCTTCCCTTCTTGCAATCAGAGACTTGATTGGTCCAAGCATTGGCCCTGGGCACTGACAATAGCTCAGTTGATTTAAGCATTGGCCCCAGATGGGGGTTACTAGGTGGATTCTGGATTGGGCACATACAAGAGTCTGTCTCTGTATCTCCATTCTTCTCACTTAAAAAAAGAAGAAGAAAAGAAATAATCATTTTTTAAAATGTCTATTGTATTAATTTTAGAGATAGAGGAAGGGAAAGAAGGAAAGAGAGAGGGGAAACATCAACCTGCTCCTGAGTGTGCCCTGACCGAAGATCTAACAGGCAACCTCTGTGCTTCAGGATGACGTTCTAACCAACTGAGCTATCCAGCTATGGCTGCTTTCTATTCTTATTCTTGCTTTATTATACTGGCTAGGAATTCTAGTATAATGTCAAATAAGATTTAAAGAGGATATCCTTGCCCGTTCCTGATCTTAGGGGGAAAGCATTAAGTCATTCACTACTAAGTATGAATCTAGATGTTGGCATCTATGACCTTTATGAGATCTAGTTTCCTTCTATCTTAATTATTTGATAATTTTTTATTTTGAATAGATGTTGAATTTTTTCAAATGCTGTTTCTTCATCAATTCATATAATTATGTAGTTTTTCTTCTTTTGTCTATCAATAGAGTAGATTATATTGATTGATTTTTCAAATACTGAAACAGTCTTGCTTTTTCAAGACAAGCCCCATTTGGTTATACTGTATAATGTTTTAAAAATACTTTCAGGTTTCCCTGGCCAGATAGCTCAGTTGGTTAGCGCATTGTCCCAATAAGCCAAGGTTGTGGGTTCAGTCTCCAGTGAGGGCACATACAATAATCAACCAGTGAATGCATAAATAAGTGAAACAACATATCAGTTTTTCTCTGTCTCTCTCCCTTCTTCACTCTCTCTGAAATCAATAAATAGCTCTGGCCAGGTAGCTCAGTTGGTTAGAGCGTTGTTCCTAAGCACAGAAGTTGCTGGTTTGATTCCCAGTCAGGGAACATACAGGAACAGATCAATGTTCTCTTCTCTCTCTCTCTCTCTCCCCCCTCCCCTCCTCTCACTGAAATCAATAAATTTAAAACAATGTTTTAATTAAAAAATAATAAAATAAAATTAATAAATAAAAATATTGTAAACAGAAAGTAAAAGCAAAAAATGTACAATATAAAATAAAATAAAATACTTCTGGGTTCAATTTGTTAAGATTTTGTTTGATTTTTTACACCAATGTTTATGAGAGATATTAACCTACAGTTTTCTTATTCTGTCTTTTAATGGCTTTGGTATCGGGGTTTTATAAAAATGAGTTGGTAAGCCTGACCTGTGGTGGCACAGTGGATAAAGCGTTAACCTGGAGTTCTGTGGTTGCCGGTTTGAGGCCTCAGGTTTGCCCGGTCAAAGCACATGGGAGAAGTAACTAAGAGTTGCTTCCCGTCCCATTCCCCTGACTTTCTCTCTCTCTCTCTCCTCTCTTAAAAAATCAATAAATAAAATCTCAAAAAAAATTCTTTGGTAAATGTTCCCTATTTTCTGGAAAAGTTTGTGTAGAATATTTAATTTCATCTTTAAGTTTTAATAGAATCATACAGTGTAACCATCTATGCCTGGGAAAAAAATTTTAAGTTTTTAACTATGAATTCAATTTTTTTTACTGTTACAGGATTCTTCAGGTCATCTACTTTCTCCTTGATGAGTTTTGGTATTTTGTTCTCAAGGAATTAGTTCATTTCACATAGGTTGTCATAGTTAAGCATATAGAGTTGTTTATAGTGTTCCCTTATTATCTTTTTAATATCTAAGGAGTCTGTAGTGATATCCTCTCTTTCATTACTGATATTAACAATTTGTTAAGGTATGTGAAGTTCATTGAGGTTGAAGATTTTTTTTCAGGCATGATTAGACTTTACTGGGGATCAGGCAGGACTTGGCAAGGACCATGCTGGAGGAGCAGGGCTGAGCTCTCCAGGCCAGGGGTCCAGTCAGCTCCTCGAGCAATCCCTGAAAGAAAGGTCTGTCTGTCTGGCTTTAGTTCAGTTCGGTAAGGACAATGTCAGGGGGAGACTTCACTGAGCAAGGGGGTGCTGGAGAGTTTTATAATCCACAACGAACTGGGACTGGGAAAGAGAAAGGCACCAAATATAACCTGAGTAGAGGTGAAGGAAAGAAAAGGAGAAAAGAACAAGACAGGCCTGACCTGTGGTGGCGCAGTGGATAAAGCGTCGACCTGGAAATGCTGAGGTCACCGGTTCGAAACCCTGGGCTTGCCTGGTCAAGGCACATATGGGAGTTGATGCTTCCAGCTCCTCCCCCCTCTCTCTCTCCTCTCTCTCTCTCTCTCTCTCCTCTCTAAAATGAATAAATAAAATGTAAAAAAAATTAAAAAGAAAAGAACAAGACAGTTCTGTGGGTTCATTTAGGACCAGCTGATCTCCAGGCCCCTATGTACTCCTTGCTTCCATCTCCTGACTTTACAAGTCCTGCTTGTTGCCCCACACAGCGATCTTTGAGTACACAGAAGTTTGGAGGAAGCGGCTGGACTTCATACAGGCAGAGATCTTGTTCAGGCCCTCAAAGCAGACCGAGAAGTCTTTCAGGTTGGAGACGCATCCAGCACTTGTGCTCGAACATACGCGGCACATCCAGGATGTCACAAAGCCAGGACATCCACACAGGTGAGCTTGTCCCCTGCAAACCAAGACCTCTTCCCCGGAAACGGTGAAAACAGCTTCATCTTTTTAGGGAGCACCTTCAAAAACTCAGGCTTCAGTTTCCCAAAGTCAGGGCTGTAGCAAGTCTGGGTATTATGCATTCAGATGTCCATAACCACCTTGTTCTCCAAAATGTTCATGCAAATCTTCTCCTCTCCTGTCTCCCAACAGAGGTTGTGCTTGTGAGCAATGTAGCGAAGGTTGGTGTTGCTCTGGGTCAGCCTGTGAGCCTCATCAATTAAGTAGGGCAGATTGGGGAAGTCCAGGCCCAGCTTGAATTGTTCACTTAGCCACTGGCTTCTGTCTTAGTCAGGAGCGTCCCCCATTGTGTACTTCTTCTCCTCATAGTTGGAGTCTGTGTGCTGCAAGAGCAGGCAGATGGCGTGAGCCAGCCCACAGATGTCCCAGTAACATAAAGTCATGGTCATGGGGCTGGTTTTCCCGTTCTCAGTGATGTCTAGGTTTATGAATTTAACTGATCTCAAAGACCGAATATTTTATTTCATTGGTTTTTCTTTATTAATCTTATGTTTTCATTCATTTCTACTCTTAACTTTTTTTTTTTTTTTTTTTTTTTTTTTTTTTTTTTTTACAGAGGAGAGGGAGAGACAGAGAGAGGAGAGACAGAGAGAGAGAAGGGGGGAGGAGCTGGAAGCATCAACTCCCATATGTGCCTTGACCAGGCAAGCCCAGGGTTTGGAACCGGCGACCTCAGCATTTCCAGGTCGACGCTTTATCCACTGTGCCACCACAGGTCAGGCCTCTGCTCTTAACTTTTTAAAATTTATTCCTCCTGGTTGATTTGGGTTTATTTTGCTCTTTTTAAAAAGTTGTTTTAAAGATCAGTGATTTGAGACTTTTTTCTTTTTTTGATATAAACTTTTAATACTATGAATTTCCCTATAAGCACTACTTAAGCTGAATCTCACAAATTTTGAAATGTTGTGTTTTCATTTTCATCCAGTTTAGAATATTTTTACATGTCCCTTTCAATGTATGTAATGTTGAACATGTCTCTTTCAATGTATGTAATATTGACTTCTTTTCTGACCCATGGGTTATTTAGAAGTGTGTTGGTTACAAATCTTTGGAGATTTTATTTATTATGTTATTTAATTTCATTATTTGATAATATACTTTGTATGGTTTTAATTCTTTCACACTTTTAAGATTGGTTTTATAATCCAGGTATTATCTATATTTGTGAATGTCCCATACATATTTAAGATAATATATATTCTGCTATTGCTGGATGGAGAAATTTAAATATATCTGTTTGGTCCAGTTCTGTTGATGTTATTATTTATTTCTTTTACATCTTGCTGATTTTCTGTTTACTAGTTATATCCATTACTGGCAGGAGGATTAATGTTTTTAAGTACAATTACAGATTTGTTGCTTTCTCTTTTCAGTTCTATCAGTTTTTGATTCATGTTGTTGTTTTTAGTGAGATGGGAGGTGGAGGGAGGGAGAGAGAGAGAGAGAGAGAGAGAGAGAGAGAGAGAGACAAGGAGACAGGAAGGGAGAGAGGAGAAGCATCAACTCATAGTTGTGGCACTTGAGTTGTTCATTGATACTTCTCATATGTGCTTTGATGGGCAGGTGGGGGGTGGGCTCCAGCCAAGCCAGTGACCCCTTGCTCAAGCCAGCAACCATGGGATCAGTGGTGGGATTCAAGTAATTTACCAGTTGGTTCTCTACCCTAATAACTGTTTTAAGTATAAAAAAATGATATATGAAAAGGTAGTTTATTATTTAATACATTTAGTACTTAAATAAAAACAATAAGAGGCGCCCACCTTAAAGAGAATGCTGATTATAAATGCCATTTTAACAGCCAGTTTGCTGAATTCAACAAAAATTAGGTATTGGTTCTACTGAACCAGTGTGAACCAGCTGAATCCCACCATTGTATGGAATCATGTTGATGATCCCACACTTAAGCTGGTGACCCCACGCTCAAGGCCAGTGACCTCTGGGTTTGTAACCTGGGACCTTAACATCCCAGGACTATGATCTATCTACTGCACCACCACTGGTCAAGCAGTTTTTTATTCCTGTGTTTTGTAATGTCCTTCCTTATTTCTGGTGATTTTCTTTGCTCTGAAGTCTATTTTGTCTAATATAGCTACCCCAGCTTTGTTTTAATCAGTGTTCACATGATATATATTCTTTCATTTTTTTCAATTTTTAGCATACCTCTATCAATATGTTTGAACTGAGTTTTTTGTAGACAGCACTAGCTGGTTCACATTCTTTGTATCCATTCTGCCAGTATGTGTGTTCTAATTGGTATATTAAAGCCATTTCCAGGCCCTGGCCGGTTGGCTCAGTGGTAGAGCGTCGGCCTGGCGTCCAGAAGTCCCGGGTTCGATTCCCGGCCAGGGCACACAAGAAAGGCGCCCATCTGCTTCTCCACCCCTCCCCCTCTCCTTCCTCTCTGTCTCTCTCTTCCCCTCCCACAGCCGAGGCTCCATTGGAGCAAAGATGGCCCGGGTGCTGGGGATGGCTCCTCGGCCTCTGCCCCAGGCGCTGGAGTGGCTCTGGTCGCAGCACAGCGAAGCCCCGGAGGGGCAGAGCATCGCCCCCTGGTGGGCAGAGCGTCGCCCCTGGTGGTCGTGCCGGGTGGATCCCGGTCAGGCGCATGTGGGAGTCTGTCTGACTGTCTCTCCCCGTTTCCGGCTTCAGAAAAATGCAGAAGAAGAAAAAAAAAAGCCATTTCCATTCCATGTAATTATTAATGCAGTTGGTTATAGGTCTACCATTTTATTTGTTTTCTGTTGGTTTCCTTTTAAATTCTTTTCTTTCATTTCTTTGTTTTCCCCTTTCTGACATTATTTGGTTCATTTGAACATTTTATTAGAATTTCATTTTACCCATTGTATTTTTTACTATACATTTATGTAAAAGTGTTATAATTTTTGTTCTTGGAATTAAAATACATATACTTAACTTTTCATAATCTACTGAAAATAAATATATTTTACCACTTCAAGTCAAATATAGAAATATTCCCATTATTTAGATCCCTTTATCTCTCCTCTTTATGTTGTAGTTGTCTTATGACAACAATACATATATTGAAAACCCCAGACAATGTTATCATTTATGCTTTCAGACATGAAATATATTTTAAGGAACTCAAAAGAACAGTCTATTATATTTACCTAGTTATTTATAATCTCTGTTTTTCTTTCTTTATTACTGATGTTCCAAGTTTCCTTATGGGATAAGTTCTTTTCTGTCTAAAGAACTTCCTTTAGTAATTTTTTAGAGTAGGTCTGTTGGTAATGAGTTTTCTTTGTTTTCCTTCCCTGAGAGCATGTTTATTTCAACTTCATCATGAAGGACATTTTTACTGAATTTAAAACTGTGGGCTGACAGAGTTGTTTTGTTTTTCTCTTTCTTTTTCTTTTTCTTTTCCAGCACTTTAAGTTGTCCTACTTCGTTCTACCTTCTACAACTTCTGATGAGAAATTTGAAATCATTTAAACTGTTGTTTTCTTGTAAGAAGTTTTATACTCAACTTTATCTCTTACTTTCCTGAGTTCCTCTCTCTCTCTCCATGATCTCTGATACTTTCTGCTTCCCTGGGCTTCCTCTTTTAGACTTCTTAGCCAGAAAACTAGTGCTTTATTCATCTTCCTCTGCTATGTGATTTCTGGAACTGTGCCAATTCCAGGGCCAACAAGTGGAAGGACAATGAGAAATAGTGCAACTGACATTCTGCCCACCCTCTTGGGACTACAGCTTCTTCACCGGGGAAGGGTCCCCTGCAGCAGAGATTTTGGTGCCCAATGGGTCCCCACTGCCATTGCTATCATTGCCACTGCTTGAGGGCCAAGATTTCTTAGGGCCTATGGCACTAGAAAACAGAGAAAAGAACAAAAACTGTTAAATTTTCTTGATACTCTCTGCTCTTTGAACCAGAACTGGAAGGCTTCTTTCTCTTGCAGCTTTCTCTGTCTGTGCCTTGGTGTTCATTCTGAGTTTCAGGGAAACCCGAGTTTCTGGGTATCCTGAGTCTAGACCAGGAGATTCTGGTAAAGAAAAAAAAAAAGCCCAGAAAACTCACTGCTAATTCAGCAGTGTTTTGAATTCTGGTCTTCTTCCCTAGTTCACCTGCTACTATTAACCCTCCAGAGTCCTTGAATAGCTTATTCCATGTGTTTCATTCAAGTTTTATAGTTACATTCAGTGAGAAAGACAAGATGGAGTGTACTTTTAACAACTTATTGGAACTGAAATAATATATCATATTCTTTTTGCTGTTATGGAAAAAAATCATATGTTGAAGCCCTTTTCATAGGATGGTATTTGGAGATGGAGCCTTTGGGGGGTAACTAGGGTTAAATGAGATAATGAAGATGGGCCCTTGGGGTGAGATTAATACCTCTCTCTCTCTTTATCTTCCTCTTTCTCTCTCTCTCCTGACCTCCCTCCTTGCCACAGGAGGACACAGCGAGAATGTGGCCCTCTGAAGCCAGTAAGAGAAGAGAGCTGTTACAAGGAACTGAACAGGCCAGCACCTTGATCTTGGACTTCACACCTTCCAGAACTATGAGAAAGTAAATTACTGTTGTGTAAGCCACATAGTCTATGGTATGTTATGGAAGAAACTAAGACAATTGCTAAAACATTCATGAAAAAAGTTCATAGCTCTACATATTGTGTCACTCTTCCCAATTCAATCACCACTTTTCTCCATAGTTCTACCTGAGCATACTTTCCACAGGACTTATTAACAATTTATCCATGGCTGAATATCTAAACAGATAAAAAAAAAATCCCCTAAAACTAGATTGGTATCTTTAGTGATCCAGATAATATTTTATTATTTAGTTATAACACCTCCAATTTATATATTGATATCTATGTTTTGAATTGATTTACTACGTGATTGATTGGTCCCTGGTCCTTTTGACTAAATTTAATATTTTACTGTAAAAAATCTCAAGGCTAAGTGACCTAAGTTCTATGTGGACCAATTCTTTTTATTTTATTTTTTTTATGTGTTTGAAAGGCTTACTTTGCGAAACATATGAAGAAAAGTTCACTATTCCTTTCACTAATAGCATGATATATATAAGAAATCAGAGTAGTGCTGAATAAATATTATTGCCTAGAAGGAAAAAGAAAAGAGTTTGCTTATCCTGTACAGATAGTTTTAAATAAATTCATATATGAAAGTAAATATTAGTAATTCTTGACTATCAAAAATGAAGAACAAGCCCTGGCCGGCTGGCTCAGCGGTAGAGCGTCGGCCTAGCGTGCGGAGGACCCGGGTTCAATTCCTGGCCAGGGCACACAGGAGAAGCGCCCATTTGCTTCTCCACCCCTCCCCCTCTCCTTCCTCTCTGTCTCTCTCTTCCCCTCCCGCAGCCAAGGCTCCATTGGAGCAAAAATGGCCCTGGCGCTGGGGATGGCTCTGTGGCTTCTGCCTCAGGCGCTAGAGTGGCTCTGGTAGCAACATGGCGATGCCCAGGATGGGCAGAGCATCGCCCCCTGGTGGGCAGAGCGTCGCCCCATGGTGGGCGTGCCGGGTGGATCCTGGTCGGGGGTCGGGCACATGCGGGAGTCTGTCTGACTGTCTCTCCCTGTTTCCAGCTTCAGAAAAATGCAAAAAAAAAAAAAAAAAAAAAAAAATGAAGAACAAGTTCTCATAATTAGAGTAGAATTAGGTTAGAACTAGGCTACTGTCTCAAGTGAGACAAAGAATCTAGAATAGACCACTGAGTTTTTGTACCTAAGGCAATTTCATGTTATATTTACTCTATTGCTCCCCATCAAATGGACTTTTTCTCTTCTTACCCCAATAATCTTTTCCATCTCATTCATTTCATTTTCTGGTCTTCATTTTTTTTTTTTTACATCTATAAACTCGGGTTAATCAGTAGAGCATGATTTAAAGAGGCCGCTGATCCTTGAGGGAAATACCTTCCCATTTTCCACCTCAGTCTCCCATTGTTTCCTAGTGTGATTGCTCCATTCTCTTTTCTACTCCATCTTCCCATGTTGTCCTCCTCAGAGCCATTCTTTAACTGTTGGCCAGAGGACATGGCTTAACGCCGCTTGGCTCAGTTAAGAATAAAAAGGTTATTAGTTATTCTAGAATAAGTAATTTCCCCCTCCTGCACTGGAGTTTTATTAAAGCATCACCTTGTCCCAAAGTTAATAAGGATAATTTGTGAAATTAAAACTCAGTTGTGACTTGGCTACTTCCATCTTAGAATTAAAAGAGAAATGTTAGAAAATGATAATTTCATTAAAACCTGTTTGAAAGAGAAAAGTTCACCTCAACTAAATGTAGAAGTCCACTTTTGGTTGTTGGTGCTGCTACAGAGATAAAATACATTACTGTGCTTGCTTTGTTATTAAAAAGACCATGTAAACCTTCCTCCCTCCTCCGTCTCCTTCGGGGCACAAAATATTAACTAAGCCTGACATTTTCTCTGTTGATGTTTTCTTTGGGAAACAAAAGATGGAAATTGTGATTATTAAAGTCTTTCCAGAAAATACCATAACAAAGTATATGAAAAAAAGGATTATATAACATGATATGTTAATGTAATATAATATATGTATGATATTATCTAAGGATCATATTATATCCCACTGGTTAAGTTCTCCTTGTATATTTAAGAATGTATTTTAAAAAGTATGTAGTCTCTTAGTCATTGACTTTATAAATACTTAACTGAATGTCTATCTGATGTCAAAATGTGCTTGGCATTGTTTGTTTGTTTGTTTTAACCTCCAAGAAACTTCAGAGGGAAGTGAGAGTAGCTATACTGAAACAAAGACTGAGGTGTAGTTAGTTGTTCAGGGCTTAAACTAAAGAGTCTAGATGAAATTTTTATTCTAAATCTTACTGTACCTTCTGACAGCTATGAACAAGGCTGGTTCTTGGGAAAGCCACAGTGGTTTGCTCTTTGCACAGTTCAGCTGGGACTAGCATCCTTCTAGTTTGTGGTGGACAATATCCAGGAAGCTAACTAGTTGATGAAGGAGGTAATATTTCCTGAACCTGGCCTCTACAGAGAACCTTGAAGAGGTGTAATAGGAAGATGGTGTGCATTCTTGCTCATGTCACAATGTTGGACATGTGACTTAAGAAAGCAGTGGCATGACAACGTGATTGGACTTTTTCATTACCAAGTCTTGACTCTAGAGGGACTCAGAGGCTAATGCAGCTTACTTAAACTCAACAGAAACATTGGTATGACATAAGTTTATATCTGTAGAAGACGTAAAATTACCGGTATTTAGAAAATACTGTTTATTGGGGAGACCTTGAAGGATGGGAGAATCTTTATTTTCCTATTAGCTCCTATCTTGCAGTTGTTGACAGTTCTTCAGCATTATTTCAGCATTTACTAAAAGCTTACCATATGCCAAACAATAGGCAAGGTGTCAGAGATGGCAACAAGGAAAGTACAACTGAATAAGATTTAGTTACCTGCACTCAAAAACTACTAACAATAAGCACTTATATAGGTTTTACTGTATGCCAGGCTTGTTCTAAGTGATACAATCCTCACTTACTCCTCATAACAACTCCATAGGAGGGCACTATTATTGTCTCCATTTCACAGATACAGAAAGATAAAATAACTTGCTAAAGATCTCATAAGTGGCAAGTGACAGAGCCAATTTTGGAAGCGAACAATCTGGCTTCAGAAATGGCGCTTTTAGCCTCCATGCTAAATAGCTTTCCAGGAATTTATGATCTGAATATACATAGCTAAATACCTTTCTTTCAGGGTAAGGCAGTGGGGGAACGGTGTATAGAGAAGCCAAAAGTAACTCAGATTGTATCCTATAAACTAACTCCAAAAAGGCTGTACTCTATGCTCCAAGAGAAGGATGGAATAACAGGAAAGTATTCAATGAAGCAAAAAGTTGGAAATATTTTTTAACAGATAGCAATCCAGTTTCATTTTATGTCCAGGGCCACCACCCTGCATCCTCCTTTGACATAAACATTATGAGGGTCAGTGAGTACAACCAGTTCAATACCATTTCCTTTTTCCCTTTGGTAGAGGTACTTGTGTGAAGGCTGCCTCACTAGGGAGGTTTGGACCTGTATGGGCATGTCCGGTGAACAGATGGGATGGGTCTGCTGGGAAAGTACTTGCAAAATACTGGGAACCTTATGAAGAAAACTTCTGAAGGTGGAAAATTGCAGAAATAATAATAATGCTTCAGCTGTTATAGGAAAGGGATGATTTTAGTTCCTGTGGTAAGAAAGCAGTCTAGGGTTAAATTGTAGGAAATACATGAGATGTATTTCTTAGGTCATTTTGTGGTAGTATGTAATCAATCAATAAATATTATTATTTGGGCCACAGTGATCACTCAGGTTGTCCTTATAGAAACATATTTTCACAGACCTAGGAGGAAAAATATAAATATGTCAAGGGCCTTCATAAGACCTTACATATGCCCTTTAATGATTATATTCATTTCTGAATGTTATCAGTAAATGTTAGTGATAATAAAAGTCAGTAGTTTTCATTATTGCTCATATTATCTCCCCATTTTATGTTATCACTAATTTTATATTGTAGTCAGTGAGAAAATAAGATTTGATAGCTTTCTTCTTTTTTTAAGTGAGAGGAGGAGAGATAATGAGACAGACTATGTCATACACATCATGATCCACCCTGCAAACCTCATTTGGGGCTGATACTTGAATCAACCAATGTATTTTTAGCACCTGAGGCTGATGCTTGGAACAACTGAGCTATCCTCAGTGCCTGAGGCTGACACTTGAACCAATCCAGCTACTGGCTGTGAGAGAGGGAAGGAAAGAGGTGGAAAAGAGGGATGGGAAGAAAAGCAGATGGTCCTCTTGTGTGCCCTGACCGGGAATCAAACCCAGGATGTCCATACTCTGGGACAACATTCTATCCACTGGACCAGCCAGCCAGGCCCTGGATTTAGTTTTCAAAGTATTCAAATACTTAAGTAGATTTCTCTAAACAGAGAAGAATGAAGTTTATATATATGGGAAAGAAACTTAATAGTCATTACTAGGCATTGTGGATTTTGCTTTCTTATAAAAATAAACTCCTGAACTCTGATTTTATTATCATAGGTTTAATTTCTTGCTAAGAGTCATTTTCTGCTTATCTCAGCATTGGTTATTTGCTAGATTACTATTTCCACTATCCATTATTCTTATAAAAGTAATTAAATACTTTATTTCCTCTTTTTAGGCAAGTAGAAATTTCAAAAAGAGAATGAGGAAATCTTTTTCCTTCTTGTTGGTCCTTGGCCTTTTTAATCTCCCTTTCACTCCCAGCTGGGGTAGTCATTCAAATGTCTCTGCAACTTTGGAGTGTTCATGATCATGACTGTGATATGGTCATGTTACACACCCATTCAAAGTCCTCTGCTTCAGGGCCAAGGTTTGGTTGATGTCAGACAGCCTATGGACTTCCTGCTTCCTGGACTGGTTTTTTTGTTGAGAGATGGTAGACTATGAGAGAAAGATGAACCCACTGTAATTCTGAGGATCATTTTTAACTAGAGTCTGGTAAATCTTGATATGTTTTCATGTTGATAAATTGATTTAATTTATGCCCCTCAACCCGCTATATACTATTCCACCATATGAAAATATTACAATTTCTTTATTCATATGGGGGGGACATTTAAATTCTTTCTAACAATTTGCTATTGCAAATAATGTTGCCTTAAACATTTATACACATGTTTTCTTATACACATGCATGAAAATTCTGCTAGAGTAGGGTCTTTAAACTTTTTTGTTAGTGAACAATTTGGAAAAACTTTCCCTCCTTACGTATTTTAAAATAAGAACTAAACCTTTTCATCATAGATTTAAGTAGTTATCAAGGAAGTAATTTCCTTTCATGTAAATATTAACATTTAAAAGTAGAATTTTTGCCTGACCAGGTGGTGGTGCAGTGGATGCAGCATTAATCTGGCACACTGAGGACCTAGGTTTGAAATCCCGAGGCCCATCCAGCTTGAGCACAGGCTCACCAGCTTGAGAAGCAAGGTTGCCGATTTGAGTGAAGGATCATAGACATAACCGCATGATCGCTGGCTTGAGCCTAAAGATTGCTGGGTTGAAGCCCACGATCACTAGCTTGAACTTAAGGTCACTGACTTAAGCAAGGGGTCACTGGCCTCCCAGTCAAGGCACATCTGAGAAGCAATCAATGCTTCCCCCACCTGTCCGAATCTAATGGGAACCTGCATTTGCCTGGCTGTGATGGCCACGACTACTGGCTTTACAGACACACACAAGTTCTACTCTCAGTGCGAAATTCTACATCACTCTTCTTTTTTTTTTTTTTTTTTGGATTTAAATTTTCTTCTCAGTACAGAAGTGTGAATATATATATATATATTTATTTTATTTTTTTAATTTTTTTAGCCTGCACATGAGAAAGAGAGAAAGAGGGACAGATAGGGACAGACATGAAGGGGGAGAGATGAGAAGCATCAACTCATAGTTGCAGCACTTTAGTCGTTCATTGATTGCTTTCTCACATGTGTCTTGACGGGGGTGGGAGGGTGAGGTTCTCCAGCTGAGCCAGTGACCCCTTGCTCAAGCCAGTGAGCCAGCAACCATAGGGTGATATCTCTGATGCCACACTTAAGCTGGTGACCTCGTGCTCAAGCTGGCGACCTTGGGGTTTTGAACCTGGGTCCTCAATGTCCCAGGTCAACACTCTATCCACTGTGCCACAACCTGGACAAGTTAAAAAAAAATTTTTTTTTCTTCTTGTCCAAGTGAGAAGAGGGGAGATAGAGAGACAGACTCCCTCATGTGCCGGAACTGGGATCCACCTTACAACCCCTGTCTGGGGCCAATGCTTTGCCCATCTGGGGTCATGCTTACAACTGAGCTATTTTTAGCACCTGAGGTAGAGGTTCCAGGAGGCCATCCTCAGTGCCTGGGATATGTGCTCGAACCAATCGAGCCATGGCTGCAGTAGGGAAAGAGAGAGAGACAGAGAAAGAAGAGGAAGAGGGAGGGATGGAGAAGCAGATGGGCACTTCTAAAAGTAGAATTCCTGACTGGGAATCGAACCCAGATCATTCACATGTAGGCTGATGCTCTACCAGTGAGCTGATCAGCCAGGCAGGGCCAAAAATTTTAATTTATTGATTTTTAGAGAGAAATAAAGGGAAAGAGAGAGAGACAGAGAGAAACATTGATCCATTTCTGTATGTGCCCTAACCAGGGATTGAACCCACAACCGCTGCTATTGGGTTAGTGGTCTAAGCAACCAAGCAATCCAGTCAGGATGTATGAATGTTTTTTATCAATCACTCTGTCATATTTCTCTGCAACAAATTTTATATAGACATTTAAATCAAATTAAATTATGTAAAATTCCTTAAACCATACTACTTAAGTAATTTTTCTGAATTGAGATATCATTAATTACTCCTTGTTCATAATTGATCAGTTAAATACTTTTTAGTATTGACAAGTATTTAATATAAGAAAGAAATCAATGGCATTTTTAAGAAATTGGTTTGTATGTCATAAATGAACTTCTAGAAGATGGGCTCAGCATCAGTTTCTTTCTAGCTTTTGCTTTATATGGAAAACACTGAGTCTGACCTGTGGGGGTGCAGTGGCTAAAGTGTCCACCTGGAATGCTGAAGTTGCCGGTTTGAAACCCTGGCTTGCCTGGTCAAGGCACATATGGGAGTTGATGCTTCCTACTTCTCTCCTCTTCTCTCTCTCTCCCTACTCTCTAAAATAAATAAATAAATAAGTAAACTTTAAAATGTTAAAGAAAAAAAGAAAACACTGAAGAATATTATTCACATATGTAAGTTGATGACAATTGGAAGGAATTGTTTTAGTGACGTCACTCATATATTTGAAAGCTTTTCAAGTTATATGCTACACATCACTTATTGTATGTATAAGATTACTTGTGGTCTTATTTTTAGTGATTTATCCATAGACTATTTGAAAAAATGTTTTTTAAAGGTGACTTTTTAAAAATTATTTATTGATTGATTGATTTTAGAAAGTGAGAAAAAAAACCATTAATTGGTTGTTCCACTTATTTATGCATTCGTTGGTTGATTCTTGTATATGCCCCAACCTAGGGATCAAACCCACACCTTAGAGTATCAGGACGATGGTCTAACCAACTGAGCTTCCCAGCCAGGACCAATATTTCAATTTACTAGAAGACTAGTTAGAAATGTTAAACTTATTTTTAGTGATTTATCAGTGGACCACTTGAATAGATTTTCCTTCAATTTACTGGGAAACTAGTAATGTTAAACACTCTAACTTTCAAAAGGGTTTGTTACTCAGCTTTTCAACACCAACATCATTATTTGAGCTTGTTTCATTAGGTCCTTGCAGGTTTTTACACTTTGATAAGTACGTCATTTTAGCCTTTAAATGTAGAGAGGTATGCCCTTATCTTTTAAAATGGGAGAAAGGGGAGGTGGGGACTAGGAACCATGAGAACCACCCAACTATGCTGGATCTCAGGTAAATCAAATTTAGGAGGAAGTATGTATACAAGTTAAAGACCTGGAATCGATCTCCGTAACACTCTCTGAGTGCTTTTCTAGTTTGAAGACCACTACTCTGAGGTTTCTACTCAAGTAGAAGAATTGCTAGTGTTGAATCTCTGTAAAGCCAGTAGCCACGGCCACCATCACAGCCACCTGGCTTTTGCAGATTCGCATTTGATTCGGACAGATGGTGATGAAACAACAGGGCCAATAACTGGTGGGCAATTTTCCTTTATTCTAGACTCATACCGGACAATGAGTAAAAACAAACACACAGGCACCAAAACCAATTCTTTCCGTTTTTTTCCTAGAATCAAAGGCTTCCACCTCTGTTTGCCTCCATTTTGGCTGCCTCCTTCCCTCCAACCACGTGGTCTCTCTCCCAAAATGGCCTCCTAGCTTCTCCTTTTAAAACTTTTTGCTATGTGACACAACACACACTTGCTCAAAGCTCTCAATAAAAAACAAACAAACAAAAAAAAACTTTTTGCTATGAAAGTCCTCCCCCAGCACACATTAGCATAACCAAGCTCCTTCCCAAGCATGAAAGCAATCAGCTGTATCACATGAGAGCATCATCACTTGAGCAGAGGCCATTTTTAACAATAAAAGTGAGCAAAACCAGAAAATACAGATTTTACAACTTATTTGCCCAACAGTCTCCTAAGCTGTGTGGCTGTTTCACTGAACCCAGATCACTGAGGACAGGCATTGCTATATCTCTCAAAGACTCAGGAGAAGTCCCTCTGTGTGTCCATCTATGCGAAGCATAGGAGTTTTCTAACTTTGGAAAAGACCATAGTCACTTTATTTAAATAACTGGCAACCAGTGAGTAGTAACCCACCAGAGTTTTGCGAGACACTTGATTTCTTTCTATAATGTGCTTTGTGAAAACCTCTGGAAGTATTTTTATTCATGATTTCCTTTCTGTAAAGGGCATCCTTTGTCTACATCAACCAAGTGGTACAAAGACAACACTATACATGGTATGCATTCTGTGACCTAAAGCAAAAATGCTTTTAAGGCCTCATTCCTATACCTTCTGTTAATTGTAAAATAAACAGATGTCTAGTGGAGAAGGTCATTAGAAATAGTATGTGCAGTTTGCGAGAATTAGAAGTCAGAAATGCTTGTCCTAGATTTTTATAGCAAACCCAAGCTAAGTAAGCAACCAAGGTAAGTAAAATACTAAAGTAGCTTACTGACTCTTAGGCCAAACGTTTTCTGGTTTGCCAATTTCTGGATGTAGTTGAAAAGGACAGCACATTTCAAAACTATAATAATGACCATTCTCAGGTGAAAGAATTCTACTTTAAAGACTGAGAAGATTTAATGTGCTAATTTTCTTTTTCAAAAGGCAGTTCGTTTTTTCATTTTTTATTTATTTATTTATTTTACAGAGACAGAGAGTGAGTCAGAAAGAGGGATAGACAGGGACAGACAGACAGGAACAGAGAGAGATGAGAAGCATCAATCATTAGTTTTTCATTGCGCGTTGCAACACCTTAGTTGTTCATTGATTGCTTTCTCATACGTGCCTTGACTGTGGGCCTTCAGCAGACCGAGTAACCCCTTGCTAGAGCCAGTGACCTTGGGTTCAAGCTGGTAGGCTTTTGCTCAAACCAGATGAGCCTGCGCTCCAGCTGGCGACCTTGGGGTCAGGAACCTGGGTCCTCTGCATCCCAGTCTGATGCTCTATCCACTGCGCCACCGCCTGGTCAGGCTAATGTGCTAAATTTAAATAAGAAATTTAAATAGACAAATGCCTCAACATTGTAAAATAAACAAAATCTGAAACATAGCCAATCTCATTTTATAGTTGCAAGTTATTTTTAAAATAATTACAAAAACTTAATAAAATATAATATCTGATATCAAGACTGTAAGAACACATTAATAATAAAATGCACCTAAATTAAGGCCTTCCTCCAATTGCTTCAACAGGTGATACAGGAAAGGGCTGGTCCTATGAGCTGTTACAGCCAATGAAAGTGTAAGGTATTTTCTCCACCGAGGAAGAAGGAAGGGCATAGTCTCAAAGTGTGGAATAGCAAAAGCTTTATTTAGTAGAGTTCTTCCCAGACGATGTTCTCTGGTCTGCGAAACGGGGGCCAGAGAAGTCGCATATGGGAGATCCACGTGGGGGTAATTTATAGGGTTGGGAGGGTGAAGGCGAGTTGATAAGATGTAGCGAAATTTCACGGGCTGACAGACGGTCGCTCTTTTCCAAAGGACTCCTGGGAAGTTTCTTTTGGCACACATGGGTGTGGGCGGTTCCAGCCAAAGTTCTCAGGTCTGGTTCCTCACGTGACCTTCCCCTGTTGCCCACGGACCTCACAGAAAGACCTGGTACTACACTGTGGGAGGCAGCCATGACAAAGGTACCATGCCCAGAAAAGAAATTTTAGATAAGACTACTAAATTATGGCTCTGCCCTGGCCAGACAGCTCGATTGGTTAGCATCATCCTGAAGCACAGAGGCTGCCCCAGTTCAGTTCCTGGTTAGGGCATGTACAGGAACAGATCAATGTTCCTGTCTCTCTTCCTTTCAGTCTCACTTAAAAAAAAAAAGAGAGAGAGAGAGAGAGATTACATATGGCTAAGATCAGAGCTGGGTAAATGAATGAGGTTGGTTTTTCCCTCTCAGAAAGTACACTGTTTATATTTATTAGCTTTCTACCAGTTCCCTCACTTAACAAAATGCATGTTAAATATTTGACATATTAAAAAATAATAAAAAGATTTGACATAATCCTAAATTAACTTTAAGTGCCCTGATCTTTGTTTACTGCCATCCTTTACAGGGTTTCCTGACATATAAAACCTGTACATCTTGTAAGAAATGAAAAATATTTAAGTACAATTAAATAGCAAAAATCCACAAAAGAGAACTCTGCATTTATTGTATTTAGAAAAGATAAAATTTCTCTTCTAAGCTAGGTCTGACCATGTTAATCTTACTATGGTATTCTGTCTGATGTTCCTACAAGACAGAAAACCTAATTCACAATATGTTTTTTGAACTTATTTTATTAATCCTAAAACATTGTTAATTAAAAAAAAATTATAACTAGGCAGGATCTAGAACTGTTTTTCTGTATTATTAAGTGAAATCATGAAATTAGGCAGTGGCCCACCATTGGGCCACTAAGGTTAACGTTTTAAAAATCCAATATAAATTAAAGATACTATATTCATGTGGTTGAAAATGTTTGAAAGCATGAAATAATAGCATCACATACGATGTGAATTGTGGCCCTTGAAGCTGTGTCACTTGGCTGTCCTGTAACCCTTCCTTCTGGTCTCCTAGCCATATCAGTTTCTTGTATATTAAGGAGCATTTGAAACAGAGGTGTGGAGGAGGAAAATGGGGATAGGAAGAAAGAGAAGGGCAAGAAAGAGAACAGGAGAAAGGTGAATAGAAAGATAGAAAAGAAATGTCTTAAACAACTGGAACTTCTTTCTCACAGTTCTGGAAGCTGAAAACCTGAGATCAGAGTGGCTGCATCTTAGGTTTCTGTGTATTGTGAGGGCCGCCTATGGCGTGGGGGAGGGGAAGGGAATGCCACTTGTCTCTGTTATAAGGACGCTAATCCCATTCATGAGTGCTCTGCCCTGATGACTTAATCACCTCCTAATGGCCCCATCTCCGAATTCCATCGTCACCTTGGGGGTTAAGTTTCAACATAAGAATTGGGAGAGGCGGGGAACATAGACATTCAGACCAGAGCGGAGGAGAGAGACTGAGGTTTTTACACAAAAGGACCAGCAGCTTTCTTCCAGCCCTTTCTTGCAATTGTCCTTTGTTTGTACGTATATTTGTATATGAATAGAAGAGGGAGAAATGGGAAGAAGAAGAAAAGATACTAATTTGGGAAAGGGTGGTGGTGAGCCTCTGGGAATTTTAAACCACATGTAAGTATTACATGAATAAACTTCTTTGTGTTGCTTTTTCTTCTCATATCACTATTCTCTAGTTTTCACCAAGTATATTTTATTATTGTGAGATTTAGGTTTTTGGGGAAAAACTCAGAGCCAATAGGCACAACTAATCATGGAAGTAGAGATGTAAGCCTCTTCCCCCCTCATAGGGCAGACTAACCTTTCCCCAGCACAAATTGTCCTGAAGGTTTCCAGAATTAAACTTTCTGCACTGACCTGCTCAGACTGCAAATAGGTTAACTGATTTTGAGCACTGCCAAAGATGTTCTATCTATGCGTGGCACCATTTTTATTGACTTCAACTCTTCAGCAGGTGGCAGTGTTCCCCTCTATTCCCAGTGGCTTTGGCATTTCCTTCTTTTCAAAAGAGAATGGTCCTTTTTTTTCTTCAGCCCACATATAACAGCTGGCTCCTATACATCCTGGTTTGGGAGATACTCTCCAAATGATCGTAGGGACTGAAAAAGAGAAGAAAATTTGCAACATGCAGCAATTCATGTTTTCATTTTTGATCTTTGAGACCCTAAAAAGGATTAGAGCCACAAAGATCAAAATGAAACTGTCTAATTTCGGGACAGTTAAGGGCAGAGTTTGAGCACCAGTAAATGTACTGTTTATTTGTCCCAGCCGTACCCTACTCCAAACCCTATTTATTGACTCTACTTAAGTAGACTTTTTGTCTTTTTAATCACTTCTGTCCATGTCTTGAAAAGATCATTAAAAGCCATCTCTAGTCATTATTTTCTTTAATTAACTTGTTTAGGTTTCTATAAAAGTAATGTTTTCTTTCCATCTTTATTTACTGAAGGGATATCAGGAAACTTTCCAGACTTCAATCCAGGATCCCTTACGGAGTAGCTGTGTAATCTGGGAACCCTTTGGGCTTCAGTTTCTTTATTGTGAAAAGGGACTGATGAACTAAGCGGTCTTGAAGGTTTCTTGGATGATAAAGTATTCTGCCACTGCTTGAGTGGTGGTGATACTGTATGGTCCTATATGATTGTTTCTGGAGGAAATTTTCTTTAAGCAGCAGAAGTCACTAAATAGTACCAATAGTACTCTTGCGGATCTTGTGGAGACAGTTGATTTAGGGAGTGAGGGTACTCAGGGTAAAATACAGCCTATTACTCAGCATCTGGCATTTAGGGCAAATATTCTTATGTGTTTCTTTGGTGCAGCAGACATTTAACAGATGATCTTTAGCTTTAAATGGAAATTCCTTAGTGTGCTCATTTATTTAAAAATGGTAGTAATGTTGAGCTCTTGCCCTGGTTTACTTGATATTCTTCTGATAATGTCACTTGTTTATTTTTAGCATTAATTCTGTTGGATGAAATCAGTTTTTATTTTAAGAAAATAATAAAACATATCATAGTAGAGAAATTTAAAACTATACAGAAAGCAATAAATGAAAAGAGAATTTTCTCTTTCTGAAGCTCTCCCTCCCCATCCTGAGATAACCAGCTATCTTCTCTCTTGTTTATTTTTTCAGATATTTTCCATGTTTTTATGCAAAGACACACATATATATGTATTATCTGTTTTATTTCACTATTTTGATGAACCTTTTTGTGACATATACTACTAATCTTAGGATGGAATTATACATGTAAAATAGATGAGTAAGCGAATGAAGAAATTATAGGATTAAGGAGCAAAGTAAATAATAAACTGAAAACATTTTGTTGCTAAACAAATTGTCAACTAATAGTGATGATTGTTAAATGTAGAGAGTCCAGATAGAATTGACCATGAAAAATTACTGTATTTTCCCATGTGTAAGATGCAACACACCTTTTTTGGGGTCTAACTGGGTGCATCTTATACAGTAGTTGTAGATTTTTTTACTTGCATTTCCTGCTTTTCGCGCTTGTTTTTGTGTTCATTGTTGAAGACTGTGATTCGTCATCAGACACAGATGAGGACAAGCTAATGGGAGTTTTGATAGTGATGAGGAGTTGTATGAATTTTATGATGAAGAAAACTTGAGTTCAATAACTTTATGTAATACTTTTTTTCTTCAAATTTTGGGCCCCCAAATTAAAGTGCGTCTTATACATGGGAACATCTTATACATGGGGAAATACGGTATGTTTTGAGCAGTCATTGATAGGGGAGAGGGCTAGGGTCATTGTGGTAGATAACCACCACTAATTCCTCTGCCTTTCTACATACTTACTATCAAGATTTTCCCTCCCTTGAATCTTTTTTTAAAACTTTTTTAAAAATTAATTTCAGTGAGGGAGGAGGAAGGGAAAGAAAGAGAGACAGGAACATTGACGTGTTCCTGTATGTGCCCTGACTGGGGATCAACCTCTGCACTATGAGGACAACATTCTAACCAACCAATTAGGCAAAAATGATTCGATTCCAGTTCTTGGTTGGTATTGAAGAGAAAAGCCTAACAGGGCAGTGTGCACCTGGAGGAAAAGAGACTAAGGAAGGAGATAGACCTAGCCAGCCCCAAGTGATTGCCTTGACTCCAGCTGAGGCAACAGACATGTGATTGAAACCATCTTGGATCCTCCAGCCCAAGGTAAGCCACCTCAACCAACATTACATGAAGCAGAGACAAACTGTCACTTCTGTGTCCTGTCTATATTATAGAATGGTGAGCAAGAAAATGGTCATTGCTGTTTTAAGCTGCTAAATTTTGGGGTAGTGTGTTATGTATAATAGATAACAGAAATTATGTCTAAAAGTTAGACGCTGGCATAACAAAAATCTATTTATTTTAGAAAGGAGACAGAGAGAGAAAGAAGGGGAGGAGAAGCAGGAAGCATCAGCTCCCGTATGTGTCAACAGGCGAGGGCCTATAATGTTTTTCCTAAAAAAATTAAATTAGGTTAAAAAATTTTTTGAAACAATTTCAGAGTTACAGAAAAGTAAAAAAAAAAAGTGATGCAGAGTCTTATCTCCATTAATTCTTCACCCAGTTGGCCTAATCTTTTATTTTTTAAAACTTACTTTAGAGAGAGAGGAAGAAGTGAGAGAGAAAATAAAAAAGGAACATCAGTTTGTTGTTCCATTTATTTATGCATTCACTGGTTAATTTTTTAATTTTTTTTTAAACAAGAGCCACATTTTTATGTATTTATTTTTTAATTTATTCATTTTTAGAGAGACAGGAGAGAGAGAGAGAGAGAGAGAGAGAGAGAGACAAAGGGGGGAGGAGCAGGAAGCATTACCTCCCATATGTGCCTTGACCAGGCAAGTCCAGGGTTTCGAACTGGCGACCTCAGCATTCCAGGCTGACACCCCATCCACTGCACCACCACAGGTCAGGCCCACTGGTTGATTCTTATGGGTGTCCTGACCAGGGATGGAACCTACAGCCTCGCTTTATCGAAATGATGCTTTATCAGCTAAGCCTCCCAGCCAGGCCTGGCCTAATTTTAATAAATTACATAGCCCTAGGTAATTACCAAGACTAGGACATTAACATAAGGTACAGACCTTATATGAAATTTACCAGCTTTTCTAGTGCTGTTCTTTTTCTGTTCCAGTATCCAAATGGGATTCCACAGCCTGTGCATTAGTTGATATGTCTCCTCAGTTTGGGGAGGAGACTCTTAATGGAGGCTATAAGAATTGTGAAGAAATTGCTATTGGAGGCTTAGCACAGTACCAGTATATACTAGATACCCAAATATTTGTTGATTGAATCATTGAATAAATAAATTAATTAATGGAGATAAGACTCCATACCATCAAGAAGACAGACAACAAAAAGATACATTAAACTAAGTTTGTCCCATGCACTTTATCTTTCAAAAAGGTCTTTTTGTTATCAGAAAAAGTGATGTCTCAGAAGCCAAAAGGATGTTTTGGAAAAAAAAGATAAGGGTGAGGCAAGGTTCAACATTGACTCCTCAATGTGCCTCCTATTAGACAAATGAGAGCTACTCTGTAAGGCAACTGTTAAATGCCTCAAAACTTGCTGGAATAGCCTGACTAGGTGGTGGCGCAGTGGATAGAGCATTAGACCGGGATGCCGAGGACCCAGGTTTGAGACCCCGAGCTCGCCAGCTTGAGCGCGGGCTCATCTGGTTTGAGCAAAAGCTCACCAGCTTGGACCCAAGGTCACTGGCTTGAGCAAGGGGTTACTCAGTCTGCTGAAGGCCTGCAGTCAAGGCACATATGAGAAAGCAATCAACGAACAACTAAGGTGTCGCAATGCACAACGAAAAACTAATGATTAATGCTTCTCATCTCTCCGTTCCTGTCTGTCTATCCCTCTCTCTGACTCTCTCTCTCTCTCTCTCTCTGTAAAAAGCAAAAACAACAACAACAAAAAACTTGCTGGAATATTAAAATTATAATCTTTCTATTATTGGAAGAGCTAAAAAGCAAAATATGTGTTCCATAGGGCTAGCGTTAGAGTTAATACTAAGGGGACCAAAGTAGAAAATGAAATAGTCTGTGTTAGATTGGAGATGAAAACAGTCAAAGCTGTCTTGTCACGTTAGGTCTTTTCTTTTCTATCACTCTCTAGTCCAACTCACATTTTCTGAATGCCACATGGACATAGTGAATGCTTGGTCTGCTCTGTGGTTCTCTTAGGAGCATACAATCCAACCCTTATTTCTCAGAGTGATAATTTCATACAGCATACCTCTCTACGGAGATGTGAAAGGAAACATAAGTGTCATCTGAAATAGCTCCAGGAGAGATTTAGTACATGAAGAGCTCATAGACAATAATGGAAACTTCTCCTTTAGGAGATAGTTACTTGTATGATCCAGAGACATGTTTTCTAGGGAAATGTTGTGGGCAAAATATCTGTATTTAAAAGAACAGCAGTATTTGTAATCAAGATAAATGGAATAAGGGGAAAGCCTCTGGACCATCAGCAAAATGGGGTGATTTAGATTCAAACCTATAATTATTATATTTTTCTATTCTGAATTACTTAAAAAACAGTGGTTAAAGAGAATAAAAATAGAGAATATTGCTTAAAAACTAAAGCCATTGATTTAGATCTCTATTCGAAAGGTCAGTGTGTGGGAGATGAGAAAGGCACTATATAACTTGCAGAGTTCAACAAAAGACATGTTAGCAGTAGGACCTACAAAGATCACATCAGCTATTTATATCACCCACATCAAGTTGCTGGTGGTCATTTCACTTATCAAAAGATATCTTCCTTGAACATTCTTTGGGTGTACTAACAATACAGGTTTGGAATTAATTGTTTGAAACTATAATTAAAGCTCATTTGTCATGGTCACTAATTATTTTATATAGTTAGTCTCCCTGATGATTTATATAATTCTCCTTTTGTTACAAGCTATTATTCCTGCCTAGGGTGTTCTGAATCCAGACAGGTAAAGGACTGAATCAGTGCTTGCACCCTAGTGAGTATTGTAATATCTATACAGCAAAGCAGATATTTGCCAATGAATTTTTTTATGTTTATTTTATTGATTTTAGAGAGAGAGGAAGGGAGAGAGAGAGAGAGAGAGACAGGAACAACAATCTGTTCCTGTATGTACTCTGACCAGGGATCCAACTGGCAACCTCTGTATTTTGGGATGATGCTCTAACCAACTGAACTATCTGGCCGGGGCACCACTGAATTTTTAAAAATTATTAAAAAAATTTTTTTTTTCTGTATATTAGATAGGTTAAGCTATTTAGAGGTTTCAGTTCTACCACTTGAGTAAGGGGATTTCTTTGATAGAAGGAAAAGTGAAGAAAAACAAAAAATTGAAAAAGGATACATCAGTATTTCCTTCAGGAATTTGCTTAACAGTAGGAAGCGGAGGAGGTTTTTATTCAGCAACTTCTAATAACCACCTGATATCGCCGTCAGGCTGGCAAATATCTGCCAACACTGGTGAACCTTTCATTCACACTAGCGAAAGGTAGAGGGCCCTGATGTTCAGAGTAGCAGCAGAACTCTGTCCTATTTTCTCCCTTTAGCTGATGGAAGTGCTGTGGGCCAGTCTTACATCCGGGCAGTTTAGTGCTGGTGATGCACACGCTCTTGGCTCCAGAATAAGTCTGTGCCATGGAAAATGAAAAGAATCCCCTCTCCTCATGCTGAACTCCAACAGGGTAGAAATGAATCCATTTTCTTGCCAGGAGTGGATTTCAGACTTCCTCAGATTCTAGAAGAATCATCCTCTCAATGGGTAGGCTTCAGGGACTCTGGGGACAAGCTCAGCAATCTGAGACACAAACATGGAACATCTTACCCCTCCCCAATCTATTTCCCTTCATTTAACTTCATCTGCACTTTCTCTCTGCCCATCAAGCAGTAGCTGACACTCAGTTGAGCACTGTTCAGGTTCTTACCATGCAGCCTAATGAAACACCGAGAATTCAGGGACTCCTTATCCTTGGTTATTTGTAAAATAAAGAAATTTCTAGTTCACACTAGGCTATGTGGACAGGGTCTTCGTCTTTGGAAACCAAAGTAGGAGTAGGCCTTTCTCCTACTCTTTCCAGGCTGCCCTCTATTTCCTTTTCCACTTATGGCCCCTGTCTTCCTCAAGCTGACCAGGCCCACGCACAGAACCAGCTTCCTGTAAATATTGGCATTGCAGGTTCAGCAGCATGCTAACTATTGTAGACCTATCTTAAAAGGACATCGTATATAAATGCCAAGATTTATGGCGCCTAAGAGATGGCAAAGAACAGTGTAAGCACCTTTGGTTTAATTAGTAGTCTTGGAGTTAGGCTGTGGCTTCTAAGCCAGGTCTCCTGGGGTTTCTAGTCTTCAGGGGCTGCCTGCAACTATGATGTGCTCATATACAATCTTCTTTTTCACATACTGAATAAATTATCTTTAGACCTTTTTAGGCATCCACTCCCAATTACTGCAATAGGCATACAAATGGATCTCTCTATTCTCTCAGTGCCTAAAAATACAACTGCCTCTCAGGCTAGGTCTCAACACAGATACTTCGGGACTCCAATTGTCTCATGAGTTCTACTTCCCAGGGGAAAGAAAAGGAAGAAATTCCTACGTTGGGGTTGATTGATGCCTATTTTCTCCTAGCAGAAGGTGGACAACTTGATTTGCAGCTGATCAATGTACAGGTAAAAGTGCTCCAGTTCTCGCCATTTCTGAACCAGCTTCCTCACAGGGATAGGTCAACTAATGGGGCTGTAAGCACACTTGACAACTTTGCTCTGGGCTGACGGCCATTGACTAGTTTCTCGGACCAGATAAGTAACTTGGCCGAGTTTACAGTAGGTGGGGCGCGCTCACCAGCTCTGGCCAGCTTAGGGTTAGTGACTGGAAGTTTGTTGCAACATCAGAGTATTCAAACGGCAGGCTGCTGCAAAAGATAACGCTCTTGCCCCGCAAGCACAGCACCAGAAAGGCTGGCCCTAAGGGTCAGGGCACTAGCGAGGGGGCGACATAGTGCCCCCCAGGCACAGCCCCTTCTACGGTAGAGAACGCGCAGTGTCAGCCGATACAGAAATAGACGTCTCAGGTCTTGGCCATTTAGCTTGCTCTGTGAGTAGCAGGCGACGGGTGGGACGAGCTTGGGGACTTTCATTCTGAGGTCTGTAAGAAGGAGCGGCCGCAGCCAGCGGTGCGGGAAGGCGGGGAGGCACGTGCTTGGATGGGGGTGCTTGTGTAACCAGCTTCCCAGGCGTCAGCCCCGACAGCGCTCGGGTGGGTGACTCTTCTGAACTAGCTTTTCCGCCGTGAACCGAGAGGCTCCGGGGTCCTGCTGCCTGCACAAGGAGGGCACGTCCCCAGCAAAGGAAGCGAACCACTAGCCTCTCCAGCTATCACAGGGCAGTGGGAATTTGGAAAGTTCCCCAACTAGGAACACACGTGACCTCCTCCTGAAAGTAGTTCCGACTGTGGCCCCTGTATCCCTCCACCTCCTTTTGAACACTCCTCGGCCTCCTCGGCCCCGCCCACTCGCAGAGGTTGCAGTTTCCTACCGTCGCGTACTTCACATTCCGGGCCAGCAGCCCCGGCCTCCAGCGCGCGCCGCCCGGCTAGGGGAGCGCGGAACCCAGCCCTAGGGCGATCCACCCCTCCGCGTTTTCACGGAGGCCCGAGAGGGGCGGGGCAATGTGGCGCCCAGGCTCGGGCTGGAGCTCGGCGCGGTGAACCGAAGCAGAGTCCCGCCGGGAGGAAATGCTCGGCCCTGCGGGGGGCAATGCGCGGCGGGGTGCACCCACCCTGGGGATTCGCTTTCAGTCCACCTAGCTAGACAGTTGTCCTTTCGGACCTAGAAATTCAGGGACGATGTTCTCACACTTCGCTTCCTGGACTGGGAGCTTTAATTTTCAGGGCAAAAGAGGCCGAGTTGCCGGGGAAGCGGGAGGTGGGGCGGTGAGAGGGGGCCGGATGAGGTGATGCACTCTGGAGACACAATAGGGGGTTATTCTTTGTGCTCAGACGGACACCTTGAGGACCCGGTGGGGTGGGGGAGGGAGGGGGGATTTCTAGGCAAAGGCTGCTGCAGTCCAATCTCTGCGGAGGATGGTGACCCGACAAGGGTGTAAGAAGCGAGGCTGCAGGCCATGCCCGGGAAACCGAGCGGCGCAGGCGGGGTGGGGGGTCCTCGCTGCAGGGACCGTCCCTGCATCTCCCTGGTCCCTGCATCTCCCTGTACACTGACCGGTGCAAGTCACTCGGGCCTTTGCACCTGTACACAGGTAACCTCAGGCCCGAGGCTGACACCACTCAACGCACTCGCCTCTCAGCTGTCACCTTTGCATCCCGCAACAGCCGACTGCGTTTCTGGGCCCAGGACGGGGCTTAGCTCGCCCCCCCCCCCCCCCCGGGTTGCTGTAGAAGAAGCCGCGGCAAGTGCAGCTACCTACAGGCGGGCGCCTCGGAACAAGCCCGAGCGAGCCCCGGACGGTCACACTGGGCATGCTCAGTGGCACTTGCAGGTTGGGGCTCGGCGTTCACACCCGGAGCGGCCGCTCCTGCCCCCTCCTATCGCCCCGGCCCTACCCCGTCCTGCCCTCCCCTCCCCGCCCGGAGCGCGAGGCTGCCCACCCCCCGCCCTCCCTCGGGTTCCCGAGGCGCTCGGGCTCTCCGCGCGGCGGCGGAGGGGGCGGGCCCACCGGCGGACGGTGATGTGGCGGAACTCTTTGTGCACTGCGGCAGGATACACGTTCGGTCGCTGGGACGCGACTGCGCTCAGTTCTCTCCTCTCGGAAGCTGCAGCCATGATGGAAGTTTGAGAGTTGAACCGCTGTGAGGCGAGGCCGGGCTCAGGCGAGGGAGATGAGAGACGGCGGCGGCCGCGGCCCAGAGCCCCTCTCAGCGCCTGTGAGCAGCCGCGGGGGCAGCGCCCTCGGGGAGCCGGCCGGCCGCCGGCGGCGGCAGCGGCGGCGTTCCTCGCCTCCTCTCCGTCTTCTTTTCTAACCGTGCAGCAGCAGCCTGTTCCTCGGCTTCTGAAAGGGAAGGTGGAAGCCGCGGGCTCGGGCGAGAGCCGGCTCGGGCTCGGGCGCGGCGGCGGCACCTCCCGCTCCTGGAGCGGGGGGGAGAAGCGGCGGCAGCGGCGGCGGCCGCAGCGACTGCAGCTCCGGGGAGGGGGTCGGAGTCGCCTGTCACCATTTCCAGGGCTGGGAACGCCGGAGAGTTGGTCTCTCCCCTTCTCCTGCCTCCAACACGGCGGCGGCGGCGGCGGCGGCACATCCAGGGACCCGGGCCGGTTCTGAACCTCCCCTCCGCCGCCGCCGCATCCCCCCTGGCCCGGGCTCCGGAGGCCGCCGGAGGAGGCAGCCGTCTCGAGGATTATTCGTCTTCTGTCCATTCCGCTGCCGCCGCTGCCAGGCCTCTGGCTGCTGAGGAGAAGCAGGCCCAGTCGCTGCAACCATCCAGCAGCCGCCGCAGCAGCCATTACCCGGCTGCGGTCCAGAGCCCGGCGGCAGCAGAGCGAGGGGCATCGGCGACCGCCAAGTCCAAAGCCATTTCCATCCTGCAGAAGAAGCCTCGCCACCAGCAGCTTCTGCCATCTCTCTCCTCCTTTTTCTTCAGCCACAGGCTTCCAGACATGACAGCCATCATCAAAGAGATCGTTAGCAGAAACAAAAGGAGATACCAAGAGGATGGATTCGACTTAGACTTGACCTGTATCCATTTCTGCGGCTGCTCCTCTTTGCCTTTCTGTCACTCTCTCTTAGAACGGGAGAGTAGTCGGATGCGAAATATTTCTATAGTTGGGGTGACTATAACGTTTAATCCTGGTCGAATTTCTAGATTATATATATATATATTTTGTGTCCCTTTTGAATGCATTCAACCTGGGGTGTGTTCGGTTAGACGGAACTCTTGCCTGGGTGCAAGTGTCAAGGCACCGATTGGTTTCTTAGCCTGTCAGTGAGGTCCCTTCCTAAAGGCTATTGTCCGTTAATGCCGAGTACAGGACGCTGTTGGGGATTAGTGAGTTTGGTAATCCGGCCTACTAAGTGATCAGAAAAGCAGACGCTTGGAGATGGAGCATATTTCGATTAAATCTTGGCTTTAGGCCCTAGATCAAGGGTATAGATCAGATTAAAATAAAAATTAGTGTTGCACGTACACATATTGCATCAGAATCTTGCAGTGATTGTTCTTAGTTTCCTGGGTTGCATTGATAGATCCTTTTAAAATGTGAGTTGTGAGCTGATTTGCATAATTTTAGAAGTAGAGTCATTTTTAGCTTCTATGGCGCTCGTTTGAGGGCAAAAGTAGGGTTTGTATGTTTAAGTTAATTACAACTTTGACCTGCATTTAGAAGTTTTGTCGTTTGAGATGAATAGTGCCAGAATATGCCTCGTGGGTGGACTTATGCGTACTTATTAGATCTTTGTTAAATTTGCCTTTTTCCTCTCCTGATGGGGTGATGTAGGATAGGGCATGAAATTTGCAGTTCAAGTAGCATTTTATATTCAATGCTCTTGTTACACCTAATAGAATGGAGATTGAGTGGTTTTTGATCCCCGATAATAATGTTGTGTAGGTTCAAGGGATTGTGTATAGCAAATGGTGATTGCAAAGATTAAACTTCAGTTCTTACTTGAAATTTAAGTATTGTGATGCCAGAATTGCTACTCAACCTTATTTAGGTTTCAGGTCTTCTGACACTTGGGTGTCCCTTAAATTTACCCTGACTCGTGTAGAATGTCACGTATGGTTTACTAGCTAATAACCAGAAAGGCTGGCAATAGTGGATTACCCCAGCTTCAGATAGTAGTAGGTATGCTAGCTTTCTTCATACAGTGTTGTATTTAGCTAGTCAGCTTGTATAATACAAGACAGAAATTTTAATGGTGTAGGTGTATAGTTTTGGTTGTCTAAAAGTTAGGCCTTTGTCTTTCAAAAGATAGTGATTATCAAAAGGCATTAATTTTTGACGTTTGAGATAATACTAAACTGGTTTTGATGAAGGATGTGGACAGAGCTCCTCCTTTTTGCAGAGTGGAAAGTATCACAAGAAGTGAAGGTTACTGGTAAGCTAATGTATAAGGTATGAAAAACAGAATGAAGTTACTGGTCAGAGGTGACTGAAGAATTCTATTAAGGCCTCTATTAAGACCAAAAATTTGGTGGTATGAATTGTAGCAGTGGACAGTGTTTAGTTAAAATTATGTAAGTGCATAAGTGCTAATAGAGTAGTATTAGTAAAAATTATTTTAGCAAATATCAAACGTTTTGCTAAAAGGTAGAGTGACACTAACATGTATATGTCCTGCTAAATATTGTGGGTTTTTTTTTTTAGGAATACATTTTATATCTGAATAAGTTATATTTCTTTTGATGTGTAGCTTCACATAAATGTGCACAGCTAGTCTGTCCAAGTTTTGTTTTAAATGATAAAAGTTCTTGAAGAAATAGCTTTACAACACACAAAATGTTGACAGTTTTCTAAGTTAGAACTAGTATTGAAATAATTGGAAATTGTGGAGATTGAATTAACTGAAAAACTTGACTAAGGCTGAACTTGACTTGCTTACCTAGAAGATAATTAATTATGGGAAAACTCTTCTGATATGTAACATTTCAGAAGTATTGTACTAATTATTGACAGTCATGCAGATACATAAGAACAAATTAATTTAATGTTTATTTAACTTTTTTTAGAAAGCCCTCATTTAACAAAATTTCTAGAATGCCGTTCGGTATACACATTGCTTTTAGTAATCAAGTTTATTTTTGCTATTTTTAATTTACCCATTTGATTTAAAATTATCAGGGCTATAAAATGAAAACTATTCTACCAGATGCTTTTTATGTGAGTAGTGAGGTGATTGGCTATTTCTTCTTTCATTTCAAAGTATGTGAAATTTATGTGGCTTAAAACTTTCTCTCAAACTGTATTTTTAGTTATAGTATGCATAGAAAGCAGTATCAAGTGTTGCATCAAATGACTAATAACACTTAATTTCTAGAGTTGTGGTTTTATTGAGCCAAATATTGATATGAAAAAAATTACTTAGGAAAAAGTCAGTGAAGGGCTGACTTTTTTTTTTTGATACTTACACTTCCAGTGATTTTGATATACCAAAGCACTTTGGTTTGCTTGGTTTCACTTTGGTGTTTTTGTTTGTTGTAGGGGGAAAAATTAAAATGGTCATTGAAGCCTTTTTCTGGCAGCTTGTAGGATCTGTTTTAACAGCCTGTTAAAAGTTAAATTCCTTTATGAAAGTAGTGATTGGAGTCTTTTACCTGAATAAAGGTTAATAATGAAGTGATTTCTCAAAGGAAAATTGAAGACCATAATTCAGTTGTAAAAGATTTTTGCAAAATTGAATTATTCTAAAAAGTAATTTGTTGATAGGATTTTTTCCTTAAATTAGTCTGGAAAGTAGTGTTAACATGAGTCTAAACTATTTAGTGTCTTTAGATTTCATGGAAACTTTAGGCTTCTCGTATTTTTATTGCTTGATAAGTTTGTGTCATTTCAAATACTAACTTTCATGGGGACTATTTTTAACTTGCAGAGAGTTCAGTAACTATTGAAATTAGCAATATTATCTCTTAAGATTAGTGATTACTAAAATGACCATATTGTGAGGTTTTTTTAAATAAAAAGATTCTATTCATAATTTTTATTTTACAATTTTTATTGAGATTATATATCTGCTAAGTTGCATTTCTTTCCTGAACAACATAACCAGGCCAACTAATTGCTATATGATCATTTACAAACTTCCATTTTTATAAAGCTTATTCAAGAATAAAGTGCATCTGAAGGGAGAGTAATTTACAGTGTATGTGACTCAATATAAGGAAAAGGAATTTTATTGCTGTCCATTGTAAATGTTTGCACAGTAGTACAGTCACCAAGGCAGATTTACATTGCTTGTAATATACTAGAATACTAAATGAATAAATATCATAAAATGTGAGATATAATCACCTTTGTTTTATTATTAATTTAATTCTAAAATTGATTTTACTTGTGCAGTTTTGTAGTGCAAGAAACATTAAATGATTTTAATTTCTGGAGAAATAGTACTGGTTTTTGCAAAATGAATATGAGTTTGAAGACAAGGATTCATTTTGTTTATTTCTGGGTCCCTAACACATAAAAGTTTCTGGCACTTATGAAGTGCTTAGTAGATATTTGTGGAGTATGAAATTAATTGAATTTAAAAGATGGCTATCTTTTTTTAAAATTGAATTTATTGGGGTGACATTGGTTAATAAAATTATGTAAGTTTCAGGTGTGCAGTTCCGTAATACATCATCTGTATATTATATTGTGTGTTCACCACCCCAACCGTAATCTTAATTTTAAATTTAGTTTTAGATAGTACAGAAAGATGCATTTGTATGTATTATTTTTTAGAATTTTAACAGCATAAGAATGGCAGCTGGCGATACTACTTTAATTTTTGTGTTTAACAGTTTACCTGTTTTTTTCCTAATAACTATACCCAATATACAAAAATATTAATGTTACAAAACTCCTTACTTTTTGGAAGTGAAGTCTCCTATTATTATTTTCAAGTGTTTTTATTTTGAGATTTGCCCCGTTTGCTGTTTGTTCAGTGGGTGATAGCTTAATACTTTTTAATCATTTTTAAGGCACATAAGAAGTAATTGCTTCAAGTTACTTTTCATGGAGGAGTATTTATTAGGGATAATCAATTCACAAAGTTTCAACACTAACTGATACTCAGTAAACATTCTGTTTTTGACTTTTTACCTCAGCCTTTTTAGTAAGACAAGTATAGGAAATGTTTTTATATTAATATCATCAAATCCGAGTTTGTAAAGAGATAGTTAGAAATGTACATACATTCACTTAACTTTAAATGTTAGACCTTGACTGTACTATAAGGATTTAACTTCAGAATATTTGTTATTAATGTAGTATAAGAAACTTATTTGGTATCCTATTTTTCCTGTAGAGACCAGTAGTTCTGAATTTTTATTATGTAGAGCCCTCTTTTTAATTTTTTTTTATTTTTTTAAAGTAAGAAGCAGAGAGTCAGAGACACAGAGTCCTACTTGTGCCCTGACTGCTGTCCACCCTGTGGATGAGCTCTGCTCATCTAGGGCCATTGCTCCATTGCTTCACAGCTGAGCTATTTTAGTGCCTGAGGTAAGACCATGGAACCATTCTCAGCACTTGGGGCCAACTTGCTCAAATGAGCCATGGCTATAGGAAGGGAAGAGAGAGAGAGAGAAGAGGGAGAGGGATGAGAAGCAGATGGTCTCTTCTCTTATGTGCCATGACAGGGAATCGAACCTGGGACATCCACAAGCTGGGCGGACACTCTACTACTGAGCCAACCGGCCAGGATGAGCCCTCATTTTTATACACCTCCCCCTTCCCCATTAGATAAACTGGATTTTAAGTATAGTTAGTGTTGGAGAATTCTTTTGTGACCTGAATTCATTAAGAAAAGGTATTAGGTAGAACTAGTCAGTGCTTCTCTCTGTCTCCCCCTCTCCTTTTCTCCCTTCTCCCCTTCCCCTCTTCTCCTTTTCCTCCCCTCTTCTCCTCTTCCTGTCTTCCCTTTCCCTCTCCCTCTTTCTCACTCCTTTCCCTTCTCCCTCCCTCCTTTCCCCTCTGTCTTCCTTCCTCTCAAATCAATGGAAAAAATTTAAAAAATGGTGTTAGGATTTGTTCTAAGGATAGTGATTTAAGACATTTGTATCTACTTGTGAGATTGGGGTCAGGAGTGATTTCAGTAAATATCCTGTTCTTTGTACAGTTGCTCTCTATCTGGTAGCACTTGCTATCAGAGAGAGATACCAGTAATGTTGAAGTTAGACTGACTGAATAACCTTAAGCTGGTAAGGATTTATTGAGAAAACTGATATCCTAATTCTTTTATATACTCAGTACATGCTCCACATGCATTCTTTGCTAGGCGGTCAAAAGCATTTTGGTCTGTGAATAATGAGTCTCTTTGGAAGTATTAAATATACACACTTGCTGATGTAAAATACTTTCATTTGTCAGGAAAGGTGAAATTAGTATATTGGATTTGACTGTTCACTATCCTCTATATATTGTTTTCATTAGTTACAGATACTAGCAGTTTGTTTTTTTAATATAATATGCACTGGAATAAAAAAGGCTGTTGCAAAAATTAATATAAGAGGAATAAATGTAATTTAGGGGTGAATTGATTTTGAAAGGGAAGTTTTAATTTAGTTCAAGTATGTTAAGGCAGATACTCTTCATTTGCCTCAGTTGGCATTTCATAGATGGGTGGATATCATCAGATTATTAGGTATACACTTTTTGGTAGTGGTAAGAATATTGAGAGATGGTTACTGTGGCTGAACCTGCCAGCAAAAGAATATTCTTAATCTGTACATAGTGTGAAAAAGAAGACTGCATAGAATGTTCGAACACATTTAAGTTAGATTCACTCTCCATAAGTATGAACAATGAATTTATATAGACAGAGAATCTGACTGTAAGTGTGAATATTCTGTGTATACAGGTAAATAAATATAGTTAGCAAACTACCCTAATATTTCTTTAAAATGAACTATTTTCTCTTTAAAGAAGAGATTACCTAGGTGGATATTATTTCAGAATTTTCAAATAAGGTTATATCTTTTTTAGATTACAATAAACTATTGAGTATTAGTTTTATTTACACATTGTGTGTGCATTGTTTTACTTTGCATTTTATTTTATTTTTAAAGTATTTTTTTAAAGTCTTTATTCATTTTCTAGAGAGGAGAGAGCGAGAGAGAAGGGGGGAGGAGCAGGAAGCATCAACTCCCATATGTGCCTTGACCAGGCAAGCCCAGGGTTTTGAACCAGTGACCTCAGCGTTCTAGGTTGACGCTTTATCCACTGCGCCACCACAGGCCAGGCATTATTTTGCATTTTAGATTTTAGAGTGGCAGTGTATACTCTGTAGCCAGCCTGCCTTGTGTTGGAATACTGGCTCTGCCCTTTAGTAGCTGGATAACTTAACTCTCTTAATCAGTTTTATTTGTAAAATGGGGATAATGGTGCTACCCACATGAAGTTTTCCTTGGAGAATAAATGAGATAATACAAGTAATTCAGTGAGCATATACCTGCCACATTGCAAATACTTAGGTGATAGCTGCTTCTCTTAAAAATCATAATTTCCTATTACCCATGTATGAGAAATTACTTGTATTTTCATTTATGGGAGTAGCAGCGATTATAACTGAATTTCCTCAGTTTTGGATACATTAGAATATTAATTGGTTTAAGCTCTGAGTTTTGGTTTTGTTTTTTTTTTAAAGATTTTATTTATTGATTTTACAGAGAGGAGAGGGGTGTAGCAAGAGTTGCAACTTGTAGTTGTTTCACTTTAGTTGTTCATTGGTTGCTTATCATATGTACCTTGACCCGGCAAACCTGGGGTTTTGAACCAGTGACCTCAGTAGTTTAGGTCAATACTTTATCCACTGTGCCACCGCAGGCCAGGCAAGCTCTGAGTATTTTTTAAAATAGGGAGTATTCCATTAGGAGCTCTGAGTATATATAAATGTAACATATCTATGATTTTGTTGTTTCATCATAAAAATAATAATAAAGCTCCGCTTACTCATACTATTGACCAAGCAAGTTAATTATGCTAATCAAAAAGTATTTGCTTTAAAATACTAAGGTAAGATAAAAAACTTCCTAATATTAAGGCATGCTAAAGCAGAAGTTTCAGGATAAAAATTTGTTGTAATATATTTTCTTTAGTGTTAACGTTAGGTCAACTTAAGTATGATATTTTTATTCACAAAGAGTAATCTCTGCCTCACATGAAAGAAAACTTTTAATGTATGAATCAAGAGTTATGTAAACTATCAAAAAGTTTATTTCTTAGCATTTTTCTTTAAGTTCAGATTTTGTGTGACTCATGCAGTTTGGAATACCAGTTACATTTATTACAATACAATTTATACTTAATCTGGCAGTGTATTAATATAATATAGGAATTTAAATTTAGTGTGAAACCATTGTATTGTTGTGTAACATTTTCACATTTAATCAAGTTTCTCAGTATAATTTTAGGCCTTAGAAATGATAAGAAAGAGTTAAAGGGTTTTTTTCTTAATTTATTCTCATCAGGTATGGAGAAGTATGAAAGAAGTTTGAGACCTGCCTAGTAAAGACTATTATGTGTGCATAGGGATCATTTTCCTCCTATTCTGGTCTCCCAGCTGCATCACAGTACCCTCAGTATGAAGCGTTTGATTCCCAGGCTTTTTTGCTTATTTGTTTGGCATTGCCGAATGAACAGTCCTGTCTAATTATATACGTGACTTTCTGATTATGGGATTTTAAACATATTCTGTGTATTGTAAAAATAAGGCTATATTTAGTCCAAATTTAGGTTGTAGAATTGAAGTGTGCATTTTGACATCTTCTGGGAAAATTGAGTTGTCTTTGAACACTTTCTCACGTCTCTCTCTCTAATGCTATATGGACCGAGCTGTGTTTTGCTTTATATCACTGCCAAAACTTACAGTTAATTTGGTGTTAAAACCCTTCAGAATAGTTTTAAATTTCTTTTAGTTTTTATAGATTTTCAGGCTATAATACAATAAAGTTCTTTCATTCTGCTATTTTTATGTTTATATGTTTTGATCTTTTAAAGAGAATGTAATTAAGGTATGAAATGCATTGTGATTTGAATTAGATATTCTTCAAATCAGATATATTCGTAAAGTTATTTATAAATATAACATACATGTTCAAGATTGAAAACAACTCTGCTTTAAAATTTATGCAGTTTTTTTCCATTTAAAATTCTTTTGCTCATGAAAAATTACTCTTCTTTTGGAGTATTCTAACCACTCTGAACTAACTGGAGATTAAATAAGTACAATTGAAAGCCTTTTTCTACTTTTAAAATGAAATTTGGGGGATACGTCTAAGCTTGATATTTTTTTAAGGTATTTATTTTTAAAATGCATATTTATAAATTACTCTTGACTCTTTCAGAAACAAAAAGGGATGTCTGGACTTTTCAGTTTGTTTGTCCTTTTCCTCCTGTAATATAAAAACATTGCTTTGCCAGGCTTAATTTAGCCATGTTGTGAAATTTGCTTAACATTTTTATTTAATTATGGAAAATGAAAAAATGAGGAATTGAGTCAGAAGATTTTTTTCATTTTAATTAAAGTAATAAAGAAATAGAAAAAGCTAGCATGTACCCTGTCTTGTATTTGTTTAATTATTTTCTTTTTAATTAAAGCCTTTTCTTAATTATTGTTTGATTTGGTAAAGAAAAAGGCAACTTAAATGATAGGGCAAGCATTACTTTTCTCTTTTCTTTGGTAGTATAGGAATTGTAATTCCAGTGGAATCAGTAACTTGTTAAAAACTGGTAGACGACTGAGTCCAAGCAAGGATGGAAGGTTTGGGGGCACCTCTTGCAGTAATATTTGCAGTTCTGTTGTATCAGTGGTTCTCAAGCCTTAGCGGTATCAGAATAACCTGGAGGGCTAACCCATAGATTACTTGCTTTACCTCCAGAGTTTGATTCATAAAGTCTGGGTTGGGTCCTGAGAATTTGTTTCTAACAGGTTCCCAAATGATACTGATGCTGGTGGTCTGGGAATCACACTTTGTGAATCTACTGTATTACATGATCTCCCATCAAGCAAATCCTTAACGTGTTATCTCAGTTAGTTTAACAAGATTTACACACACATTATCTCATTAAATCTCTAAAGCCTAAATAGTTCAGCATGGCAAATAATATCCTGACTTTTGTAGATGAGCCATTGAGTTTAAGAAAGGCAGTGTAGTGGAATGGAAGACTAGATTTGGGAATCAGCTGGATGTCAAATCTAACTTAATTCCTTGCTAGCCACTTTGTCAGTTGTGTAATAAAAGATACACTAAGCTTTAGTGAACCCTAGATCCCACATCTCTAAACATGGCTTTAAAAATCCTTAATATATGAGGTGGTTTTTAGATTCGTTAGATGTATAGTTTAGACATTTTTGTTGGTCACAGCTTGGGAGGGAGGGCAAGGTGTAAGGGTGTTTATTGGGTAGAGGCCAGGAATGCTGCTCAACATTGTACAATGCACAGGACAGCCCATCCCTCAACAAAGATTATCTGGCCCAAATTGGTAATACTGCTGTGGTTGAAAAACCCTGATTTAGAGGCATAAAGTGTTTGGTATATCTTAAGTATAATATTCAGTAAAAGTATTTGTCCTTAGGTTGTGGTATTTAAGGTCAAATTGCTAATAAATGACGGAGTAGGCTTTTAACATTTAGGTTTTCTGACTGTTGCTGGGCCAGTATTCTTTATAAGATAAGAACTTTGTCCACAAAAGCTATTTCTGCTAACAAAAAAGGTTTATTTGAAGAAGATTCATGTGTTAGTAGGCTGATTGTGAAATTTTTACTTTCAAATTCTGTTAGAAACGGCTGAAGATATTTTCAATAAACATGTTAAGTGTATGTAATGCATTGCGTGAGGTATTCCGAAGGATGTTACATACAGAAACATACAGAACTGCTTTAATGGTATGGGTATGCTTTATGAAAGAAAGCCTTTAAAAATTTTTTTTATATTGCAAATAGTTTTTAAAGTAATTCTTAGCTTGTTTCCTTTAATTATGTAGTTGTTGGGAAATATTTTGCTTCCAGTATACTTGTATTTTGTTGTTCATTTATCTTCAACTTTTTTTAGTTGAAAGCTGCTTTTGTTATAGTCAGATATGGTGAAGTTAAATGCACTGATGTAAAAGGGCAAATTTCAACAATTTAAAAAACTTCATATCTTTCTAGATAGTGAAAGTAAAGCTGACGCTAAGGCTCTCTGATGCATGTATTACATTCTTTTCTAAACCCTAAATTTGCTATGTTAGCCTATTGAATTAAAGTGCTTTATCTAAATTAAAAATTTGCATTAATGTGAAATTTTTAGAAGAGTTTGGGGACAGAGTCTTAGATTAGTTTAGATATGAGAAGATGCCAGGGGAATAGCGTAGTGGATTCTGAGTTTATTTTGCTTTGTTTTGCTTTTAGGGCAAACATAATTACAAAAGTGTTCTAGTAATAGACTGTTTGCAATGATTTATTTCTGTTTGCTTCATTTTACAGTTTATTTTGCATCTCACTTTGCACAAGCAGAGTAAAATGTCAAGGCCTATTTTAAAAATTTTTAAGAAATTTAAATTGTGACTGAATGTTATTCTTTTTGAAATTACAAGAGATCTTCAGAGATACTGATACATATTTTTAAATTATTTCTTTGATGCATGATTGGTTATATTGTATTATGTGCCCACCACCCAAAGTCAAATCATCTTCCATCACTATATATTTGGCCCCCTTTACTACCCTCCCACCACCTTCCCTCTGGTAACCACCATACTGTTGTCTGTGTCTATGAGTTTCAGTTTTCTATTCCACACATGAGTGAAACGAGCCTTTTCTGACTTATTTCACTGAGCATAATGTTCTCAGGGTCCATCCATGTTGTCATAAATGACAGTATTTCATCTTTTCTTAGGACTGAGTTGTTATCCATTGTACATATGTACCACATCTTGAATATTTTAAATATTAAAAAAATTTAAATATTTAAAAACCAGGACTGCTAATCATGAAACCTTCAAATTTGTTAAGAAAAACAGCATTTATTGCTATAATTTAATTGAATAAGGCTTATGGTGTTTGTTTCAGTTTAAGAATAAAAACTCCATTTGCTTCCTGTTCTTAAGAAAATTTCTTTTATAAAAACATGATTAATTAAAGAGAATTTAGAATTTACCCATTGTCCTACTTTTCTAAAATTTTATGTTTCCCTATTAGCTTCTTGTTTGTTCATATGCATCCAGTTTTTGTTTTGTTGTTGTTTATTGTATTGATTTTTAGAGAGAGGAAGGGAGAGAGTTAGAGAGAGGAACATCTGTTCCTGTATGTGCCCTGACCGGGTGATCAAACTGGTAACCTCTGTGCTTTGAGATGATGCTCTCTAACCAAGCTATGTGGCTAGGGCTTTTTTCTTCTTCTTCCCTTTGTTTATTCATATGCATCTGTTTTAAAATGTAATTTATCAGAGGGAGCTTAAAGGGGTGTGTGTACTTGAACAATTTTCAAAGCACCTCATAATTGCCTAAAGTAATGATTTTTAAATGGTGAAGTCATTAAAAATATTTATTTCCCTATAGTTACACTTTAAACATTTTTCCAGTATTTGACATGCATATATATGTATAGATATTTTCTAATTTTTCTTTAGAGTGGATCTAAGATGGCCTAAGTTTAGAAAATATTTTCATGACTTTGATTCACAAAATCATAATCTGTTACACCAGAAATAGCTGAAGTGTTGTAGTCTTGACACTTCTTATTTTTACTTATAGGGAAGTTATTCCGTATTTAACATTTTGAGCATATTTTACTTATATGAGAGAAATAATATTTGAACAGTTTTGATCTGTCAAATTTCTGTTTCCTATTGTAGAAATACTATGTTGAAATTAAGTGGATAGAGAAGTAATAATTTGAAAAAAACATCATTTTATCCTAAAGTAATAGGAATCTTATTGCTTTCCTGTCTTTAATGAGAAAACAGTATGGCTTGTCATGATTTTACTGTTCCCTGGAGCATATTTTAAGTGATTTAATTTATATTTGAATAGTTGCCTCAGTAATTGGTGATTAATTGATAAGGTTTGCTGTATATTTGCATTTATGATCAAAATTAATTTTGTGGTAAAAAATTGCATGTTAGTTTATGTCATACCTTTTTTTAAGTGTCAGATACTTAAAAAGGTAATAATTTAAAACATTCGTTAAATGATAATTCATGTAGTTAGTATTAAAAACATTAAGGAAGAAACACATTTTCTCTTTTAAACAAAATTAATTTTAAGAGTAACATTTTTCCAAGTAAGGAAAAGTTGTTTCAGTTCTTATGGAAATTTTGATCTACTTGTGGTATATATTGTACATTCTTGGGTGCTAATGAAAACATAATGAAGGCAAAAATATTTTGTTTGATAGTGTATGCATGTATGTGTTTTGAAAACTCGAGAATCAATCTAACATCTGAATAATTTTTGTAGAGTAGTTGTAGGAAATCCATATAAAAAATAATTTAGTTCATTGAAACTAATTTTACATATCTAGGTTTTGTCCCAGGTGATCAAAATTATATATGATACTGTGAAATAGCTAAGGTACTAATTATTAAGGCTATTTTGGAATCTTTTTTAATACTGAAAAGGTCACACTGATTGTGATTATTGTGTATTGTCCAAGAACTAAGGCTTGCTGTTACTTAAACATAGGAAAAAGTTAAGGAAATCTAGTGATATAAGTGATTTTGACACTTTTGTTTTTGGGATTATCTGTTATTTATGACTTTTAAAGACATGTCAAAATTTTAAGCTTTTATGAAAATGAAACAGTGGTTATGCTGCAGTTTTTTATTTTTCTACTAAAATGCAAAGATACCGCTTGAGAACTAACGATCTTGTAATGAAAGTCTGGCTTTTATTCATTTAGTTATGTAAGATTGTTTGGATATTTAAATAGAAACATGTTTTAACTTGATATTATGTTATAGAAGATATTGAAAGCTTTAAACTGTAGTTTTCCTAACAGTTTATATATATCAATTCATTATTATAAAACTTAATTGGACAACTGACAAATATTCCTTAAAAATTTGCTTTAAATATATTCCAAGTTTTCTTTTTTCTTCTCCTACAACTCAGCTAGTAAATGAGTTTCCCGGTTTAAGATACTAGTGTTGCATTTTGAGCCACTACAAAAGTTTCTATAACTTAATTTCTTTTTATCTCTAGGCTTTTGGTCTTGCCAAGTTGCATGGAAGTCTTTAAAATTGCATATTGGGCTTATAGGACTTGATTAATTTTTATGTATTTATTTATTATGTTAACATTGCTTTTTATTGAGAAGTTTGTTTTCATGCTAAATGATTAATGTAATGAGATACAATATTTCAGTTTAGATACGATTTTGAATTTATGTTCTCAAATGCAACTTTGTGTCTAGGGTCTCTATTCCTTTAATAACAAACATCTTGCCAATTTCAAATTAATGTCTGATGAAAGTGGATTGTTTTACTAAGTCAGTTTGTAGAATTTGTTCAGACCTGAATTGAGGCCATAGAAAGAATGATACCTTTTTAGATAGATAATGTGTGCATAAATTATATCTCTTACATTAAATGAGGCACACATATAGCTGAGCTTTTTATCCAAATATTAAAAGTTTAAAATCTTTAACTGTTTTGTTTACTTAACAGTATTTAAAGGGTATGATGTTAAAGAGCCCCCTTTCCTTGTTTTAATTTCTGTTCCTCTCATCTAACTATTGGTTATTTTGTCTTTTTGTATATTAAACTTTGTTTTTTAAGTTTGTTTACTGGTTGAAAAAGTTGACTCCTTAATTTTTTTCCTTTTACATTTCAGCTTAATTATTTTCCAAGATTTTGAGTATGTTCTCTTTACGAAGATTCCACAGCTAACCATGATTAGTACTGTAATTGTGCTTCTCCCCCTCCCCCAAATTGTAATAATTAGAGTCATACTAAAATGGTATCTTTTCAGGAACAAGCATTTATAGGTAGCTAAAACTAAGAGTGTTATCTTTTCAAACCAAGCAATTTAGACTTATTCTCCTATCAGCATATTTTAAGATTGTATATTATTAAATTTTAAAATAGGAATTTTTTTTTTTTTTTTGCATTTTTCCGAAGCTGGAAACCGGGAGGCAATCAGACATACTCCTGCATGCGCCCGACCGGGATCCACCCGGCACGCCCACCAGGGGGCGATGCTCTGCCCATCTGGGGCATCGCTCTGTCGCATCCAGAGCCATTCTGACACCTGAGGCAGAGGCCACAGAGCCATCCTCAGCGCCCGGGCCATCTTTGCTCCAATGGAGCCCTGGCTGCAGGAGGGGAAGAGAGAGAGAGGAAGGAGAAGGGGAGGGGTGGAGAGCAGATGGGTGCTTCTCTTGTGTGCCCTGGCCGGGAATCGAACCCGAGACTCCTGCACGCCAGGCCGACGCTCTACCATTGAGCCAACCGGCCAGGGCCTAAAATAGGAATTTTAACTAGCATTTTAGTATATGTTATTTCAAATTCTTTGATAAACCACTTATTCAAGCGATTATAAAGTTGATATAATGATTAAAATGATATCAACTTCAGTGAGAATATGAATCAGATTTTGCAATATTCATATTCCTATAGAACATGGTGGTTATAAAATCATTACTTTGATTTTACCAAAATAATAATGAATGCCATTATGTGTGCCTTCATATTTTTAAATCCACATGTATTTCTAGTTCATATTTTTCTTAGATTAAAGTACTGCATGCACTTAGGCAAAACTACACTGCTCACAAAAATTAGGGGATATTTCAAAATGAATGTTAAGCCATAAAAATCCACTAATTTTTGTGAGCAGTATATTTTTACCCGAGAGGGGGATGGGGAAAGCAAGTCCTTTCTAATTGAGTTTCTGGCTTAAGGTATAGAATGAAGAGACTTGATTTTATTATATTAAAGCTAGATACAAAAGGAAGCTGTGTAACACATATTTGGAGCTTTTCTCCTTTAAAATGGTTCAAATTAATAGCTTTCCTTGAAATATAAATTTGATGGTTAGAAGTAAATTTAAAAATTATGCAGTTTGGGCCTGACCTGTGGTGGCGCAGTGAATAAAGCGTCGACCTGGAAATGCTGAGGTCGCCGGTTCGAAACCCTGGGCTTGCCTGGTCAAGGCACATATGGGAGTTGATGCTTCCGGTTTCTCCCCCCCTTCTCTCTCTCTGTCTCTCCCTCTTCTCTCTAAAATGAATAAATAAAAATAAAAACCCAAAAAACAAAAAATGAACATTCGCTCCATAAGACACATGGGCATTTCTCCCTGCACTTAAAAAAAATAAATTACGCAGTTTTGACTTAATAGGAAAAAGAAAACCAACTTGCCAGAGACACATTTGGATTAGAACCTTGTTTTCTTAGTACTTTGTGTGTGGTAGTTTTTGAGGATTAGGTAGGTAGTTCATGGTTGCATGTTAAAAGAGCAATACAGTTGGAAATCTTGGAATCTCCCCCCCCCCCCCCCCCAGGATGCTGTTTGCTAACATTGAGTGAATTTGGCATTAAATATTACTAGGCCTTTGTTCTCAAATTACTGAGATATCCCTTAGCATTTTCTGTACCGTAGCTGTTTGAATGTCTTTTTTCTGTAAAAGTTAATGCTTTTTCATTTTGCTTTGTAGACTAGCTAAAAGCTATTGCTTTAGGTAGTCACTTCTGTAAAGTAAATCATAAAAGCGTAGCTTTTATAATAGAATATTACAGAAGTAACTTGTAAGTCTAACATTGAATATAAAGATTAGAGTATAAAAATGCCTCATATACTTTATGGTAATGCTGGATCAATATTGTAATTTTAACTGATAATCTTTCATATGCTTTATTCTGATTTTGCTGTAGAAAATTAGAATATTCGGCTTAATTCAAGTATATAATGTTAGCATCTATGTCTAATGCATGTTGAACTGATAATATTTAACTTGTTACGTAAGTTATGGCCGTATTTTTTATTTTTATTGGTAGTCAATCTTAGATGTTTTTTAATGGTAGCAAGACAGTAGACATAGTGTGTGTGTGTGTGTGTGTGTGTGTGTGTGTGTGTGTGTGTGTGTGTGTGTGTGTATTTTAACAGCAGCAGAGTTCTGAAACAGGAAATCAGTCTTATCATATTCATCCAGAGACCTAGGAAGAAAGTAATTGTTTGGTATACTCGTTAAAACCAGTCGGTTGAGTAACCTAAATTTTTAGAGGTTCTGAGATGTAGGCTGTGAGAGTTGGGGATATATTATTTCAGAATTAAAAGCTACTCTCAAAAATGGATTAGATTAGTTGAGGGAACCAATACATAAAAAACTGTACTTTGGATTATAGAGTATTGTTAGCATTATTAGTGACTTGATAGGGTATTTTTTTTGCGATTGTAATTTTCTTAAATTTAAATAATTAAAATTTAAAGTGCCTTAATTTTTCCTTTAAAAATAACTTTTTAAAATGCAGTGTAATTTTACTATATCTTTCTGAAATGTTTTTCAAAATGATCTTAAACAGTTCAGTAGAAAAACGTTAATTATATTTCAGATGTTTTTCATTGGAAATTGTCTTTCCCTGATCATTAATGTACATACGCATATAATTACATACTTGTAATAAGTGTTTTCCTACTGTTCTGTGAGCTCTTTTTTTTTTCATAAATTTTCATCTGCCAGTAGGTACTTGTCATTTTTAAAGCTATACGGGTAATATTTCATCAGGCTAACTACTGTGCTTTGTTTAAGTCACTGTGTTAGGATTCTTTCTATTTTTTTCTTTTATAAGCAGCACTATTGTGAATATCTTTGTATAGTTTACTTTTTTTTTCCTTAGAGTACATTATTAGAGTGGGATTCCTGGAATAAAAGGTGCAACATTTTCATAGCTCTTTGTTAAGATTGTAGATTTCTTGTCAAATGAACCAATTTATAGTGTTGCTAAGTAGAATTAGTAGAAATTCTTAATGTTACCATTGAAGAATGTGATTTTTTATTTAAAAAGTGAGATCTAAACTTCTATTTCAAAGCAAAACGTGTAAACTTTTTAATCAGGATGATTGGCATATTATAAAAATGTGAGAGTTGTGACTTTTGAAATGTTTGGGGAAGTAAAAATTTCATTCGAGTTAATTTGGCAGTTAGTTTTCCTTTCTGGTTTGACAGTGCTAGCAGATAATTAAAAAGTGTTCTAAAGAAACTTAAATTTATGCTAAAGTGAATTTACGTTAATATATTGGAATTCTTTCATACTTTTTTTCTTTTATAATTTGTTTATAAAAACATTGTATTGAGTTGCCTTGTAATGGGACATTTAATATCACAGGACATTTGTAACCCATGCAATGCCAAGTAGTAACCCCTTATTTAGAGTTATAGGGCCCTTAAGTTTTATAAATTTAAAAGTATTTCCAGATATTTCATTTGATTCATGAAGCAGCCAATGAAAAAGTTACAGCAATTGTTACTGTCATTATTTTACAGAAAAACAAAACAAAGATCTTTGAGGCCCCAAGATTCTGAGTAATTTAACCTGAAGTCATATGCTTTTAAGTTACAGACTGAGGATGAAACTTGTCTTCTGTGTTAATGATGGTATGCATTAAGTGCTTAATACAGGGCCTGACACTTAGTAAATATTTGAATACTCCTGTGTTGCATCTGGTCATCTTTCTTTATTCTTAAATTCTTGTTTTGGGAGCATTCTTCTTCTAATATTTCTGTAGTTCAAGCTTTTGTACCTATTCACTCTTTGAATTTAGAAGTAAGATTTTAGGCTGCATTAATTTGGTTTGTACAGAAATAATTATATGCCTTGTAAGGATAAACTGTTTTTAAATAATGAATAATTAGCACTTTATCAACTGGAAAATTAAAGGAACTTCTACTCTTCTCCTAGTGTGCACCTTCAGTTTAGAAACCAGATCCAAACGTTTAGCACACTTAATAGGAAAAAATAAAATCTGATAAGAAGTAAAATTTTCCATTAAATGAAAAAAGTCATACAAGTTTATGAGAGTGGCTAGTATTTAAAGCATAATTTGATTGGAAGAAAAAATATGGATATAACTGTGACATACTTGGAAAGTATTTGTTGAATTTAAACAACATTTTTTTAAATTTTATTTATTTTTTTATTTTATTTTATTTTTTTCTTTATAGGGACAGAGAGAGAGAGAGAGAGGGATAGATAGCGACAGACAGGAACGGAGAGAGATGAGAAGCATCAATCATCATAAACAACATTTTTTGAGAGAAAATAAACCTAATGCAGCATATGAATCGGTGACTTAATTTCATTCTTTTCACCTGGCCTTAAGTGTCTGTTGGTTGAAAGCACTGACAGAAAGTAGGGGAAAAGGTCTAGAATTTCCTGGAAAATAAAATTAAATGAAGTATTGGTGTTTGCTAACTTGCTTCATTCAATTCTTGCTTTATCTTATTAGTCTGACTTGATTCTTTCACTGTTGCTGCTGGTTTAATTCAGTATTATTCTTGTGAACCGGGCAACTTTAGATTTGCTTTTGATGCTTTTTTTTCTTTTTTTTGGAGAGAAAGAAAGACAAGACAGGATGGGAGAGAGATTAGAAGCATCAGTCCGTAGTTGTTGCACTTTAGTTCAGCTTCTCATATGTGCCTTGACTGGGATCTCTAGCTGAGCCAGTAACCCCTTACTCAAACCAGCAACCTTTGGGCTCAAGCCAGGGACCATGGGATCATATCAATGAACCCACGCTCAAGCCGGTGCCCCCCCCTTCATGCTGGGGAGCCTGTGCTGGAGGCAGATGAACCCACGCTCAAGTCGGTGACCTCAGGGTTTCGAACTTGGGACCTCAGTGTCTCAGGTTTATGCTCTGCTCACTGCGCAACACTGGTCAGGTACTTTTGATGCTTTTTGACCATTAACGTCTGTAAATCTGTTTATCACTTTATATTTGTTCAGTCATATTTCATGTATGCATGTTGTTACTATAACTTTCAATTAACTAGAATTTAAAAATAGCTTGTTATGTGCTCTATGGAAATAATTTTCCTTAAAATAATTATAGCAGGGAAGAAAAATAGTTACTGGTTTGTATAGCAGCACTGCATTTTAGTTTATAACTTATTTAGGGTTAAGCATATCTATATTATATAATATGACAAAGAAAATTTTCAGAACTGCTTTACTTTTTTTTTTTTTTTTTTTTTTTTTTACAGAGACAAAGAGTCAGATAGTTAGGGACAGACAGGTATGAAGAGAGATGAGAAGCATCAATCATCAGTTTTTTGTTGCTACGCCTTAGTTGTTCATTGATTGCTTTTTCATAAGTGTCTTGACCGGGGACCTTCAGCAGACCGAGTAACCCCTTGATCAAGCCAGATGAGCCCGCACTTAAGCTGGCGACCCTGGGGTCTCAAACCTGGGTCCTCTGAATCCCAGTCCGACACTCTACTCACTGCGCCACCTCCTGGTCAGGCACTTTACTTTCAGTAATTATTATTTTTTTAACTTTTAAAAAAGATTTTATTTATTTATTTTAGAGAGGAAGGATGCAGAGAGAGTGAGAGAGAGAGAGAAAAGGGAGGAGGAGCTGGAAGTATCAACTTCCATATGTGCCTTGATCAGGCAAGCCCAGGGTTTTGCACTGGCAACCTCAGCGTTTCCTGGTTGATGCTTTATCCACTGTGCCACCACAGGTCAGGCTACTTTTAGTAATTATTAAAATAAGATTCAGTCTATGTGTAAAATAAGGTTAGGGAGCTGTTTTTTTATTATTTTCTACTTGAAAATTCTAGTTAAATTTATAGTATAAACCCCCTTAATTTCGGTTTAAATAAAATTTTGAGATAAGGTAAACTCATTAGATCTCAACTCAGATAGTTTTCTAAAAGATTATGTTAATTAGATGTAATTTGGAACTTTTTAGTGGTTTATTTTATGATTAGATGCTTAGAATATCCAGTAAAATTTTATTTAGCTAATATGGTAGCCATGTTATTTTATATTAGGTCAGTTGCATTATGATTATATTGATTCCTGTGGACAGACTTTAGAATTATCTTTTGTTATTTTGGGAGGGGTAAGGAGAACAGTGTTCTGTGTTGTGAGAAGGGATTGTGTAGCACTCGAATGGAGTGTCCAAATGATATATAATTATCAAAACTTATTAACTAATCACTTAAGATCTGTGTATTTTGGCTGACCAAACGGTGGCACAGTGGATAGAGCATGGGACCGGGACACGTAAGACCCAGGTTCGAAACCCTGAGGTTGCCAGCTTGCACGCGGGCTCATCTGGTTTGAGAAAGGCTCACCAGCTTGAGCCCAAGGTCACTGTCTTGAGCAAGGGGTCACTCGGTCTGCTGTAGGCCCCCAGTCAAGGCACATATGAGAAAGCAATCAATGAACAACTAGGGTGCCACCACTGTAAGTTGATGTTTCTCATCTCTCTCCCTTCCTGTCTGTCTCTTTCTGTCTTTGTCTCACACACACACACTAAAAAATCTGTATTTTATTGTATGTAAATTATACCTCAGTTAAAACAAACACATTGAACATATTTGCCCAGAGGTAGGGGAATAAAGACTGTCTATTGCAGATCTTCTGTAGCTGTGGTGGTCATCCAACCTAGACAAATATGTATAAGGTACCATGTATGCATTTCTTTTTTTTTTTTTTTTTTTTTTTCATTTTTCTGAAGCTGGAAACAGGGAGAGACAGTCAGACAGACTCCCGCATGCGCCCGACCGGGATCCACCCGGCACGCCCACCAGGGGGCGACGCTCTGCCCACCAGGGGGCGATGCTCTGCCCATCCTGGGCGTCGCCATGTTGCGACCAGAGCCACTCTAGCGCCTGGGGCAGAGGCCACAGAGCCATCCCCAGCGCCAGGGCCATCTTTTGCTCCAATGGAACCTTGGCTGCGGGAGGGGAAGAGAGAGACAGAGAGGAAAGCGCGGCGGAGGGGTGGAGAAGCAAATGGGCGCTTCTCCTGTGTGCCCTGGCCGGGAATCGAACCCGGGTCCTCCGCACGCTAGGCTGACGCTCTACTGCTGAGCCAACCGGCCAGGGCTGTATGCATTTCTTTCAACTCTTCTAGTGTGTGTAGTAACCATTGATATAGGGAAAGAAGGCTTTTCCCCCTGTCGGAGTAATTTATATATGTTTATAAGTTAAGTATTTGAAAGGCATGTCTGGCACAGTGGATAAAGCGTTAACCTGGAATGCTGATGTACTCTATTTGAAACCTGAGGTTGCAGGCTTGAGCACAGGATCATTGACATGATCCCAAGATCACTGGTTTGAGCCCAGAGGTCTCTGGCTTGAAGCCCAAGGTTGTTGGCTTGAGCAAGGGATCACTGGCTTGGCTTGAGCCCCCCAGCCAGGGCACATATGAGAAGCAGTCAATGAACAACTCAAATGAAGCAACTATGAGTTGATGCTTCTTACCCTATCTCACCTGTGTTCCTTCCTCCCTCTTTAAAATCACTTTAAAAAATATTTAAAAGGCAACTTGATACAATAAAGATTTCAAAGAAGGTTTCTGTTAGGTTTTGATGCTTTTTAGGAAGATTAGGTTATTTAACAAGTCACTGTCAGTGTAACAAAGCTAAATAGGTATGGTGGGTTCTTAGGCTGTACCATTTATTCAATTAAGAGATAACTATCACTATGTTTTAGGCATTGTTTATATATTAACTCACTTAATCCGTATAACAACTCTGTATGATAGGTATGTTTATTAGCTGCCTTTTACATAGGAAACTGAGGCACAGAGACAGTATGTAACTTGTCCAAGGTTATAACAGTAAGGGAAGCTGGGGTTCAAGTCCAGGAATAATATTCTTAACCATGGTGTCCCATGGCCTGCAAGTAGATCGCTGGATGGCAAAAATATAAGGCTTTTAGTACTTAAAAATCATTAGGTGAAAAATTCATGCAATGCTCTACTGACGTACAGAAGCTCAGTGGATCAAGCGTTGACCTGGAATGCTGAGGTCACCAGTTCAAAACCCTAGACTTGCCTGATCAAGGCACATATGAGTGTTGATGCTTCCTGCTCCTCCCTCCTTCTCTCTCCCCACCCCCAAAATGAATGAATAAATAAATAAAAAGAAAAGGTTATATATTAAAAAACAAACGCTCTACTACTCATTCAAAAATAAATCCAGTAAGTGCAGGTTAAGGCTATTCGGTATTAGAATATGTATAGTATCTATCTAATGTTTGTATGTATGTATGATATTTTTATTAGTCTTACTTGGTGTAAAATGTCTAAAAAGTCAAAAATTTAACATGGAAAGGCAAAACAGCTATATTTGAGATTTTGTTTATTGGTATAATACTTGGTGTGAGAAATATTTGCTTCAAAATTTGGTACTCTAGTTGCTGATATCAGTTTTGGAAATGCCAGTAGATACTTGTATTGTCTTTTAAAGATTTTAAGCTTTAACATTTGATTAGTAAATCACTTTCATTTGGACCTGCTTTCTTGAAAATTTATATTTTCATAAATGGCTTGGAAATATAAAAAATTATTTTTTGTGAGGAACCGTGGTATAAAACATTTGGGCTTGGGAGTTATGTACGTAAGGGGTTTGAATCATAACTTATTAGTTATTAGCTTTGGGACCTTGGGCAAATTACCCTATCTTTTTGACCCTCAATTCTTGTCATCTATGAAATAGTAGTATTACTTCATAGGATTATTAGGACTAAAGGTGAATGCATTTGACATACTGTCTGTCACACGTTCTTTATATTATAATTTATGATGGATACCGAAGTCGGGTAAAATCTTAAACTCTATGAATAAGGAAGGTGAGAATCTGGGAAAAATGAAACCTTAAGATGACTGAATTCCTAGATTCTATTTAAAGTGAGGTTAATAGTTACTCTGCAAGAGATTGCAGGGCAATGGGTTGTTGTTCTGCAGTAGACTACTATGCTGTTGATTCTGGCCTTTGATTTCTTGTTTGATTAAATTGAACTCTGCGCCCTGGTGGAGGTAGTTCAGTTGGTTAGAGCATCGTCTCCCTACACCAAAGTTGTGAGTTTGATTCCCAGTTGGTTCACATACAAGAGTCAGCCAAGGAATGCATAATAAGAGGAACAATAAATCAATGTTTGTCCTCCACCCTCCAATCAAGAAATAAAAATTAAAAAAAAAAACAACTTCTGCCATGACATCCTTAAAACTAGACCTAGTTTTCTGCTAGTCCTGTTCCTTCATCATAAAGATTTTTGTATGAGCTTCACTGGACTGCTCACTTTTTAAATTTTATGTATTTACATATCTCTGCTCTTTGCTCAGCTTGAAATGTAATTGCTCCTGTTCTGTTTACTGATGTCTTGACTTTTTAAGGATTTTCTCACATGTTACCTACTTTATGAAGCTTTATCTCTGCCCAGATATAATTAATCCCTCTTTTCTCTAGCTCTTAAAGCATCTTGATACATACATAATAGAGCCTTTGGCACAGTTGTAGGTCTGTGTGTCTATCTTCCCTGATATAATAAGTAACTTCTTGAGTGCAGTACTCTTGAACTTAGCCTTAGATTCTCAGTATGCCGTCCACAGAATGTTTCATCTATATTTGAGTGGTTAAGTGAGTGAAGGAGGATAATGATTGAGTTTATTTTATTTTTTTAAAATCATTTTTATTTTTCAGATACAGTTGACATACTTTATTATATTAGTTTCAGGTGTATACCCCAGTTATTAGACATTACATAACTTACTAAGTGATCATCCCAATAAATCTAGCAACCATCTGACACACAGTATATACATAGTTATTAGAATATTATAGACTATCCCTATGCTGTGCTTTATGTCCCCACGACTATTCTGTAACAACCAATTTGTATTTCTTAATTCCTTCATCTTTTTCACATATCCCCAACTCCGGTATTGTCTGGCAACCCTTAAAATGTTCTCTGTATCTGTTTATGTTCTGCTTGTTTACTTTGTTTTTTAGATTCAATTGTGATAGATACATTTATTGCATTTTATTGTTCATATTAATTTTTTTTCTAAAAGAAATTTTAAGATTACATATAATACTGGTCTAGTGATGATAAACTCTACTTTAGCTTTTTCTTGTCTGGGAAGCTATTTATCTGTCCTTCAATGATAGCTCTGCTGGGTAGAGTAATCTTGGTTGTAGGTCCTTGCTTTTCATCACTTTGAATGTTTGTTGTCAGTGGGAACTCCCATAGGACTGTCAGTTGATTTCTTGAGATACTTTGTAGGCCAGAAGTGATTGGCAGTTGAGTTTAATGAATACTTAACATTCCCATTTATGTGTGTTACAGACAAATAGTTTTAAGTTAACTGAGTTTTTTGCAAACTTATTTACTTTATTAGTATTCATATAGTGCAAGGGTAAATTGGAGTTTAGTCCTGTTTAAAATGACTGCCTTTAAAGGGTTTTTATACTTCTGTGCTTTTCTATAAAGCTAAAATTTTAACTAGCATTTTCACTGAAATTAATGGTTATATTAGGTAGTTTGTTAGTAGTAATTATTTAATAAAAAATAGTTGTCTTAAATCGCTCAGGGAAACTTGGATGATTTGAATTGACATTTTTGACTAAAATGTATTTATAATTTTTAAATAGGAGTTCCAGATCGGTGGTAGCTGCTACTCCTTTGAGTTCCCTACTGCTGCCTCATTTTTTTTTTCTGACCACATTGTCTTATGTTTGTGCTCCAAGACAGGGTTAAAAAGTAAAGGTTATTAATTTTCAGGAATTGTACTGCTGTTGGCTTGATTTGAGCCTCTGTTCTATTCTGCTTTTTTCCTCATGAATGGAATAATACCCTAAAACATTTCAATACATGACCAAGAGCTACATTTTTAGGTGGGTATACTTTCTTATATGAGAAAAATAGATGATAGCTAATATTTCTGATGTTAAAAAATGATCATTTTATTAGTTTTCTTTTGGAATTCTTATTATAGGAAAAAACCCATTGAGATTTGGGGTAAGTTTATATATCTTAAAGTGACAAGAATTGTTTCTGGCCCATAGTAAGTGTGATTTAAATCTTGATATTGTTATAATTTTTTAAGAGGGGTAGAAGTTTAGCATTTTTAAAAGCTACACACAGCTGTTTTCTAGTCATACAGGACAAGACAATATTTTCACATGATACTTAGTAAAGGGTAGAAGTTTAGCATTTTTAATAACTACACACAGCTGTTTTCTAGTCATACAGGACAAGACAATATTTTCACATGATGCTTAGTAAATAGACTTGGAGATAAATATAAAACAAACATAATTTTAAAAATCTGTTATAGAAACAGTGCAAATGTATTGTGCCAAAAACAAAATCGAAAACAAGCAAAAATGAGAAAATAAAAGTGTTCCCACTACCTAGAGATGATTACTTTTAGTACCTTGGATTGTAATCTTTTTGTCTATATATGAGTACTTGAATATATTCTGTTACCAGAATAGTATCACACTGTATATTCTCTTTAGCAACGTTTTTTTTTTAGTCGTTAATGTCTACTTACCTGTTTTAGTTAATTTTCATCTCATCCAATACTCAGAACATATTAAATTTATCTAGTTGGCTTAAAAATGTCCTTTATGGCTGGTTTATTTAAAACAGTATCCAGCCTCACCAGGCGGTGGCGCAGTGGATAGAGCATTGGACTGGGATGCGGAGGACCCAGGTTCAAGATTCCGAGGTTGCCAGCTTGAGCGTGGGCTCATCTGGTTAGATCAAAGCTCACCAGCTTGGGCCCAAGGGTTGCTGGCTTGAGCAAGGAGTCACTCGATCTGCTGTAGACCCCCAGTTAAGGCACATATGAGAAAGCAGTCAATGAACAACTAAGGTGCCACAACCAAAAATTGACGCTTGTCATCTCTCTCCCTTCCTGTCTGTCCCTGTCTATCCCTCTCTCTGACTCTCTGTCTCTGTCAGAAAAAAAACAACGAACAAAAAACAGTGTCCAGAATAGCATTGTACCTGTGAACTTGTCTATTAGACCCTTTAAGTCTTTTTAAATATATGTGTAAATATTTCTTTTATCCAAAAGGAAAATATTCTTTTATCCAAAAATGAAATGTTTCTTTTGTAAAATATTGCTTTTATTCAAAAGTTAGCATCATGTATCATTGCGCACATTTTCTTTCTTAAAATAATTTGGTAATTCTATTCAATCAGTACATAGTAATCTTAGATTATACATACAACCTTAAATTATTAAAATAAAAGCTTTCAGTAATTTGATAATTATTTTTGGATTGAAAATAATAGTGAAATCAGCTCAATAATGTGAATACATTAGAAAGTAAAAGAAAAAGATCTAGAAAAGGTCATTGGATTTGGTGAATTTTTAATTGGATTTGGAAGATGAATGGGTCCAGAGGAAGGTGGGGCAGAGAACTTTAGAGATTGTCTTGAAGGGAGAATTTAGGCAGATGAGCTCGGCTCATTTGAAAGATTCCAACCAGAAAATCTTGCGATTATATAGGATTGATGGAGCCCAAGAAGGAATGAGAGCTGGTATGATGGAAACAATGCATAGAAATGTAGATTGTTGGTGGTTTTTTATAGTTAGTTTGATATAAATTCTTAATTGTAGACACTTTGTTTTTATGCCAACTATAGTGTGTAACAAGAAAATAGAATGGGCATGCTAAATATTGATTCCTTTGATAGGAAATGCGAATAAATTTCTGCCTCAGTTCAGTATTGTCAAGTCATAATTACTAAGGGTAAGAAGAGATCTTAATGTTGTCTCAGTGTAATCATGTGGAATAAGAAATTAAAATCTGAAAAGGTTAAGTGACTTGTCCAAATTATGCAACTGATTAGAGGTATAGTCAGCTCTTAAATCTGATGTCCTAACTCTTGTATCTACTTTTCTCTATAATGTGTCTTTTATAACCAGGAAAATTAGAAGTTGTGCAGCTTTTTTATGTTTTTAATTTGATGTTTTGTCTTAAGATACTTAGTATTTGTGATTTATAAAGTTTTAAGTTTTAATATATACCTAAATACTGTAAATATGGAAGCTACCTTTTACCTTCTGTGCATTTTTAATGTACTAAGTAGAGGGATTTGAAAATTATTTTCCCAAATAGCCATTTTGAGGATTTTTTTTAAAGAATTATGTAATGTATTTACCTATATTTCTTAATTATACATGATGGTTTATAGCTTTGACAGTGTTTATTAGCATAGTTATAGTGTGGAAAGCTTTTTGTTTAATAATGAGCTAATGTTTTAAAACATGTACGTGTAGTTTGCATTGTTGCATATTTCAGATATTTTCTTAACTTAAGTACTCAGATATTTATCCAAACATTATTGCTATGGGGTTTCCAGCAGAAAGACTTGAAGGTGTATACAGGAACAATATTGATGATGTAGTAAGGTAAGAACTCCTAATTTTCTATTTTGAGTATTGATATTTTCTTATAATTTTTTATTTAGAAATAACTTCTAAACCACTGAAAAAGATGTATTTGTCATGTAAACATGTCTTTTATTATGTTGGTGTTCTACAACTGTTTTTATTGTTCTTTTTTTTAATGTACCTACCAGGCCTTAATAGGATACAACTCGTTTGATAAGAACGAATTTTTTACATAATCCAGTATATGTGATATGCTTTCATGGACTCTATACAAAGTGCTCCTCAGCAGATTAATGCTTGGATTTTGTTACACAATGATTTTATTTTTTATTTCACAATTGGAGATTAGGTTTAAAATCCTTGAGTGCAGTTTTTCCTTAAATGTATCTTAAGGTATAGATAATTGATACCATGTATTTTTACATAGAGCTGTTTATAATAGGTCATAAGTGTAGCAAACTCCTAAGGAGGTATTTGGTACAAGGATCTAGGAATAAATTGCTGGGCATACCAAAGTCTAACTTGGTTCATTTTATAATTTTGCATAATTTTCTTAGTGTAATTATCATTCAATCAGAACAAGGCCCATTGAAAGGTCCATTTAAATAATTTTTAATGTATTTATATCCTAACAGTACATGATGTATTTATGAGAGGAGGAATTTGTGTCAGCTTTGTAAATAGTCTTAATATATTTTCAGATTTCAGAGCAAAAATCTATTATGTGTGAATAAATTAACTGTAAAACATTAGTAGGAACTTTAATGGTTTTTAAAAGTTAAAATTTTGGATTCTTTCTTGATGACTTTCAATTTAAATATTTGATAGTTATGAGAATTATTATTATTTTTTTATTTATTCATTTTAGAGAAGAGAGACAGAGAGAAAGAGAGAGAGAGAGAGAGAGAGAAGGGGGGGAGGAGCAGAAAGCATCAACTCCCATACGTGACCTTGAACAGGCAAGCCCAGGGTTTTGAACCGGCAACCTCGACATTCCAGGTCTATGCTTTATCCACTACATCACCACAGGTCAGGCCAGTTATGAGAATTAAATGTTATAAAGCAGGGGTCCCTGAACTACGGCCCACGGGCTGCATGCGGCCCCCTGAGGCCATTTATCCGGCCCCCACCGCACTTCTGGAAGGGCACCTCTTTCATTGGTGGTCAGTGAGAGGAGCATAGTTCCCATTGAAATATTGGTCAGTTTGTTGATTTAAATTTACTTGTTCTTTATTTTAAATATTGTATTTATTCCAGTTTTGTTTTTTTACTTTAAAATAAGATATGTGCAGTGTGAATAGGGATTTGTTCATAGTTTTTTTTTATAGTCCGGTCCTCCAACGGTCTGAGGGACAGTGAACTGGCCCCCTGTGTAAAAAGTTTGGGGACCCCTGTTATAAAGAGTGGTAAAGCACTTTTTAAGCATTATGCATTGAAGAATTCTTTTTATAATAGTTATCTAAGTACACGGTGGGGCAAAAGTAGGTTTACAGTTGTGAGTATACAAAAGTTTATTTTTGTATAATTGTATTATTTTCCACGAGAGACTATAAACCTCCTTTTGCCTCACCCTGTATATAAGCCTACCTTATATGTTAGCCATAAGTTGTTAAAGTTTTAGCAATTTGCTTTAAATCAAAGTGTATTTATATTTTTGCAGCATTGATTGTGTCCAGTTGGATTATTGTGGTGTTCACATTGTTTCAGAATTAAATTTCAGTTTGTACAGAAACTACAAAAGAACCCAAAACTACTTCTTTGTGGTTTCTATTGCAATTATAGGTAGAGCACACGAGGCTGTCGGAAGTATTATTTAAGAAACTGAAAACAGGGAAATGAATTTGCCCTTCTCATGGACAGGACAGAGTGGAAGGATACTTAACCTTGAAGAGCCATGAGAATAACAGTTTGATACGACTTAATAAGTGATAATACACATCAACAGAAAATGAAATGGGTGATAGTAAACAAAAGTGAGAGAAGTAAATTTTGACTGTAGAGGTGGAGAATTTTGGAAGTGAGCAGTCCAGTCACCAGACATGTGTAGTCTCTGTGGTGCAGGAGTTTTTATCAGGCCTCTGTATGGCCTAGACTAGAGTCAGATGAACTATCACATAGGATGATATACTTCACATTACTATAATTTTCTGCTCAACCAAATACTCATTCAACCAAGTTAGATTAGTACTTATAGTAGGAAAGAGTAAGGGTAAAGTTTGTGATTATTATAAGGATATTTTATTGGTAAATTAATCTGGTGTGCTAAATTTTATTCTTTTTTGGATATGAATTAGTCTTAGTCTCTTTTGACTGTGAGTTAGTCTTGAGGCTGAATGATTATCTTTTAGGTTACTGATAAAGTCCAGTTTCTGGAGCTGTACATTTGATTATCACTCCTTAAATTGTAATAACTTGACCAAGGAAGTACTGTACTATGCTGGGAAGTATTTTGATCTGTCATCTGCTGATTTTCATAACCACTTTTTTTATGCTTCTGAATTAAGATTCACACATTTAGTTTATAATCAGTAACCAAAGTTGAAATTTATTCTGTCTGCTTTAATGTACCTAGTTTATTTGATCTAGCTTTTAACTTTTTCAAATCTGTAATTCCTAAAGTTTTTATATATGGTTTGTTATGTAGCCAATGGTTGCTTTAGCTGACTGATCTTGTCACCCTGTTATAATGGCAATAGTAATAGCATATAAAAAATGAATTGTCAACTGAATGTTATAGCTGTGCTATGCTTGTTTTTATTTTTTTTAATTGGGATAAATGGTCAGAGGGGCTTTATGGTCTTCAGTTGCTTATTCACCTCCCTATTTTGTTTTTTTTTATGAGAGAAAGGCTGAACAGAGACTGGGAAGGAAGATGTAGCTTTTTCTGTGAGCTAAAATGAAAATAAATAATTCCTAAATAATTTGTTAGGATTAACCATGATTTTCTTGATTATTTCACACTATATTGGAGACAGTAGTTATAATCAGTAGTGGTTTCTTCCTGGTCTAAAGATGATATTGTCTCAGTGAAAATGTCTATTTTTCTACATATTTTCTGTTAATGAAACTATTTTCAGTTGTGTTGTGCTTTACCCTCTCTGCATTGGATTGTCTAAAGAATATTATCTTTTTTTCCCTAATTCAATATTTTTCCTATTCTTTTTCCGAAACAGGAAATATTATACAGAGTTCAGACTTTGTTGTAAATCAGTGTCTTGAGTAAAAGAAACTCCAATTGCAAATATGTTTGTGCTTAAATTGTCCAGTATTATTTAACTGTTTTGGGATATGATATGAATTTTATACCTGAGGTACTCAAAGTACATTTGTGATAAATATTTAATTTCTTGTTAGGTTACCCCCTTGAATCAGGAATTAATGTAAAAAATAAGCAAAAAGAGAGAGGAGGGGAGAATTTTCACCAAGGTGAAATTTTTTTAATATCCTCATTGCAAATGTGTTGTTTAAGCAATTGACAGGGCAGGACAAGGACAGCTCATAGAAGGGAAGCTGAAGCGCTCTTTCCAGATTGTTTTTCTTCTTTTCCTCTATTGCCACCTTGTCTCCTCCTTCTTTCTTGTCACTGAACTCCTGTCTTCTGACTAGCTAGTAATATGAAACAATATTTTATTCAGAAAATTGATTATTCTTTGATCTGTATGTTAGTCTTATCCCTCAAGCTAATTATTGAAGTTATCTAATTTATGTGTTATCTGGTATAAATCTAAACAGTATTTAACAAATTGATAACAAATATGTTATCTGGTATATATCTCAGCAGTGTTTAACAAATTGATGCTTCATGTGTGTAACAGACATAGCCTGAGAACTGTTCTGTACCTAATAAATCAGGGAAATGTATGTTTAATAGAGGTGAACTGGCTTTCTTACTGCTGCTACACACTAAATCTCCCAAGAGTGAAATTCTAATGCGCTGCTTTCCCCCCCACCTTTATCTTTTTCTCCTTTCCTTCCCCCTTGTGTCTTTTTTTCTTTTGTGTATTAAATAACATCTTTCTAAACAGTGTTTCATGGCACACAATTGGGAAATGTTGAAAATGAAAAAAGATGCCTATAACAATATTTTCCCTTGGTCTGAATTAGTAGGAAATAATTTACTTCCTCTTCTTATATTGGAAAAGTTTTAGATGTGGAAAGATTCCCATATTTATTGTAATGAAATGCTTAGAGCTCAGTCTTCTGATGCACAGTGATTTTAAAAAAAGACATTATTCATTATTTTGTATGTTATCAGTTTTGGCCCATATTATAAGCAGCTGTATTACAGATTCAAGAGTCCACCTTTTGGCCCTGGCCGGTTGGCTCAGTGGTAGAGTGTCGGCCTGGCGTGCGGAAGTCCCGGGTTCAATTCCCGGCCAGGGCATACAGGAGAGGCGCCCATCTGCTTCTCCACCCCTCCCCCTCTCCTTCTTCTCTGTCTCTCTCTTCTTTTCCCGCAGCCAAAGCTCCACTGGAGCAAAAGATGGCCCGGGCGCTTGGGATGGCTCCTTGGCCTCTGCCCCAGGCGCTAGAGTGGCTCTGGTCTCGACAGAGCGACGCCCCAGATGGGCAGAGCATCGCCCCCTGGTGGGCATGCCGGGTGGATCCCGGTCGGGCGCATGCGGGAGTCTGTCTGACTGCCTCCCCGTTTCCAGCTTCAGAAAAGTACAAAAAAAAAAAAAAAGAGTCCACCTTTTTTCCATTTTATGCCTTTTCTTATTGAAGAAATTTTTCAAACATCTTTTTCTTAATTGTATGTTGATCTTTTAATTGTATGTTGATTTTCAATAAAAAAGGAAGTGTTTGTTATTCCAAAATTATCATTATTGGTTATTCAGTTAAAAAGAATTGAGATTGTTTAGAGCAGTGGTCGGCAAACTCAGTCAACAGAGCCAAATATCAACAGTTCAATGATTGATATTAATTTTGAAAGCCAAATTTTTTAAACTTAAACTATATAGGTAGGTACATTCCTTATCGAGGTAGCGCCTGCACGTGGTATTTTGTGGAAGAGCCACACTCAAGGGGCCAAAGAGACGCATGTGGCTGCGAGCCGCAGTTTGCTGACCAGGAGTTTAGAGGATTTAATGTTTAGAGGTTTTATATGGAGATTATTTATTCAAAATTATTTAGAGGAAAGGATCAATTCTATTCTCTGTCTCTAACAGCTTTTGACCTTTTCCCTCATTACCTATTTCCTGTGCTTTTTAAAAATTGAGGTGAAAATCACATAACAAAATTAACCATTTTAAACTGTCCAATTCAGTGACATTTAGAGTCTTCACAGTGTTTTGCCACTACCACCTCTATTAGGTTCCAATACATTTTTATCATCCCAAAAGAAAATCCTATACCCATTGGCTGCCTCCCACTTCTGTTAGTCTTGTTTCCTTACAAATAGAAGAGGTTTGATGGATTTGGCAATGTTTATATTATCCACACCATTCAACTTTTGATATTTTAGTAATAGGTAACATTTATTGTACACTTATTTACATATATATGTTACTGTTGCATAAGCAGTTGACTCCTATCATCTTATTAAATCTCTGCAGTAAATCTATCCCCATCTTATAGATGGTTAAAAAGAAGTTAACTTTCCAAATGCCACAACTGGCCAAGTAGTAAGGTTGAGGGTAGAGCCCAGGTCTGTCAGATTTCATAGTTCATTTCCCTAATAACCATAGTATCCTGTATTTGAGAGGACAAAAACTGGAAACTCTTGGGCTAATATAGCCTGTTGTTGTTTTTTTTTTGGTAGGACAGTGTTGGTCCACTCATTGTGGGAAATCATCAAAGAAGGTCTTTTCTGGTATTATTATATCAGAAAATTTCTTTAGGATATGAGTTTCCAGATTGAAAAGGCCTATATAGTGACAAACCCAATAAATGAAAATAGGCCAATGTCAGGCAAATTATTGTGAAATTTCTTTAAGAACACCAGAAATAAGGAGAATGTTTCAAAGTGTTCAGGATCAATTAGGAAGGATTAGAAACATGAATAGCATCTAACTTCTCAGCAGTATAACTAAAGATAGAAGATGGATTGTCTCTAGATTTTGAAACCAAAAACTGAACTGAAATCACCTAAAGAGTTAAAATTTCAGTGATCTGCAATTTATTGCATTGTGGAAGATTTCTTTTTATCTTGTAAAGACATTTTTTTGTTTATCTATTTTTAAACATTTCATTAGTGATTGAATTCTACTTTTGCCATCTGAATTGACTTGAATCTCTCACAACACGTAAATATTGTAAAGTACACATTCTCGATTTCTGCTGGCTCACATGAACAGAAATGTACAGGGAGAATTAAATTATTTAAAAAAAAAAAAGATGGAACGGCACTCAAAATTTGTACATTCAGTTTAGTATTCTGTATTTATCCAGAGTATCAATCAAGTGCAAAAGTAGGAAAACAAGATACTCAAGGACTAAAAAAAAAATCTATCCATGTAACATTTCTTAGGCAATTACTAGAAGATGTGCCCCAGAAAAACAAGGGAATGAACTATGAAAGAAAATGGCATCAGTAAAGAGAAGATGCAATGAAGGAAAAAAATCCCAAAATAACAAACAACTGTGCTATAAGCTGAAGAACCACTTTTTTTTTTTTTTTTTTTTTTTTTTAAAGCCTGGGAAAGTGACAGGGACAGATAGGAAGGGAGAGAGATGAGAAGCATCAACTTGTTGTGACACTTTAGTTGTTCATTGATTGCTTTCTCATATGTACCTTGACCCAGGCCGGGACGGGCTCTAGCTTAGTCAGTGACCCCTTGCTTAAGCCAGTGACCTTGGGCTTTAAGCCAGTGACCTTTGGGCTCAAGCCAACAGCCATGCGGTCATGTCTATGATCTCACACTCAAGCTGGTGAGCCTGCACTCAAGCTGGCAACCTCGGAGTTTTGAACTTGTGTCCTCAGTGTCCCAGGTTGAGGCTCTATCCACTAAGCCACCTCCTGGCCAGGCAAGCAACCAGTTCTGATTGTAGCAGTAGGCAATAGGAATTTAGGCAGGAAAATAAGAACTGAAAGGTGGATATTGAAATATTTGGGGAAAAGATGCAAAGAGTCTTAGGAAAATAAGTGAATTAGAAACAAGAATTGGGCACCTGAAATCTGTATAATTATGTTATCCAGTGTCAGCCCAATAAATTCAATAAAAAAAGAAACAAGAAGCAATTATTAATACCTGTTGATGATTTAACCCCGTATTGTGATTTACCATTTAAAGGTGATTAAGAGAAGTGAAATGTGTGTGGGTACTACTGGTTTACTAAGCCTTCTCTACGATGGCAAAAAATATGTAGATAATTAACAAATCTACAGGAAGCACTATTATAGTATATTATATGGAAATGCTGAATTAAATGCCAGGAAAAAGAATCCTTAGTACAGGGGGTCCTCAGGTTTTGACAGTCTTGACATACAGCGTTTCAAGTTTACAATGCTCACTCCCATAAAAACCTAAAAATGGTGAAATGTGTTTGTTCATACTTTCAGACTATGTGGGAGAACTAGTTAGATTGTGTGCCGTGGAAGAATACGCAGTAACGTGGCCTATGAGTGAGGGAGTTGGTGTCCCCTCAGTACGCTCACCTCTGCCATTTTGGACTGTTAAACGCACAAGTGTTCTGTTTGTGTTAGGCTAAGGTGTGTTTTGACTTACACCAAAGTTTGGGTTATGTCACTTGTCCTAGGAACTGAACTGTGTTGTAACCCGTACTTGAATGCAGTTGCTTTTAGGAGTGAAGCAGGAATATGATTTTGAAGGTGAATAGAGCTGGAGATGAATAATTTCTTTTTACTTGTTAAAATGTATGTGATTAAAATTTATAATTTTAACCATTTTTAAGTGACACCAGTTGCAGTAAGCACATTCATATTGTTGTGCAACCATCACCACTATGCATCTATAAAACTTTTTTTTCTCATCTCATACCTGAAACATTTTACCCATTAAACAGTAACTGCCCTTTCACCTAATCCCAGCCCTGGTAACCACTGTTCTGTTTTCTGTCACTATGTATGTGACTATTTTATGATCCTTAAATAAGTGGAATCATACAATATATGTCTTTTTGTAATTGACTTATTTTACTTGTCTTAAAGGTTCATTCATGCTGTGGTATGTGTCAGGATTTCTTTCCATTTTATGTATAAACTATATTCTGTTTATCCATTCATATGCCCATGGACGCTTGGGTTGCTTCCACCTTTAGACAATTAAAGGTGTAACAGTATCTGTTCGAGTCCCTCTCTGCTTTTATTTTGTGTCATATATCTGGAGCAGTGGAATTGCTGGACCAAATGATAGTTCTGTTTAAATTTTTCAGGAACTACCCTATTGTTTTCTGTAGTGGTTATACTATTTTATATTTCCACCAGAAGTACACAGTGTTATAGTTTCTCCACATCCTAATCAACACTTGTTATTTTCTGGGCTTTTATTTTGATAGCCTTGCTAATAAGTGTAAAGTGGTATCTCATTGTGGTTTTGGTTTTTATTTCCCTAATGATAAATCATGTCAAGCATCTTTTCATGTATTTATTGTCTATCTTTGAAGAAATGTCTATTGAAGTGCCGTGCCTGTTTGTAATTTGGATGGTTTGGTATTTTGTTGTTGCGTTTTAGGAATTGCTTATATATTCTGGATATAAATTTGTGATTTACAAGTATTTTTTCCCATCCTATGTTTGCTTTTTTACTGTATTGGTAGTGTTGTTTGATACACAAATGTTTAAAATTTTGATGCAGTTCTTTTTATCTATTTTTATATTGCCTGTACCTTTGCTGTCATGTCCAAGAAATCATTGCTAAATCCAGTGTCATGAAGCTTTTTCCCTGTTTTTTTTTTTTTTTTTTTAGAGTTTTATTTTAGGTCTTTCATCCATTCTGAGTAAATTTTTGTATATGGTGTATAATAAGATTGTCCTTTCCTCATTGAATGGTTTTGGCACCTTTGTCAAAAATTATTGACCATATATAAAAGGGTTTAATTCTAGGCTCTGTGTTCTGTTCCATTGATGTATGTCTGTCTGTATGCCAGTACCACACTTTGTAGCTTTGTAGCAAATTTTGAAATCAAGACTTTTGAGTCCTTCAACTTTGTTCGTTTATTTTAAGATTGGTTTTGGCCATTTAGGATCCTTTGATAATCCATATCAATTTTAAGATGGAGTTTTTATTTCTGGGGGAAAAAAAGTCTTTGGGACTTTGATAAAGGAATTCATTGATCTGTAGATTCTGTTGCATGGTATTGAAACACTTTTTAATTAATTAATTAATTAATTAATTTTTTACAGAGACAGAGAGTGAGTCAGAGAGAGGGATAGACAGGGACAGACAGACAGGAACGGAGAGAGATGAGAAGCATCAATCATTAGTTTTTTGTTGCGCGTTGCAACACCTTAGTTGTTCATTGATTACTTTCTCATACGTGCCTTGACAACAGGCCTTCAGCAGACCGAGTAACCCCTTGCTGGAGCCAGCAACCTTGGGTTCAAGCTGGTGGGCTTTTGCTCAAACCAGATGAGCCCATGCTCAAGCTGGCGACCTCGGGGTCTCGAACCTGGGTCCTCTGCATCCCAGTCTGACGCTCTATCCACTGCACCACCGCCTGGTCAGGCGGTATTGAAATCTTAACAATAGTAACTCTTCCAATCCATGAACTTGACATGTTTTTCCATTTATTTCGGTCTTTAATTTTTTTCAACAATTTTGTAGTTTTCTGTGTACAAGTATTTTATGCCCTTGGTTAAGGTAATTCCTGGATATTTTTCTTTTGATGCTAAATATGAATGTTTTAATAATTTTTTTATTTTGATCTTTGTTAGTGTATAGAAAGCAACTGATTTTTGCATGGTAATATTGAATACTCCACTTTGTTGAATTTGTTTATTCTAACGTGTGTGTGTGTGTGTGTGTGTGTGTGCGCGCGCGCGTGCGCGTGTGCGCTTGTGGAATCCCCAGGGTTTTCTGCATATGAAATCATGTCATCTGCAAATAGATCATTTAACTTCTTCCTTTGCAATTTGGATGTCTTTTTCTTGCCTAAATGCTTTGGCTTGAATGTTTAGTACTGGATTGATTAGAAATGATGAAAGTAGGTCTCCTGTCATGCTATTGACATTAGAGGAAAATTTTTGTCTTTTACTCTTGTATATTATATAGGCTGTGGAGTGCTTTTGAAAAAAAAATTTTTTTTAATAGACTTTTTAAAGCCATTTTGCGTTCACAACTATATTGAGTAGAAGATAGAGATTTCTCATGTACCCCCTGCCCTCACACATGCATAGCTTCCCTTACTCATGTGTCCTCCACCAGAGAAGTATTTTTGTTATAATAGATGAGCCTACATTATATAGGATTATCATTCAAAGTCCATAGTTTATATTAGGGTTCACTTTTGGTGGTGTAAGTTCTGTGAAATTTGGACAAATTTATAATGATGTGTATCCACCATTATAGTTTACAGAGTACTACTGATACTGTACTCTCTCTATAGTTTTGACTTTTCTAAGAATGTCATATAGAAATCACCCAGTGTGTAGCATACAAAAAGTCTGCTCCTATACAATATGGCATTAGATAAAAAGCCCACAGCTTGTAAAATGATACAGCCACTTTGAAAGACAGTTGGTGGTTTCTTACAAAACTAAACGGACTTCATATACACAAGAAATTGTATCCTTTTGGGTATTTACTCAAAGGAGTTGAAAACTTATGTTCAAATAAACACCTCTACATGGACGTCATACTTCTTAAGTGTCTGTCTTCCAAAAGAGGAAGAGGGGAAAAAAATTAAGAAAAAAATAGGCTGCGGATTTAAAATCCCCTGGAAGCTGTTCCAGTCAGTGGGGATTAGTATAATGATAGTTGGCTTCTGTGACTGCACATCTGCAGTCAGAAGCAGAGGCAAGGATAGAAACACAGATCCCTGGAATTTGAGGGACAAAGTCCCACAAGCTGCTGCCGGCTGCTCTAGGAAAACTGCATGGGTACCTGCTGCGTGGGGAAGAGGGGTGGATTAGGGCTGTTCAGGTGGGGAGTTGAAACCATCCTAGGGGTTTAAGTTGACTGAAATTAGCTATGATTTACAATCTAACCCTTCCCCTGGAAGCTACAAGCTTTGAAACAGACTCCAGAGTTCTAAAATAGTTAATGAGATACCAGTACAGTTTTTGTCTGGGTGGAAAGATGAATTTCCTGATACTTCTTGCTCTGCCATCTTTTGGCTGATTTTATATTACAGACTTTTTTTATATATCATTTGAAATATATATGTTTATATATTATTTTTACAATATGTAGCTTATTTAGAACTATTTCATAGAAATTCTTTGATGAAAGTAAAGATTATAAAAATGAAGGCAGTGTTTATTCTGTTTTTTAACAAATCAAGATTTTAATACATTGAAATTACTTAAGTAAGGAATAATTGTATTAGGAAGATTTGTATTGATTTTCCCAGTTTTGAGGGTATTACTTCTCTGCTCTTGTCTTCACTTTCGTCTCTACTTTCCAAATATTTACAGTTAACTTTTCCCATTTCCCTTTGGAAATGCTGTTTTCTTGCTTTTTTCCGCCTTTCTATTGTGTCAAACTTACAAGGCAGTGAGCCAGTTGTGGGTATGAAATCCTTGGGAGGAGAGAGGAGGAAGTGGGAGGGGCAGGTATAGTTAATGTTTCCCTAAGCAATATTCAAGTTTACACTCCTTCCTTTTAAAAAATGCTGTGATATTTTCTTTTAAAAAGATTGTTTATTCTCCTGCTAGGCTCACTGTTGCCCAGAGTGCTAGATAAGAAATCGTAAGGTTCCAATATTAAAGGGAGCCCATAAAAAAGTCTGATTTCACCATCACTTACTAAGAAAACGAAAACAAAGCAACACACATACACACAAAACCTATAGACAAATACTGTAAAAGGAAAGTCAGGTTCTTGGTTGCACATGATGGAAAGTAATTCTTGATCAGCAAAAAATTTTTAAAAAAATATTAGGTAGCACATAACTAGGAAATCAGACTGAAGGTTTAAGAAGCTGAGGGACGTAAGACATGGTCAAGAGGTTACACAGTAAGAGCAGTGTTTGCTTAGGACACTGCTGCTTGGATACATACTATCCCAGGTATTGCTGCCAGGACTAGATATTGGTGATTGCTCATAAATTTTCAGCTCCTCTGGATAACTGAATAATCTGACTCCTCTACCTTATTCTCACTATTTAGGATTCAGTGTGCAGAGCAGGAAGAAGTAATTGATCTAGGCCAGCACACTTGAGAAAAAGGTTGGGAAGGGAATATTTGCTTCCCAGCTCTTGAAATTTTCTTCAAATTGGAATTTTAATGCTAGCAGCCTAAAGAGGACAATATCCCTTACAAATTTTTCCTTTTGGACACCTAGCCTCAGACTCCGTTCCCAAAGATATCTGTTGTATAAAGTTTTGTATATTCTTAAAAAATTGTTTTCTTATTATATCTACTTTTTAAGGAAAACAAATGAGAACAAACATACTGTATACTCTTCTGCATCTTGTTTTTTCTTTTTAATTTAACATACTTAGAAATTTTCCATATTATCAAGGAGATATAATTGATTCTTTCGTTGTCTCTCTTTTCTATTTCATCTAAGGATCATAAAATAATAAATCCCCTCTGATAATGTATTTAGTAGGTTGGTTCCAGTTTATGGCTATTGAAAACAGTACTCTAATAAGCATTTTCACATGTGTATGTTGGAGTCCTTTTGCAAGTATATCTTTAAGGTAAATGCTTAGCATTGGAGTTCCTGGGACCAGTGGATCCATGGTTTAAACTTTTTCTCTCAAAAATGGTTATTATTTTATATTTTCACCAACATGTAGAGTATTGTTCCTCTCTTACAACCTTGGCAAACTGGATATTAATCACAGTTAAACTTTTTGCAGTTTGTTATAATTTTATTTTTGATTACATTTCTTTAATTGAGGGGTTAGCAACTTTGTGTTTATAGGCCTTACCTACCATATTTTATCCTTTGCTTTACAGGTGTGTACTGACCCTGTCTTTAACTAATAATTATTTTTGAGTTTTTATTTAATGGTTTTTATGAACTTGAAAAATAAGAAAAGTAGTGGTACTCTTTTCAGACAATTTTATAATGCCCTGCCTCTCTTTCCATTTTAATTTGATAAGATTCAGATGAAGCGGTGATGAAGAGCTTGGTGGTGGATTATCTCTGTTTTGAATTATTATTTACCATCTGCTTCAAAAATATGTTTAATCACAGAATATCAAAGATTTTTCTGTTGATAGATGTTTGTTAAGAAATATTCTTGGCCCTGGCCGGTTGGCTCAGTGGTAGAGCGTCGGCCTGGTGTGCAGGAGTACCGGGTTTGATTCCTGTCCAGGGTACACAGGGGAAGCGCCCATCTGCTTCTCCACCCCTCCCCCTCTCTTTCCTCTCTGTCTCTCTCTTCCCCTCCGGCAGCCAAGGCTCCATTGGAGCAAAGTTTGCCTGGGCACTGGGGATCGCTCCCTGGCCTCTGCCTCAGGCGCTAGAATGGCTCTGGTTGCAACAGAGCAACGCCCCAGATGGGCAGAGCATCGCCCCCTGGTGGGCATGCTGGGTGGATCCCGGTCGGGCACAGGCGGGGGTCTGTCTGACTGCCTCCCCATTTCCAACTTAAAAAAAAAAAAAAGAAATATTCTTAAGAAATATCCTTGCTTAAGTAGTAAATTAGAAAATGCTTTTAATCTAGAGAACTCTCGTGCTCTTGCCACTCTTGATTTAGTAAATCAGAGCAGTGTTCTGGACAGCAAAGATGGAAGTGAAGAGGGAATATAGGAGTTCCTGCTTTTTCTTTGCATCTAGCATCATACAACTTTCTAACTTGTGTTCTACCTAAGTTTTTGTTTTTTTGGTGTAAATATTTTCTCCACTCCAAGCCCCCCCCCCCATTTTTTTATGTTCCTTTCATCTGTGATTATTTCCTTTTTTCCCTCGCATTGTTATATATACCTTTTAAAATGTGAACTTTGTGGGTAAATTCTCTGCAGTTAGGTTGATTGGTCTAAGATAATTTTTGTTTTTTTTTTCTTTTGTGGATCATTTGTAATTGTTTATATGGAATTTTAGTTACAGTTTTTCCGTTTTGATTTTTGAGTTATGAATTCAAATGAAGCTTTTGAAATCTGTTTTACTGATCTGTATCATATCTAACTATGCCAGTATTTCCTCCCTTCTCTGACGTGAACGCTAAAATTATATGAGTACTTTCTCCATTTCCTGGCATTTCCACTCAAACTTGTTCTTCATTCTTAGTTAGAAATATATCGAGTTGTAGTTTCCTTCTTTATTAATCTACTGATAAAATAAAATTAAGCATATTAAAAATTTTAAAAACTGCATATAGTTAAAAAATATTTTTAACTAGATATTTTGACAGTTGTGCTCAGTTATTACCGTATTTTCTCTGTATTCAGTTTAATGCTCTTTTCTAGGAATACACCCATTTCTGCTACCTTACTAAGAGGCATGTATTGCCTTCCATGGATTTTTTATACATACATATTTTTTAGACTTATGCATTCCAAGTTATCAGCCTCTGGCCACATGGAGCTATTTGTGTTTAAGTTTAATTAATTAAAACAGAATAAATTTATTCAGTTTTATTTGTACTAGGCCACATTTCAGATACTCAATAGCCACGTTTGGCTAGTGGCTCCTGTGTTGGACAGCCCTGATACACAACATTTTCATAATTGTGGAAAGTTCTGTTGGAAAGGGGTATTCTAGACAGTGCTGTTTTGCTTTTTATTCTAAAAAGTTATAATTCCCAAAGATGATGTGCTCCTCCTGCCATATCTAGTATTAATCAAAAATAAATTTTGAGATTTTTGCGGTGAATTTCATTTTACAGTTATAATCAAATTGTTCTTAAAATGACTGAGTTATAATTTTTTTTTAGATTAGATTTTATTTATTCATTTTAGAGAGGGGAGAGAGAGAGAGAGAGAGAGAGAGAGAGAGAGAAGGGTGGGGAAAGAGCAGGAACCATCAACTCTCATATGTGCCTTGATCGGGCAAGCCCAGAGATTTGAACCGGCAACCTCAGCATTCTAGGTTGACTCTTTATCCACTGCACCACCACAGGCCAGGCTTACTATGTTATAATTTATATGCAATGAAATGTACTCATTTTAAATGTACAGTTCAGTGTGTTTTGACACACACACACACACACACACACACCCATACCCATGTAAAACTTCATCACAATCAAGATTTAGAACATTTCTATTACGGTAGAGTTTCCTTTTGACCCTTTGTAATCAAGCCCGAACCTTGGTTTGAGGCAATATCTAAATCTGCTTCCTTTCACTGTGGATAAGTTTCCCTGTACTAGAATTTTATATAAATGCAGTCATATAGTATTTACTATTTTGTGTCTGGCTTCTTTCTCTTAGCATTATATTTTTGAAATTCATCCCTGTTGTTACTTGTATCAGTAATTTTTTTTATTGCTAAGTAGTATTCAGTTGTATGGCTATGATAAAATTTATCCATTCACCTCTGATGGACATATGGGCTGTTTTTAGTTTGGATCTATACAAACAAAGCTGTTATGAGCATGCATGTACAAAACTTTGGTGAACATGTATTTTTCATTTCTGTAGGTTAAATACCTATGAGTAGAATTGCTTTATCATATGATATAGGTTAGTAGAAAATAATAGAGATTGCAGAAAAACTCACATAATACGTTTTTTGGTGAAAGGGAAACTCTTATTAACACTTGATACAGCCTGACCAGGTGGTGGTGCAGTGGATAGAGCAATGGACTGGTTCGCAGTGAACCTAGGTTCGAAAACCCGAGGTCACCAGCTTGAGACTGGACTCATCCAGCTTGAGCATGGAGTTACCAGCTTAGTGCGAGGTCTCTGACTTGAGCCCAAGGGACTGGCTTGAGCCCAAGGGACTGGCTTGAGCCCAAGGTTGCTGGCTTGAGCAAGGGGTCACTCACTCTGCTGTAGCCCCCTGGTCAAGGCACATATGAGAAAGCAATCAATGAACAACTAACGTGCTGCAACGAGGAATTGATGCTTCTCATCTCTCTCCCTTCCTGTCTTCTGTCTCGCTATCTTTGTGTCATTGTCACAAAACAAAACAAAACAAACCACTTGAAACTGAAACAACTGGATGTCATTATGAAAAATAAAGTGACCCTTTACTTATACTTCTCATAATAGATGAAAATTAACCTTAAATGGATTATAGAGACATAAAAATAAAATGTGAAACTATAAAATTTGATAAAAACAGAAGAAAACCTTTATGACCTTTAGGTCATAGATTTAGTCAGAGATTTTTTAGTACATACAAAATTAAGCATATAAGAAAAAATGGACAAATTGGACTTTATCAACACCATTAGTAAATAAAAAGGCAAACACAGCATGGGAAAATTATTCACAATTTATATCTGACAATGGACTTGAATTTCACACAGTATAAAGATGCTTTTAGAATTCACAGGGATTTCCTCATAAAGAAATGGGCAAAAGATATGAACAGAAACATTACAAAAAAAGGTATATATAATAAGTGATCAATAAACATGAAAATATTTAAAATAAGTCATCAAATAAATTAAAATTGGAGCACAATGAGATGCTGTACTTATTTACTGGGATGGCTAACACTTAAAGGTTTAATGGGTTGGCAAGAATGTAGATCAGTTGGACCTTTCACTTATGTTTGCAAAAGCAGAAAATGATACAACTTCTTTGGAGAAATGTTTGGCAGTTTCTTATTCATATTATTTTTAATAGCCTTCTGCATTTTTTTCAGTGGTTATATGTTACTCCCTTTACTGTTTATTTCTTTTTCCTCAAGTTTTATACCTCTTTAAAGAGCATAGATTTTATTATTTTTAGCACTGGGGATCACTATCTAAAAGCAGAATTTAATATGCACCTCTTATTTTAGCTTTTCTGTTTAACTCAAGGTCATGTAGAAGAAAACAGTACTATGCAGACAAGAGTTAAAAGTACATTTTTCAATAAGATATTTTACTTGTTTTTAGATATACTTAATTTTAATTCTGAAAATCTGAAGTTGACTAGGAGGAAGTAGTTAAGGACTAAAGTGTACAGAGCTTGTCTTTGCTAATGGGATTAAGACAGATTGAGTTTTGAAAAACCACAATCCAATTTTATGTTTAGTAGTAGTAGCAGTAGCAACTATAGGTATGGTAGGGTTCTAAGAGCGAATGTTGATTTAACATGAATACGGTAAAGAAAATAAATATGGTTACCAAATAGTGAATTAGCTATTGAAAAATGTAGCAGGTAAGTGATTATTTTGCTTTTTTCTTTTCAGATGCTAATTTTTTTTTTAAACCTATTTTTGTATTATTAGGAGCTGTCCAATGTTCTTAGGCTGTTTTCTGAATTGGATATAGAGGGTTTCTACTGAGTTTCTGTCAAGTTGCGAGGAGCATTTGTTGTTAGAGTTGGGGTTGACAGTACTTGAAGTTTTGTTACCACTCTGTCTGCAGTAGTGCTTATCATATCGCATGTGCTCTATAAGTATTTGTTAATGAGATTTTATCAATTCCCTAAGTACTTGAAAATGTTATAATGCTCTAATTATATGAACTTTAGTATCAATATGTACTGATGCCAGGCAAAGATATACCAGTTGACCTTTAAGAAACAGAATGACTCTTGGGCCTTACAGTAACACTTGAATTTAATCCAGTGAAATATATCTAGTTTGTCTACATAAAGACTTTCAGTGGAAAGAAGGCTTGATTAGCTATTATTGAAACATGGAAAAAGCAAGTCCAAGGGAAAGGAAGTCTTAGCCAATGGACTTCAGATATTTTTGGCAAGCCATTCCTGTTGTGGAGGTGAAAACATCAGAATGTTTTATTATGTTAAAAATGGCTTCATTTAACTACTCATGTTTGATTCCACATTTAATTAGCAGCATTCTGTTTCATTTTCAAAGGTCTGTTGTGGTAAGATATTGAACTGGTCATAAAGATATGAATAATTTAGTTCTTGGGGCAGTTGAGTTTTTTAAGTAAATTAATATATTTCCATTATGGTCATTATGATATTTATAAATCAGTCATATGACACAAGTTTGAATTTGTTTCTGAAAAAAAGCACCACTCAATATGCTGACAGTATTGTATCTAAAGAGGTAGAGGATTAGACCCTGAACCACCACAATAACTTTACTAAAATAATAACTGAATTTCTGAGGCCTTTTCAGAGTCAGTAAAAAGCTTATCTTGCAACCCAGTCTCTTTTTCCTCTATTGGAGTTAGTTTAGTAGCATGGTATTGATATAGAGAGAGCCAGCATTTGATTTATGTAATCTTGCTTCTTCAGAGGTGAACATTGCATAGTATGAGAGTTTGCTTGTAGAATGTTCCAACTTGCATAACAAGTATATGTAAACTTAAAGAAATATTAAGAAGGTCAATTTTGAAGTTGCCTCTATACTTGGAGTATTTTGTCCATTTATATTTAATATAATTATTGGTATGTTTTGTTTAAGTCTACTGTTTTTCTATTTGTTTAGCTGTCTGATAACTCATTTACTCTTATTCTATCTTATTCTACCTTTCTAGGAGTTTATAGAATATTTTTACATATTCCATTTTATATTGAATTTTTACCTGTACCTCTGTGTTTTGTGCGTGCGTGTGTATGTATTTTAGAAGCTACATATACATATATTTAGTCAGTGAGTCAGGAATTCAGGTAAGGCATGGTGGAGATGGCTAGTCTGTGCTTTACAGTGTCTAGGGCTTTAGTTGGGAACACTCGGTGACTGGAGATGACTTGGCAAGGTGGGGACTGAATCATCTAAAGGTGTTTTCACTTACATGTCTGGTAAATGCTGGCTGTTGTCTGTGTCTTCGTTTGAGCTATTGGCCAGAACCCTGGTACTTGGCCTTTCTGAGTGATCTCTTCACATAGTCTAGCTTAGGCTTTCTCATAGCGTGGCAACCTGGTGCCAAGAGTAAAGATCCAGAGTTCAAGGTGGAAAGTGCATGGCATTTATATGACCTAGCCTTAGATATCACTTAATGTCGCTTCTGGTATACTCTGTTGGTTGAGGCAATCACAAAGGTGTGCCCAAGTTTAAGAGGGAGGAACCGTAGACTCACTCTGTGGGAGAAGTATTAAGACTATGTTGTATGAAGAGCATGTGAGATGGGAGATGCAGTCATTCTTGGATAATATATCTGCCACATCTTTCTTCTTCAGTCTCCAGTGTTCTTTTAAGACCATGCAGTCAGTAGATTTTTCTCTTTAGATATTGTACTTTTAAGTACAAAGAGAATTTCTGTCTTTTATAGTTTCTACATCTTTGCTGAGACTTTCCAGTTTTTTACTTACTATAACTATTTTCCTTTTTATTCTTGTATTTATTTATAGTAGCTGCTTTAAAGTCCGTGTCTGCTAATTCTAAGATCTGGTTTGCCTTGAAATTAGTTTCTATTGACTGCTTTGGTTTTTTTCCTTGGTCATTGGTCATGTTTTTCTGCTTTGCATGTGTAGTAAATTTTAATTGTATGTTGACTATTGTGGATGATATGTTGTAGGAAGTCTGGATTGTTACTTTTGTTAATACCTGAGTTTTATTTCAGCAGGCATTTAAATTAATGATTAATCTTCTGGTATTGCTGGGCTTGGTTTTCTTTTGTTAAGGCAGGTTTTCTTTTGTTAAGGCAGGTCTACTTCAGTTTTGTCTTTTGTTTTAGGGTGTGGTCCTTACTCCTAAGGCATTGTCTTTCTGGGGTCCCAGCTGAATACCTGGGGTTTTCAGTGAAATCTCTCCAGTCTGGCTAGGCCAGAACTCCTCCCAGCACTGTCTGTGCTATCTCTAGTGTCAACTCCACTATTCTTTCAGATCCTGCAGATATATAGCTCAACCCTTATCCAAGGTCCTGAGATGAATTTCCATACAGACTTTTGATAGCCTCTTTGTTAATTCCCTTTTTTTCTGCAACCCTGTTCTACAAACTCGGTCTTAGCGCCTCAGAACGCCAGTCTCTGCCTCTTTACCTCAGAGAAACCTTTGTTCCATTTCCTTCTGCTGTATCAGAAAAGAGCCTCCAAGCTGAGAGCAAGGCAGTCATGGGTGTTACCTCTTGTTTCTCTTTTCTTAAGGATCATAAGCCTGTGCTGCCTTTTGTTCAGTGCCTAAAAATAGTTGCCCCATCCATTTGCTCAGTTTTGCAATTGTTTATAATAAGAGAATTCTTGTATCAAGAGATACTATATAATTGATAAGATTGTATAAATGCTACTGTCAGAAAATTTTTTTAAGAGATGAGTTTTAGATTGAATAGCAAAATGTAAAAAGATTCTTAGAATAAAATTATTTAAGGCTTATTTAAAATAGAATTTTACTTTAAATAACTTGGCTACTATAAAATAATTTATAATGTTCAAATTTTACTTTTTATTGAATTTGTAAATTTGTATTGATTTTCTCTGTAAATGGCAAATAGAGTTAAAATCCCCCCCCCCCCCCCCAAGCTGGAAACGGGGAGAGACAGTCAGACAGACTCCCGCATGCGCCCGACCGGGATCCACCTGACACGCCCACCAGGGACAGACGCTCTGCCCACCAGGGGGCGATGCTCTGCTGCGACCAGAGCCACTCTAGCGCCTGGGGCAGAGGCCAAGGAGCCATCCCCAGCGCCTGGGGGGGGGGAAGAGAGAGAGAGAAAGGAAGGGGGGGCGGTGGAGAAGCAAATGGGCGCTTCTCCTATGTGCCCTGGCCGGGAATCGAACCTGGGTCCCCTGCACGCCAGGCCGACGCTCTACCGCTGAGCCAACCGGCCAGGGCCTAGAGTTAAAATTTCTATATTAGTCTCTCTTTTGCTCATTAATGACAGATACTGCTAATCAATCATGATATTCTTTCCCAGTCTCCACCCTGGATGTTTTAATAACCTGAATATTGCATCCCAATAAGCCACCACCTATTTTATGCCTATTTGCCATCTGTAGTGTATTTCCGTTTACTAGTTCAATCACTGTTATTTTGTAGAATATTTTAACATGATGAAAGGTTATCCCAAGAGATAATTATTTTTCTAGAACTGAAGTGATTTTTTACAATATGCACATTATAAGGAGTTAAATGACTATTTAGTAAGTCCTTAGTACTTCTTAAATGGAACATAAGTAAAACATTGAGGAGCAGAAATTCTTAGCAGTTATGCATATAATAATACGTAAATTTAAAAGAGAATAAGGAGTTTGTTTGAATATAAATTGTAGACACCTACCTAAACATAAGTGTCTTGAAATTAAAGAATGGAATTTCTATGGCTAGAGTCTCTAGGAGGGATTTAAAGCGATAGCACATTTCCAGTGTTTTAACGCATTGTTTGTTTTTTTGGTTATCATTTCTCACCAAGGTTAGATTTGTGATTTAGTGATACTGTGTGCCAATAATTAAAAAAAAAAAATCCTCTGGATAGGCTTGGTATGAATGAAGATGTAAGATATACCTCATAAGTATTTATAAACAGGAATATCATTAATGAATTTTATAAAATTAATAAGGACTGTTGCTACATAAAGAACTTTATTTTTTCTAATTTAAAATAGTATATGAAAATGTTAATTTTATGTAAACTCTAAAAATATGTTCAAAAGAAGTTAGACAACTATTTTAAACTGTTCAAACTTATTTTTTAGACATAAAATTGATATATATATATATAACTTAATCAATTTGTACTCTTGGAAAATGAAATAGGACAGAAATGTTTTTCTCTCGAATGTAGCATATGCTTGTTTTAACAACACAGTGGTAGAAGTATTGAAAGTGAATAGTGAAAACCTGCATCTTTATCTCTGAAAACTCATGATAACCAGTATGACCACTTTAATATGGATCTTACCCGCTAGACTCCACTTGAATGTGTATACATGTGAATAGTGTTCCCTGGAACTAGGCAGTGGTATGTGTATATCCTTGTTAATATAGTGTTGGTTTATATATATGGATTCAAAACTTAAAATTACCATACTTAGATTGAACTAAAAGGAACTGCTGATCTTCCAAAATAACTTTATTTTTCCTGCTCTCATTTACATTGTAGGCTTTCTTTGAGAAAGTTGTATTTTGCAGATCATTGCTTGTTCATTTTCTCTCACAAGAAACCCGTAGAGGTAGATATGGCAGGTAGCAATGAATTGTTTTATAAATTTTATAATCACTGTCCTTCAAATCATTTGTACTTGTTTTGGTTATTTCAATTACCCTTGGCATTTCTCTAAATTTCCAACCATGTTAAAAATACAAATTGAGAAAAGACTAAGAGTATAAAGTTTCTTGAAGACAATGTAGAAGATATTTTTACAAACTCTAGAGGTAAATAAAGACTTCTCAGAGAGGATATAAAATTCTAAACAAAAATTGATATGTTGGAATTTAATAAAATTTAAAATTGTTGATTATCAAAAAATCATTTAGAAAATGAAAAGACAAATTATAGACAGGAGCAAATATTTAAAATACATATATCTGACCAAGGACTTGTACACAGAGTAAATAAGAGACTTATATAATATATAAGTCATTAATAAAGACATTCATTTAAGGAAAATAATAAACCATTGATTTAAACAGACATTTTACAAAAGCTATAAAAATGGCTAACAAGCCAATGAAAATATGCTTAATTAACATTATTAGTGATTTTGGAAATAAAAATTAAAGCCATAACAAAATACCATTTGATACCCATTAGAAGGGCTAACCACAACAACAAAAACTCCCAGAAAATTAGTACCAAATGTTGATATGACAAGGGAGCAACTGGAATGCTTTTAAAATGTTGGCAGTACTATAAAATGGTAAATTGCTTTGGAAAACTGTTCAGTAGTTTTTTAATAAAGTTGAACATTATCTTTCTACCCTGTCTACTCTATCACCCAGCACTTCTACTCCTAGCTATTAATTAAGAGAAATGAAAGCAAATGTTCCCCACAAGACTTGCATAAGAATGTTTATGTACTTTATTCATAGTAACCCCAAACTGTAAACATCCCAAATAGCCATTAAAGGATAATGGAAAAACAAATGGTGTTATATTTGTCAAATGAAATAATACAATAAAAAGAATGAACTGTTGATATATTAATAAATGGAAAAATGTGAAAACATCAGATTAAGTGAAAGAAGCCAGTTACAAAAGAATATGTATTATTATATGATTACATCTATATGAAATTCAAGGCCAGACTAATCTGTGGTAACATTGGTACCTACCTGGGAGCTTGCTGCAAAGGGACTTCTTTAAGAAGAAGAAGATAAAAAAATATTAATAATAAAATAGCAGTAACTACATACCTAGCAATAATTACGTTAAATGTAAATAAATTAAATGCTCCAATTAAAAGACATAGGGTGGCTTAATGGGTCAGAAAACCAGACCTGTACATATGCTGTCTACAAGAGACCTACTTCAGATCAAAAGACACAGACTGAAAGTAAAAGAGGTGGAAAAAAGATATTTTATGCAAATGGAAACAAAAGAAAAGCTGAGGTAGCAACAGTTATATTAGAGAAAATAGACTTTAAAACAAGGGCTATAATAAGAGACAAAGAAGGACCCAGCATTTTCACTTCTGGGTATTTAGCTGAAGAATTCCAAAACACTAATTTAAAAACTTATTTTTATAGTCACTGCAGCTTTATTTACAATAGGCAAGATATAGATGCAACCTAAGTGTTCATTGATAGAAAAGTAGATAAAGGAGTGGTACATTCATACAAAAGAATATTACTCAGTCATAAAAAAAGCATGGGATCTTGCCATTTGCAATAACATGGAGGGACACAGAGGGTATTGTGATGAGTGAAACAAGTAAGATAAAGACAAATACAGTATCATTTATATGTGGAATCTTAAAAATAAATGAATAAACAAAACAAACTTATAGATACAGAAAACATTTTGATGGTTGCCAGATGGGAGCAGGACTCGGGAAGAAGGGTGAAAACAGGGAAGTGAGTAAGGTACAAATTGCCATTTATAAAAATAGGGAAATGTAAAGTACAGCATAAGGAATACAGTCAGTAAGTAATATTGTAGTAACCATGTGTGGTGTTGGATGTGCACTACATTTATTGGGGTAATCACTTTGTAAGTTACAAATGCCTAATCATTATGTTGCACACCTGAAACTAATATAAAATATAATATTGTATGCCAACTGTAATTGAAAATAAAAACATTATTTAAAAAATAAAATAAAGAATATGGAAAGTAACACATACTTTAAATATTGACCTTAAAAAAGAGTTGAACACATGATATGTTAGAACCAAAGAGTTCCACAGGGTTTATTCACCACCACCACCACCACAACAAAGAAGGTTGATACTTTTCTTTGTTTCTTTCTACCCTTTGGCAAGGGTTCTTAAAATTTTTTTTAATGCCATGTGCCTTTTTGGCAGTCTGCTGAGGTTTATGGACCCCTTCTTAAAGTGACTTTAAATCCATAAAATAAAATTCATAGGATTATAGTAGTTAGGAAAATATTTAAAAACCAAATAATCTGATTTAATAATATAGTTATTAACAAATTAAATTTAAAAGTCTATTGCCGACCCTGGCCGGTTGGCTCAGCGGTAGAGCGTCGGCCTGGTGGGCGGAGGACCCGGGTTCGATTCCCGGCCAGGGCACATGGGGGAGGCGCCCATTTGCTTCTCCACCCCTCCGCCGCGCTTTCCTCTCTGTCTCTCTCTTCCCCTCCCGCAGCCAAGGCTCCATTGGAGCAGAGATGGCCCAGGCGCTGGGGATGGCTCTGTGGCCTCTGCCCCGGGCGCTGGAGTGGCTCTGGTCGCGGCATGGCGACGCCCAGGATGGGCGGAGCGTCGCCCCCTGGTGGGCGAGAGCGTTGCCCCATGGTGGGCGTGCCGGGTGGGTCCCGGTGGGGCGCATGCGGGAGTCTGTCTGACTGTCTCTCCCTGTTTCCAGCTTCAGAAAAACGTAAAAATAAATAAATAAATAAATAAATAAATAAATAAATAAATAAATAAAGTCTATTGCCAGGTCTAATGACTTAATTTTGAAGTGTTGATGATAAATAATATTTTGATCTTTGCAACAACTGTAGTATAATATCAAAATGTATAATTTCAGTTAGTGATCAAGTTATAAGTACAGCTTTTATTACTACTGTGTAGCGTAATTGTTCACATCCAAGTTTATGGACTCTTTTTCCTCCTGCCCCAACAACACACATATTTTCTGACTTCCCGATTTCCCTTCTTCCAATAGTTATATTATAATTTATTACATCAGTATTGGAGTTTTAATGTCATCATGACTAGATAAATGCCAGTCACAATTAAGTGATAATAGTATATTATTGACTGATTTTTTTTCTGTACATTTTGTTTTCCCTGGAGTTAACAATTAATTTTCCTCGTTACTTCCCTTCCTTTAACTTTAGTTTTTATATTTTTAACTGTAATTCATCTTAAACTTGCCTTCAGTTGTATAAATCAACATGTTTGGGCACATTTGGTTTTATATCAATTTTATTTTCTGAGTCTTCTGGTCTGCTCTAACCTGAATTAGTTGTTCTCTAGGCTTGCTGTAGTGCATTCTGCTTAAAATGTTCCTTCACCATCATTCTTTTCTTTTTTCATGAGTTTGACTCTTCAATTCCTGGAATTTGTCATCTTCTCTCATGGTTTCCCACCCTTGTTTTGGTGGAGCACATCTAGTAACTCCCTGAGAAAGAATATATTGGAAGCAAAATTATTTGAGACTACTTATTTAAAAATGCCTTCATTATATAGTCACTCTTGATTTAGAGTCTTGCTTGGTATGGAATAATTTTCCATCAGAGTCAGAAAATTTTGCCCAATTTTTTTCTAGTTGCTAGTGTTGCCATTAAAAAAAGGTAAAGTCATTATGATTTCAGATTCTTTTTATGAAATCTGTTTCCTCTCAGGGAGCTTTAGGGTCTTATTTATCTCTTCAATATTCAGAAATGTCAAAAAGATGGTTGCAATTTTTTGGGTCTATTTTTATCATTTTTTGCTGGATACTCTGTACTTTGGAAACTCATGTCTTACGTTTTGGCCATTTTTTGAAATTTTCTTCTGTGTTTTCTATTCTTTCTCTAGGACGCCTATTCATATGTTGAACCTCCTGGATTTTAAATTTTTAGAAATCTTTCCTTCTGGTTCTTATTTGACTTACTCGTTTATTTCTTCTGATATTTCCCCAGCCCTGTACTTCTCTAACTCCTCGTAGGATTAAACAAGTTTATATATGTATATAAAGTACTCCAGTAGCATAGTGCCTACCATATATAGTAAGTTCTTGTGTTGGTTGTAGTAGTTGTTAACTAATTGTTTTGAGGGAGAGGTTTTTGGTCTTGATTCTTTGACTTATTAGCTATATGATCTTGGGCAAGTCCTGTAATTTCTCTGATACCTACTCCCCTCATTTATAAAATGTGATTAAGCTCTACCTCAGATGTTTGTGAGCATCAGATGAAAATATATATATGAAAATGCTTTAAAAATTCTATACAGAGTTAATAGTTACTATATACATCTTTCAAATATCAAAAGTTTTTAGTTTGTAAGAAAATGATGGCATTCGGGTTACTTTTAAGATTATTCTATTGTATGTGACTATTTCTCACAAATCTATATAAGCTAGATGACTTTGGCTAAATGCTAATCCTACTATTTAAAGAAGTTATTTCTTTAATATTCAACTTTACTATGTTAGGCTGAAGGGAGAAGATTATGAAAATATTCATCCTGTGAAAAGCTCTGGCTTTACTTCAGATTGTATAAATCTATGTAATGTAAGAATGACCTGAATACTAGTTTTAACCCATGGAAAGAATATGTATTGGAGTTTATTTATTTTTCTTGAATGGTATTTGAGATTAGGAAAAATAGAAATCTGTCTTTTGGTCTTTCTTAATAGTATTAATGCAATTTCAAATGTTAGCTCATTTTTGTTAATGGTGGCTTTTTGTTTGTTTGTTTTGTTTTAAGGTTTTTGGATTCAAAGCATAAAAACCATTACAAGATATACAATCTGTAAGTATGTTTTCATATTTGTATGCTTCCAAATACTTCTAAAATAACTATTAAGTAAAAGTTATTTCTTTGTTAGAATGAGGTAAAGATGTATTTGAACAGAACTGTATTCCTAAAACACTTAGTTCAAGAAGTCTGATCGAGAGCACTGTTAGGTCATTTAGAAAGTGTAGTGATGAGGTAAAAAAATGTTGGCACAGATTTATGTTACTTGATCTGCATTAAGTGACTTGGCATCCATCCCATCTTTGAGCCCATAACCATGTGGTAACTTGAAGTGTAAGAGATAGCAGAGCTTTTGTTAAAGCATTGATATCTTCCATGGAGGTATACTCCACAGTGAATATAATTTTGTTTATTCTATGTCTCTAGGTCAATTGATTAAAACAACTCTTAGCATATTCTCTAGATGTAAATAACATAAATAAGTCATCTAAAATTATTGAATTGGGTCATTTCCTCTCTTTGGGGCAGGGATGTAAGGATTGCCCAATTGATATAGCCAGCTGACCTTATCTATATGGTTTTTTCTTTTGACTTTGTGACTAGGGATTTGAAAAGGAAAAAAGCAACAAAAGAAAAATGGGTAGAAAATATTTAACCATTTTTGCCCTTGAAGACTATTTTTCTTTCCCTAAATATTGACCATGTACTACTTTTTAAACAGTGTTATATAAAACGTGGGTTTTTTTTCCTGGCTTTTAGTTTTCCTATGTGATATATATAAATTATACAACAGGAAATTTTTAAATCTAAATTTGTTTACACTAATTCACTGTTGCAGTTTCTGTGGAGTTTGTTTATCCAATGTAAGAACAAGATTCTTTCCTACCTTCATTGGGCGTTTACATCTTTCCTATGGAAAGATTCTCTGTCTTCTGAGATGTTGCTTTTTTAGCTTTAATTTAATGATCTTTCTATTCTGATAAGACATGAGAGTGAAGTGGACACCGATATTGTTTCTCCTAGTGAGTTTTCATTAATCTCTTCAGATTCACAAAGAAGCAGACACTTATTGTGTATTTGCAACGTTAGCCATTTATAGAACATGTTGCTGGTCCAGAGGTGATTAAGATATAGTTCCAGTCCTCAGGTAATTTTATAGAGTAATATGAGAAGTGAACAAAGTATAATAGAAGAGATAACTCTTGTATAGAAGAGAGCAGTGGAAATAGTAATTGTATTCCAAAATGAAGATGTCACTAGAGAAGGATATTTGAGCTGTGATGAAGAGAATCAGTAGAGATTGACCTGCTGGCTTACCAGGAGGGGAAATGGCATTGCAAGCAAAGATAAGAGGATGTAAGAAACTTGTTGGAATAATGTGGCAGATAATTGATTATGGTCAGATTATGGGGATTGTGTGTGTGTGTATGTATGTATGTAGGCTGTGGTGGAAATAGATGACAAAATGAAAGGAAGCAAAAGTTGCTGTAGAAACAAGTGTAGGTGTGCCCCAGCTTACAATCGATCCATATGCGTGTCATACTCTTTTCCTGATTAACTTCTACAACAAGCCTTGTTTCAGATGCCAGAGTATTTCTATGGAGGAAAATAAAAACCACAATACTTTGTACTTTTGAATAACTGGATTTAAAAGTTAAATTAAGAAAAAAAAGACAAAACAGGACAAGAACTGTCAAAAACTGGAGTCCATTAAATATGAGTGACTTCAGGTTTATAATCTCAGGATTAGGCAATTAGAGTGTCTCAGAAGGAAAGTAGAAAGACATGCAAGACAAATTCTGCCTTTTTCAAAATTTTATTCAAGTAACATATTCAGATACAGGGAAGGAACTCTTTTCATTTCTGAAAGCAGCGGCATCCTGCTTCTAGGATTTAGGACTTAGCATGTCAGTATTGTGGGTCACTTTCATTATCATGGTTAAAGTTGGCATAAAGTAGCCTGGGAACTTGACTGCCTACTTGTTTTTGTGTGTCCAAACATTAGACTACCAAGTTAATGAACTGTCTTGTTATTAGTTGAGAATAGTTTTTGGTTCACATATTTTAACTCCCTTTCTCCACTCCATTTAATGGAATCATATAGGCTTTCAGAACTAGAAAATACCTGAAAGAGACCATTTAGTCCAACCGTCTCACTTTACAGATGGGGAATCTGAGGGCTAGAGAAGTTAAGTGAGTTGAACAGGTCATACAGGTACATATGGTAGTACACCATTCACTGTTTATGCCAGTATTGAGTTTGTTTGCTAATTTGTCTTTTTTTTTAACCTCCCCAGATTTTCCTTACTTGAGAAGTTTGTACTACTACCCAGTTGTAGCATGTTTTGATTTCTGATGTCACTGTTCAATCTTCTTCGCCTTCTTTCTACCCGTTTATATTTCTGGCTCTGGATAATTGAGTCTGGCAAGCATAGATATTTCTATTTCATTTCTTTAATTTTTAGGACATGAATGACATGTTATACAGTATATCTTTGCAAACATATAAATTGAAAAATGAAATATTTATATTAGACATACCTGTATTTAATAGTATATTAAACTTTTTATGGCATTTATGACATATGTGGATTAGAAGAGTTCTTAATGTAGAATTGAGAGTTCTGAATGTATAAGCAGACTGTATTTGTTTATATCTGTTAGGTGTTCAATAAGTTACTTTAAGATAAAAGACAAAATTAACCTGTCATTAACAAATTCAAGTATACTGATACTTAATAAATTAGTTTTTTTGTGTGTGAGTATTTTATTTTGTTATGTTCCTCCCTCTAATCTGTACTCTGGTGAGAGTGAGAGGAATGAGAGAGATAAGGGAATGAAGGCATGACAGAGTTCTTGCCTTTGAGGAACTTAACTGTTCACTGGATACTATATTCTGTAGTATATTTTATATGACATACAACTTTCTATTATTTTGTGGTAAACATTTAGCTGTTAATTTTTATCGATTAAGTGTTCTTTTGTAAGATAGGGATAGCTTCGTTGAAGAGAGTAGAGGCCCTACATGCTAAGCTGATTCTCTGGCAAGTCTCACTTCATTGAAAGCTTTGCCTGTTAACCTTGTCCCTTTCTTCACTTTCTGTCTACTACAGTGACTTCATAAAACCTTTCTCCTTCAGTGTCTCTTCATTTCTCTTGTATCATATAAGCCAGTATGAGGTAATGATAAGAAAATATCTTTTAAGTTGAGTTTTAATTATAAAGAAGTATAAATGATTAGTTGTAACACTTGTTTTAGTTAAAGCTCATTAGCTTTATTTATGTATCTTTAGTTTTGTTTTGAGAAGCTTAGTATACTGCAAAAAATTTACAGGAAACTTTGTGTGTGTTTTTGTGTGTGTTTGTGCATGCAGTTATCAGAGAAGGTTTTAATTAAGAAGAAACTATTCTTACCCTACCAGCCCCTACCCAGATCAGTTTCATCACTACCAGTCCCAGTATGTGTTCTCACATACTTCTTAGCAGTACCTTTAGAGAGTACATAGTTTGTTTATGTTTTCAATATCACTATTTATTGGTTCTTTTGTGCCAAATACTGCTCTTGTAGGAAGGTTGGCTTTGACTAAATTTTGTTACTGCTTTTGTTTTAAAAATTATATTCAATTTTTAAATTATAAGTGGCAGTATGGAGCAGTACTGGAAAAAGATTGACTTTTGTAATCAGAGGAGCTGAACTTGATTGAGCCTTGTCTCTTCTATTTACATATTGTGGTTTAGGGCAAGATTTTTAGTGTGCTAAATCTTAGCCCTTTCATGTTTGAAATGGAGATAATATTAACTGTTTTATGGTTGTGAGGATGAGTCAGAAAAACATGGAAAGTCCTTTGTAAGGTGTTTGCATCTAGTAGACATTTAGTAGCTCATTTCTACATATTTACGTATATGTGCTCATGTCATTACTGAATACATTTTATTTCTGGCAAAACACAATATACTAAATTGTAGTATGGTAAAACGGAAGAGCTTTGTTTTGCATTGTATTATGAAAGTTTATTTCAGTTCTGACAACTTAGAAACTAGTGAATTGTAGTTTGTTTATAATTAGTTTAACCTTCATGTGGATTTGGGTTTCAAATTGAGGAGCTATGCAGATATTTTCAGGATTTCTAAAAGTAAAATATAGATGCACAGTTGCTTAGTTGAAACTCTTGGGGCCAGTTTGTTTCAGCATTCGTAAGTTTTTCAGTTTTCAGAAAGGTATCATGGAAGCATGTATTTTATTATAGCACCTCACTGGTGCTTGGGTTAGACCTAGAATAAAATGTTTGATTATTCACTGTAAGTGTCTTAATTAAGGACTACATACAATCTTATAAATTCAAAATCTCGTAAGTTTTGCTGTAATTGAGTTTGCCATAAATTTTTTTAAAAATGTTAGATGTTTCACACTTTGAGGATTTTAGAATTCTGGATTAAGGGTCTGTAGACCTTGATATATTTTAAAATACTAAGTTTTTATTTTAAATAATTTTTTAATGGTCTGGTTTGTTTAATATTTGGTGTTACCAGGATACTGTTGAACAACCTAATACAATATATGGAATTCCTTTCTGAGCCTATTAATGTTTATAAACATGAGCTATTAATTATGAATAAGCCAGTTTATGATAACAAACGTGTCACAACTAATAAAAAGATGAATTTTAGCTGCCCTAAAGTAGTGCTAAGTTAACATTTTACTATTCTGTATTGATTTTACTTGTTACTCTTTCATTACTCTAAGACTTCAATGAAAATTTGTAACGAGAAGATATTGAAAAAGATCTCTGGGTTATATAAAAAGAGAAAGGTCTAGTTTTAAAAAGTTGATTAAAGTGTTGTGTCTGAGTAGATTAGCATCATTTAGTTTCTTTCTTTACTTTTCCTTTGCATTTAAAATTTCACAGTTTTTAACATGTATCTTTTAAAATAAGTTTAAGAAAACTGTGTATGCTCAACTGTGAAGTAAAGATGATTCTAAAACTAGGTGTTAAACTCCATTAGCATGCAGAATTTCCATAAAGGAAATTTGAAGGTATAGATGCAGCTGAATTTGCAGTATTGTTATTAGTGACATTGCAAGTTTTGTAAGCAAATGTGTCAAGTCTAATTGCATACACTTAGTGTTTTAGGCATCAGTTTCCTTAATTGTAAAATGGGGTTAGTAACAGAACCTATATCACAGAATTAAAAGAAATACTTAATATAAAACACTTAACATAATGCTTGGTATATTCTAAAGCTTCAGAAAATGTTTGTTACTATTTACTTTTTTCTCATATATAAAAGATAACTTTATATCACATTTAAACTTCTCTTTTAGATGTGCTGAAAGACATTATGATACCGCCAAATTTAACTGCAGAGGTAGGTATTATGTTAAATAACTTAAAACCAATAAATCTTACTGTCATTGCAATAATAAACTCATTATTAAGTGAGAAATATTTGTCTTAAACATGGCCTTAGAAAATTTGAAAAATATAATTTGCTGTTGTGTTTTAGGAAACAAGTGTAATATAAACCTGCCAGAAATATTAGAAAAACTAAATTGCAGAATGGACTAAAAATTAGAAATTTTCTAGCTAGCAATAAAATAAAGAGGGGGTCATAACAACTTTCTGAGGCATTTGGTGTAATCATAAGATGGTTTAGAGAAAGCAGAACAAACTTAACTCTGTCAAAGAACATGACCGAAAAGGTGGAAAAGGGTAAAATATGGATAAGGGGAACCTGGTCGGTGAGAGCAGGGCACTGTTTTAAATGAGTTCTTCTTCAGGTACAGTCAGTTCTATCTTGGAGCTCACAGAAACTTTCATTTGTGTTTGTGGAACTTCTTGAGCCATGAGAGAACTTGAAAATTGAGAAGTTTGGTAGATGCTGTTAAGAGAAAGTGAGGGCCATAACTTGAGATTTATCTAGCTTTATATAAACATTTACCAAGTTTTCCCAGATGTTTTTTGTGTGCCACTGGGGAAATGAAGATATTATGATAGCAGTGAGGTAGATGACTAAGTGAAAGCTGTCCTGATGACCCCTGTAATCATAGTCATTGTCTACCAAAAGAGCTTTCCTGCCACAACAAAGGACTTAATTAACTTTATCCTGTGCCACATTAGGATTTGGTTGAAGATACAAGACATGCTCTTTACATATTTAGATGACACAGGATAATTAGGTACCTTAGAGAGTCAGAATTTTTAAGGATCTTAATAGTGGACCCCAGGCAGAAACCAGTAAGATAAAATTTACTGGGGATATATTTAAAGTCCTGTTGGTGGGCAAATTTTAAAAAACTCTTATTTTCACTATGGGATACAAAGAAGTTTTAGGTTCTTAATAAGTCATGTAAAAAGACTTTTATTTGAAATTTTATTTGATAAACTTCACTACAGTTGTATACTGACTATAAGTAGTTTTTTAGTTTCTTTTGTAAATGCCTTTAAAATCAATTGTACAACACACTTAGCATTTCTATTATATGAAGTTTAAAATGCAGTCCTGTATGCAATCCTTCCTATTGTTGATTTATTATAATCATTCTTTTGAGTATGTTTTGTGGTGATGCAATGTTACAAGTATTATTGCTCCTTTTATTGGAAAATTAATTCAAAGTCCTAATAAGATGTTTATATGACATTTCATTTTGAGTTCATCCCTACCTCTGATATGTTTGACCTGTGCTACCTGTCCATAGCAAAGTTTCCTCCTTTATAAAGTGGGGTAAATAATACTTGGCTTTCCTGTTTATTAGGTAAGTTAAGAGTTAATGAGAGACTATTTTTATTCAAAAATTTAAAAATTATCAGACAATAAATTATTTTTTTTCTGGCATTCAGCTTTTCTTTTAAACATCTATTGAGCTTCTATGCAGCATTTCTAAAGTTAAACTTACCTTTAATAAACAATTCAGGAAAGATTTTTCACTTATTCTGAGTTTATCTTTTTAACACAGTTGCACAGTATCCTTTTGAAGACCATAATCCACCACAGCTAGAACTTATCAAACCCTTTTGTGAAGATCTTGACCAATGGCTAAGTGAAGATGACAATCATGTTGCAGCAATTCACTGTAAAGCTGGAAAGGGACGAACTGGTGTAATGATTTGCGCATATTTGTTACATCGGGGCAAATTTTTAAAGGCACAAGAGGCCCTAGATTTCTATGGGGAAGTAAGGACCAGAGACAAAAAGGTAAGTTGTATTTGAGGTTTTTCTTTCCTTTTCCCAGATCTAAGAATTTATTAGAAAACAGATTTTTAAAAAGAAAGTTGGTAACCTTATGTATTTCTTCTAAACATTTAAATCAATTACTACCTTAACTTCTATGTGAGCAAATATTGATTGAATTTTTCTGTTCAAGCTCTCATTTTTGTGTTTTGCTACTAGCAAATCTTACCCATTATAACTGTATTGCATATTTAGTCTCAAATACTCACAAAGTATTTTAAAAAGCAGCATGTTGATCAAAAATAAGCTTGATATTTTTGAAGCTTGATTGAGAATAAAATGTACTTGATTAATAATAACTTGGATGCCATTATCTAGTAAAGTATGATCTTTGCTTTATAACATATATTATTCTTTGATATGAATATTTATATAAGTAAAGATTAGTCAGAAGTTCTCATTGAGAAGACTAATAAATGTGTTGAAAATCAGTGATTAATTAGTGTAGTTCATTTGAAAGCAAAAATGAACTCTTGGAAGAACTCTTACATTGATTTTCAAGAGATTTATTTCTTCAGATAGTAAGTATGGAAAAATATGTTTACATTTTTTACAAAGAGATTTTGTACATTTCTCTGTCTCTGAGAAGGAAATAACCTAAAACATTCCAGGTAGATGGGAAAACTCATTTAAAGAGCTTTATTGAGGGAGACATCATAACTTATGTGAAAGATTTATTTCAGTTTTATATATAAGGATGCCAAAGTACTGTTTATTGGTGGTAGTTTAAGAAATTGAGTCTTATAAAGTTGATTATGATAGATTGACTTACATTTCTGTACATGGTGTGTACTCTGGGTTGATAGCACTGGAATGAACTCTAGAGTGGGGGACCTGAGATGTTTACTTTGGTTCATCCTTTCATCATCTAGAGGGAAACAATTGCTTTTGCTGATTAAAACTATGGAAGGTAATTTGCTTTACACTGAAGTGAATAAATGCAGAGCACAGGAAAAGACTGAATGGAGGAAAACTAAGAAGCAGATCAAATTATAATAACAGTTGCAGAAGCAATGGGAGAAATTTAAAACAGACATTTTGGTAGTGGGAAAAAAATCAGCCAAAAAGAATTTAAAGTAAAAAATAGAAAAGTTATGTAATGTGGAGCCAGAACACTAGATTTAAGCTAGGGCCTCTTAAACTGTTAATGTTGTTGTACACCTTTTAAAAATATAAAGAACACTATAAATATTCTCTCAAAAATGTGCATGGTGTACATGAACATAAAATTGTTCTTAAGTTTTTAGTTGCATTGAAAACTATTTTTTTATCATAGAAAAATAAAAGAAATCTTCATTAAAATTATGTCTCTTTTTAATGCAAAAATCAGTGGCCACTCGTTGAGACTGATGACTAAATCTAATTGGTACAGGTTAACCAAAATTAAGCTTTAGTTTAGTAAATTTTAATGAAAGGGCTACTATTCTTTAGCTTTTAAATAATGTGCAAGCTACTCCATTGTCTTTGACTTTGCAACCTTTGTGTCATCTTTGATATGCAGTCAATATTGACTTTGTTTTTGGTCAGAACAAGTGCTAAAAACAGAATCTATAGATTCTTTTTGCTAGATGAGAAAGTGGTATTGTGTCAAGAACTGCGAATTCTCTAAGACTCTTCAGATAAATTAGTGTTGAATAATTAACTTTACCTTCTAGTTAATAAGATCATTTTTGGCCAGATCCTGACATAATGCTATTAGGAAAGAAAGGATTATGACTACACATTTTAGTTTTAAGAATGAAGGTTTAAACTGTAATCAAGTTTATATTTTACCCAGTTAATGGCAGTTAAATTTCTGACTATAGATTTGTCTTCTAAAGCCAGTGAGCTTATATAGCAAACATTTCATAGTTACTCCCACTTCTTGACAAAACCACTTGAGAAGCCCTTGATGGAAAGTCTTGGTTTTGCACCCTGGCCAGATAGCTTGGTTGGTTGGAGCATTGTCCTGGAGCATAGAGGTTGCCAGTTTGATTTCCTGTGTCTAGGCACATACAGGAAGCATCTTGATGTTCCTGTCTCTCTTTCCTTGCTGTAGGGCCAGTAGTCGCAGCTGTCCTGGCCAAGCACATGCAGGTTCAGGTTGTCATTGGATTCGGGCAGATGGTAAAGAAACAGTGGAGCCAAAAAATGGTGGGCCATTCCTTTATTAAAGTCTCACACTGGCTGACGAGTAACACACAGGAAAAACACTTCCCTTTCACTCATTCAGAGCTCCCAGAGCCCTGACACATTCTCCAGTTTCACACCAGGAGAATCTTCAGTTTCTCCTAGAATTAAAGGCCCCGCTAGTCTCAGCAGAGCTTGCAAAGCCCCTCACCTTTGGTTCCCATCTGCACACTTCCTCTTTTTCTGCACAAACTGGCAGCACTCTGCAGTCTCTTTGATCTCACTCTGCTAACATGGCTTCTTTTCTCTTTCTCCTTCTGCTCTCTTTTCCAAAACTTTCTGGCTGGAGAACCTCTCCTCCCGCAGACATTAGCAAAACAATGGCCCTTCCCAACAGGAAGGTAATTTGCAAATTTCACAGACCACATATACCTGGCTCTGCTCAGCCTCCAATGCAAACTATAAGCGAGCAAACATAAAAATCATATTTTACAAACTTATTTGACCAAAATTTGTCTCTCTCAAGACAAAAAAAATAAAGTAAAATAAAATAAAAATCTTGGCTTTTATGATTTTGGCTATTTTCACAACAGGTTTTTCATGACAAATCCTCTTGCATAGGCTGTGATTCAAAGCCTGGCACTCATGAAGCAGTAGTACACTTCACAGCAATATTACCTATTTCCCTCAAGAATGATGGTAGAATCTTGCACCCCAGTGCATACTGATGAACAACACAGTGAATCATAGTGACATGCAGAACTCCTGTCTTTACCAAAGCAGCAAAACCAGTTATTTTGTCAGGCATTAAGGCAGGGGTCCCCAAACTTTTTACACAGGGGGCCAGTTCACTGTCCCTCAGACCTTTGGAGGGCCGGACTATAAAAAAAAACTATGAACAAATCCCTATGCACACTGCACATATCTTATTTTAAAGTAAAAAAACAAAATGGGAACAAATACAATATTTAAAATAAAGAACAAGTAAATTTAAATAAACAAACTGACCAGTATTTCAATGGAAACTATGGTCTTGCTTTGGGCTAATGAGATGGTCAATGTCCGGTTCCATATTTGTCACTGCTAGCCGTAACAAGTGATATGACACGCTTCCGGAGCCGTGAGGCGACGCCACATACAGTACTCCAGGAGCACAAGATGCGGATACATCCTGTGCTCCTCTCACTGACCACCAATGAAAGAGGTGCCCCTTCTGGAAGTGCGGTGGGGGCCGGATAAATGGCCTCAGGGGACCACAGTTTGGGGACCCCTGCATTAAGGTATACTATCTGCCTACAGCAGTAGTAGCATTTCCAGGCATGCCCTATGGTATTCCAGAGAAATATGTGCCTGTTGGGTACCAAAAAACCAACAGGGTTTTTGGAGTTTAGATTTTTGGGGGATAGAGTTGTGGGGAATTGGCTGTAAACTGACAGTCTGCCCCAACCCCCTCCCTCACTTGCTTGGTTAGGTTGCAAAAGGCTGTTAAGCTGTGGTGCTGGATTGTTTACACTACTCCCCATGTTCCCCGGAAAGACTGGAGGCAAGTTTCTTCTATACTTTGTTCGGTGTAAAGTTAAGACGATATGTATGGTGGGGGTTTTGGTTTGATGATTAAATATTAGGAATTGTCTCTTGAAGCCTTTTGGATTTCTTTAAAAGAAGAATATGTGGCAATATCTAAAAAAGCTTTGAACATTTTAGTACAATTTTCAACATCCTATTTATGTGAATTAGGATTTTCTACCCACAACACAATTAAAAGTAAAAAGAGAGGAATTCTTCAATGTATTGACGAGGAAATGAGAGTTTGCCTTTCAAATATTTGCCCAAACATTGAAGAAATCGCTAGGACACATCAGGCTCATGTTTCTCATAAACACAAGAATGAAAAAACTTAACACATTTGTGCCAGGACCTGCCGAATATAATAAATCTTACTAAGAATGTATCTATATATATAAAAAGATAACTTTTTTGTCATTTATTTTTTAACCCCTATATTTTACAAATTCTAAAAAGCATAACTCAAAAAATGTAACATAAAAATATTTTTTAATGTCAGAATAAATTTAATTTTGTCATTTATTTCATTTAATTAACATAAAAGCATACTTGGACTTTATATTTTTTCTTTAATATTTCACTTAATTATTGTAACATATTTCTCAGAAATTTGTATATAGTGCGCCTATAATTATTTGTAGGATTTTAAATGTGCCCCAACTTCAAAAAGTTTGAGAACCACTGGCTTACAGTATACTGAGGTTTCTTCAGAAGAAGATTTTTTAGTGCGTGAGGCTGACACTCTGGGACCAACTGCACCATTCTTAGTGCCAGGGGGAAGAGAGAGAGAAGGGGTAGAGGGAGGGAGGGAGAAGCAGATGGTCGCTTCTCTTGTCTTTGCTGACAGGGAAAAGTCTACCCACTGAGCAAACTGATTAGGGCCCAGAAGAAGGGTTTTTTGTTTGTTTTTTGGGGGGCAGGCATGAGCAAAGGAACTTCACCATTTTAAAAATATTGATGTCTCCTGAAGTTTCCAGAAAGGACTCAAATAGGAATTATTCTTTGATTGTATTACCCTGCATGTATATGATGAAAACGAGTAGTGGGCTAAGTTGAGAAGTCATATACTGAAGGAAGGTGGTATTTCCATTCCTTTCACAGCTTGTTTCATAGTTTTAGGAGTGGGGGATGTCTTTTTAAAAACTTTTTTTTTGAAATGGATAAAATTGTTAGATAGCAATACTGCAACTATCTTATATATTACAGGGTACAAATATGAATGACCATTTCTGAAGTATTAGCCTTCACATTCAACTGTGTTCCTTTTTTGTTTGTTTGGCATTATAACCAACCGCCTGGTAGGGCAAAGATTTTGAGTTGGGAGCAAATAAAAATTATGTAATTGTCTATCTAGCCTTTTCTAACTCAGATCATATATTCAATCTTGCTCCCTTCTTCCTTCCCTCTCACACCCACCCTCCCCACACATATGCATATAGACCCTTTCTGATGTAAGTGCTTCTGTTGAATAATTGACCTGAATGCTTCTGATAGTGAGAACTAGCCATAGTGAGAAGCAGTTGGGATATTGCATCTCATCATGTTCAGGGATACAAGTAAAACTGAAATTTACTTCAACTTTATTATACTTTATTTTCTCTGATTCCAGTATAACTTAGATATAAAAATCTCAATAGTCAAAAAGGGAGCTCATATTTTAATTTGTGAATTGGAAGATGCTTTTTGTCATCATACTCTGGTACAATTGTCAGTTCTGTTTCTCCATAGAGGTGAGGAGAGATTTGATGACATAGGAAGGCCCACGGGACATCATTATGAAGTCAGGCCAGAGTGAAAGATGGCAGAGAAATATTTATGAAACGAAAATGTAAAATTTTTAGTGTCATGTGGAATAATGGGGTAGTACAGTACCTACATCATCCGCAGAACTGCCCTAGGCACAGGTATTCTTCATCCTCTTAGAGATTGGACTCTTAAGAGGAGTCCAAGTGAAAGGTGAGGCTTATAAAATTGGAATTTGTACATACTCTTAAGGGTGGATGCAGTAAAACTGTTATGTTTAGCTGTTTGTTACATGATAGTAAGATTCAGGGTTGAGTAATTTAGTCAAAATTTATCACTTTTAGCACCTTAGGATCAAATCATTGAGATCTGCTGTGCTTAGCTTATAATTAATTGATATACCTAGACTTTTTTTTTATGAATTTCGGATTCTGAAAGAGTATCCTAATGTGCTCCTACCTTTATCCCTGTGTATATTTTAAAAAGGAAAGAGAAATTTATGAGTAGATGTTGACAAAGCTGTATTTTACTAAATGGTGCTATTTGCGTTTTAGGTTGAAACAGTATTAGAAAGCTAGATATAGTGGATAAAAGTCATAGGATTTTTATTTTTTGCAGGAATGTTTCTTATTTTATTGATGATAAAACTGAGACCCAGAAAGATGAAGTGCTTTTAGATTATCCAGTTAAGGACAGCCTTCAGAGTGAAGTTTGAGTTCCTGGGCATACTGTTTATCTTTATTAAGTCCACAAATCCTGGAACTGCAAGAGAATTTTGAGACTATTTAGAATTAATCTCTGTACAGGGTCATGCTCTCCTGAAAGGTCATGTAATGCTGATAAAATTGACCTGTTTTGAAAGACTCTTCAGTTGACGGGTGCTAGGACATTTAATGACCTTTGATTTAAGTAGTTAAAAACGTTCAAATATAGTATATTATATGTTTACCTAATGTTGGAATACTAGTGAAATAATATATTTTTAAACTGTAACTAATTTCATTGTAAGAAAATTTAGCTGAGCATATATACAACTATGGAATTATTCCAGAGAAGTATTTTATAATGAATATAATTGATCATCCAAAGTAGTTTTATTCTTGAAACATGTGCTAATAGATGTATCCTCTTGCCAATGTTTCCTTTTAGGTTGAGTCTATAGGTTTGCATTTTTGTAATTGTGAACCCTGTGTTATAGGCAGTACATACGTTTTACCTACTTTTAGTTTGTATTTGATTAGTTTTATTAGAACTTTTTAAAAGTTGTTTTGCTTATATCCTTAATTTTAATTATAGAGAAACATTAGGAAGCTGAAGAAAATTTATATTCTGGTGACATTTATATAGGACCAGAAAGTTTCTTCTCTTCCTCCTTCTCTTCTCTCATTCTCCTTCCCCTCTCCCTCTCCCTTTTTCTCTGTCTTCTCCCTCACCCCCTCTTCCCACCCCTTGTTTTGAAGAAAGACGAGCCTGTTGTCATGTTTTTGTGAAGAATTCGTAGACTTTGCAGAGACTCTCCTCAAAATAATTGGGTGCAGAGTCTTGACATTTCCTCAGCAGACCTGATGTAAGTTAGATGGCAGAGCGGTGGGTTCCAGCTTACCATAAATGTGCCATTGTATTAGTAATGCCCTATTAATATTTCAGGTTTTGAATGTTTGGTAGAAGTCAAAGTTCAACTGATAGCTCCTATAAGAAAAATGTTTTCTGAGAGTCAGGCAACTTCTTGAGGAAGGGAGACACTATCTTTCATTCAGTGATTCATAAGAAGGAAACGTGACACTTCCATAGAACAACTGGGGTTGTTTCTATCTAGTTCTGTGCCTCTCACACTGTCTGCATTTGCACCTCTGTTTCCAGAATTGTCATCAGTACTCACAATTTTTATGGTCAACTATGAATAAAGAGTTAAAACATCCTACAAGTGCTGATAAGTATGTATTTTGGAAAGATTTCCAAATTCCAAAAAGATAAACTTTTATTATATGACAGACTTACCCGGAATTTCTGCTGTTCCTCTCTCTTTCCCTTGCTTTCCCCTTTTCAGGTGGTAGTAGGTAAAGAAAGCATTAACATTTATTTTGTTTGATTAAACTTTTAGGAAAAATATTTCAGCTTTTGATTTATTTCCAAAGCAGTTATGAGAAATAAAGTTCCTATCTGTTATGCTCTCTGTGAGCTTATTAGCTTATCTTTAATGAAGACTTAAGTTTTCTAGTAATAATAAACACTAACTTTATTCTAAGTGATCCCAAGAAGATAGAATTCTGAGCTATGAATTTTTATGTCCTATCATATTTAACCAGGTTATTATTATTATTGAGAGAGAAAGAGAGGAAGGGAGAGAGATAAGAAGAATCAACTTATAATTGTGGCACTTTAGTTGTTCATTGATTGCCTCTCATATGTGCCTTGACTGGGGGCTCCAGCTGAGACAATGACCCCTTGCTCAAGCCAGCGATCTTGGGGCTTCAAGCCATCAACCATGGGATCAAATTGATGATCTCATGCTCAAGCTGGATGATCATTTGCTCAGGCTGGCAATCTCAGGGTTTCGAACCTGGGACCTCATTGTCCAAGATTGATGCTCTATCTACTGTGCTACCACTTGTCAGGCAGGTTATTTTTTTCTAGTTTATTTACTAAATTTCCCCATATAGTAACTTAATGAAATTTTATAATTTTCTCTTTGTTTAAAACTAAATAAACTATAATTATTCTCTTTTTCAGCTTTAAAAAACTCAGTATAGTATTTTAATTTTTTCTAATGTATTCTCTTAGACTAAATTGTGTTCTTCTAATACATGGTATATAAATCTGTTATCTAGCCTATGTTTAGTATTCATAAAATTATAAGATTTTTATACCTTGAAAGACCTTAGTAATTATTTAATTCAGTCCCATTCTAATGTAAATAGAAACAGGTCTGCAAAAATCAGTCTGTCCTGAGTCATTTAATCTGTTTGTATAATAACTCTAAATCAGACTAACTAAACTCAAATCCAGTATCCTTTGTATTGTATTATGTTCTCCTGTTTATTATTTTTCCTTCTTATTTTGATCCCCAAAGTAGAAATAGAAACTGAAAAAGGGAGGGAAGCAGTTGTATTATTATGTAGTAGAACTCTTTCAATTTCAAGTCAATGCAAAATAGCTTAAAATAAAAGGAGGTGCTTATTGGCTTGTATAACCCTAAAGAGGCTCTGGCCTGTATCTAGGCACTTAACAGATGTCAGGAATCTCTTTCAACTCTCTCCTTTCCTCTGTATATATGTACTTTATTTTTGGGCAGGCTCTCTCTAATATAATGGCAAGGTATGACTCCCAGTAGCTCCAGTTTTATATTCTGCCTGCTTTAGCAACTGCAGCGGGAAAAGAATTACAGTTTGAGCAAAAATTCCTGGATTAGGTTCTAATTTAACTGGATTAGGGCATGTACTCATTCTTAACCAAACATTCAGCCAGAGGCTTGGTGCATATATCTGACCCTGAAGAATAGGGCCCACCTCCCATGCCCTTAAACCCCAGGGAGCTTGATAGCTTCCCAGAGGGGAAAGGATGCTGCGCAGAGAGAAGAATGCCAGTCGTCTGCTTCATATTAGTCTCCAGGATTCTGTGGTTCATGCACCACTATTTAATACATTATACTTTAATTAGTTGCATAGAATTGAAACACTATGTATTATATTCTAAACTTTGGAGATTCTTCACGAATAGAATAAATAACAGCTCAAAGAGATCTTATTTTTGATCACATAGTTAGTAGGTGTGCTATTAGTAAAACCTAGGAACTTGGAGTAAAAAGTTTTAGAATCAAGATTCACATTAAGGTTCAGATGCAGATTTTGAACAAGATATTTAATGTGTACCGGAACTGTTTTCTTATCCTTAAAATAAGAGGTAGTAGAATCTATCTTGTGAAGTTGTAGTATTGTTAGAATATATGCAAAATGTTTGGCACGTAGTCTGATACGCAATAACTTGTTATATATTGTCATTGTAATAATCGCTGTTCCTAAGAACTACATTTCTTCCTTTGTTGAATTACTTTTCTATAATAATCTTATTCTGATCATTCTGACATGTAGCTTTTCAAGCTACTAGCAAACACTATATGTTAAAATATCTACATTATTTCTGAGTTTAGGAGTGCCAGGGGAAAATTTACTGAAGTAGAAAATTACTTTTTAAAATGAGGACTCTAGATTGTGAATTCATCGTAGAGAATAAAACATTACATATCTTGTGTTGTGGTATCTAAGTGATATTCTGGTTTGGTAGTATTCTAGGTTTGAAACATGTATATAACCTATACTTTTAAGTCTCTTTTTTAAGAGATCAATCATATACAGAGATTTACATAAAATAACTCAGGCTAAAAAAATAGTTTATTATTATTATTATTATTTATTTATTAATATTTTTCTGAAGTGAGAAGCAGGGAGGCAAAGAGACAGACTCCTGCATGTGCCCAACCAGGATCCACCCAGCAAGCCCACTGGGCAATGCTCTATTGTGGCCGGATGCATTCTAGCACCTGAGGTGGAGGCCATGGAGCCATTCTCAGCACCTGGGCCATCTTTGCTCCAGTGGAGCCTTGGCTGTGGGAGGGGAAGAGAGAGATAGAGAGGAAGGAGAGGTGGAAGGGTAGAGAAGCAGATGTGCACTTCTCCTGTGTGCCCTGGCTGAGAATGGAACCCAAAACTTCCACATGCTGGACCGATGTTCTACCACTGAGCCAAGCAGCCAGAGCAATAAATAGTTTATTAAAGATGCATCAAGCAAATGGAAATTTTAAAAGCTGATGATAGAATATCAATATCAGTACATTTACAGCCAAAATGCATAAACCTGGATCTGGAATGTCTTTTTTTATTAACACAGGGTACATTATACAATGAAGACTTAGAAGTTAAAAACTCTTATGTTTTAAACATAACAGCAAAATATATTAAGCAAAAAGTAGCCTAAATGAAGAAACTGATAGAAAAGCAACTACAGTAGGAATCTTCAGGGTACTGAAGAAGAAGGTACAAAATAAGAAATATCTTATACAAGAAGGTACAAAATGATATATATAAATATATTGATAGCTATAGTAAAAAATAGCCATAAAATACATTTTTTGTTATCCTTAAAAATTACCAAGATTAATAATTTATTATGCCAACAACAGAAAAATCTCACCTCCAAGTAGAAATATATAAATCCCATTCCTTAATGCATGTCAATAGAATTAAAGATTTTTAGAGAAATGTTCAATCCAACTAAATCATTTGAAATTTAAAACCACTTAAATAATTTTGGGTCAGTGAGGAAATACATAATCTTTTAAAGATTATTATAATAACAAGTAGGAGAGGAACTAAAGCTGAATATATAAACGTTTGTTAATAAACAATGAATCACTTCAAATAATAAATCTAAACACATTGTATCTTTACCAATAAAAAATATATCTTTCAAAAATATATATATCTTTCAAAGCCTATCAAAGGAAAAAGTAGAGGAAGAAAACAAAAATTAAATGTTAAATTTAGGAAAGGAGATATAACTATAGTATAGGGGTGAAATTAAAAAGTACATTCAAGTCTATGCTAATGAATTTGAAAATCTCAATGGGAAATGGGCAGTTTTCAATGAAAATGTTTTCATAAAGACTTCAAGATGAAATACAAAGTCTGAATAGATCATCCAAGAATGAAAGTGTATAGAGGCCCTCAAGTACCTGGTCTGAATTTTATTTCTGTTTGCTGCTATCACATATGGAAGCATCAAATAATTATATTATCTTAACTTGGTCAAGGTATTAGAAAATATAGTATGTAAAACTTCCCAGGTGACTGCTTGCATAGTCCCTCTACCTTAATCCGATAGAGTTAGCATATTACAAAGGCCAGAAAGTACAATATGGGGGAAATTAAAATACCTCAGTTTGGCCAAAAGTAAGAGTACATTCAAGGGAGTGGTGAGAGGTATTTTCACTGAAGTTTCCTCTTGCTGTCATCACTTTCTACACAACTGTACTTAAAACACAGTTAAGCCTCCAGCATTCTCACTGACACAGTAATAAATTTTTCTGAAGTCACATTGTGTAATAGGAAAAGAAACCTTAGATAAATCCCCTAATACCTCATTTATTCAACATCATCAGTGAATGCATTACTGCACACATAAGATTTTTTTCTTTAGATAAATCAGTCGTTTTAAAAATAACACATGAATTGAATATATATATATTTAAGTATTTGTTAATTTTTTAAAACGTTGCATGTTTCCTGGTTTCTTCAACAAAGAGATGTATGTAGATCAGGGATATCTCTGAGTAGCTGTGTTATCAGATTATTGCATACATTTATGTCAGTTACATACTCCTGTTTCTGTTGGGCTCTAAGGCCAGCATCACTCTTTGCTGCTGCTGTTTTTGCCTTCTTAAGGCTGTATGCCTTGATCTAGTTTGCTAATTCCAATATGCTTTTGCATGGAAAATGAGTAACCAAGTTTGTGAGGAATTGTGTGTTTAATGAGTCCATTAATCCTTGTGAGGAGCCCTGTGTGTAAAAAACATAGCTTCAGTGCAGAAGCCTTTGACATTTTGGATATGTAGTAGCCTTTGCATATTGGCTTTACAGGCCAGAGCATTGTTGTGACCTTTGAGTAGATGGGGGTATTATAGTGTTAAGATATGTGTATTTTAAGGGAGAAAAATTATTCTGAAGATTATCCTTTGTATTAATATTGCTCTGATTCATTCTGTTACTGAGCTGCATTTAAATATTAATCATTTAAGGTCAAATTTCTAATGTATATAACAATAACCCAGTTACCAATTTAACAATTTAAGTGGAATAACTATAATGGAACTTTTCTTTTGAATTTGGCTTCTCTCTTCTGTCCACCAGGGAGTAACTATTCCCAGTCAGAGGCGCTATGTGTATTATTATAGCTACCTGTTAAAGAATCATCTGGATTATAGACCAGTGGCACTGTTGTTTCACAAGATGATGTTTGAAACTATTCCAATGTTCAGTGGCGGAACTTGCAGTAAGTGCTCTAAATTCTCATTCTTCCATGATTTGGAACACTTTTCTTAACATATGTAGAAGTTTATATAAAAATCGAGAAAGAAATTTATTACACTTAAAATTTATGCAGGAGTATATACATTTCTGAAGCATCCATACTGATTGATTAACTCAGTTATTTAGTGCATTGGGCTAAGGAAGCCAAGAGCAATATGTTTTAATATCTTTGAAGCCAAATTATATTTATAAAAGAAATATTCTGTGTTGCATTTACCAAGTGCAGCCTAAATTCTGATTAGATGACTGAAAAATCTGTCCCATCACATCCAGCATCAGAGTAGCAGGTGGGATTCATCATTTTACTGAGTTGAAGCAAGAACCAATTTCTTTATAGCTTAGGGAAGACTAGATATTAATAATAATGGTGACAGGGTCAATAAAGACTAAGAAAAAAAATGAGAAGATATAGTGGCAGGCTAACCACGTATTATGAATGAATAGGGTTGAGTCAAAGTGTGTAGAGTATTAGAGAAAATCTGAATTTAGAATCGAGTATTTAGAAGACAATTCTGTAATTTCTAGATAAGATACCACCACATTATTTCTTCTAATACTAATAATTTCAGTGATACTTTGTAATTCACTAGTGATTTTAGTTTTTAGCTTTAAGTTTTGCTTTTTAAAAATATTTATGTAATTTAAAACAGATCTATCCCTAAATAAGTTTATACCTAGGAAATTAATTTTTTTCCTCCTGTTTAAAAAAACTTTGAGTGTGACATCTGTTAATAAAAGTATAGGTTTCAGGTGTACAATTCTATAATGCATCATCTATATATTGTGTTGTGTGTTCACCACCCAAAAAATTAATTTCTTGATGTGTTTATCTTTGTCATATAGGTGTGATCACCTTCATCAGATATTTTCTGTATTCTTAGAGCAAGGCAACTGTATCAAAGACCACAGTTTTATTAATATAGCATGTTAAAGGCTTCTAATGCTTTTGTCATCTAAGTAGAATTTAAAAAACTGCTGGGTGCAAGGCACTAAGCTATCAGAGGTGATTGACATAGGAACTTAACAGATTCATAGAGAAGAAGGAAAAGGGAAAAAAACCTTATGCTTTCCCTACAGTATAGATATCAGTATAAGATCCAAAAGAAAGGTATAAGAAATATTAAAGAAATAAAGAGGGAGAGAGAACATGCAGTTCAGTAATTTTTTTTTCACTTTGGCCTCTTAAAAATCTTATCCGTTCTATTCTGCCTGCCTGCATTTAAATATTGTGTCATTTTGTTTGCTCTCAGTATTACATTTATACTGACTACTGAAATGTTTTTAATATTTACTAATCTTCTATGCACTCTGATTTAATACTATGTAATAAAATTGTATGCAAGTAATATATAATTAAGTGGGAGGGTGTATGTATAAATTGTAAATGGTATATTCAGAAAAAAAGTTTTGGGGAGTTGTCAAATAGTTTCATGAAGAAAGTCCAGCTCTTTATTGAACACTGGGGAAAGCTTACAGTTTAGATTGGCATTAAATCTGAAGGAAGTATTACAGGCAATAGGAAATAGCTTGAATTGAAGCACAGCAGAAGGAAATGAGCTGGACAAGAAATGTAGAGACAGAATAGACTAGGAATGGAATGTGTGGCTGACTGTTGGAAGACCCCAAATGAGGATATCAGACTTGATATGATAAATACTACCGTCTCTGTGATAATATTGGAGGCTTAAACTGTGTTGTACAGTTGTGTAGAAAGTGATGATAGCAAGAGGGGAAAAAAATGGTGGTAAGGAAACTAGTTATGTGACTTGCTCTAAGTTAGATGTGCTTTGTTGGGGTAATCAAATAGAATTAGATTAGTTTTTCTTTTGTCATTTATATTTGAAGATCTTGTCGGAGTTTTGATCCTAGTCACTTGAATAATTCACAGAAAAGGGAGGAAAGAAAAGTAGAACTGAGACTTGGAGACATGAATGTTGGTATTTTAGCTTTAAACATGTTTTAATTCAGGTAAAGGTAAGCTGGCCACACATGAAGAGAGAGATGCAGTGAGTACTTGAAAAGTGTGAGTTTGCATCTTTAGATGAAAGCTATGTCAGAATTTTGGGAAGCACCAGGAAAGAGACAGAGTAGTAAATGTGGTTTGGGCTTGTAGATGGAAAGGCTCAGTGGGAACCGTGAGGCCCGAGACAAGGAGAGATGCCTTCAGGAGGAATAACAGAAATCAGTTCAGAAAACAAAACTTGTGGTTAAAATAAATTGTCTTCTGCAAAGTTGTCAGGGATTAACAATTTTTGTTTATTTGATTATTGTCTTAATATTTCTAAATAAAGGACAAGTTACTATAGTTTTTATATTTTAAAAGGTTAAATATGTTAATAAAAGATGAACACTGATTTTTTTCTCTCAATACTATTTCAGTATGTATGTACCTGAGGAAATTTAATTCAGATGTTTTTTTACTGGATATCTAATCTTTAGAACACAATCATATCTAAGGATATAAATCAGAATTGTGTCTTAGAAGCCAGCAGAAACATACCAGTGTTAGACTGTCTTATCTATTTAAAATGTGAAATTCACATAGTAAAGAAAATTATTTTCTTAAGTGATTTGAGGAAATCTTTTCCACTTACTTTTATTGCACTTTTTTAGCTTGATTTTTGAGGGAAATTTTAAGGAACACTGATTTGTAATTAGCTTATGGATTATAATTCTGAAATTTTTGAAAGTACACATTTTAGATGAAATCTGACATGTTAGTTAAATTGCTTTTCAAAGTTCTAAAATCAGGATTATCAGTTTCTGAATTAGTAGAGTTTGAATTAATAGGTTACAAGGCATTTTCATTCTGGTTAATTTTATTCACAGCTTTGAAATTATACCTTGTTTGTTTGTTTCTTCAAGCTAAATTTCCAGTAAAATTTATCTTGTAAAATGGCTCATTGTACTTTGAATCTTTAGTCACAGAAGTGAAAGTTATTGACAGATTATTAGTGTAACATTTCCCCTTTTTAGAGAGCCTTTTTCTCAAGATAAATATCTCCTACTATGAATTACGTGATTGATGATACTGCTCTAGATACTGTATAGAAGAGCCAATAAATGTTTATTAAACTGGAAAATTCATTTAGCTTAGATAAGCTTTTTGCCTGATTCTTAGTTATTGGTCATATTGATAAGGAATATGATAGGCTTTTTTTTTTTAATCTTTAAGGATAATGCCTTTTGGTGCTGAGAATATTATGTATATATGTATGTATATACATACATACACACATATATATTTCTCGTGCACTTTAGGCAAGCTTGCTTTTATTTCTTGATCATCATGGCATGTTTCCTTCAAAAATCCACTTCTAACCCTCCTAAGGTCAATAACTTGTTTTGTTTTTCTTTTCTTCCTTTTCCATTTCCTTTCCCTTTCCCTTCCCCCTTTTCTCTTGATTTGAGAGGTGGGGGTGGAAGAGACAGAGAATTGTCGACTCATTGTTTTACTTACAATCATTGGTTGCTTCTCATATCTGCCTTGACTAGGGATTGGCCCACAACCTTGGTGCATGGAGATGATGCTCTATCCACTGAGCAACCTGGCCAGGGCCAATTGTTTTCTTTTTAATGAACTTGTTTTTGAACTCAGTGTAGTACAAATGAATTATACTTTGTCAGATTATTTAGATAATTTAAAGTTTTTAAAGTCCTAGGATCTTAATATTTATGACTTGAGAATTTCTATCATTAATAGAATTAGTATAAGTGTATTTCTGAGTAGATTTAAAAAATAAAACATAATTCTTCACTTTCGAAACTTTTTAGTTGCATTGATAATCCATAAGTGTGATACATTTTGAGAGGTCGTTTTTTACCAGTTATTTTAAAACAGACATGGGCCAAAGCCAAAATACTTGTTAATGAATAGGGAATGTGTTTTAGACCTAGAGGGTGTATTATATAAAATTTGTGCTTGATGTCTGTTGCATTTCTTTGCAAACACTTCTAATCGCTTTCTCCTGTTTCTAATCATGGTGGCTTTATACCCTTTAAAAATATAATATGAGCTTTAGGTAAAATGAATGGAAGTTAATATTTTTATAATTATTGAGACCTGTTTGTGAAGTTTACTATAACTTTGTTTTACAGCAGGGGTCCCCAAACTTTTTACACAGGGGGGGGTCAGTTCACTGTCCCTCAGACCGTTGGAGGGCCGGACTATAAAAAAAACTATGAACAAATTCCTATGCACACTGCACATATCTTATTTTAAAGTAAAAAAACAAAACGGGAACAAATACAATATTTAAAATAAAGAACAAGTAAATTTAAATCAACAAACTGACCAATATTTCAATGGGAACTATGTTCCTCTCACTGACCACCAATGAAAGAGGTGCCCTTTCAGAAGTGCAGTGGGGGGCCGCATAAATGGCCTCAGGGGGGGCCGCATGTGGCCCGCGGGCCGTAGTTTGGGGACCCCTGTTTTACAGTATATATTTTCCTCTTGTGAACATGTAGTGATTTGTATTTTGTGGATTTTGTTACATGGTAAAGACTTTAAAATACTGCAACAAAATATCTTTCAAAAGTTACCTTTTATGTAGTTGATAAATGTGCCAGAAAGTTATTTTAATGTTTTTATTCTTAAAATAATTTGTACTAGATTTATAATAATTTTAATGTTAAAGTTTATATATTATAGTGCTAGAAATCTAATCCTGGGACTTAGTATTTATGAAATTGTCTTTCGTAACAATGATAGAACCTAATGTTTTAGGTTTAGATCAGGAAAATCTTGTATTGATTACATTTTTTACCTAATTTATTTTCATTGATTTGTTTTAGATGAGGATTACAAAAGTAAAGAATTGCTATTTTGTATTTTTTGCTAATATTAATTATTAAAATAGTTTTTGACAGTTTTATAATTAAAGGCATTTCCTGTGAATGATACTTACATGTATTTAACCATGCAGATCCTCATTTTGTGGTCTGCCAGCTAAAGGTGAAGATATATTCCTCCAATTCAGGACCGACACGACGGGAAGACAAGTTCATGTACTTTGAGTTCCCTCAGCCGTTGCCTGTGTGTGGTGACATCAAAGTAGAGTTCTTCCACAAACAGAATAAGCTAAAAAAGGTTTGCACTTTACTTTTATTGGGAAATATATTCAAAATAACCATACCTTGAATAGTAATCTCAGATCTTTTGCCTGAAGTATTTGATTAGGTTGAAATCAATCTATAAGAAGAAATTAAAAGGTACTTTATGATTGATTTTTAATAAATTATAATTGGTTTTCTATTAGATTTGCACACGCATTACTTATTATTGCATTGATGAGCCATTATAATGGTAAATAATTCTGTTAGAAGGAGAAGGTCTTATGGCATGTAATTTGAAATGAATTTTCTTTAAGTTGGGTTATGTAAAGAAATTTTGTAAAAATATTAAAGATTGTATACATACTCCTTTAAATCTGTTATAATCCTCTTAGAAAGGGTAATTACCTGAAAAGACGTTAGCATGGGATCATGAGTTTAAAAAAACTTTGGTTTATATGTATACATAAGATCTGTTTCATGTTCTTGTGTAAGACACAAAGCACTGTTTCCCCATTTTAATTTATGTTTCTTACAACTAGGCCATTCTTTATATTTAGCTTCCTTATTTTTACTGAGTATTTAGATTTTTACCTAGGAGAGAAATAGTTATGAAGGAGAAGTAATAAAACATGAAAAAAATGTGGTATTTAATGATACAGGTTTAGAAGGTGAGGTTTGCATCTTAATTGAGCTATATTTGGAAAATGTAAGAGCTCACTTTAAAATAAACTATCTTGTTTTAAAATATGATAAGTGAACATTTAAGATGAACCTAAGGTACAAAATAATTAGATGGTTAAGAATAAAAACACAAGCTTTGTTACTGCCTCATTGAACCTACTAAATAGCATATTGCCAATTTTTACATATTCTCAGTAATAGGGTTGATTTAGTTTTCCTGATTTTTAGCTTTTTTTAAAAGAAAATAAAGAGGAAGATTTGTTTACTGCAAAAATTTTAAAATCTACTTTGACCTATTCGAAGAAATATAATTTTTATTTAGAATCCAAGTAGTTAGAAAATCACAAAATGTTAAACTAGTTTTTTCACCAGAAAAAAAATTACCTGTTCTATATAAATAAGTTTCAATAACTTTGAACATTTATTTTTTAATAATCCCAGAATGGTTAGCAAATGTTCTAAAATTAATGTAGTTTTTTCTCTTCTATTCATTGTAAGAAAAGTACACTTAAAATTTTATATTTTGCTTTTAAAGGCTGGCACCTGACTTACTATATTCCTATATCTTTAGGAATGTGCTCATTCTTATCATTTGAGTTATTACTACTTGTACATTACATTAACACATGTAAAATTGAAGATTAGATTAAATATTTCTGATATATGTGTATCTTGGATTACTTTATATACATTTTCATTTAATGTGATTTTCCTTTGTTAAAAGTACTTGCAGATTTAAACAGAAACAGGTGTAAATAATCAGTGTATACCATGGAATCCACATTTTTTGGAAATTTAAATATTACTAGCTTATTTCCTTCTGAATCCTAAGTAAAATATGTATGTAGTTATTAATTCAGTGACTTTGCTAAAATAAATTAAATATTTTTAAAAAAGCATATAAGATTACTTTGCTTAGGTACTGTTAAAAGATACAAAGACATTTAAGATATGAGATACTTAAGGTCTTACCATCTTCTGGGGGGGGAGGAAGGAATAACTTGAAGATAAATTAAAATAAAATATTTAAATGGAAATAGAGGCACCAAATAAGGTATCACAAGGTGATGCATCATTAATTGTCAAATGATCCATGCAAGCCAAATTCTGGTAATTAAGAGAGAGAGACGTTTTCTTTGTTGATAAAGAAAAGTCTGAAGTGATGGACTTTTGATGTTGTTTTTGATTAATAAGACCTCATATTAGTAAGAAATGATTCCTTAAAAATAAGCATTTCATAACATAAAAAATATCAGGTTATTTACCTTCTCCTTTCCCACTCCATATTTTATTATGAAAAAAATGTTAGATTCATTGTCATTTAAGAAACTTGAGCTACTTAATGTTTGTATTGCTGTAGCAGTAAGAATGTATCAAGACTGTTGCTTTATTGGGAAGTTGTAAAACCTTTCAAGAAAAAGTAAATTTTGTTATGAACAGCTTGTTGAAACAAAAAATAAATTAAATCCATTTCTGAATTTTTAAATACATAGAAGCTAAAACATTTTTAACCTAATCTTAGAAAGAAAATATTTTATTTAAGGTTTTAAAGCAAAAGTAAGTTATCTTAGAACTTGTAGAATTATATTTTTGGTTTAAAATTTGAATGAAAGAAAAATCATATGTGAATTAAATATAGCAGGATAACCCACAAATTGCTAAGTATTAGTCTTTGTGTTTACCTTTATTCAAAATATCAAATGACACATTGCTTATATTGTTGATTTCTTGTGGCAAATGTTGAATGTAGGTAACATACTTTTTTAAAAAAAATTTTAAAATATGTCATTTTTATTTTTTAGGACAAAATGTTTCATTTTTGGGTAAATACATTCTTCATACCAGGACCAGAGGAAACCTCAGAAAAAGTAGAAAATGGAAGTCTATGTGATCAAGAAATTGATAGTATTTGCAGTATAGAGCGAGCAGATAATGACAAGGAATATCTAGTACTCACTTTAACAAAAAATGATCTCGACAAAGCAAATAAAGACAAAGCTAACCGATATTTTTCTCCAAATTTTAAGGTCAGTTAGAAACATTTCTAAAGTTGGTGTGTGTGTGTGTGTGTGCGCGCGTGCGCGCGCTTTATTTTAGGTATATAGCTAGTAAAGGACTTGCTTGACTAATTTTTAAATTAAATTAAATATTATTTAGAAGTAGTAATTTGTAGCAGTAATCTGGTAGTTTCTAATGAAATTCAGGATATACAAAACAACGTGAAAGTTGCACTTTCCTCATTTTATTCTTTGTTGTTTGTTGAAATTTGGGGCAGATGTTGGGGAAGGGAGTTAATTGGGATATGAAGGAGAAATTGGGGAAGAGGTAGAAGAGAACGCTAAGTCATTTGGGAATAATTCATATGGAATGTTCTCATTGGTTTTACTCTTGTACCCCTCCAGTTCATTCTCAGTCCCTCAGAGTGATTTTAAATATAGACTTGTCTATTTTAAAAAGTGTAAACTTCTGTTTACATTTTAAAAAGATGTCGTGGTCTTGGATGTGCCCTATGTGGATCTGCATAGTAATTTAGCACAGGCCTACCTCCTATATCAGCTCTACATAAATTCTTTCCTTGTTCTCTGATATTCACCCATATTGGTCTATCTTCATTTCTCTAAAATGCTAATCTCTTCTGCCTCTGGTCTTTCCAATTCTTTTTTTTATTTCCTTTCTGTCTCTCTGCCACCAGCCTTCCCCCCCTACCCTTCACATGGATAACCTTCTAGTATTCTTAGCTTTAATATCATGTGGCCTGAAAGGCATTCTCTGATCATGCTCTCCTGTTAATGCCTTTCTAAAACTATTTCCTCTAATGGAATTATTTGGTTTGTTTTCATTTCATTTCTGTGTGATTTTGGATGTGTGTCTGTGTATATGCATGTTTCTATGTATAGGTAACAGTCCTCCTGGTTTCCAAATGGAGGTTTGATGTTTTTAAAACTTTCTTTTCCTATTTCATACTGTACTTGACTTTTTCCCCTTTCACCATACCTTCCTCCTTTCTCTTTTTAAAAATTCTTTTTTTCTTCATTCTATTTTTATAATATAACAAACCTAACCATAGCTTATAAATATAACAGTATTGCTAGTGATATTTAAGTATATTTACATTTTATATCTCTTTTAAGTGTTTTGAAGTGTCTTAGAATTCATAGTTTTCCATTTCCTTTCTTTTCTCTAAGTCTGCATTTTTCTCAATCACTAGCTTCTAAAGTATGATTTTCCCTAGTTTTATTGTTTTCTGTTTTAATATTACAAGAGATTTTATATTTGTGATTACAAATAAAACTTTTAATTATCAGTAAACATATATCATACAGTGGTAAGTGCTATGTAAAAATAAAGCAAAGATAGGATAGAGAAAAAACTCAGTGTGTTTTTTAGCTGGACGGTTAGGTTAGAGAAGGCCTCCCCAAGCAGGTGACATTTAATTAGAGGCCTAAATGAAATGAGTAAGCTATATCGATATCTGAGAAAAGAGGGAGGAGCTGGTACAAAAGCCCTGAGACAGGAATGAGCTTGGTGTATTTGAGGATTGACAGATAAGTCATTTTGACTAAAACACATTAGTACAAGTGTGAAGACATTAGAGTGTTATCAGCACAGGAAAGATGTGATTTGAATGTTTTCTTTAAAAGTTCACTCTGTCCACTTCTTTTAATATATAGAGTGGAGATGAAAGTAGGGAGAGGAGATGGGAATGGAAGCTAAGAGATTAGTTACAAGGCTGTTACAGTGGTTTAGTTCAGATGAGAAATGGTGAAATGGTGCTTGCCTGAACAAAAGTAGTGGCAGCAAAAGGTAATGAGAAACTGCCAGGTGTGCAGTGGACTCCTGAGTTTTCAGTAAACATACACCTGGCTCTTTGAATCCCTCAGTTTCACATCCACAGATTTCAAGCAACAGAGGACCAACTGAATGCATTGTTTTATGCCATTTTATATAAGGGACTTAAGCATTCACAGATTTTGGTATCCATTTGTGAGTGGCGGAGGGTGGTTCTGGAACCAGTGCCCCATGAGTATGGTGGACAGTTGTAGTTAAAGTTTTGAGGGAGTTAAAAGTTATACATAGATTTTCAATTACAACTCCCACATGGCTCCAGGATCAGTTGTTTATGGTACAGTATTTTGAAGGTAGAACTAAAAATATTACTGATGGAATGAATGTTGGGTATAAGATAAGAAGAAGAATTAATAATGACTCTTGGATAACTGGGATAGGAGTGCTGTAGGTATAATAGAAGGAGCAAGGGATTCTAAGTCAGATCTAATTTAAGTCCCCACATCTACTTCCTACTAGGTATGCAGTCTTCAGCAAGTTACCTAACCTTTCTGGCTCTTAGCTTCCCTTCCTTTAAGATGGAATTGCCTGGCCCTGGCCAGGTTGCTCAGTTCATTAGAGCATCATCTCAATACACCAAGGTTGTGGGTTCAGTCCCCGGTCAGGGCACATACAAGAATTAACCAATTAATCTTAAGCAAGTGGAACAATAAATTGATGTTTCTTTCTCTTTTCCCCTTTCTTTCTCTCTTCCAACCTAAATCATAAACACACAAGCAGACATAAATAATTAAATAAAATAGAGCTACATGCCTTGTAAGGCTGTTTTGACAATTACTTTAGCTAAACCTATAAGGGTCCTTGGTTTTCTGTTTAGACAACTGTGTGATGTTTACTTTCTTTTCCTTACTTTCAGGTGAAGTTTTTTTTTTTAGGGCTATTTGGATTCTAGACATCATTTTTGGATCAGTTTATTATGTAATATTTGTATTTGTTTGTATCAGGAAATACATTGAATTTCAGATAGGTAGTTGGTGAAACATTCTTTTGGAACTCAACTGTTAGTGAATAAACTGAGCTATCTGGCTTGGGGCTATTATGTGAACTTCAGTCTCAGTGTATTTCTTTTATATATTTAGTTAGTGCTGGTAGCTTATGCTATTACATCCCAGTTTATCTGTTCAACATATAACAAGAAAGACAATGGTGGGAATTTTAAGAAGGTGGTCATTTAAAAGGCAGCTGCCTTTATTGATTATTAGTACTTAAAAATGAATCTGCTAAAAAAATATATATCTATACTAAGAAATTTAGAGTTAGTCAAATTTATGGATTTTCCATTTAAACTGTCTCTTTTTTCTCTAGGTGAAGCTCTACTTTACAAAAACAGTAGAGGAGCCTTCAAATCCAGAGGCTAGCAGTTCAACTTCTGTAACACCAGATGTTAGTGATAATGAACCTGATCATTATAGGTATTCTGACACCACTGACTCTGATCCAGAGAATGAACCTTTTGATGAAGATCAGCATACACAGATTACAAAAGTTTGAATTTTTTTATCAAGAGGGATAAAATACCATGAAAACAAACTTGAATAAACTGAAAATGGACCTTTTTTTTTTTTTTTTAATGGCAATAGACATTGTGTCAGATTACCAATTATAGGAACAATTCTCTTTTCCTTGACCAATCTTGTTTTACCCTATACATCCACAGGGTTTTGACACTTGTTGTCCAGATGAAAAAAGGTTGTGTAGCTGTGTCATGTATATACCTTTTTGTGTCAAAAGGACATTTAAAATTCAATTAGGATAAATAAAGATGGCACTTTCCCATTTTATTCCAGTTTTATAAAAAGTGGAGACAGACTGATATGTATACGTAGGAATTTCTCATTTTGTGTTCTGTCACCAACTGAAGTGGCTAAAGAGCTTTGTGATATATACAGGTTCACGTCCTACCCCTTTGCACTTGTGGCAACAGATACGTTTGCAGTTGGCTGGAGGAGTTTCTAAAGGGTTTTGCTACATTCTAATGCATGTATTTGGGTTAGGGGAGTGGAGAGAATGCTCAGAAAGGAATATATTTTATGCTGGACTCCAGACCATTTACCATCTCCAGCTCTTTACATGCACCTTTCTTTAGCATGCTACAGTTATTAATCTGGATATTTGAGGAATTGGCCGCTGTCACTGCTTGTTGTTTGTGCATTTTATTTTTTTAAGCATACTGGTGCTAGAAAAGGCAGCTAGACGGAGTGACTCTGTATTGGGGTACAGGAATGAACCTTCCACAACATCTTAAGAGTCCACAAATGAAGGGATATAAAAACGATATGGTTGTAGATAAGAAACACAGCAACAGTGACTTAACCATATGAATGTGGAGGCTATCAACCAAGAATGGGCTTGAAACATTATAAAAATTGACAATGATTTATTAAATATGTTTTCTCAATTGTAATGACTTATCCATCTCCTGTGTAATCAAGGCCAGTGCTAAAAGTCAGATGCTATTACCTACATCAGTCAACAACTTACACATATTGTATTAGTTTTCAATCATATACCTGCTGTGGATGCTTCATGTGCTGCCTGCAAGCTTCTTTTTTCTCATTAATATAAAATATTTTGTAATGCTGCACAGGAAATTTCAATTTGAGATTCTACAGTAAGCAGTTTTTTTTTCTTTAAAGATTTATGATGCACTTATTCAATCCAATAACTGTCAGCCGTTCCACCCTTTTGACCTTACACATTCTATTACAATGAGTTTTGCAGTTTTGCACATTTTTTAAATGTCATTAACTGTTAGGGAATTTTACTTGAATACTGAATACATATAATGTTTATATTTAAAAGGACATTATTTGTGTTAAAAAGGAAATTAGAGTTGCAGTAAATTTTCAACACTGTACAAATAATAAGGCATTTACTTTTTCAGTAGAAATTATCCCACATAATGCTTTTAACGATTTGCTATTGAAAGAATAGATTTTTTTTTTAATGTGCAGTGTTGAATTATTTCTTCATAGTGCTAGAAGTTAGGACTAGGGCTTCGTTTTCACTTCTTAAATATCATATATTTGATATGCCCAGACTGCATATGATTTTAAGCAGAGTACAACTACTATTGTAAAGCTAATGTGAAGATATTATTAAAAAGAATTTTTTCCCAGGAATTTGGTGTCTTTCAAATTATACCTTGACCTTGAAACATTTGAATATCCAGCCAATTTATTTCTTAATGGTGTAAAATCTCATTTTCAATAACTTATTGGTGCTGAAATTGTTCACTAGCTGTGGTCTGACCTAGTTAATTTACAAATACAGAACGCATAGGACCTATTAAAGCAGCATTTATAGAGTTTGATGGTAAATAGATTAGGCAAAACTTCATCTAAAATATTCTTAGTAAAGTAATATTGACATGTTTTCCATACCTCATCAGTTTCATTCAACAAATAAAATTTTTAAATTTCTAACAAAGCTCTTAATTAGGATTTACACATTTATATTTAAACAATATAGAGAGAGAATTGATTGACTGCTCATAAATTAAATTGCTAAGGTTGGAGACAACTATTCCTAAGATCTCACCATTGAAATTTATATGCCACCTTGTCTTTCATAAAAGCTGAAAATTGGTGACTATGAAAATCAACCATTGATGTTTTAAAGATAGTTATTAAAGACTGTTATTAGTTACAGTTTTGGGCACAGTATATTAAAAAATAACTGTATTGTTCTGATATGTAACATGGAGGGCCAGGTCATTTATAATGACATTATAATGGGCTTTTGCACTGTTATTATTTTTCCTTTGGAATGTGAAGGTCTGAATGAGGGTTTTGATTTTGAATGTTTCAATGTTTTTGAGAAGCCTTGCTTACATTTTATGGTGTAGTCATTGGAAATGGAAAAATGGCATTTTATATATATATTATATATATAAATATATATTATACATACTATTCTCCTTTATTTCAGTTACCATCCCATAGAATTTGACAAGAATTGCTATGACTGAAAGTTTTTGAGTCCTAATTAAAACTTTATTTATGACAGTATTCATAATTAGCCTGAAATGCATTCTGTAGGTAATCTCTGAGTTTCTGGAATGTTTTCATAGACTTTTTGGATGTGCAGCCGCTTACATGTCTGAAGTTACTTGAAGGCATCACTTTAAGAAAGCTTACAATTGGACCCTGTACCATCCTAAGTCCTCTGTAGCTCCTCTTGAACATTTTTTTGCCATAATTATTAAAGGGTAGTTGAATAAATAGCATCACCATTCTTTGCTGTGGCACAGGTTATAAACTTAAGTGGAGTTTACTGGCAGCATCAAATGTTTCAGCTTTAAAAAAATTAAAGTAGGGTACAAGTTACATGTTTAGTTCTAGAAAATTTGTGCAATATGCTCATAACGATGGCTGTGGTTGCCACAAAGTGCCTCGTTTACCTTTAAATACTGTTAACGTGTCATGCATGCAGATGGAAGGGGTGGAACTGTGCACTAAAAGTGGGGGCTTTAAGTGCAGTGTTTGGCAGAGTTGCCTCCTACCCTGCCAGTTCAAAAGTTCAATCTGTTTTCATATAGAATATATATACTAAAAAATTTCAGTCTGTTAAAACAGCCTTACTCTGATTCAGCCTCTTCAGATACTCTTGTGCTGTGCAGCAGTGGCTCTGTGTGTAAATGCTATGCACTGAGGATACACAAAAACTATGTGTATAGGATAATGCCTCATACCAATCAGATGTCCATTTGTTATTGTGTTTGTTAACAACCCTTTATCTCTTAGTGTTATAAACTCCACTTAAAACTGATTAAAGTCTCATTCTTGTCATTGTGTGGGTGTTTTATTAAATCAGAGTATTTATCATTTAAATTGCTTAAATTTGTTGAAAATTTAAATACTGGGCAGCCAAATGTGATGTTTTGTATAGTGTTTTTTCCTGCTGTCCTCACAGTCTACAATTATTAAAACATGGGCTTTGTCAGCTTGGGAATAAATGTTCAGTTTACTTATGTTTGAGAAACACACTTTTTAGGGTTTTAGTCTACACTTAATAAATTGTTCGAGCACATTACATAACATTCTAATCTTGAAAAACTTCAAGATTCTTGAAAAATTGTGCATTTCTTTAAAGGAAGCCAGATGTCTGCAGATAATTCCCCAGAACGGATTTGATACTTCAGATTTCAATTTGTGACTTTTTCATTCTATATGATTCTGTAGTCTACCATCAACATATGGGAAAGCTTCGCTACTCATTGTAACTAGTGAAATTTAAAAATTAGAATTCTAGGAGAGTTTAAAGAACTTAGTGTACCCGAATTCAATCTTGTTATTTCTAATATTCTTAAAAGCTTAAAGACTAAGGCATATCCATTCAACAAAGCATAGTAAGGTTATAATATAACCATAGTAAGCAAAAAGTGTGGCTGTACAAAGGTTTTGAAAATAAAGCAGACCATTTATGTAACAGTGCAATTTAATGTTATCTGAAGTTTACACTTGTGACTTTTTAAAAGTGTGAAAATGGGTAAAGAAGTATGAAAAGTGTGTAGACATTTTACTTTTAAGTATGGTTGAAAACTATACTAGAGTCTAAAATTCTAATTTGTAAGACCTTGGTGATTTCTGAAAACAGTTTACTGAAAATTTTGCTTTTATTTATATTCTTACTTCACTATAATTTGAGCTAGTTTAATAATGCTAAGTGAATGAATGCCATCACCATTTCCATTGAGAATTAAAAAATCACCAGTGTTTAACACGCAGGCTTCCAAAGGCTTACCAAAAATCAAGACCCTTAACTCTAGTTGATTTGCTGCTAACATGAAACATTTATTTCTTTTATTCTTGCCAACTACCCACACATCTAAAACTTAGTCTTAAATAGCTTAAGTGTAAATTTTGATTAGTAGTGCTGTTACTAGGGCAGAGAGAAATGTTTGTGAATGGAAACAATAATAAATATTTGGTCTAAACCTGGTATAAGGACAGTACCTAAAAATTAACAAAAGTTAACAGAGAAAAATATTTTAAGACATTTAAAGATGAAATGTTAACGACTGGTTTTCCTATGGAATTCTATAACTAGGAAGCCTAATGATAGAGTTGTTTGTCAATTGTTTTTCGATTTTAGAGCTTATTTATTCCTTTATGGCCATGATGTTCCTTTTTGTCCATCTTTCAATAAACCTTACAAGTATAAGAATGTAGGTAGCCACTCTGACAAATTCATATTGGTTGGTAGCTTTAAAAGTGTATAATGTGAAAACAGGAAAGGACAAAATACTTTCATCGGTGGTAAAACCTTTGGTCCTTAAATTAGTTATTTTGAGAATACTTTCCCATGAGAACAAAATAATCACACCACCTGGAGAATAGCCATTATTAATACGTTAGTGACTATACAATCATTTTTCTCTGTAATTCATGTATATTTTCTTTAAAAATGAAATTTGTACTGTGCATACTCTCATAGCCCTTAAGCTTAGTATTTCTGTCATGGATTTGTAGAATGCTCAGTTACATCAGGAAATGGACAGTGGCTTGATGTTTTTCTAATGCTGCAGGTGGAGACTGTATACAGTTACTGAGAGCCCTTTCCAATTAAGTGGTTAATCATGAGTTTAAAATATTGTTGACATCAGGATGATACATGTCTAAGTAAATTAAACATTTACTTAGCATACATAAACTTAACACTGTAGATTCTTTAAACAGCATTTTAAATATTTGAATTTTGGAATTATGTTAAACAGATAAACAAGAATATTAGTAGTTATATTCCATCACCTTTCTATTTACCTTACAGGTGGGAAAAGGATGAGATTTTCAGTTTTTATAATTCCCAAACAGTTGCTTAATTTAGAGTGAGTTATTTTAACACCTAAAAAAAAAAAAAGCTACTGTTGGTTTATCACTTCTTTGTCTTTAAATCTGTATGTTCATGTGACTTCCATCACATCAAAAACTATAGTTCATGAATGTTGCACCTTTAGCTCTGGAACTTACCATGTTCAGTATAATGGTGGGTTTATAACAGAACATAAAACTCTTTGACAGTTGTTTGAGAATTTTGGTGAAAAACAATTTAGCTGGAGGACAGACCATAACTTAGAAGCCAATGTCTTGATATTTTAAGAACATTTTTACATACATGAGTGAAGCCAACTGCCATCTTTGAGCATTATCACATTTTAAAGCTGCATATTGTTAAATGAAGTGTTTAACAAGGATTTATATTTTTCATTTTTAAATTAAAAATAATTTATATCTCTTGTTGCATGTGGATTTTTATTTTTAAAATGGTCCGAGATTTGGTTTGTGTGAAATGGAGCAAGGCTTGAATTCATGGCTCTAGGGTTTCAGTTTGGGGAATTCGTTTACTATAGTGAAATTCTTAAAATGTTTAGGTGTGACTTTCTGTAGTCTATCATTTATTGGCTTTTATATCTGTGCATCTTTAGAATTTTCTATTCAGTTATCCACATTACTTCCCACATTTACAAATCTCCTGTCAGTTCCTATTTTCCTTTGCTATTTCAATTGTCCTATGCCCTAATGGGCAGTTTGTAAGTGTGTGTGTGGGTGGGTGAATGCACATGTGCATGTGTATGTGTCTGGTAGAGTACTAGACTAACTTTAAAAATTAAAATAGTTTGATTCAAGCAAACAGTTATCACTGGAAATTCACTGTTCATATAATGAAAATGTTAACCCTGGATGACCACTGACATACAGTAAGTAATGAATTTTGGATATTATGTGTTTGTTAGTAAGATCTTGATGTGTGCATTAATGAGTTATTTTAAAGCTGTGCATTTAACCAAAGTTGGTGTATTGGAAATGTTTATGTTGTTCCATTTGGCTACCGATGGACATAAAAAATAGAAATGCTTTCCTTTGGAGAGTATTATTTCTTTAAAAAAGTAAAAGGATAATTATTTTTGAATAATTGGTTTTAAACTTTATTCAGCAAGTATTTATTAAGTCCCTGTTATATGTAACAGATGTTTGGACTATATTAGTGATCAAACAGACACCCTCTCTTGCCCTTGAGTTTACACTCTAATAGAGGAAATAGATTTTATTCAAATAATTATGAATTATGATACATGATGTGAAATATAAAATGCATATGTTACAGTGATTATCACCAAATATTCCATTCGCTTTTTAAAATTTTCACCCCTCTAAGGTTAAATGGGGCCATAATAACTTTATTCCAATGAACAGCAGCAAAAGTTACATGACATTTCTGAGGCAGAAAAATAAAATCTCTTGTACAACCCTCTAGCTTTTCTCTCCTTAATTTAGTGACCAGAGAAGACATGTTCTGGTCGGCGTGGGTGTTGAGTGACCATTTGGAGAAGAATTCCTTCAAATCTTTCCCATTCATTGAATATGTTAAACATTAGCATGAACAAGAAATAATTATATTAATTTCCACTGATATCTGGAATAATTTGTTACCATAGCTTTTTTTATGTGTTTGAACTAATGCTTTTGAAGGATCTGGAATGGATTTCTTGAGCAACCAACAGGGGAGTAAAAATGAAACAAAACCCAAAGTGACATCTGTAAACAGCATGATGCAACAAAGAAGCTAAATTACAAGTCATTCACCTGGTGGTTGAGGACCCTGGGATACCAGTGGGTGAACAGCAGATCCCTGCCCTCATGGAGTTTACATTCTCTACAAGATAATAGGTGGTAATTAACATACCATACACAAACAAGGTAATAACTGCTATGGGGGGAAATGTGGAAGAGGGTTTGTAGAGGTGGAGAGGGCAGGGAATAGGCCTCACTGGAAAAGTGAAAACTGAACAGACCCATCAAACGGGTGTAAGAAAGTTTTCATTCCTTCAACAGGAAACACTCAGTAAAATTTTATTTTTACCTTTTACAATCATAAATTCCTGATTTACAAGATTATTATTGATATATCTAGGGAGAGTTTTTTAAAGTATCCAAAGTAGTCACAATGTTCTAAATCACTTTTTCTAAATTGGTTTGTCAAAACCTATAAAAGCCATCTATTTATCCTCATTCCCAGAGTTCATTTAAAAATTTTTCTTACAATCTTACTAAATAAGCACTTAGGTTTTGAAAATACTTGATACTGCTTTTCAGTAGAAGTTAAAATTCTATTATGGCCTTAAACATTTCTGTAAAGCTGAAAGAAAATGTCATTTATGATTTATTAATGGGGAACACGTTATAAATTTTGAGTTTCTTGAAAAACAAGAGGAGTAAAATTTATGGCATATATACATATATATATATATATATATATATATAGTTTTTAGTGTATTGATTTTAGAGAAAGGGATAGAGAAACTGATCTGTTTCACTTATTTATGCATTCATTGGTTGATTCTTGTATATGGCTTGATCAGAAATTGAACCCACAACCTTGATGTATCCGGGACAATGCCAACTGAGCTCCCCAGCTTGGGCTTTAGGCCTATATAATTCTAGCTCATAAGCAGAAACCTCTGGAAAGGTATAAGTATCTAAATAGTAAAAGAAATATTTTTCACAAAGAACACCTCTTTTCTCCTTTATTTTAAGATCCAACGAGTTTAACTTTGTGGTCAAGGGAAAATAGTATAATTGAATTAATGTGATATAATACAAATTTATAATTATCAGGACATTATTAACTGATGTTAGTACTATAATCAGTTTCTTCCTCTCCTCAGGGAAGGCACTTATAATTGGGCATGATATATTAAAAGAAAATGTTAACTATTAGCTTTTAATTCTTAATTTTTACATAGAATTCTAAATAGTTTTAAAGACATTTTCATTTTTCTTAGCAATTTTGCATCTTGTTTTTACTCTGAGTCTAATAAAGCCTTTTTTTTTTTTTCATTTTGCTTTAGAAAGAATTTAAGGTATAACACAATTTTCCTACTGTGACAATTTGTCATGTAAATTTGGAATAAAATACTGCATATATTCTTTGGTCTTGGCCTAAAGGTTAAACTTCACTTACTGGGAATGTCTCTTGAACCTACCTCAGTGGTAGTCAACCTGGACCCTACTGCCCACTAGTGGGCGTTCCAGCTTTCATGGTGGGCGGTAGTGGAGCAACCAAAGTATAAATAAAAAGATTTAACTATGGTAAGTTGTTTTATACAGATTTATTCTGCCAAACATAGAGAAAATCCGACATAAAGTACTTGGTAAGTAATAATTATTATATGCTTTAACTTGCTGTAACTCTGCTTTATAAATTTTATAAAGTAAAGTTACTTCCCTACTTTATAAATCACCATTACTGTGGAACCGGTGGGTAGTTAGAAAATTTTAGTACTAACAGAGATACAAAAGTGGGCGGTAGGTATAAAAAGGGTGACTACCCCTGATCTACCTCATTGAATTTGAGAGTATTTTCCAATAGTGTAATTGCTTCTTTAAATATTAATAAGTAAGCTCTCAAACCTAATTTATAGGGAAATGTGCCCTGTTTTCACAGTAGTGTTTTCTTAAAATTTATAACTTCTTTCCTGAGACTTGAAAAAATGAAGTTAATTATGTTTTTGTATTTTAATAATATTCACAATTAAATGTGACCTGCAGGTATTGTGAAACTTATCAAAAATGTAAAAATACTCAAGTATGACAATGTTTATGTGTAAAACTTTTAGAGAGCTAAAGTAATTCAATTAACTGACATTAAAATACTTCATGATGTGCAAATCAGGAGGAAATCTAGCAAATTAGTTACATTTATGCTGCTCTTTTTTATATTAATCATATTTTTAAAGATCCCCAAATTTTCCAATTCTTATCATCTATAAGGAAGAGTATGTATTCAAATTTCATAAGTAGATGTGAAAAATTAGTGAACTTCTTAATTTTCAGTAGTTCCATGAAGATGTCATTGTCAAGAAAGCTCAACATTTTACATTGTTAATTCTCAACAAGGTTTAATTGGTTAATTATTAACCAGTGAAGTCTACCTCGTCCCTACTGCCCACTAGTGGGCATTCCAGCTTTCATGGTGGGTGGTAGCGGAGCAACCAAAGTATAAATAAAAAGATAGATTTAACTATAGTAAGTTGTTTTATAAAGATTTATTCTGCCAAACTTAGTGAAAATCCGACATAAAGTACTTGGTAAGTAATTATTATTATATGCTTTAACTTGCTGTAACTCTGCTTTATAAATTTTATAAAGTTACTTCCCTACTTTATAAATCACCATTACTGTGGAACGAGTGGGCGGTTAGAAAACTTGACTACTAACAGAGATACAAAAGTGGGCAGTAGGTATAAAAAGGTTGACTACCCCTGGGTTAATACTTTGTTTACTGTGTACAGCCTTCACAATTTATATGAATAATGCATAAGGTTCTTACACTTACTAGTACTATATATTAAATAAATCTTTGAAAGGAATAATAATATTTAGTCTTCAGTAGAAGAGTAGGCATAAAGTAAAAGTCCCTTTGCCAGACTCAGTAGACTAGCTGTCATCCTTGGAGAAGACTTTGCCATTGTATCTATTTTAAAAATCCAATAAGGTTAAAGCAAAAATATCACTATGAACATGATTTACTGAGGTAACATCTTGGCTAGGAGGTGCTTGAAAACCTCAAGCTACTTGAATCTTTCTCAAGAAATTTAAAACACAGTTCTACCTCAGAAAATCTGAAGATGCTATTTAAAATTCATAGGTCGCCTGACCTCTGGTGGCGCAGTGGATAAAGCATCGACCTGGAACACTGAAGTCGCCAGTTTGAAACCCCAGACTTACCTGGTTGAGGTGCATACGGGAATTGATGCTTCCTACTCTTCCCCCACCTTCTTTCTATCCACTCTAAAATGAATAAATTTTAAGAAATTTAAAATTTATAGGAATTTTGTGATAAGTCTGCTACCTCAGTAGCAGTATCCCTTACAGGGATAGGAAAATAATAAATACCATTCTTTTGATCCTGCAATTTTTGTGAGACACTGGTGGACATTTCACATGCTTTATCTGCCCTGCAAGGTAGGTGGTTTTATCTCAAAGATTACTTAAATTACCCAGATCTCACAGCTAGTAAGTAGGGAACTGGATTTGAACCCAAGGCAGTCTTAATCAAATTTACAAAGCAAACAAACCTAAAACCATTAATGGATAATGAAGTCCTGCCAGTATTCTTTATTATTGACAGAAGAAAAGCCAACTTGACTACAAGGTGTAAAGTCCTGCAAAATAAAAAAGCAAAGAGAAGTAGTTAATTGAGCCATAAAAGAAACAACTGTATCTTACAAAGTTCTTGATAAGTAAGATGGTAAGATGTTGGCACATATTTTTAAACTAGCTTTTTTTATTTGCTAGTTGAGTGTTAAATCAATTGAATAAACTTGGGCTTTATTTTTGCTTGAACTAGAGTACCCAGTTTTAAGTCATTGGTTCTCAGTTAAGCAGGCCAACCAGCCACCCAAGTTACGTTCTTGCCTATTGTGTCCAGTTGGACACAATACTTTTACACAGTAGTGTAAAAGTCAGAAAAGGTCATAGTGCTTACATTTTAGGTTAGGGAATCAGATTTTATACAGAAGAGTGAGCAAGTGCAACAGCTTGGTGTAGAAACAGTTGTGGCCATTTAGGAAACCAGAAGAAGGAAAGACTAGAGCAGAATAAGTGACAGGGGAGAGTGGTGGAAGGTAAAATTGGCGGTAGGCAGGAGAACTCTGATTCCAGCCAATGTGGAATTAAACTAACTCAAGCCCATCTCTTTTGCTGATGCAATTAAAAATCTCTGGACTTGGCCTGACCTGTGGTGGCGCAGTGGATAAAGCGTCGACCTGGAAATGCTGAGGTCACCGGTTCGAAACCCTGGGCTTGCCTGGTCAAGGCACATATGGGAGTTGATGCTTCCAGCTCCTCCCCCCTGTCTCTCCTCTCTCTCTCTCCCTCCCTCTCTCTCTCCTCTCTAAAATGAATAAATAAAAAAAAAATTAAAAAAAAAAAAATCTCTGGACCAGATACAAAATGCAAGTACCTAAGAACTCTGAAAAGTAAACAAAAGCAGACATTGTAAAGGAGAGTTAAGACTTGGAAAAGCAACCTGTATAAAAGTGTTCTTCATTTTTTTTCCCTCTTTTCTCTTACGGCTTTTCCCCAAGGTGGCCCTACTTGTGAAGTCACACAACAGGGGAGAACACGAGTGGTTGAAACTAAGAGAAATCCAGCTTTCTGGCTAGAAGAACCAGGAAAGTTTTCTGTGGGCCAGAGAACAAGGAGTTAGGGGAAGGGGGAAAATTCTAAAGAGGAGTGAGCTGGAAAGGGGGTCCTGTAATGCTGTGTCTGAACTCCCACATATCCTGGGCTCACTCTGGAACAGGCATACTCAGAACAGACCCAAGGAACCATAGCAAACCCTAGAAAATTAAACAGGTAAGAACCACCACCCACAGAAGATGAGACAGAGCTTACAGTCGGAGCCTAACTGGGTTGATGATTGTCTGCTTAAACAAAAACAAACCCAAAATATTTCCTAGAAATATTTTAACAGCACCCCAAATCAATACAACCTCATATCTAAAATCACTTAAGTAGGAAGAACCAGGAAGATGTGACCATTTTAATAAAAGTACCATTTTAATAAAAGTATTCAAAACAAAAGTTTTAGTGATAAGGGATTCTCATATATGATTTTGCATTTTAATCTGTTGTGACATGTTGTTTTGGTTGCAGTAGGTGAAGAAAATATGGCCTTGCACAGATACCATATGTAGTTAGAAAAGAGAGAGATTTTTTTTATAATTTTTAAAATTTTTTTGAGAGAGAGAGGAGAGAGAGAGAAAGAGAAAGGGGTAAGAGCAGGAAGCATCAACTCCCATATGTGCCTTGACCAAGCAAGCCCAGGGCTTCAAATCGATAACCTCAGCATTCCAGGTTGACGCTTTATCCAGTGCGCCACCATAAATCAGGCTTAAGGGAGAAGTATTTTAACAGCCCTTTCAGGTAATTGTAGATAATTTTGATACTACCTAACTCATCAAGTTATACTTTCTTAAAGGTTAGTTGCAATATGGAATTGGAAACCTTCAATGAATTTTGTACCGTTTAATTAAAATCCATTGTTTTATCTTGTTTTTGAATGGATTTTTTACCCATCATGATTTTGTAACATCATGTATGGGTTATTTGGAAAATATTGGTTGACTCTCTTCTGCAGGTCTTCCAAATGTTGACATACTTCATTACACTATGCAAAAAAAAAAAAAAAAAAAAGTCACATTTGTTAATATCCTGAGCTCAGTAGAAAAGTCTTTAACTATATATTAGGAAGCTATCAAGTTCATGGTGGCAGATACAAGTTTTAAAACAATTTTAATTAAAAGCAAGAATTTTTTCACTAACAACAAATACTATTAGTTGTTTTCTTTAAAGGGTCTCATTTTGAGGATCACTAACATAAAGAACTTTGATGGGGTTTGATGGGGAAGAAGCAAGTAAGAGAACTTTACCAAATAGGCTCAAACAAATTAATTTTTAGGGTATTGAAGGAACTTAAGAATGAGGTCTCAGAATGACTAGCAGTAATCTATGATAAATTAGGGGAAATGGGAGAGAGTTCAGACACATAGAAATGAGAAAAGATTGCCTTAATTCTCCAGAGGGATGGATTATGGGTAACAAAGGCCAGTATGTTTAATCCTGATTCCCAGAAAAATACTATTTTATGTTCTGTAGAAGATAGTTTAAGAACATTAGAAAATAATTTAGCATTTACCAGATGTCATGAGAGCCAGATAGGTTATCTCAAAGTTCTTTTTTCCTTTATGATTGTGGGACACAGTGCTTTACATGGTGTAGGTACTAAAATGTTTGAATAACTATAGAAAGACAAGTGAATAATAATTTGTATAGGTACTATTTATAGAAACTGCACAAATCTAATTTGACTAAAAACCATTTATAGAGTCCCTGCCATATGCAAAACGCTGTGTTAGGCAAATGGCAGGTCTGAGAAACACATATGAGGAAAATTAAAAGGATTGGCTTTGAAAACAGAAGCCCAAGAATATTTTTCAACGTAAGAAATCAGCCTTGTGAGAGAAAGAAACATGATGTTATGGGAGAAACACCTGAGTGCTCATCCCGGCTTTACCACCGACTCAGTGGATGACCTTGGGCGTTTATTTCAATTCTAGACCTCTATTTCATTACATGTGATATTAAAAGAGGCCAAGCCCCAGAAATGGATGGAGTTGTACTTTCTCGCTCGATGGAACATAACCAGATTTATGAGTGGAATTTTGGGGAAGCCAAGTTTGCCTCACAGTGAGTAAATTTCCAGCCCTTTGCTGTCCAGTAGTACTATAGCTACTAGCCCTATATGGCTACTGAGCACTTGAAATGAGGCTAGGCCAAATTGAGATCTGCTGAAAGTACAAATTACACTCCAGATTTTGAAGACTTCATATAAAAAAGAATGTGAAGGCCCTGGCTGGTTGGCTCAGTGGTAGAGCGTCAGCCTGGCGTGCGGGGGACCCGGGTTCGATTCCCGGCCAGGGCACATAGGAGAAGCGCCCATTTGCTTCTCCACCCCCCCCCTTCCTCTCTGTCTCTCTCTTCCCCTCCCGCAGCCAAGGCTCCATTGGAGCAAAGATGGCCCGGGCGCTGGGGATGGCTCCTTGGCCTCTGCTCCAGGCGCGACGCCCCTGAGGGGGGCAGAGCATTGCCCCCTGGTGGGCAGAGCGTTAGCCCCTGGTGGGCGTGTCAGGTGGATCCCCGTCGGGCGCATGCGGGAGTCTGTCTGTCTCTCCCGTTTCCAGCTTCAGAAAAATACAAAAAAAAAGAATGTGAAATACCTCATCAATAATTTTTTATATTAATTATATGTTAAAATAATAATTTGGGGGTATATTGGGTTAACTTACTAAATTTAATCCTGTGTCTTTGTACTTTTTAAAACATATGGCTACTGGACAATTTAGAATTACATGCATGGCCTGAATTATATTTCTATTGGACAGTGCTGTTAGAGCTAACAGTTTCCAACAAAGAATGATAACTTGAATAAAAATCTAATTTTACCTTCTCGTGTACATAAGCAGAGGTACATAAGTCACAGTTCTGACAAGAGAGGCTTACAGAAGCCTCGTTTGCTATGCATTTGGTCTGTACTGTGTTCTCAGTCTGTGTTCAGATGAATGCCAGGGCTCCACCTGCTCTGCTCCAAGGATTTGTCAGGGTTGGCTTCCGGAAAGGACCAAGAAGGATGTCTGATATGGGACATGGGAGGCTTTCTCTCTCCCCTTCCTTTATTCAAGCAGAGAATTGTTCAATATATATTAAATGAATGATGAGTGTACCAAATGTATGTGAGTGCTTCAAGTAAAATGAATGGTGGTTTAAGGTTTAGGCTTTACACTAGGTCAAGCCACCAGTTTGAATCTCAATGCTTCTGTTCACTAGTGCTATGACCTCAGGTATCTACTCTGTGCCTCGGTTTCTCCATATGTAAAATACAGGGTTTGCATGTGTAGTTTGAATAGAGAATAGTAGATTTCCCTGAAAGCATGGCATGTTACTAAACATATTTGGCAATGCTATTTATAAATCACATCTTGCAAAACTACACAATAAGAAAAACCCTTTAAAAAATACCTTGCTTGTAAACAAGTTGGTAAGCATGTTCTCACCTCCTTGCCTCTGTCTGCACCTGTACAGCACGTTTTCTAATTCCACACTGCTAGTGATTAGATCAGGTGTGTTCATGGCCTGGATACCCTTAGGAACTTGATCTTTTGGTGGGAGGGCCATTTGTAGGGAAGTGGAAACTTCATATTCAGTAAGAACCGGTTAGGTGCAAAGTGACCCAAGGTACTCTCTATTTCTGCATTTCGTCTCCAAACCCAACCCTGACCATCCTGGCAGCATGGAAAGAGGAAGTCAGTGTTTATCTCATATGTCTGCTATTTGACTCTTAGGATTCTAAAATTTAGGGCTGGATTATTCTTGCAATCCAGAACTTCTTGGTAATCCTATTATATTCCTCTGTCTAGCTCTCTCCCATTCCCCACAACTCGACTGCCCTGCTGGCTTCATCCCTTCTACCTCCTCTCTTCTCTCTCTCTCAGAACCTACCCTTGCCTTCTACTGAAAAGAGAAAAATACAGGTTATCATACTGCCTTTCTCAGCTTCCTGTCCTTTTTATCTCTATTATCAACCAACCGTCTACCTCCTTCAATCTACCTTGCTTTAATTTTGAAAAAAAAAATATTACCCCTCTTATATAAGGCTAACTCTTCGACTACACTCTCATTCTCTTTTGGGGGGGGAGGGAGACTAAGATTATGTTTGATTAGATTATCTCTTCTTCTTATTTTCAACATTTAATCTCTTTTGGATCATTTCTTGAAGTCTATAAATATTCTGAATCCCTCCTTTTTATTTTTCTTTTTAGTAAAGGAAGAAAATAAAGAAAGCCTTCTGAATCTTACATTCTCTATTTAGTTATCTCTCTTCTTTCCTTTTCTTTTTCTTTCTCCTTTGTGTATATGTGTAAGAGAGAGAGAGAGATAGAGACAGAAAGGGAGAGAGATGAGAAGCATCAACTCATAGTTGCAGCACATTAATTGTTCATTGATTGCTTCTCATACGTGCCCTGAGTGGAAGGCTCAAGCTGAGCCAGTGACCCCTTGCTCAAGCCAGCGACCTTGGGCTCAAGCCAATGACATTTGGGCTCAAGCCAACGACATTTGGGCTCAAGCCAGTGACCATGGGCTCATGTTTATTATCCCATGCTCAAGCCGGTGACCTCACGCTCAAACTGGTGAGCCTGTGCTTAAGCCAGGTGAGCTCACACTCAAGCTGGCAACCTTAGGGTTTCACACCTGGGATCTCAGAGTCCGAGGTCAATGTTCTGCTCATTGTGCCGCCACCAGTTAGGTGCTCCCCTTTTATTTCCAAAATCAAATTCAAAAAGAAAATCTGCTCTTGTCTCTACTTCCTCACATCTCATTCTCTCATTTTTCTATTACTATTTACTGTATTTAGTTACAAATGCACATTCAAAAATCACATATGTAAAATAATATATCAACTTTGAAATATTCTAGACTTCAGCAAATTATCAATCAAATATAAAGGTAGAATATACAAACTTTAAAATATATTTAGGAATGCAGAAGCTTTATCTCCTTTGCAACCTTTCTTTGGGAAGGTATGGGAGAATATGTTTTACCAAAATGCAGAAGTCAACTAAGAAAGAGGAAGACATGGGATCTGGGAAAGGGGAGGGAGAGCAGCAAAGGGAAGTCCTAAAAATAAAAGCTGTGTAACAAAGCTAAAGAAACACCATTCCAAATTGAAGCAGAAACATGGAGTCATCAGGAAGAAAGGTCTCTAGGGGCTGAAACTGGAACCAATATGTTTGAATGTATTCAAAAGTTATCAGTCGACAGGTGCCAAAGATGTTGGAGCATTTTGGAAAAACAATATGTTAGAATGTTAGAGGTACACTGAGAATCAAACAAATGAAAGGATGGGGTAATTATCAAGTCTAGAGAAAATGAAGCATTGAACAAGACAGGAGGTATGGTTACAAAGGACTATTTGGTTCCTCAGAAGCATTATCATGCATTCCTATAATGTAGACAGTGATTAATGGATTTACCAAAAATTATTGAGCCGTTGGCTAGAGTGGGCGGTTGAGTGAAGAGCAGTATGATGTGGAAGAACTAAGTCCTCATCCACCATAAGAAGAAGTCAGTAGCTAACACCTAAAACTAAAATTGAATAAAAAGCTAAAAGCATAAGGTTAAGTTAAATATTCAAGGCAAAACCAAAGAGAACAAGGATTGTTGAAAATGAATTTGAGACATTGCCTTTGTAGTGTAGGGCCAGAGCAGGGACGGGGGGAGAGGTAGAAAACTGTTCTTTGTCATTATGAACCTTTTAGTATTATATGAAGTTGAAAATTAGGTACATGTGTTGTTTTAATATAAGATAATTGTAAATTTACCATAAGATTTTTTTAAAATTTATTTATTCATTTTAGAGAGGAGAGGAAGAGACAGAGAGAGAGAAGGGAGGAGGAGCTGGAAGCACCAACTCCCATATGTGCCTTGACCAGGCAAGCCCAGGGTTTCGAACCAGCGACCTCAGCATTTCCAGGTCGACGCTTTATCCACTGCGCCACCACAGGTCAGGCCTACCATAAGATTTTGATGTCAATGTTTTCCAGGATTCTAATCTTCTTTCTCTTCCCTTCTTTTGTACCAACAACTTGCTGGGGTGATTTCTTCTATTTTATAATAAAATATTATTAGTACTGATATCTGGCTGCCCCCAAAGGCACTGCTTCACCTTTAGCTCTTTCTAGTGGAAGCTGATTATACTTTTATGTTTCAGATAACTCAAGATTTGGTAGAGGTGGGATAATGGAATAAGTATAAATCTTGTTGCTCATTGTTACCTTTTTTGTTCAACAAACAAAAACAAAACACAGGCCCTGGCTGAGTAGCATCGCTGGTTATAGCATGGTCCTGACATGCTCAGATTGTGGGTTCGATCCCCATCAGGGCACATATAAGAATCACCCAATGACAGCATAAGTGGAACAACAAATCATTGTTTCTCTCTCTCTCACCCTTCCTCTCTCTCTAAAAATCAATGAAAAAAACACACATCCATAAAAACAAGCAAAAATAACCCCATCTCCATTTCCTCTGAGGTTTATGCCATTAGACAGGATAGTCTAATACTCCTCTTGTTGCAGTGTTGTGGTCATCTGTACTTCACTGACAACCTCAGTGTCTGGCTTACTGCTTTCCTACTCACTTCTTAATTCTGATGGTATTCCTGAATCAATACAGGACCAGGTAGTATGACCTAGTATGCATTAAAATGTAAACTCTTCAGGTTGTGAATTTGAAAAGGTCTATTTTTAATACATTTTACAAGAATATGCCATGAACCAGCGTGACTAGTAATTCCAGGTCATGAGTGGGAACAGCGCGGAATTAAGAAAATAAGCTTAAAGAAATAAAGGATGGGGTCAGGAGAGCTCTGCAATTGCTGCTAGCAAGAAGAGAGCACGCTCCATGCTTGTTTCTTGCTTTATTTATAGAGCAAAGTGAGGCCATTAGCAAAGCAGAGATCTCTGATCACATTTCCAAGGCAACCCAAGAATTTTACCAAGTGCAGAAAACCCCCACCATATATAACATCTTAACTTTTCACAGAACAAAGGATAGAAAAAACTTGTTTTCAGTCTTTTCCAGAAGACATGCGGGGTAGGATGAGTGCAAACAATCCAGCACCACAGCTTAACAGCCTTTAGTAACTTCACAGAACAAGTGAGGTGGGGTGCTGGGCAGACTGTCACCTTACAGACAGTTCCCCGCACCTCTGTCCCCCCAAAATCCAAACTGCAAAAACCCTGTTGGCTTTCCAGTTCCCAAAAAGAATATTTAGATATGAATTAAAGCACATTTAGGAGAATCAAGAAATCTTGCCAGTTGCTACAGACTTCTGGGAAAGATGGCAGCTTATGTATAAGTTTCTGAAGTTTTTCTCAGAATTGGAAATAGCCAAGAGACATTAAAGAAACAAAAACAAAATATCCCCCAACTCATTTGTTTTGAAACCAGGGTATAGTGCCAACCACATTCCACAAAATTCAAAGAATTTCTATTAGGTATGGTGTAATGGGTCAGACTGAAGTCTGAAGTCACAAAAAAGAAAAGAAATCCTGGCAATCCTATTGGCACTCCTTAAGTTAAAGTGATCAAAATTAAGGGAGAGGTGGGAGATGTAGCTATAAGAACACGATGCACAGCTTCTAGCAGAAAAACAAGTTGAGAATTTTCTTTGACCTATCTTCTCAGTAACTTAGGTCTTCGTATCAAGGCAGATAAATACTTTCCTGAACAGGAATGGTATCAATGCCTACTTTCTCAGCAAGAGCATGGGAGACTATTCCAGATGATGTACCAAGAGTGGCAATCAAGCTAAACAGTAAACTAGACAAGAAAATTGCCTTCCTATGACAGAGAATGAAATATGCAGGTCGAGCTTGATCGTTGGTGGGTAGAGTGTTGACCTGGAATGCTAAGGTTGCCGGTTTGAAACTCGGGTTTGCCTGGTCAAGGCATATGTGAGAAGCAACTACCATGTTTCCCCGAAAATAAAACAGTGTCTTATATTAATTTTTTGCTCCTAAAGATGCGCTATGTCTTATTTTCAGGGGAGGTCTTATATTTCTAAGCTTGAAAACAATTGCACTAGGTCTTATTTTCGGGGAAACGGTATGAGTTGATGCTTCTCACTCTTTCCCCCTATTTTCCCACTGCCTTTCTCTCTATCTTCTCTCTAAAATCAATAACTAAAAGGAAAGAAATATGAGAGTCAAACAACAAAGACAAATTCCCTCACACCAACCTGACCAGAGGACAGGCTCTGGACTCAGTTCTCTCCGGCCTTCTGTATGCTTCTTATGAAATGGTTATGAGAACACATGCCATCAGCCTCCTAGCTGGACCTAAGAGGAAGTTTAAGGAGTGCCCAGGATCAGTGAGAAGACTCAAAGAGAAATCGGAAACATTATTTGGGATAAATATCTGGTCTGATATCACCTCCTTGTTTCTGGATATGTCAATATTCAATCTATTTTTTAATTTTGAGGTTATATCAATGTCTTATTTTGGTAAATGCCATTTAGTACACATGTCCCCCAACCCCTCCCCCCAATTCTCATCCTTTTCAAGTCCTCCTGGTACAATTGTATCACAGACTGTAGTTAAATTACTATTAAGTATTTGCATCACTGGATTAAATAGACATTGCTCTCTGCTTTGCCAGCTCTGTACTAATTGTTTCTTGTAGAACTTTTGGTTTTCCTTGTCGTTAGTAATTGTTTGATTTATTTTCACTTGTCCATTTCCCTGTACCTTGTAAGCTTTTCTAATTTTTCTCTTTCCTTTCAATATAACGTTCTGCATAGTCAGACCTGGTGTTAAACTATCCATTCCGCTTATTTTCCTGGAGGAATTCCTTTGATCTTCACTGCTGCCCTCTCTGCTTGCTATACTGCTCTGGTCCTGGGACTTTTCTCTTACATTAGACTCACTATTTCCTGGCTACTGTACCTTCCTCTTTCTTAGTTTAAATCCTGATTTAGTGATGCTCGTAATTTTGGAGCTTTCCAAGAAAAAGGTATAGAGGAAGTAATTTTTTTTGAGATTTTGTGTGTCTGAAAAGATTTTTTTTCCTATTCTCATAGTTAAGAGTTGTAGTTAGATATTGATTTTTAGGTTTAACTAATGTTTCCTTTATTTTTAAAACTTTTCTTAATTTATTCATTTTAGAAAGGAGAGATAGAGAGAAGAAGGGAGGGGAGGAGCAGAAAGCATCAACTCTCATAATGTGCCCTGGTCAAGCCCAGAGTTTTGAACCTGCGACCCCAGCATTCTAGGTCAACAGTTTATTCACTGCATCACCACAGGTCAGGCCTCATTTTCCCTTGAAATTTTGAAAGCAATTAAATTTAACAGGGTGATATTGGTCAACCAGAGAACATAGATTTAGAGAAAACATCTCCACATCATTTGGACAATTGATGATGTTGTATACCCATCAATCACCTTGTTAAATTTAATTGTCTAAATTAAAATAAATAAATAGAAAAAATTTTGAAGGCTTTTTATTTTAATTTGTCTTCTTTAAATTTATTTAGGAAATCCTTAAATAGCAAATACTAGGTGCAAGACACTATTCTGAATGCTTTTCCAAACGTAACTTATTTAGTCCTCATCACGACCATATGCAATACATACTGTTATTAATGCCATTTTTCAGATGAAGAAACCGAGGCACAGAGAGATTAATTAACTGTGCAAGGTCACATCGCTGATAGAGAATAGAGTCAGGATTCAACCCCAGATACCCAGGTTCCCAACTTTTACACTCGGCCTCCACCTCTGATGTAATTGTTATAAATCCAAAGGCATTTGGACTTTTGTTTCTTTTATGGGATCTACAATATTATTTTTCTCTCTGGAAGCTTTTAGGATTTTCTTTTTATTTTGGTGTTCTAAAATTTCATGACCATGTGTCGTAGGAATTTATTTTACTCATTTTGTGTGATAGTAGACCTTTTTAATTTACAGTTTTATATCTTTTGGGCCTGAGAATTAAGCATGTGTATGTATACGTGTGTGTGTGTGTGTGTGAGTGTGTGTGTGTGTGTCCATTTTCCTGCCACCATTTTCTTTGTTCTCCCTTTCTGGAACTCCTCATAGTCATATGTAAATTCCTGGATTGATATTTTAATTTTTTAAAATTTTTTCTCTCCTTGTTTTGCTTTTTGAGAGTATTTTCTTGACTTTATCTTCCAATTTTTCTATTGATTTTTAAAAATAATTTTAGTTGTATTTTGACTACTAGGATCTTTTTTTTCATGATTTTAATTTGTGTTTACATAGATTTGTGTCCCACAGAATATATCTCCCCTCACCCCCTTATTCCCCTGGTCCTCCCCATGCTCCCTCCCCCACGGCCTTCCCTTCTTCTCTCCAGGATTTGCTGTTTTGTTCTCTATAATGCTGTGTTATGTATATATAATTTCATCAATCTCTTTCCCTTCTCTGATCCCGGCTTCTCTTTTACTTTCCCTCTGACCGCTTTCCCTCTGGTCCCTTTGATCCCGCCTCTGCCTCTGTTCCATTGCTCAGTTCACATTGTTCATTGGATTCCTCAAGTGAGTGAGGTCATATGATATTTTTCTTTCTCTGCCTGGCTTATTTCACTCAGCACGATAGTTTCCAGGTCCATCCATGTTGTGAAAGGTAAGATTTCCTTCTTCCTCACAACTGTGTAGTATTCCATTGTATATATGTACCACTGCTTTTTAATCCACTCGTCCACTGATGGACACTCGGGCTGTTTCCAGATCTTGGATATTGTAAACAATGCTGCAATAAACATGGGGGTGCATTTCATCTTTTGAATCAGTGATTTGGTATTCATAGGATATATTCCTAAAAGTGGGATAGCTGGGTCAAAGGGCAGTTCCATTTTTAATTTTTTGAGGAATCTCATACTGTTTTCCACAGTGGCTGCACAAGTCTGCATTCCCACCAGCAGTGCAGGAGGGTTCCCTTTTCTCCACATCCTCGCCAGCACTTATTATGTGTTGTTTTGTAAATGAGCGCCATTCTGACTGGTGTGAGGTGATATCTCATTGAGGTTTTTTTTTTTTTTTTTGTATTTTTCCGAAGCTGGAAACGGGAGAGACAGTCAGACTCCCGCATGCACCCGACCGGGATTCACCCGGCACGCCCACCAGGGGGCGACGCTCTGCCCACCAAGGGGCAATGCTCTGCCCCTCTGGGGCGTCGCTCTGTCGTGACCAGAGCCACTCTAGCGCCTGGGGCAGAGGCCAAGGAGCCATCCCCAGCGCCAGGGCCATCTTTGCTCCAATGGAGCCTTGGCTGCGGGAGGGGAAGAGAGAGACAGAGAGGAAGGACAGGGGGAGGGGTGGAGAAGCAGATGGGCACTTCTCCTGTGTGCCCTGGCCAGGAAACGAACCTGGGACCCCTTGCATGCCAGGCCGATGCTCTACCACTGAGCCAACCGGCCAGGGCCTCATTGAGGTTTTAATTTGCATTTCTCTAATGATTAGTGACATTGAACATTTTTTATATGCCTATTGGCCATCTGTATGTCCTCTATGGACATACAGAAGTGTTTATTCATTTCTTTTGTCCATTTTTTGATTGAATTATCTTCCTGGTGTTGAGTTTTACAAGTTCTTTACAAATTTTGGTTATTAACCCCTTATCAGACGTATTGGCGAATATATTCTCCCATTGTGTGGGTTGTCTTTTTATTTTATTAATGGTGCTTTTTACTGTGTAAAAGCTTCTTTGTTTCATATAGTCCCATTTGTTCATCCTGTCCTTTATTTCACTTGCCCGTGGAGATAAATCAGCAAAAATATTGCTATGAGAGATATCAGAGAGTTTACTGCCTATGTTTTCTTCCAAGATGTTTATGGTTTCATGACTTACATTTAAGTCTTTTATCCATTTTGAGTTTACTTTTGTGAATGGTGTGAGTTGGTGATCCAGTTTCATTTTTTTGCAAGTACCTGTCCATTTTCCCAACACCATTTATTAAAAAGACTGTCTTTACTCCATTGTATGCTCTTACCTCCTTTGTCAAATATCAATTGTCCATAAAGGTGTGAGTTTATTCCTGGGTTCTCTTTTCTGTTCCATTGATCTATATGCCTGTTCTTATGCCAGTACCAAGCTGTTTTGAGTACGATGGCCTTGTAGTATAACTTGATATTAGAAAGTGTGATATCCCCACTTTATTCTTCTTTTTCAGGATTGCTGAGGCTATTTGTGTTATTTTTTGGTTCCATATAAATTTTTGGAATATTTGTTCTCTATCTTTGAAGTATGGCATTGGTATTTTAATAGGAACTGCATTGAATTTATAGATTGCTTTAGGTAATATAGACATTTTAATGATGTTTATTCTTCTTATTCATGAACATGGTATATGCTTCCATTTGTTTTTATCTTCCTTGATTTTCTTTATCAATGTTTTATAATTTTCCAAGTACAAGTCTTTAACCGCTTTGGTTAAATTTACTCCTAAGTACTTTTTTTTTTGTTGTTGCAATAGTGAAGGGGATTGTTTTCTTAATTTCTCTTTCAGATACAGATATTGATCGACTTACGACCTATGCAACTTATGACCATTTGACTTTACAACCACAATTGCTAGCCACGACTGCTCCACGTCTGGCAGCACAAGCGTTGCCCAGCTGGGCATACAACAGTGTAGACCAGCTTCTGACAGCACTACCATCTCCGTGTGCACCATTTCAACTGTTATCCCAGACTCGGTACAGCAATTTGTGTTTTGTGTCTTGGATATTTTTCATCAAACCCCTCCCAAGATGTCTACCAAGAGGAAATTGTCTTTGTCTTTAAGATTTTTATAACATCATTTCACAGTACTGTACATATAGCCTACATCTATTTACAGACAAAATTGTGTTATGACCGGTCTGTCGAAACCAATCATGATCATAAGTCAAGCACTAGCTGTAGTTTATTGTTGGTGTATAAAAATGCCACTGATTTCTGAATATTGACTTTATATCCTGCCACATTGCTAAATTCATTTATTAGGTCCAGTAGTTTTTTGACTGAGACTTTAGGGTTTTCTATGTACATTATCATATCATCAGCAAATAATGATAGTTTTACTTCTTTTCCAGTTTGGATGCCTTTTATCTCTTCTTGCTTTGGCTAGGACTTCCAGGACTATGTTGAATAAGAGTGGTGAAAGGGGGCACCCCTGCCTTGTTCCTGATCTTAAGAAACAAGAAATGAGAGAGGAGAAGTAACAACTGACACAGCAGAAATACAAAGGATTATAAGAAAATACTAGTTCATTGTTGATGTATAAAAATGCCACTGATTTCTGAATATTGATTTTATATCCTGCCACCTTGCTGAATTCATTTGTGAATTTTAATTTTTTCCCATCGATTATGATGTTGGCTTTGTGTTTATCATAGATGGTTTTCATCATGTTGAGGTATGATTCCTATATCTCCACTTTGTTGAGAGTTTTGATCATAAATGGGCACTGGATTTTATCAAATGCTTTTTCTGCATCTATTGATATTATCATGTGATTTTTATCCTTTCTTTTGTTTATGTGTTGAATCACATTGATTGATTTGTGGATATTGTACCAGCCTTGTCTCCCTAGAATAAATCCCACCTGATCATGATATATGATTTTTTTCATGTATTGCTGGATCTGGTTTGCTAATATTTTGTTGAGAATTTCAGCATCTAAGTTCATCAGGGATATTGGTGTGGACAAGGCTCACCAGGGGTGAGGACAACGGAGATACAGAGACCCGACTCCAGGGTCCAGGTTCAGTGATGCAGATCCGATTTATTCAGGAAGTAAGCTAGCTTATATACACAGGTTCAGCCTATAGGGTGTTACAGTGCGTCCTTCACAGCCAATGGCTAAAACGGTCAGGGAGCTACCTGTTTAGTGTTGAGTCACTTCCTTATAGTGGGCGAGCTCCCAACTAGGTGTGCCTAGGAGGGTTTCAGGTGCTAGAATGTTTTCACAGCATTGCATCAGCCGCAGCTGCTAGGAATGCACTCTGCGCTCTACCTACATATTGGTCTATAGTTTTCTTTCTTTGTAGTGTCTTTACCTGGTTTTGGAATCAGTATTATGCTCACCTCATAAAAGAAGTTTGAAAGTCTTCCCTCCTCTTGAATTTTTTGAAATAGCTTCAGAAGGATAGGAGTTAGTTCTTCTTTGAATATTTGGTAAAATTCACCTGTGAAGTCATCTGGCCCAGAAATTTTGTTTGTTGGGAGTTTTTTGATAAGTGTTTCAATCTCATTTGATGAAATCGGTCTGTGTAGGTTTTCTGATTCTCCTATATTGATTTTTGAAAGATTATATGTTTTGAGGAACTTTTCCATTTCTCCTAGGTTTTCTAATTTTATGGCATACAGTTCTTCATAGTATTTTCTTATAATCCTTTGTATTTGTGATGTGTCAGTTGTTATTTCTGCACTCTCATTTCTAATTTTATTTATTTGAGTCCTCTCTCTTTTTTTCTTGGTGCATCTGGTTAAAGGTTCATCAGTCTTGTTTACCTTTTCAAAGAACCAGCTCCTTGTTTCATTGATCCTCTGTATTGTCTCTTTAGCCTCTATGTCATTTATTTCCACTCTGATGTTTATTATTTCCTTCCTTCTACTTCTTCTGGTTTTACTTGCTGGTTTTTTTCTAGTTCTTTTAGATGCAGGGTTAAATTGTTTATTTGAGCTTTTTCTAGCTTCTTAAGGTATACCTGTAGTGCTATGAACTTCCCTCTCAGGACTGCTTTTGCTGTGTCCCATAAATTTTGAGTTGTTGTATGTTTGTTTTCATTTGTTACGAAAAAATTTTTGATTTCTTCCTTGATCTCATTGTTAACCTATTCATTATTTAATAGCATGCTATTTAGTTTCCAAGTGTTAAGTGTTTTTCAGTTTTTCTATTGTAGTTGATTTCTAGTTTCATGCCATTGTGATCCAAGAAAATGCTTGATATGATTTCAATCTTCTTAAATTTGTTGAGACTCATTTTGTGTCCAAGCATGTGGTCTATCCTAGAGAATGTACCATTAGCACTTGAAAAGACTTATATTTTACTGCTTTGGGGTGAAATGTTCTGAAGATATCTATTAAATCCAGTTTATTCAGTGTGTCTTTTAAGTCTGCTGTTTCTTTGTTTATTTTCTTTCTTGAGGATCTATCCAGTGATGTTAGTGGAGTATTAAAATCCCCTACTATTATAGTATTGTTGTTGATCTTGCCCTTTATGCCATCAAAATCTGCTTTATATATTTAGATGCTCTTATATTAGGTGCATAGATATTTGTAATGGTTATATCTTCCTGTTGGATTGCTCCCTTTATCATTATGTAGTGACCTTGTTAATCCCTTACTATAACCTTTGTTTTAAAATCTAATTTGTCTGATATAAGTATTGCTACACCAGCTTTTTTTTCATTTCCATTTGCATGAAATATTTTTCTCCATTCCTTTACTTTCAGTCTGTGTATATCTTTTGTTTTGAGGTGTGTCTCTTGTAGACAGCATATGTTCAGGTCCTGTTTTCTTATCCATGCAGCTACCCTATGTCTTTTGATTGGAGCATTTAATCCATTTACATTTAAGGTTATTATTGATATGTAGTTGTTTATTGCCATTTTATTCTTTAAATCTACATTCCTCTTTTACTAGATATGCCCCCCCCATTTGTTCTGTTTACAGCAGGCCCCTTAACATTTGTTGTAGTGTTGGTTTGGTTGTAATGAATTCTTTGAGTTTTTTCTTTTGTCTGGGAAACTTTTTATTTCTCCTTCAATTTTAAATAATAGCCTTGCTGGATAGAGAAGTCTCAGTTGTAGGCTCTTGTTTTGCATTACTTTGAATATTTCTTGCCATTTCCTTCTGTCCTCTAATGTTTCTGTTGAGCAGTCAGATGTCATTCTTATAAGAGCTCCTCTGTAGGTAATAGACTGCTTTTCTCTTACAGCTTTTAGTACTCTTTCTTTATCTCTTAGTTTTTGTAATTTAATTATGGTGTGTCCTGGTGTTGGCCTTTTGGGGTTCATCCTTAATGGAACTCTCTGTGCTTCTTAAACTTGTGTGACTTTTTCCTTCATCAATTTAGAAAAGTTTTCAGCTATGATTTCTTCAATCAGATTCTCTATCCCTTGTTCTTTCTCTTCTCCTTCAGGAACCCCCATGATATGGATGTTATTTCTCTTTATGTTGTCACAGAGCTCTCTTAGAGTTTCCTCAGACTTTTTGAGCCTCTTTTCTTTTTCTGCTCTGCTTTTGTGCTTTTGTTTATCTCATCCTCTAACTCGCTGATTCAATCCTCAGCTTCATCCATCCTGCTTTTAATTCCTTCCAGTGTGGTCTTCAGTCTGATATTGTATTTGTCATTTCTGACTGATTCTTTTTTATTATTTCAATGTCCTTTTTTATACTTGCTATCTCTTTAGTTAGGTGCTCATTATGTCCATCCATTGTTGCTCTAAGATCTTTGAGTACCCTAACAATCATATTTTAAACTATGCATCTGATAATTTGTTTTTTTTCCATCTCATTCAAATATTTTTCTGGAGATTTCTCTTGTTGATTCATTTGGGTTGCATTTATTTGCCTTCCCATTTTGTCTGTGTATAAGCAGGGTGTGGCCACAGGAGTCCAATGGGTGTGGCCTCTGTGTTCCCTAGGTGTGGTCTGTCTGCAGGACAGCCACCCCTCTGCTGCTATGTTGGTCATTCAGGCATGGGCATTGCTAACACTGGCCCCCTGCAGCGGTTGCTCAGCTTCTGCCAACCTTGCAGATGGAATTGTGTTAGCATGCCTGGGCTGCAAGCCTTGGCCGGCCTGGCCTTTTCACTGCCCCTGAGGGCAGGACTGTGCTTGTGTGCCTGGGTTGCAAGCCCTGGCTGGCCCCCTACCTCAGCCCTGCCCCCACGGGTGGGACTGCACTCATGTGCCTGGGCCACAAGCCTTGGCCTTGAGGGTAGGGCTGAGCTTCTGCACTAGCCACAAGTCTCAGCTGTTTCCCCAGCTTTTGCTTTGCCCTTGCAGGTGGGACTGCAGGCATGACTGCTCTTGTGTGCCCAGCCCACAGCCACTGGTTTGACTGCTTTCATGTGTGCCTTCCACTGCCACAGCCACCCCTGTCTCCACCCCTGCTGGGCGGGACTGCGCTCACTCCAGGCTTTAGTCGCGACCACCCTGGCTTCCACCTCCTGGGACAGGACTGCACTCACTCCCAGGCCACATGGTGGCCAGCCCCAGCTTCCACCCCCACCAATGTGACTGCGTTTCTGCATCCTGCCGCAGCCCATCCTCCGGTGAGCACTCAGTGGTGTGGTGGTGGCAATGCAACTCAGACCTTAGCACTCAATACTGTATCCCTGATAGCTTCCTGCTTCTAAGTGATTCTTTGCTCTGACTGCAGCAGGTGAGCTTCTGTTTGGCTGGTTACCTGCTTCCCTTTGCTGGTATTGTTGGTTCCAGGAAAAATATTCACTTTAGATTTGGGGAGTGACACAGCCCAGGGATTAGGGTGGCTGTCCCTCAAAGTGTTTCTCCCTGTGCCTCCTAGATTACACTCTCTTCCTGCTACTCCGGTACTCTCAGCTCTCCCTGTCCCCTGAAGCCCCATGTGAATGGTTGTGAAAGAGGTTTTCTGCGCGGTCCCTTTAAGACAAATATTGGGTCTGAGAAATCTGTTTCTTTCTTGCAAACAGTATCCTGGCTTGTTTTGCAGCTAAATACTGTCCGTATGCCTCTTCTAAGCTCTGGGGCTGTAGGCTGGGGCTTCAGTCCTGGGGCCCAGGACCCTCCCTTCTCCTCTAAACTCCTCTCCTGCTTCTCGAGTCCCTCCAGGCTGCCGCTCACTCCTGGGATCTGGGCAGCCCTCTCCACGTTTCTGCTTTTTCTATCAGTCTCAGTGTGGCTTCTTCAGTGATACTTGGTTAAAGAGTCCTCTTAGTTTAGTCCAAAGTTGGTTTTTCCAGAGAACTGTTCTTAAAATTAATTTGTAATCCACTTCGGTTCTGGGAGGTGGAAGTTGGTACGTCCACCTACTCTATCGCCATCTTGCCGCCCCATCTAGAATCTGTTTCTTGTTCTCAGTATTTTTCTTTTGTGTGACTTCCTATTGTGGGTTTATTTATTTATTTATTTATTTATTTATTTATTTATTTATTGTGACAGAGACAGAGGGACAGACAGATAGGGAAAGACAGACAATAAGGGAGAGAGATGAGGAACATCAAATCTTTATTGCGGCACCTTAGTTGTTCATTGATTGCTTTCTCATATGTGCCTTGACCAGGGGGCTATAGCAGACCAAGTGACCCCTTGCTCAAGCCAGTGACCTTGGGCTCAAGCTGGTGAGTCTTGCTCAAACCAGATGAGCTTGCACTCAAGTCAGCGACCTCAGGGTATTGAACCTAGGTCCTTTGCATCCCAGTCCTATACTCTACCCACTGTGCCACTGCCTGGTCAGGCTATTGTGGATTTATTTATAAACACAATATATTTTCATCATTCTAAGGGGAATAATTACAGTTGAAAAAATGTTTAAGTATCTTCTGCTTTTTGCATTGTTTCATTCTTCTTCAAGTTCCTTTTTACAGTTTGTCTGGATATCTTTTTTTTTTTTTTTTTTCACAGTAATGGAGACATCTTTTCGGGTATTGCTTGGTTGTCCATTTATATTGAGGAGCAGTGGATCCCAGATTTCAGTTTTACCCCTACCCCCTCTATAAAACCTGGCAACTCTGCTGCCAGCAGCTTCTCAGGGTTGGGTAGACTAAGTTGACTTTTTTATCGCCAATAGTTCTTACTGCAAGCATTAACATTTCACTTTCTACTGTTCTGATAAGTGGTTATTATTCTTCTATACCCTTTCTATTCTTCATATTATGGTTAACAAATGTCTCTAAGATTCATTCAAGTTGGAATTTGTGTTTCTGTTTGGCCTTTTTCTAGTTGTTTGGAGGACATTTTTGAGAGGAAAAGTGTGTAGGAGTATCTTCGCTTTGCTATTTTGAGTGGAAGTCAAACACCTTCTCGAAAACACCTTCCTTTCTTGGCTTCTTCTCTCACCTCTTCTCTATAACAAGTTGACTTTTGATATCCCTCAGGCTGTAGGTGCTTGGTTCCCTACTCACCTCTTCTCTATACTTTTACCCAAGGTGCTCCTATCCATTTGCATCATGTTAAATACCTTCTATCTATCCTGATGACTACCTGTTTACTTTCCCATACCAGACTTCTCCTTAGTGTGTCAATCTTGTCTATTTTTTCGTGTGTCTCAAATGTAAAAGATTTATTTAAATATATAATAATTATTCTTTTCAGAAAATTCTTTTTTTTAATGTCCATGGAACACTAAATGACAAATTTTTAATGAAAAATAGCTCATGTGTATAATTTTATTTTTAGAAATCTATATATATATATTTATAAATATATTCCTATAGATAAAAAATAAAACTAATGGAGACTACAGAAGTAATAGTGTTTTTCTTGGGTGGTGGGATTTCTAATGATTAATATTGTATTTCTTTATATATATATACTTTCTAACATTTCTACAATGAAGTTGTATTGCTTATATAATTAAAAGTGACTAGAACAGCCAGCCAATTGTGCTAAAATGAAATATTATTAGAAAAATGATGGATCATCATAAAAGAGAGGTGATCAGTAGGAAGGAGGAAATGTGCACAGAGACAAAAAAACAACAACAACAAACTTCAGTGTGTTCTAGGAAGTTTTATTAAACTGCAAGAATTGAGAGGTATCCAAGAAAAATACATTATTAGTTCATGTATAGAGAAGCAAACCACAGCAGTACAAAAGCAGAATGAAAGCTCTCACCACAGGCAGAATGCTTTCTCAAGCAGAGCCTACCATGCAATAAAGAACAGAAAGAGAAATAGATCTCAAAGGAATATAGACATTAAAATTAATGCAAACCCTAAAAGGCTTATATTACTATGCTGTTGATTTTGGAAAGGGAAGAAAATTTCAAGCCTCTTAAAATGATACGAGACTCTATGGTATAGTAAAAGTAACTCGGTGGAATTAAGAATATTTGAATAGGCATTCAAGGTCTGACAATCAAGCAGTTTATAATCTGATTACTTGAAGGTCTCTGACCTCAGTTTTCTCATTTGTTGAAAGGGGATAATGCTTTCTTTGGATGATTGTTATATTGAATTATTCAAAGAAAGAATATATACATAAATGTATACATACAGGGTGAGGCAAATGTAAATTTAAAGTCATTCATTTGGAAAATAATACAATAACAAGAACTCTGTGTTTCACGTACTCACAACTGTAAACCTGCTTTTGCCCCCCCCCATATATACACACGTGTACATGTAGGATCCGGTTGGTTAGAAAAAGGTTTTGACAGAAACTGAGCTGGATCTTGAATGGTTCATTTGGTATATATATTGAATACTTATTACATACCAGGCACAGGAACAGAGAGGGAAAAAGTATATCTTGTTTCTGCCTTCAGGAAGCTTACATTCTAGTCATGAGTAAGAGTTTTCTGGGCAGAGAAGGTGTACCTCTGAGCAAAAGTATAATAAAACTTGGATTACATTATATACATCAAATACTGATCCAATAATTACAAAAACCTTATTCCAAATCTCTCTTAATTATACACTAAAATCTTTAAAGCAATAGTTTACCTATGATAGCAATTTATATCTAAGAAAAATGTATTCATTCAACAAATACTTTATGAGACTCATCTATAAACCCAATACAGTACTCTTGTAAGTTCTGTAAGGATAACAGAGTAAGAACATGTGTATTTTTTTCTTGACGACCTTGTAATGCAGTAAGAGAGTTAAGACATATACTGTAATGTCTACAAATGCAGTATAAAATAGTAGAGAAAGGATTACATTGAGGACAGATAGATTATACTGGGCAGGATAGCACCATAGAAGTTTCATAGAGAGATTGGCATTTTGAACCGATTCCTTACAGGAGAGCAAGAATCTGGATGTACTAATTCATGGGCAGGAGAAAGTGTGATAAAACACACTCTTGGGCCCTGGCTGGTTGGCTCAGCGGTAGAGTGTGGGCCTGGCGTGCGGGGGACCCAGGTTCGATTCCCGGCCAGGGCACATAGGAGAGGCGCCCATCTGCTTCTCCACCCCCCCCCCTTCCTCTCTGTCTCTCTCTTCCCCTCCGCAGCCAAGATGGCCCGGGCGCTGGGGATGGCTCCTTGGCCTCTGCCCCAGGTGCTAGAGTGGCTCTGGTTGTGGCAGAGTGACACCCGGAGGGGCAGAGCATCGCCCCCTGGTGGGCAGAGCTTCGCCCCTGGTGGGAGTGCCAGGTGGACCCCGGTCGGGCGCATGCGGGAGTCTGTCTGACTGTCTCTCCCCATTTCCAGCTTCAGAAAAATACAAAAAACAAACAAACAAAAAACAAAACCCACACTCTTGGATATGAAGAAAAGATGACAAAAGGCCAGAGAAGAAGAATAACAAGTTGTCAACAAAGAGTACTTTGATTTGACTAGAGCAACAATAATCACAAAATCATATTTTTCTGTATAATTTAAAAGATTATTGCTTGGGATAATAATGCAGGCATATAGAATTGAGCTGATTGATTATGGAAAGTTGAAAAAATAAAATTCTTAAGTATTTATTTTTGTCTACCTGTGACCAGTATTTCTCAAAATGAATGAGAGATTAGTACCCAAATGCTGAGTAAGATGTTCATGAGAATGTCAGGGAGCTGGTTTGTCAACCTTAATTAGCAACTGATATTTAAAAGACAATAGTGTAATTCTCATAATTTAATGGTAACATAGTGCTATTTAGTGCCAGAGGAAGAAAAACTAATATATGCAAAAGCCTGTAGAAATGAGAAATATGGACAAAATAATCCCCTTTTTGTTTCATAAAAATGTAAAGTAGTGCCCCAGGGATTGTTGGCAAATATTATCCTCTTTGAAAGCTACTACTTAACACAGATTCTGGGAAACCAGAGGCTTCTGGGTAATGTGAATCACAAGGAAAGAATGCTCCATTTTGTGGCTGAAACTTTTTAATGGAATACTGGTTGATTTTAGTGAAGGAGGCCAGAGGTCAGGGTCAGTTTGGAAGAATTTTCTGCTTTTTCCTGTAGAGGCCCCACGAGGGCCCTTCTTTCTTGGCCAGTCTTATTGGAATGTTTCACATGATCACCTACCTGTGGGAACCACTCATATCTTTGGGTATATAATTTTTTTTGCTCTAATATATAAAGTTATATATGTATAGATGTTCCTTAACTTAAGACAGAGCTATATAGGGCTCAATTCATTATTGAAATGAACATTTATTAAGCACTGGTTGAATATATAATTCTTGCCTTTGAGGTTCTTGATTTAGAGGCAGTATATATAAGTCAAGATACACTCAGTACAATAGAATCACTCTACCTGTTAAACCAAATGGAAGTTAAGATAGGAATTGGCTTCATGATGAGGGAAAAACTGAGATGCCAAAGAGCATGGTGAGGCCACTCAAGGATTAATAAGGGCAGAAAACTGCTACCACTGTAGAAAAGAGCCCAGGAGCAGGGCTGTGTGGAAGGGAACAGACCATGGTAGGGATGGTCTTCCAGAGAAGTGGGGCCAAGGGATATAGCCAGGAACATCACAAAAAGCTGAAGGGGAACAGAGATAACTTGACTCCTATGAGCTCCCAGTTTTCTCATCTTTCCCCAGTGTCTTTCAGTGGCCAAACCCATCCAGAAATAGAGCAAAAGGAACCTGAGAATGGTAATTCTGGGCAATCCAGAGTAGAGCAGGGAACAAGTGAGGCCTGGGACTGGGGGAGAGATGCATAAATAATGATTATAATGTGATCAGTGATGAAGTAGCTCTTTATAGTAAATCTTATGGGAACAGGTTGTATGGACCTCTGTGTGCTGGGGCTGGCTTCAGAAAAGATATTATTTAAACCACTTTATGATGAATAGTTTTATGGTAGGAAAATACAGGGATGGGAGGAAGGACACTTTGAAAGAGAGGGTAAAAGACTTAAACGGTTAAATCTTAGAAGAGTCAAAGAATTACATCAGCTTTGTGGGGTTAGAGCATCAATGGATAAGAATACTGCAGGAGTTGAAGCCGGAAAGAATTTGGGACCTGACCAGAATCTCCTAGTGCTCAAAAGATATTTGGCAAAGAATACCAGTTGTTTCCCAAAATGTCCTTCTTCTGCCTGGATACACAGGTAGACCACATTTCTCAGTCTCTGTTGCCATTAGGTATGGCTGTGTGTTCTTATTCCAACTGAAGGAACATGTACAAAAGTAGACTGTGCTACATCTTGGCCAGGCCCATTAAAACCTTACATGTGCTGGGTTTTATGCTTTTCCTTCTACTAGTTGCCTGGGTTGAGGCCTTCAAGACCAAGTCATGAAGGTACTAACTAGCACTGCCATGAGTATAGGCCTTCCTACTGTCCTTTCTTCTTCTTCTTATTTTTTTTTGTTTAACACACAAAAAAAGTTTATTTCTTATTTGCTTCACAGACTAATACCAGTCAAAGGTGTAAGGGGGTGTTATTGCAAAGGGCTCTGGTCCATACAGTCATTCAAGAACTTGTGAGCCTGCTTTACCAGGCAGTGGTGCAGTGGATAGAGCATTGGATTGGGATGCAGGGGACCCAGGTTTGAAACCCCCCGGTCACTGACTTTAGCATGGGCTCATCTGGTATGAGCATGGGCTCACCAGCTTGAGCATAGGGTCACTGGCTTGAGCATGGGATTATAGACATGACCCCATGGTTGCTAGTTTGAGCCCATAGGTCACTGGCTTGAAGCCCAAGGTCATTGGTTTGAGCCCATAGGTCACTGGCTTGAAGCCCAAGGTCATTGGTTTGAGCCCAAGATCACTGGCTTGAGTGAGGGGTCACTAGCTCTGCTGTAACCCCCCCCCCCCACCTCAAGGCACATATGAGAAAACAATCAATGAACAATTAAGGTGCTGCAACAAAGAACGAATGCTTCTCATCTTTCTTCCTTTCCTCCATCTGTCTCTCTGTCTCTTTCACAAAAGAAAAAAAAAAAAAAAGAACTCTTGAGCCTCACTAGTGGTGGCATAGTGGATAGAACATCTGCCTGGAATGCTGAGGTCGCTAGTTTGGAACACTGGGCTTGTCTGCTCAAGGCACACATGAGAGGCAACTGTTACGAGTCGATCCATCACATTCTTCCCCACTTTCTCTCTCTTTCCTATCTCTAAAAATCAGTAAATAAAATCTAAAGAAAAAGAAAAAGGACTCTTGGATATCTTCCCATTTAGTGGCTCTTCCTTTTCTTGATACCACATAGATCTCCATTAAATCCTCTACATTCAGCCAATAAGACAATTTCAATGTCTATATATCATCCAAAGATCTTACTAAAAATGCAGATTCTGATTCAAACAGGCCTGACGTGGGACCTGAGATTCTGCATTTGTATCAAGCTCTTTGGTGATATCAATAACTACTGGTTTTTAGCCCCCCTCCCCTGAGGACAGGGAGAATCTCTTAGAAGTTTTTAAGGGCAGGGAGAATCTCTTAGAAGTTTTTAAGGGTCAGGCATGAAGAGGCATGCGTCATTTCTGCTTGCATTTCATTGGCCAAAATTCAGACATGGCCTATCTAAGTGTATGGGCTGAAGACCTCCCTATGATCTTGAAACACTCCTTGAACTGTTATGCAAACAAGAAATAAACATTTATAATGTTGACTTATTGTATATTTGGATTTATTAGCATAGTTTACCCTAATAATACAACATGAGATAAGAGGTTGCTATGAGAAAAAGAAAGACTTGGTTAGAGACAATAGAAGTGGAAATAGAAAAGAGAGGGGGGATATAATATATAACTACTGAGGACACAGAACAAATAAGATGTGGAAAGGGTTTGGCTTAGTGGGTGAGAGTGGAGGCCAAGTGCAATTTGACCCCCAGGTTTCTGACTTGAGTAACTAGTCCAACAATGTTGACATTCATGAAGATAGAACATATTATAAGAGGAGCATATTTGGGAAAAAAAGTTATTTAAAAAATTTTTTTCACCCTGGCCAGTTGGCTTAGTGGTAGAGCATCAGCCTGGTATGTGAAAGTCCTGGGTTCAATTTCCGGCTAGGGCACACAGGAGAAGTGCCCATCTGTGTCTCCACCTTTCCCCCTCTTGTTTCTCTCTGTCTCTCTCTTCCCCTCCCACAGCCAAGGCTCCACTGGAGCAAAGTTGGCCCTGGCAATGAGGATGGTTCCATGGCCTCTGCCTCAGGCACTAAAATGGCTCCAGTTGCAATGGAGCAAGGGGCCAGCTGGGCAGAGCATTGCCCCCTGGTGGGCATGCTGGGTGGATCCTGGTCGGGTGTATGCGGGAGTCTCTCTGCCTCCCTGCTTCTCACTTCAGAAAAATACCAAAAAAAATTTTTTTTCCCCATTGATTTGAGAAAGAGAGAGAAAGAGTTAGAGAAAAGAAGAGAGAGAGAGAAGTATCAACTTGTCTCATTTAGTTGTTCCATTTAGTTGTACACTTATTGATTGCTTCTCATATGTGCCCTGACCAGGGGTCAAACCCACGACCCCTGGCATACCCAATCAATGCTTTATTCACTGAACCAGCCCGTTAGGGCTGAGATTTTTTTTTTTTTTAAGATATTTGATCTGGCCCTGGCTGGATGGCTTAATGGTAGAGCATGGGCCTGGCATATGAATGTCTCGGGTTTGATTCCTGGTCAGGGCACACAGGAGAAGTGACCATATGCTGCTCTATCCCTCTCCCACCTTCTCTCTCTCTCTCTCTCTCTCTCTCTCTCTCTCTCTCTCTCATTTCCTTTCCCACAACCACGGCTTGATTGGTTCAAGCACATCACCTTGGGCATTGAGAATGACTCTGAGGAACTTCTGCCTCAGGTGCCAAAAAAAAGCTCAGTTGCTGAGCAATGGCCCTCAGATGGGAGGAGGTGTTGCTGGGTAGATCCCGGTTGGGGTGCACACAGGAGTCTGTCTCTTTTTTTTTTTTTTTTTGTATTTTTCTGAAGCTGGAAACAGGGAGAGACAGTCAGACAGACTCCCGCATGCGCCTGACCAGGATCCACCCGGCATGCCCACCAGGGGCGAAGCTCTGCCCACCAGGGGGCGATGCTCTGCCCCTCCGGCCGCGACCAGAGCCACTCTAGCGCCTGGGGCAGAGGCCAAGGAGCCATCCCCAGCGCCCGGGCCATCTTTGCTCCAATGGAGCCTCGGCTGCGGGAGGGGAAGAGAGAGACAGAGAGGAAGAAGGGGGTGGGGGGTGGAGAAGCAAATGGGCGCTTCTCCTATGTGCCCTGGCCGGGAATCGAACCCGGGTCCCCCGCACGCCAGGCCGACGCTCTACCGCTGAGCCAACCGGCCAGGGCTGTGGGAGTCTGTCTCTTTATCTCCCCTCCTCTCACTTGGAAAAGAAGAAAAAAAGAGATGTTTGATCTGTCACAAGTGTTAAATATATTAATCTGACTTAATACAGAAATCTGTGATTTACATAAATACTGGGAGACAATAAGTTTATTTTAGTATAAAATCATTTATTTAAGTATAAAATCATTTATTTAAATGTAAAAGTAGAGTGTAGAGAATAGGATATATAAAGGACTTCAATGAAATGCTAATATTTTGTTTTTTTTTTTAATATTGGTCTTAATATACTTTTATTACTAAATTTCAAATATGTATAACATTGAGAGACTGATATAATGAACTCCTCGGGCACCCAATACCACACTTCAATAATTTCTCTTTCACTAGTTATTTATTACACATAACAAATTACCCTAAAACTTAGCAACTTAATACAACAAACATTTATTTTTGCATATTGTTTTGGTGGGTCATAAACCCAGGAGTGGCTTAGTTGTGTGGATCTGGCTCAGAATGGAACTATAGTAATCCAAAGGTTTGACTGAAGATCTGCTTCCAAAGTGGTTTTACTTAAATGCTTAGAAAATTAGTGCTGGTTGTTGGCAGGAGGACTTAATCTCTCTCCTGTGGATCTCTCCATAGAGTTGCTCCCGTGTCCCCCTGACAAGTAGTTAGCTGGCTACTCCCAAAGTGAGTGATTTTAGAGATAGCAAGGCAGAGGCTATTTTTTGAGATCTATTCTTAGAAGTCAGACACCTTCATTTCCACAATATCTTGTAGTTATACACGATTAGCTCTATTGCATGTGGTAAGAAATCACTCAGAAGCATGAATACCAAGAGATGAGGGTCCTGGAACCATCTATTGCCTGGCTACCATAACACTCATAGCCAACTTTGTTTTGCCTGTAGCCCCACCCACTCTTCCCTGCTTAGATGGTTTTGAAACAAGTCCCTAACATTGTGTCATTTTATTAATAAATGTTTCAGTGGCTATGTCTTAAAAAATAAAAATTTATACAATTTTCACACCTAAAAATTAACAGTATTTTCTTTTAAAAATTTTTTATTGATTGATTATAGAGAGAGAGAGAGAGGAAGAGAGAAAGAGAGAAACATCAATTTGTGGTTCTACTTTATCCATGCATTCATTGGTTGATTCCTGTATGGGCCCTGACTGGGGACCAAACCTTCAACTTTGGCAAATTGGGATAATACAACCAACTGAGTTATTTGGCCAAGGCTAATAACAGTACTTCTATAATAGAATCAAATATCTAGTCAGCATCCAAATTTCCTGGACTATTTTGTGTATACACACATAAATATACATATAAATATATTTATTTTATAAATTGTTTATTATTAAGGTCTATATATTTCAATTAGTTGATCTAACTACTAGATCTGTGGGTTCACTTTTTTTTCAGAGTATTACATGTATTTGCTAAAGAAAATAGATTGTCTTGTCCCACAGACTGCTTTTTGATTGCATTATTACTTAACATTTCTTTTTCTTGCCTGTTTCTCTCAGAGAAACATCAGTATTTAATGAGTCATCAAAGAAAGATGGTTTACAAAAAGACAATTTTGTGGAATAATCTACTGTTATAATTAGTATTTGACCAAAACTAATAATACACTGTCACAGAATGAAATTCTGGCATATAAAAATGTATTTGAATGTTCATTTTTAAATGTAATTATTCTTACTGTTTAGTTATTTAAAAATTGCGTCGTCAAATTTGAAAACTATGACATCATAGTATAGAAAGCATTTTCCCTTAGTGCTGTCTCTTCCTGGACTTCTGTGATCAAGCACCTGCCCATTTATGTTGAACTGATATTGACTTTGTTGAGGTCAGTGGAGAAGCAAGATATTGTGAGGCAACTCAGTGTTCTCTAAAACTTTCTTCTTTAGATTCTTTATTGTGTTTGCAACAAAGATAACTGGTTGTTGTGTCCAGATTTTGGAGAACCTGATACTTTGGAAACTTGGAGGGGGCAAAGGTGACATTTTTCTTCTTCTGTGACAGAGAGAGAGAGAGAGAGACAGATTGAGACAGAAAGACAGGAAAGGAGAGAGATGGAAGCATCAATTCTTCATTGTAGCACCTTAGTTTCTCATTGATTGCTTTCTTTTTTTATAATTATTATCAATTTTAATGGGGTGACATTGATAAATCAGGGTACATATGTTCAGAGAAAACATCTCCAGGGTATTTTGACATTTGATTATGTTGCATATGCATCACCTGTAGTCAAATTGTCTTTTGTCACCTTCTATCTGGTTTACTTTGTGCCCCCCCCTCCCCATAACCACTACCCTCATGACCATGTCTCCGAGTCTCATTTTTATGTCCCACCTATGTATGGAATCATATAGTTCATTGTTTGTTTGTTTTTTTTACTTATTTCACTCAGTATAATGTTATCAAGGTCCATCCATGTTATTGTAAATGATCCGATGTCATCATTTCTTATGGCTGAGTAGTATTCCATTGTATATACGTACCAAAGCTTCTTAATCCACTCGTCCTCTGACAGACACTTGGGCTGTTTCCAGTTTTTCGCTATTGTGAACAATGCTGCCATAAATATGGGGGTGCATTTCTCCTTTTGAAACAGTGCTATGGTGTTCTTGGGGTACATTCCTAAAAGTAGGGTAGCTGGGTCAAAAGGCAGTTCGATTTTTTAATTTTTTGTCTCTATACTGTTTTCTACAGTGGCTGCACCATTCTGCATTCCTACCAGCAGTACAGGAGAGCTACCTTTTCTCCACATCCTTGCGAGCACTTATTCTGTGTTGTTTTGTTGATGAGCGCCATTCTGACTGGTGTGAGGTGATAACCTCATTGTGGTTTTAATTTGCATTTCTCTAATGATTAGTGATGTTGAGCATTTTTTCATATGTCTATTGGCCATCTGTATGTCCTCTTTGGAGAAGTGTCTATTCATTTCTTTTGCCCATTTTTTGTTTGGATTGTTAGTCTTCCTGGTGGTGTTGAGTTTTACAAGTTCTTTATAAATTTTAGTTATTAACCCCTTATCAGATGTATTGTCGAATATGTTCTCCCATTGTGTAGTTTGTCTTTTTATTCTGTCTTATTGACTTTAGCTGTGCAGAAGCTTTTTAGTTTGATATAGTCCCATTTGTTTATCCTGTCATTTATTTCACTTGCCCATGGAGATAAATTGGCAAATATTTTGCTGCGAGAGATGTTGGAGAGCTTACTGCCTATGTTTTTTTCTAAGATGTTTATGGTTTCACAGATTACATTTAAGTCTTTTATCCATTTTGAGTTTATTTTTGTGAGTGGTGTAAGTTGGTGGTCTAGTTTCACTTTTTTTCGGGTAGATGTCCTATTTTCCCAACACCATTTGTTAAAGAGGCTGTCTTTATTCCATTGCTCTTACCTCCTTTGTCAAATATCAGTTGTCCATAAAGCTGTGGGTTTATTTTTGGATTCTCTGTTCTGTTCTATTGATATATATGTCATTCTTATGCCAGTACCAGGCTGTTTTGAGTATATTGGCCTTGAAGTATAACTTGATATCAGGAAGTGTGATACCTCCCACTTTATTCTTCATTTTCAAGATTGCTGAGGCTTTTCATGTTCATTTTTGGTTCCATATAAATTTTTGGAATATGTATTCTATATCTTTGAAGTATGTCATTGGTATTTTAATTGGTATTACATTGAATTTATAAATTGTTTTGGGTAATATGGATATTTTAATGATGTTTATTCTTCCTAACCATGAGCACAGTATATGCTTCCACTTATTTGTATCTTCCCTAATTTCTTTTATCAATGTTTTATAATTTTCTGAGTACAAGTCTTTAACCACTTTGGTTAAATTTACTCCTAAGTACTTTATTTTTTTGGTTGCAATAGTGAAGGGGATTGTTTCCTTAACTTTCCTTTCTGACAGTTTATTGTCGGTGTATAAAAATGCCTCTGATTTCTGAGTATTAATTTTATATCCTGCCACCTTGCTGAATTCATTTATCAGGTCCAGTAGTTTTTTGACTGAGACTTTATAGTTTTCTATATACAATATCATATCATCTGCAAATAATGATACTTTTACTTCTTCTTTTCCAATTTGGATACCTTTTATTTCTTCTTGTTGTCTGATGGCTGTGGCTAGGACTTCCAGAACTATGTTGAATAAGAGTGGTGAAAGGGGGCACCCCTGCCTTGTTCCTGATCTTAAGGGGATTGCTTTTAATTTTTGCCCATTGAATATGATGTTGGCTGTGGGTTTGTCATAGATGGCCTTTATCATGTTGAGGTATGTCCCCTGAATTCCCACTTTGCTGAGAGTTTTGATCATGAATGGGTGCTGGATTTTTTAATTATTATTTTATTTATTTATTTTACAGAGACAGAGAATGTCAGAGAGAGGGATAGATAGGGCCAGAGAGACAGGGACGGAGAGATGTGAGAAGCATCAATCATCAGTTCTTTGTTGCGACGCCTTAGTTGTTCATTGATTGCTTTCTTATATGTGCCTTGACCGTGGGCCCTCAGTAGACCAAGTAACCCCTTGCTCAAGCCAGCAACTTTGGGTCCAAGCTGGTGAGCTTTGTTCAAACCAGAGGAGCCTGTGCTCAAGCTGGTGACCTCAGAGTCTCGAACCTGGGTCCTCTGCATCCCAGTCCGATGCTCTATTTACTGTGCCACCGCCTGGTCAGGCTGGATTTTATCAAATGGTTTTTCTGCATCTATTGAAATTATCATGTGATTTTTCTCCTTCCTTTTGTTTATGTAATGAATCACATTGATTGATTTGCGAATATTGTACCAGCCTTGCCTCCCCAGAATAAATCCCACTTGATCATGATGTATGATTTTTTTTCATATATTGCTGGATCCAGTTTGCTAATATTTTGTTGAGGATTTTAGCATCTAAATTTATCAAGGATATTGGCCTATAATTTTCTTTCTTTGTGTTGACTTTGCCTGGTTTTTGGAATCAGAATTATGCTCTCCTCATAAATGGAGCTCGAAAGTCTTTCTTCCTCATGATTTTTTTGAAATAGCTTGAGAAGGATAGGAGTTAGTTCTTCTTTGAATCTTTGGTAGAATTCACTTGTGAAGCCATCAGGACTTTTCTTCGTTGGGAGTTTTTTTGATAACTGTTTTGATCTCATTTGTTGTAATTGGTCTGTTTAGGTTTTCTGATTCTTTCAGATTAATTTTTGGAAGATTATATGTTTCAAAGAATTTGTCCATTTCATCTAGGCTGTCTAGTTTTTTGGCATACAGTTCTTAGTAGTATTTTCTTACAATAGTTTTTATTTCTGTTGTGTAGTTGTTATTTCTCCATTCTTATTTCTTTTTTCTTTTTACAGAGACAGAGAGAGAGAGAGAGAGAGTCAGAGAGAGGGATAGGGACAGACAGACAAAAATGGAGAAAGATGAGAAGCATCAATCATTAGCTTTTCATAGTGATATCTTAGTTGTTCAGTGATTGCTTTCTCATATGTGCCTTGACCATGGGGCTACAGCAGAACGAGTAACCCCTTACTAGAGCCAGCAACATTGGGACCAACTGGTGAGCTTTGCTCAAACCAGATGAGCCTGTGCTAAAGCTGGCGACCTCAGGGTCTTGAACCTGGGTCCTCTGCATCCCAGTCCGACGCTCTATCCACTGCACCACTGCCTGGTCAGGCCATTCTCATTTTTAATTTTATTTATTTGAGTCCTCTCTCTTTCTTTCTTGATGAGTCTGATTAAAGGTTCATTGATCTTGTTTACCTTTTCAAAGAACAAGCTCCTGGTTTCATTGATCCTCTCTATTGTTTCTTTAGCCTCTATGTCATTTATTTCCACTCTGATCTTTATTATTTCCTTCCTTCTACTCCCTCTGGGCTTTACTTGCTCTTCTTTTTCTAGTTCTTTTAGATGCAGGGTCAAGTTGTTTATTTGAGCTTTTTCTAGCTTTTTAAGGTATGCCTGTAATGCTATGAACTTCCCTCTCAGGACTGCTTTTGCTGTGTTCCATAAATTTTGAGTTGATGTATGCCCATTATCGTTCGTTTCTAGGAATTTTTTTATTTCTTCTTTGATCTCATTGTTAACCCAATTATTATTTAATAACATGCTATTTAGTTTCCAAGTGTTTGAGTATTTTTTAGTTTTTCTGTAGCGGTTGATTTCTAGTTTCATGCCATTGTGATCAGAGAAAATGCTTGATATGATTTCAATCTTCTTAAATTTGTTGAGACTGCTTTTGTGCCCTAACATGTTGTCTATCCTAGAGAATGTATCATGAACACTTGAAAAGACTTATATTCTGCTGCTTTAGGGTGAAAGGTTCTGAAGATACCTATTAAATCGAGTTGATCTAGTGTGTTTTTTTAAGTCTGCTTCTCCTTTGTTAATTTTCTTTCTTGAGGATCTATCTAGTGATGTTAGTGGGGTATTGAAATCCCCTACTATTATAGTATTGCTGTTGATCTCGCCCTTTAAATCCATCAAAGTCTGCTTTATATATTTAGATGCTCCTATATTAGGTGTATAGATATTTATAATGGTTATATCTTCCTGTTGGATTGCTCCCTTTATCATTATGTAGTGACCGTCTTTATCTTTTATTATAGCCTTTGTTTTAAAGTCCATTTTGTCTTATATAAGTATTGCTACTCCAGCTTTCTTTTCATTACCATTTGCATGAAATATTTTTTTTTCCATCCTTTTAGTTTCAGTCTATGTGCATCTTTTGTTTTCAGGTGTGTCTCTTGTAGACAGCATATGTATGAGTCCTGTTTTCTTATCCATGCAGCTACCCTATGTCTTTTGATTGTATCATTTAATCCATTTATATTTAAGGTTATTATTGATATGTAGTTGTTTATTGCCATTTTATTTTTTAAAACTGTATTCCTATTTTGCTATATTCTTTTTCCCCTTGTAAAAAGGGATCTGTTTACAACAGGCCCCTTCACATTTCTTGCAGCATTGGTTTGATTGTAGTGAATTCCTTGAGTTTTTTTTTGTCTGGGAAGCTTTTTATTTTTCCTTCAATTTTAAACTATAGCCTTGCTGGATAAAGTAGTCTTGGTTGTAGGTTCTTGTTCTGCATTACTTTGAATATTTCTTGCCATTCCCTTCTGGCCTCAAGTGTTTCTGTTGAGGAGTTGGATGTCATCCTTATGGGGGCTCCTTTGTAGATGATAGTCTTTTTTTCTCTAGCAGCTTTTAATATTTTCTCCTTATCACTTAGCTTTGGTATTTTAATTATGATGTGTCTTGGTGTAGATTTCTCTTTAATGGAGTTCTCTGTGCTTCTTGAACTTGCAAGACTTTTTTCTGCATTAATTTAGGAAAGTTTTCAGCTATGATATGATTGAACAAAATCTCTATCCCTTGTTTTTTCTCTTTTTCTTCAGGAACAACTATGATGCAGATGTTATTTCTCTTCATGTTGTCACAGACCTCTCTTAGAGTTTCCTCAGAGTTTTCGAGTCTCTTTTTCTTTTTCTGCTCTGTTTCTGTGCCTTCGTTTATCTTGTCCTCTAACTCCCTGATTCCATCTTCAGCTTCATCCATCCTGCTTTTAATTCCTTCCATTGTGTTCTTCATTTTTGATATTGTATTTGTCATTTCTGACTGATTCTTTTTTATTATTTCAATGTCCTTTTTTATATTTGCTATATCTTTATTTAGGTGTTCATAATGACCACCTATTGTTATTCTAAGATCTTTGAGCATCCTAACAATCATTATTTTTTACTCTGCATCTGGTAATTTGGTTATATCTGACTCATTCAGGTTTGCATCTGGGAATTTCTCTTGATTCATTTGTGTTGCATTTCTCTGCCTTTTTATTTTGTCCATGTATAAAAAATTTTTGGCCACTGGAGTCCAATGGTTGTGGCCTCTGTGTTTCCTAGGTGTGGTCTGTCTGCAGGCCCACCACCCCCTCTGCCACTGCTGCCTAGCACATTCAGGTATGGGTATTGCTGGTGCCAGCCCATTGAGAATGTCTTTGGTTTCTGTCTCTCCTCCATGGGAGGGGCTGTGATCTCATGCCGGGGTCTACAAACCTCAGTGGCCTCAGCCTTCGCCCCGCCCAGCAGGTGGGGTTATGTGCCATGCCCCGGGCCGCAAGGCTCAGCTCCGCAGGCAGATGTGAGCACCTTTTATAAACACTTTTTAATTCAATAGATGTCAGATTTTTGCTAAAGAACTTAGCAAAATTACTGTTTGGTAAGTATGATGTTTATATCATAAATTCCTTATTTAACTATTTGAAAGCCTTTCATTTTTTTTCACAATTATGGCTATTTTAGCATTTTCTTCTTTTAGTGATATACATACTTTTAAGCAACTGGCAGAGGCTTTGCATATACATCACTTAAATTTTTCACTCCAAATTGTATCTAGAAATATATTCATTTCATGCAATAAATCTAAATGATAAGTCTTGTCTGTGTACAGTGGTTGTGGTCAGATCCAATGGATATCTGTGCTATCATATGATTATTGGTATGCACGAATTCAGAGATGTCAGAAATAACAAGGACATTAGCATTCGGTTATTTAGCCTTTCAAAGCTGAAGCTGAATGTCAGCTGAATTCTAGGTTGGAAGGAAACTGAGAATGTCTAGATAAGCAGGAAGAGAACCAGGAAAGAACAATTAATTCAACAAGTATTTATTTAGAGCTTATTATAGACCAAGCCCTGTCCTAGGCACTTCAGATATATTAGTGAAAACCAGATGCCTGTCTTTATGTGATGGATGCAAGAAAGAGGAGTTTCAAGGATCAACAGTTAGCCTAGGCAGTGGTGGGATTCAGCTGGTTCACAGTGGTTTGGCAGAATCGATACCTAATTTTTTGTTGAGTGGTGAACTGGTTGTTAAAAAAGAAACTCAGAAAAAAAAAAGAGACTCAGAGACATGGACAAGAGTGTGGTGGTTATGGAGGTGGAGGGGGGCACAAAGAAAACCAGATAGAAGGTGACGAAAGACAATCTGACTTTGGGTGATGGGTATGCAACATAATCAAATATCAATATAATCTGGAAATGTTTTCTCTGAACATATGTACCCTGATTTATCAATGTCACACCATTAAAATTAATAAAAAAAATTGTACTTGTAATCAGGGTTCTCTCTAAGGTGGACACCTGGGAAACCGCCCAATGTGGAAATCACAAATTTACATTCCTTATTTTTTTTAACATTCATCTTTGCAACAGTGTATTCTAAGTCCCTGTAGTAATGTTCATTCCGTCCATAGGTGAAAAAAATTTGATGAAACTATGCTTGTATTCATTTAATAAAACTCATTATATCTTTGATGAAAGACTACATTTTAATTCCCTTGCATTTGTTAACTTCAGTAGGCAGTGAGGGTTCCAATCAAGAAGCAATATGGAAATATCTTTAACAGCTTTATTGTTTTTTTTGGTATTATTTAATACTTTTTCATTAATACTTTAAAACTCCTTCTTATAACATAATCTAGTTCTGTATACCTCTTTTATTGTTCTTATTTAAGTATTAAGTGCATGAACTAATAAACTACCTTTTAGTATATCATTTTTTTATACTTAAAATGGTCATTTGGGCAGAGAACTGGTTGTTAAATGATTTGAATTCCATCACTGAGTATAAGCCAGTAAAAATAAGAGCTAAAAAAGATGCACTGGGTTTGGCAATTAAAGAGTTAAACAGGCGTCCATGGTGAGAACAGTTCTAGAGAAACTGTTGGGTTGGAGGCCAGATTATGCTGGCTGAGTAGTGAATGGGCTGGGGAAGGAGAGACTATTGTGTAGGATGCCTTTAGAAGCTTAGCTGTGAAGGGAAGTATAAAAGGCAGTGGCTAGAGAAAAGGCTGAGGGAAGAAAGGATTTTTTTTAAGCTAGGAAAAGCTTGAGCATGTTCTGCTGATGGTACAAATGAGTGTCAACATTTGGAAGAATAAGGAGAGTTAGTGAGAGGTCAGTGGTCAGGGACAAGCAAGGAAGAGATAGAGAGTTCTTTGATCATGCCACAGCAGCAGGGCCTGTGCAATATGCTCTTCCTTCTCACTAAGGAGACACAATAGCACACTTACAAGAGCCATGGCAGGTGATGCCCTCCAACTCCTGGGTCCTTATTAGTCTCTAACCTGCCTGAGCACAGGACTTCCTTCCAAACCACAGAAAAGACATCCAGAAGTGGTGGGGCCACCCCTCAAACCTGAAGCCACCATGTAAGAAGTGTAGGCCACAGAAATGGGGAAATGGCAGGATTCCTCTCGCTTCCTTCTGGTTTCCAGGAAATCAGGTGTTCTTCTGCTCAGGAAATGGGAGTGACAAACTTAGGGCAGTAGGATAAGGTCAAGTAGATTTTTTGTTTACTGGGGTAGGGAGAGAATAAAGACCAAAACTCTCTGTTCAAGCCCCATGCCTGGGACAAGGGAGGGCAAGAAGAGATACCCCCCCTCCACCCCAAATCACACAGACTCCATATGAGCTAACAACAGTCCTGGAAAAACTCAAAAAAATACTTATATAGAAGCTCCACCAAGGGTTCAGGTAAGGGATTTCTTATCTTGTAGATGCTTAATTCTACATTTTCATACACTTGGAACCCAGAACACAACTATGTTTATGGAATCTACTAGGAACTTCCTGAGTATGTTCTAAAGTGATGTCTCTGAAAACCAAGCAATCATCTCCAGATGAGTCACACAAGAGGCACTGTGAATATTAAAGAAACACATGGGGAAAATCTACAACCTCATTAGATAACAAAGAAAGCAGAATAGAGCAGCCTAGGGGCAGCATTTTAAACACATAAAAAATGGAATGATTATGCCCTGTGTAGGGAAGTTGTGATGAAACTTAATTTATAGGACAGCTGGCATCATTTGAGAACAAACCCATCTGGCAAGCAGCATGGCAACATGCATCAAGAACTGTAAAGATGTTCCTAATTTTTATTTTCCATCCAGTTATCCCATGCTGGGAAATGTATCCCATGGAACTAATTCAGGGGAAAAAAAATAGCTATATGTATGAACTTGTTCATTGCAATGTAATAATGTCAGGTAAATAACAGGAACTCAGGAAATAACTATGCATTGATTTAGCAGTCAAGGAATATGTTTTTGCTACAGTAACTTTCTATGTAAGAGAGCTCTATGATAATGGGATGTTTCCTGAAGTTATATGTGCAAAATATGTCACACTACTTTATAATCAAATAGCATATACAAATTATATAGTGGCCTCTTTTGTATTTATAAGTGATCTTAAGCAAAATTTTTGTAAGGAAAATAATGTAGGCATTGCTTAATGCTTAATGTAGAGTAGTGAGTGATGATTCTCAAACTTAAGTGTATATCAGAATCACTTGGAGAATCCCACCCCCAGAAAGTCTAATTCAGTCAGTTTGGATTGGGGCCTGAGAATGTTCATTTCTGATAAGTTTCTAGGAGATGCTGCTGCTGCTGTTCCCAGGAGCTCACAGTGAGGACCCTAGTTTGGAGTACCTAGTCTTTGCCCATGGAATTGTAACTATCACTAAGTATCTGGAATGGAAAAAAAACCCCAAAAGACATAATTTCCTAGAGGTCACAAACTGTATCTTCCTCATACATGTGTCTGCATGTAGATAGGGTCTAGGTAAATGCTTGTTGAATTGAGTTGCATTCTTAGCCAGGAATTTCAATAAACAGTATAGATATTCACTCCACTTTCCAATTTCTTGCAATCTACTGAAATAAGATAGACACAATCATCCAGTCACAGTAGTGTTTATGTTGAAGCCATCTGGTTGAAACAAGGCCTCTGATCTGACCCTCAGAATATTTAAACTGCTGCTGAATCTGGAGAGGGGTGGGAGTGGTGAGTTCTGTTCTTGTTCTTTGCCTTTTAAGATCCCGACCTCTCAGCAATGGAAGCTGAAGAATTGACTCCTTGGGCTGGGATGAACTCCATCCATTTTCAGCAGTGAGGAATGGGAAAGAGTAGCGCCCATGCAGTCAGGAGGCTTGAATCTATTGGATGGATGTACTACAGTAATAAAAAGACTTCAATTAATTAATATCTTTACTTAAACCTCTTTGTGTTTTCACAAGTGGTGGGAATGCTACTCACATGTTTCCAAATTGCTCTGCAAAAGGGTTTTGTCAAGGTTTAAAATTTTTACTTCCAGTAATAAGGTTTCCTTACAGCTTTGATGATATAAGATGTTATCAACCTTTTTAGTTCTTTCTATCTTAGGAAAAATTTTATTTATTGCTTTAAGTCGCATTGTTCTGACTCCTAGTGTGGTTGCACAAATCTCATGTTTCTTGTTCATTTGTATTTCTTCTTATGTGAGAACTTGTTTTAATATTTTGCTTATTTTCATTTGCGTTCTTTGTCTTTTTCTGAATTTTAAAAAGTCATTTATTATTGGTTGTTTGTGTTCTTGCTCTGTTGAATGTCTAATAACATTTTTATGCTATTAGTATACACACATTTATAATTTTTATACAGTCAAATGTTATTATTTTTGTTTTTGGATGCTAACTTTTTGATCCCACACTGAACATTCAAAAGATTATAAAAAGGTATTTTGTTTTTTATACTTAAATTTAATTTTAAATACATGGTTGCAGATGGTTTTTTAAACCTACCCGCAATTTATTTTTAGTATGGTTTAAGGTAGTAATCTGAAATGCTACTTTTATAATATTTTAAATATCCATATACAGTACACACAAGCATTTTTGAATACTTTATTTCTTTTTTTAATAAATTTTTATTAATTTTAATGGGGTGACATTAATAATTCAGGGTACATATGTTCAAAAAAAACACCTCCAGGTTATCTTGTCATTCAATTATGTTGCATACCCGTCACCCAAAGTCAAATTGTCCTTTGTCACCTTCTATCTGGTTTTCTTTGTGCCCCTCCCCTCCCCTCTCTTCCTTCCTCTCCTCCCCCCTCAACCACCACACTCTTGTTCATGTTTTTTAGTCTCGTTTTTATGTCCCACCTATGCATGGAATCATATAGTTCTTGTTTTTTTCTGATTTACTTATTTCACTCCGTATAATGTTATCAAGATCCCACCATTTTGTTGTAAATGATCCCATGTCATCATTTCTTATGGCAGAGTAGTATTCCATAGTATATATGTGCCACATCTTCTTTATTCATTCTTCTATTGAAGGGCTTTTTGGTTGTTTCCATGTCTTGGCCACTGTGAACAATGCTACAATGAACATGGGGCTGCATGTGTCTTTACGTACCAATGTTTTTGAGTTTTGGGGGTATACACCCACAAGAGGGATTGCTGAGTCATAGGAGTTCTATTTTTAGCTTTTTGAGGAACCACCATACTTTCTTCCATAATGGTTGTACTACTTTACATTCCCATCAACAGTGGATGAGGGTTTCTTTTTCTCCGCAGCCTCTCCAACACTTGCTATTACCTGTCTTATTGATAATAGCTAATCTAACAGGTGTGAGGTGGTATCTCATTGTAGTTTTGATTTTCATTTCTCTAATAACTAATGAAGATGAGCATCTTTTTATATATCTGTTGGCCATTTGTATTTCTTCCTGGGAGAAGTGTCTGTTCATGTTCTCTTCCCATTTTTTTATTGGATTGTTTGTTTGTTTGTTGTTGAGTTTTATGAGTTCTTTGTATATTTTGGATATTAGGCCCTTATCTGAGCTGTTGTTTGAAAATATCATTTCCCATTTAGTTGGCAGTCTGTTTATTTTGTTGTCAGTTTCTCTTGCTGAGCAAAAACTTTAGTCTGATGTGATCTCATTCATTTATCTTTGCCTTCACTTCTCTTGCCTTTGGAGTCAAATTCATAAAATGCTTTTTAAAACCCAGGTCCATGAGTTTAGTACCTATGTTTTCTTCTATGTACTTTATTGTTTCAGGTCTTATATTTAGGTCTTTGATCCATTTTGAATTAATTTTAGTACAAGGGAACAAACTGTAGTCAAGTTCATTCTTTTGCATGTGGCTTTCCAGTTTTCCCAGCACCATTTATTGAAGAGGCATTCTTTTCTCCATTGAGTGTTGTTGGCCCCTTTATCAAAAATTATTTGACCATATATATGTGGTTTTATTTCTGGACTTTCTATTCTGTTCCATTGCTCTGAGTGTCTATTTTTCTGCCAATACCATGCTGTTTTGATTGTCATGGCTCTATAATATAATTTGAAGTTAGGTATTGTAATGCCCCCAGCTTTATTCTTTTTCCTTAGGATTGCTTTGGCTATTCGGGGTTTTTTATAGTTCCATATAAATCTGATGATTTTTTTGTTCCATTTCTTTAAAAAATGTCATTGGAATTTTTATGGGAATTGCATTAAATTTGTATATTGCTTTGGGTAATATGGCCATTTTGATTATATTTATTCTTCCTATCCAAGAACAGGGAATATTTTTCCATTTCATTGTATCTTTTTTTATTTCCCTTAACAATGCTTTGTAGTTTTCATTATAATAGGTCCTTTACGTTCTTTGTTATGTTTATTCCTAGGTATTTTATTTTTTTCATTGCAACTGTGAACGGGATTATATTTTGAGTTCGTTTTCTAATATTTCATTGTTGGCATTTAAAAAGGCTATGGACTTTTGTATATTAATTTTGTATTCTGTGACCTTACTGTATTGGTTTATTGTTTCTAGTAATCTTTTTGTGGAGTCTTTGGGGTTTTCGATGTATAGGATCATATCATCTGCAAAAAGTGAAACCTTTACTTCTTCTTTGAAGATATAGATGCCTTTTATTTCTTTATCTTGTCTGATTGCTCGGGCTAGAACTTCTAGCACAACGTTAAGTAAGAGTGGAGAGAGTGGACAACCCTGTCTTATTCCTGATTTAAGTGGGAAAGTCCTCAGTTTTATGCCATTTAATATGATGTTAGCTGATAATTTATCATAAATGGCCTTTATCATATTGAGATATTTTCCTTCTGTACCCATTTTGTTGAGTGTTTTAAACATAAAATTGTGTTGTATTTTATTGAATGCCTTTTCTGCATCTATTGATAGGATTATGTAATTTTTGTTTTGTTTTGTTGATATGGTGTATTACATTAACCGTTTTACATATGTTGAACCATCCTTGAGATTCTGGGATGAATCCCACTTGATCATGGTATATTATTTTTTTAATATGTAGTTGTATTTGATTTGCTAGTATTTTTTTTAGTATTTTAGCATCTGTATTCATTAGAGATATTGGTCTGTAGTTTTCTTTTTTTGTGCCATCCTTGCCAGGTTTCGGTATGAGAGTTATGTTGGCCTCATAAAATGTGTTTGGAAGTATTGCTTCTTCTTCAATATTTTGGAAGACTTTGAGTAGAATAGGAACCAAGTCTTTGAATGTTTGATAGAATTCACTAGTATAACCATCTGGGCCTGGACTTTTATTTTTGGGGAGGTTTTTAATAGTTTTTTCTATTTCCTCCCTGCTTATTGGTCTGTTTGGGCTTTCTACTTCTTCATGACTCAGTCTAGGAAGGTTGTATTGTTCTAGGAATTTATCCATTTCTTCTAGATTGTTGAATTTGGTGGCATATAGTTTTTCATAGTATTCTACAATAATTTTTTTTATATCTTTGATATTTGTGCTGATTTCTCCTCTTTCACTTTGGATTTTGTTTATATGAATCCTTTCTCTTTTTTCCTTAGTGAGTCTTGCCAAGGGTTTGTCAATTTTGTTGATCTTTTCAAAGAACGAGCTCCTTGTTTTATTAATTTTTTCTATAGTTTTTCTGTTCTCTATTTTATTTATTTCTGCTCTGATTTTTATTATTTCCTTTCTTTGGCTGGTTTCGGGTTGTCTTTGTTCTGCTTTTTCTAGTTTCTTAAGGTGTGACGTTAAGTGGTTTACTTGGGCTCTCTCTTGTTTGTTCATATAGGCCTGAAGTGATATGAACTTCCCTCTTATTACTGCTTTTGCTGCATCCCAGAGATTCTGATATGTTGTATTGTCATTTTCATTTGTCTGTATATATCTTTTGATCTCTGTGCTTATTTCTTCTTTGACCCACTCATTTTTAGAAGTATGTTGTTTAGTTTCCACATTTTTGTGGTTTTTTTCCCCACTTTTTTGCAGTTGAATTCTAGTTTCAAGGCTTTATGATCAGAAAATATGCTTGGTACAATTTCAATTTTTCTGAATTTTCTGATGTTATTTTTGTGGCCCAACATATGGTCAATTCTTGAGAATGATCCATGTACACCAGAGAAAAATGTGTACTCTGTCACTTTGGGATGAAATGTCCTGTAGATGTCTATCATATCCAATTCCTCTAGTGTTTTGTTTAAGGCCAATATTTCTTTATTGATATTCTGTTTGGATGAACAATCTAGAGCTTTCAGTGGCATATTGAGGTCTCCAAGTATGATTGTATTTTTGTCAGATTTTGTTTTTAGGTCAGTCAGTAGCTGTCTTATATGTTTCGGTGCTCCTTGGTTTGGTGCATATATATTAAGAAGTGTTATGTCTTCCTGATTCAGGGTCCCCTTAATCATTATGAAATGACCATTTTTGTCTCTGATTACTTTTGCTGTCTTGTAGTCAGCATTGTTAGATACGAGTATTGCTACACCTGCTTTTTCTTGGATGTCATTTGCTCGAAGTATTGTTTTCCAGCCTTTCACTTTGAATTTGTTTTTATCCTTGTTGCTTAGATGAGTTTCTTGTAGGCAGCATACAGTTGGATTTTCTTTTTTAATCCATTCTGCTACTCTGTGCCTTTTTATTGGTGAGTTTAATTCGTTTACATTTAGTGTACTTATTGACACTTGAGGGTTCCCTATTGCCATTTTATATATTGTTTTCTGTTAGTTTTGTATCTTGTTTGATTCTTCTCTTTTGTTTTTCTATCATTCGTTTTTGTTCGGTTGTAATCCATACTTCTTTCCTCTGTTACTACCTTTTTTAAGTCATGTGCTTCTGTGGTGGTTTTTTCTGGGGTGGTTATCATTAAGTAATGAAAAAGGTACCTACCATGTTCATTGTAGTACACTATCTTATGAGTGCTTCTGCACTCCATCGTCCTTTGCTACTGTTAATCTTTGTCCTCTCCCCTTTTTTTTGTTTTTGTTGTCACAGTTTTAATTTGGTTTTATTGTGTTCTTGGTGGAGCTTTTACTTGTGGTTTTGTTTTGTTTTGTTCTTTGTATCTGGTTGGAAAACCCCCTTTAGTATTTCCTGAAGTGGAGGTTTTCCGATGATAAATTTCCTCATCTTTTTGTATCTGTGCATGTTTTTATTTCTCCTTAGTATTTGAAGGATAGCTTTGATGGGTATAGTATTCGTGGCTGAAAGTTCCTCTCTTTCAGAACTTTAAATATTGGGGTCCACTCTCTTCTAGCTTGTAGAGCAGGGGTCTCCAAACTTTTTACAGAAGGGCCAGTTCACTGTCCCTCAGACTGTTGGAGGGCTGGACTATAAAAAAAAACTATGAACAAATCCCTATGCACACTGCACATATCTTATTTTAAAGTAAAAAAACAAAATGGGAACAAATACAATATTTAAAATAAACAATAAGTAAATTTAAATCAACAAACTGACCAGTATTTCAATGGAAACTATGCTCCTCTCACTGACCACCAATGAAAGAGATACCCCTTCCGGAAGTGCGGCGGGGTCCGGATAAATGGCCTCAAGGGGCTGCATGCAGCCCACGGGCTGTAGTTTGGGGGCCTCTGTTGTAGAGTTTCTGCTGAGAAATCCGATGGTAATCTAATAGGCCTTCCTTTATATGTTGTATTCTTCTTTTCCCTGGCTGCCTTGAGAATTTTTTTCTTTGTCGTTGGTTTGTGCCCAATTTCATTATGATGTGCCTTAGAGTAGGTTTGTTGGGATTAAGATAACTCGGTGTTCTATTTGCTTCTTGAATTTGAGGCTTTAGTTCTTTCCACAGGCTTGGGAAGTTCTTGTCTATTATTTGTTTGAATATGTTCTCCAGTCCATTTTCTCTCTCTTCTCCTTCTGATATACCTATTATTCTTATGTTACTCTTTTTGATTGAGTCATACAATTCCTGTAGGACTTTCTCATTTTTTTAAATTCTTGAGTCTCTCTGTTCTTCTCTCTGTTGTGCCTCAAGTTGCCTGTCTTCTATGTCACTAATCTTCTCTTCTATCTGGCCTGTTGTATTAGCTAAGCTTGTTACCTTGTTTTTCAGTTCATGAATTGAGTTTTTCATCTCTGTTTGATTTGTTTTCATAGTTTCAATTTCCTTGATGATATATTCTTTGTGTTCCTTGAGTTGTTTTTTGAGCTCCCTAAATTGCCTTTTGTGTCTTCTTTTATATCTCTGAGTATTTTTAGGATTTCTATTTTAAATTCTCTGTCATTTAACTCCAAGTTTTCCAATCTATTAAATTTTTTTCTATAGATTTTTCCTCATCTATCTGTGCTACGTCTCTGTCTTTTGTATCCATGATATTCGATTTCCTTTTCCTTAATGGCATCTGAGGGTGGTTTTGTTAATACTACTTCTTATTCTGTGTATGGGACTTCCAGATGCTCCAGGGATAGATTTTTCTATCTTTGATTGTAGAACTTGTTGAAATTTTGGAGAGAGGTATCGGGAGTGCTCCTCATGGTGCCATTTCTCTGACATCACTTCCTGAATACTTTATTTCAAAAATAAAGTTACTCATCAGCTTTAACATATTTTCCCTTAACTTTTTGGGCATTCATCAAGTTACCCCTTACCATTATTAAAAAGAATCTTGGCTTCTCTTACTCATTTTCCTTCATATGAAATTTAGAATCAGTCTGTCATGGTTCAGGAAACTTTTTGTTAGAATTTAAAGACATGTAAAGACACATGCAGCCCCATGTTCATTGCAGCACTGTTCACAGTGGCCAAGACATGGAAACAACCAAAAAGCCCTTTAATAGATGATTGGATAAAGAAGATGGGGTACATATATACTATGGAATACTATTCAGCCATAAGAAATGTTGACATCAGATCATTTACAACAACATGGATGGACCTTGAAACATTATACTGAGTGAAATAAGTAAATCAGAAAAAAGTAAGAACTGTATGATTCCATACATAGGTGAGACATAAAAATGAGACTGAGAGACATGGACAAGATTGTGGTGGTTACAGGGTGAGGGGTGGAAAGAGAGGGAGGGGGTGAGAGGAGAGGGGCACAAAGAAAACTAGATAGAAGGTGACAGAAGACAATTTGACTTTGGGTGATGGGTATGCAACATAATTAAATGTCAAAATAACCAGAGATGTTTTCTCTGAACATATGTACCCTGATTTATTAATGTCACCCCATTAAATTAAGAAAAAGAACAGTAATAATAATGTTATAGGCTTTAGAAGTTTATGTATATTTATATTGTTGGGAAAGGATTCTTAGACAAATTCTAATTTTATCAAAGCTTAAAAAAAAGAATTTTGATAAACTTTAAAGTTGTTTACTTTCACTCAAAACAATGGTATATCTCCCTTTTATTGGTTTTCTTTTATCTAATTTATATAGTTCTTCAATGTTCTTTGTTGAGTTTTTCAGTTTTTGTTGTTATTATGAAGTGTCTTTTTTCTTTTAACTTTCTAAATGATTATTATAGATGATTAGAGATAATGTCAAATTTTGTGTGCTGATCTTGTACTAGTCAAATCTACTCTTAGGAGTTCCAGAAATGTCTTAGTTTATTCTCCTACGTTTTATATAAACTATTACATTATCTGAAAATAAGGATTATATATCTTTTCCTTTCCTACATATATGTTTATTTAAACCTTATTGTTTTTTAGTACTGCCAGTAAATATTTAATAATTACATTAATATAGCTTGTTTTGTTGTCTTTTTTGATTTAATAGGAATTATTTTAATTTTAATATTTCTGCATTAATATGGTGCTTTCTGTAGGCTTCTATTATATACCCTTATAACCTTACTATTGGTTGATTGATTGATTGATTGATTTTATAGAGAGAAAGGGAGAGAGAAAAAGACAGGCAGATAGAAACATTGAGTTGTTTTTGTATGTGCCCTGACTGGAGATCGAACCCATAACCTTCGCATTTTGGGACAATTCTCTAAGCAACTGAGCTATCAGGCCAGGGCATAATCTTAGTTAAGTAAAAGAAATTTTCTCTTATTCCTTTTCTAAGGTTTTTCTCTTTTTAAATAGGAATATATACTGAAATTTACTAAATGCTTTTAAAAGTCTTTTAAAACATATTTTTCCTTTGATCTAATTTAGTGAATTACATGAATAAATTTTACATAGAATATAGAATACATTCAATTTAGTCATAACATTATTCCCCTAATATTCTTCTGGATTCAATTTTTACATACTCTTTGTATCAGCTTATAAGTAAAATTTGGCTGTGAACTATTAATCACATCAATTGATCTGAAGTTCCCACTGCAATTTGTGTCTATTCATCTAAGTTGAGGTTCTTGTGTTCTGTTCTGCTTTTTACAGTTTTTTTCTCTTGTATATGTTTCTATTTTCAAAACATTACTCATGATTTCTAGTCACTAATAAGACTTCCCTCTATTTTCCAGTGCTCATTGGATTTATTCTTGTCATATATATATATTTTAAATGGGTGGGAGGCTCCACGGTCGGTCATCTGTGTTCAGTCTATCATCTTGAGCCAATTTCAGTATAGTTGTGCTATATGTAGGAAAAAATTGAATGCCTATTTTGTGACTTTCTGCTGTATTAAATTTTCTTTTTCAAACTAATAGTTTCTTTATTAATTGTGTCAAGTTTTTAGATAAATATACATTTATTTTAGATAAATATAAATATACACAAACAAGAATTTCAACTCCTTACCAAAAGCTACATCTTACTTTTCTTTTCATTGTTTTTATTTCTTTGACATACTGTAGCCATTGAACAAGATGAAGCTCCTCACCAGCTGAGGAACCAGGTACAGACATCACAAGTTTTCTCCTTGCCAGGCCAATATGCCAATAGGCCATGCAGGGGTCAATGTTGCTTTTCTTTGCCCCTCCACATCTTATTTATTTATTTATCTATCTATCTATCTATTTATTTTTGAGTAGGGGATATAATTCTAAAATAATTTAATTCATATTTGGCAATTATCATTAATGCTAAACTCTTAGATCAAGTCTCTCAGGATTTCTAATGGCTACCAGCAAATGTTTCTCTTCTGAATCCTGTTCCTCAAATGTACCCAATTATCTCCTATGCTTACAATTACACAAAGTACATCCTGGACCTTTCTCACTAAATACAAAACTAATGAATTTTGTGTGGCGGAATTTTTTTTTTTTGTTTTGTTACAGAGACAGAGAGAGTCAGAGAGAGAGACAGATAGGGACAGACAGACAGGAAGGGAGAGAGATGAGAAGCATCAATGCCTTGTTGCGGCACCTTAGTTGTTCATTGATTGCTTTCTCATATGTGCCCTGATCGGGGGTCTACAGCGACCTGAGTAACCCCTTGCTCAAGCCGGCGACCTGGGCTCAAGCTGGCAAGCCTTGCTCAAACCAGATGAGCCCGCGCTCAAGCTGGCGACCTTGGGGTCTCGAACTGGGTCCTCCGCATGCTAGTCCATTGCTCTATCCACTGTGCCACCGCCCAGTCAGGCAGGAAAATTTTTTTTAAGTATTCTGCAGAGTCATGGAAAGTAAGCCGTCTTTCTATGAGAAGGTGATTGTAAAGAGCTTTATTTATTTATTTATTTATTTAGATTTTATTGATTTTTAAAGAGAGAAGAGGAGCAAAAAACATCAACTTGTGGTAGTTGCTTCTCATATGTGCCTTGACCAGGCTGGCTTTGGGTTTTGAACAGCAACCTCAGTGTTCCAGGTTGATGTGTTACCCAGGGTGCCATGATATGTCAGGCCTTTCTTTGTGTTTAACTGAAGGGTAAGATGACAAGCTAAACCTTTCAAGGTCCTAGTGATGAACCTGTAAGCCAGACTCTGAAATTGTGAAAGAGTATTTAAAGTGTTCTCAGTACCCAAAAATATGCTCAATGAAGGGAGATGTAGAAAATCCTAAGATGAACCCTAGGCTGCAGCACTCATACTAACTGAACCGGTCAAGTGCTTCATTGCTTTGCACAGACTGTGGTCACAGCTATTGTGTTATTTGTCTTCGTTACCACTGCTCCATCACACATATACATAACAGGCTGGCTGGGCACCTAACTTGGCCTAGTCAGTGACCTTGCTTAAAGTGTTCTTAGATGAATCGCACTGCCCTCTCAGTAAGGCAGAATTAGGGAACCAAGAGACTGAGCCAGTTAAAGAATGGCCATGAAGATCACAGGTTAAGTTGGGGCAAGAGAAGTCTTAAGAAGCCAAGTACAAGTTAAAATTATGGGGGAGGAAGGACTTTGAGGAAACAGAGGACAATGGATGGCAAAAGAAGAAGACAAGAACAAGTGTGCCAAGAAAAGCAGATAAACCCTAAGAAATAAAGTGACCTGGTTCCTGACAGCTCCCTAGCTCTAGTTCTCACAGGGCCTTAGGATGTACTATAATTTCCTATTCTTTGGATTTTGGGAGATCCCAATGTATTTTCACTGTACCCACCCTTCATATGTACTAACTTGAGAGTTCTTATAATCAAAGGACATGGCCCAAAACACTGACAGTATGGGAAGTCCACCTTTTGGAAGACAATGAAATCTAATTTGCCTACCTTATAAAAAAATCTGTAGGATTGGGGAATGAATTTTTTGGTTCAGGTTAGAAATATCCAGAGCTTGAAGATTTAAGGTTTATTGGCAGGTTCGAGATCTTATTGCACTCCAACCCACAGGGCCCAGTGATATTTTATCCCTCTAGGAGGGTTTATCTAATGCTTTCAAGCCATGAGGGAATATTTGCAAATAATGGTGGGTAGACTGTATACCCACTTTCAACATTTATACCTCCAGAATTGTTCATAGTGGCAGTGCCACTCTATTCTTTAGTAAACAAAAAGCAAAAGAACAAAAAAGTGAAAATTAATTTTTGGGAGTAAATGTATTAGGAAAATATTTCTAGTTTCAGCTTAGTGGAAAAAGAGAAAGCTTGGATGTGATAGAAGTCCATGTCAAGAATTTTCTAAACACTCTAGGATTCCTCTGGAGCCTGCAATCGTCTTTCAAGGTCCGATTCACAGAGTAGAGTTGCTTGAAATTGGGACTTGAAGGGTGGATAGGACTTGAATATGCAGACCTGAGAGGAATGGCATTCCTTGTGAAGAAAATAGCATGATTGAGGATGTGGACAGGCTCAAGTATTCTGTGCGTACATAAAACTGACAACTCATTTTGACGGGAGTACTAAGGATACGGAAGGTAAACTGAGACTAATCCTGCAGTGCCCCCTACACAGGCCAACTGAGTATCAGAATTTCATTACCAAAAGAGTGGTTGATTCATCAGCTTCACTTAAGAATATTAAGTTGTAGGTAGTGTGTTGTGAAGATTGGAGTAAGGAGGGAGCGAAAGTCAGGAGACCTGGTGAAAGATAGTAAGAGAACAGTGTCATTTTTGAAAAAAGGTGAACAAGAAGGGAGCAAATGAGAAAGAAATTACAGATGAATGGCTCAGTTGGGCCCTGAAAAGAAGCAGTCTGAGTTACTCTAGGATGCTGCCTGCTTGTGTTTTTGTAAGGATGATGAGCCTCTTAGGAAAGTGGGCGATGCTAGAGGAGGGAGAAGGGATGGGGAAGAGGAAGAGGAAGAAATAATGGGGGATGGGAGGTCATTCTTGAATCACCCTAAGAAACTTCAAAGACTCTGCTGATGAGTTAACACACACTGTCTCAGTTAGGGAAAGACTCAGAAAGATACACTTATGTCATGGCTAAATTAGACTGAACGTTTCATGTCTGTGCTGCGGGAAGTGTGTTGCTCTACGTCTGTAACATGTATGTCACTAAATTCTTCAATGTGTTTGTAATTTGTTGAAAAATGTAAAAAAGAAAAAGAAAACCTTGCCCCCTCCCACACACACCAAGAGAATGAAACTATATTATAGTCTATAGCACTGTATTTTTATTTCATTGTGTTAATTTTCAAATCACTTAAAAGTTTCTTGCATATTACCAACTTATGACTCCAAATTAGAAAAGTCTAAGGCAGGGGTCCCCAAACTTTTTACACAGGGGGCCAGTTCACTGTCCCTCAGACCATTGGAGGGCCGGACTATAAAAAAAACTATGAACAAATCCCTATGCACACTGCACATATCTTATTTTAAAGTAAAAAAACAAAACGGGAACAAATACAATATTTAAAATAAAGAACAAGTAAATTTAAATCAACAAACTGACCAATATTTCAATGGGAACTATGCTACTTTCACTGACCACCAATGAAAGAGGTGCCCCTTCCGGAAGTGCGGCGGGGCCGGATAAATGGCCTCAGGGGGCCGCATGTGGCCCGCAGGCCGTAGTTTGGGGGCTCCTGGTCTAAGGCCTTCTGTCTTAGCACATGGTACTTCTGATAAGACATTCCAAGCACAGTGACATTTGAAGGATATCTGGAGGTGACCAACAGGACTGTAATATTGAATAAATTCAGAGTTTTAATTACAGTTTTATTTCATTGCAAGTGGGTACTGTGGGGGGGAAAAAGCCATCAACAAAGGAAATAATTGTTTCAGAGAATTACATCTGCACTGCATTCTCTGTTTAAAAATTCTCATTAAAAATGTGTTTCTTTAAAAGTAACTCAAAGCAGCTGATGAAATACAAGAGCATGGAAAGTTTCAAATCCCAGTGCAAATTTAGATTCATCAAGGACCATTTGCCAGAGACTTGACTCAATGGCAAAAGAGCTTTTCACCATTTCTCATATCCCTTCACTGGGTTTTAAGCCTAAGTCCTGATGCCTGCAGTTTTATTTCCAAAGCTGGGTATTTTTCACTTAAACACTTCCTTTTCATAATACTTCTGGTGTCTCTGGAGTATTATTACTGTTTGATTTTTCTGTTTAATAATGATTCTGACTGTTGTGCTTCTTTATTTTAAGAGAGTGGTTAAAGAAAGATGAAGTTATAGACACTGTTCCTAAAAAAGAGACAATCCTGAAAACCATCTTAGGATGTTTGAGCCACCGTCAGAGACCAGTGTGCGGGCAGTGGCAGTTACCAAGATCATTCCCAAACAGCCCCTGCTTTTTTGAAACCATGAAGATCAGGCCTGACTGAGAAGCTACTGGGGCAAATCTTAGAAAAGAATAAGTGGCCCTGGCTGGTTGGCTCAGCGGTAGAGCGTCGGCCTGGCGTGCGGGGGACCCGGGTTCGATTCCCGGCCAGGGCACATAGGAGAAGCATCCATTTGCTTCTCCACACCCCCCCCCTCCTTCCTCTCTGTCTCTCTCTTCCCCTCCCGCAGCCAAGGCTCCATTGGAGCAAAGATGGCCCGGGTGCTCAATTGGTTAGAGCGACATTCCCTCATGCCAAGGTTGTGAGTTCAATCTAGGTTATCTACAAGAGTAGACCAGTGAATGCATAATACATGAAACAACACATCAATGTTTCTCTCTCTCTCTCTCTCTAAAATCAATAAATAAAATTTTTTAAAAATGTAGCCATCTTCTTGAAGCTGATGATGCTGATGAAAAGGAAACAAATAAATGGGCAAAGAGAAGTCAAAATTCAGATTCAGGCTGATGCTCCCCGAAGAGGAAAAGGCTCATCGATGAATTTAAGGAGCACCTATTATGCATGGGGACATTGCCAAATGCTGTGGGAATCCCGATTGTAGGCATTAGTAACCTATTGAGGAGACAAAGCAAATATTATCATCTCCTCAAGCAAGTTTTCCTGGATAATCTCTCTAAATGGACTCTCTCTTTGTTCTTTCCCATTGAAGAACATTATGGTTTCCTTTTTTTCTTTTTTTCACTTTCTGAACATTTTCTACATATGTAATTGTACATTTTTTTGTTTACCTATTTCTTCCTATTTCTCCCACTCCAATCCCCACACTGAGCTGTAAGAACAATAAGTTCAAGAATTGTATCTGTTTTGCTATTGCTCAATAATGTTTCTTGAATGAATGAATAAAAAATGGACAAGATGGACTGAGGGAAGATTCAAATGATAGCAGAAGGTATCACACAGCTAGAAAGAGCTTGTCAAAGCAACGTTTAACAAGGAGAAGCCACTTTATCAGAATTGACTCCAAACTGCAGGTGGGGGTCCCTATAGGTCTTTATTTATTTATCAGAATTGACTCCAAACGGCAGGTGGGGGTCCCTATAGGTCTCCTGACTGAGAACTTCAAGGAAACAATAAAGGAGTCAATGAATGATTGACACACTATTAAGAATGAACGACACATATTTTATTCTGCATGAACTTTACCATTATATATTCAGAGGGTGGCATAGGATACGACGACCGCTCCCACCTCCCTGAGGAAGTGCTGGGAAACAGTGTCCAGGGCAGCTCATCCAGATGCCTTTTTTAGTGGCTTTTCCTGGCCTCCTCCCGAGTCTGACACTGGCCCATCTGAAACTGTCTTCTGCCTGTTTGGGAATCAGTCACTTCCCTGTTTCAGGGTCCTTATTGCTATTTGCAGATTATTCTCAAGTCTCTGAAAATGTGATTGCTCAAATTTCACTTTAAATACAGCATGTATCAGTTGATATTTATAGAAGTTTTACTTCCTCCTATTATCTGTTACAAAAAATCTCTTGCCTATTAGAGCTGCATTCTTGACCTCAGCAATAATGATAATATTAACAATAATAATAGCATAGCCGCTATTTATTATTTACTTTGTGGCAGACATCATGCGAACTCATTTAAATAACTCATTTAATCTTTGCTATAGATGACGAAGCTCAGCCCATAGAACACATGAAATAAAGTGGGAGAACTACTGTTACATGTAAAGCCTTATTTTTTTGCTCATGTTACTGTCCATGCAGTTTGGTGCTCAAGGGTGTTTACTGCACACATATGCTCAGGGATTCAGGCTCTTTCTGTACGGAGGTGCTATGCAGTGATTTTCAAACTTTTTACACTTGGGGACTGGTGATCTAAGACAACTGCAATAGTATTTCCATCGATGACAATGGGCTGATAAGTGGCAATCACCCTGAGCATAAGTGAATATGACTGAGATCATTGGCTCTATAACGTTCATATGACATCAGGGTGGTTAACTCTTTTGCAGACTGGAAATTTATGGCAGACTGCCACCAGTCCACGAACAGCGGGCTGAAAAATCACCTCTCTAGGGTGTCAAAATCTATCTTAGGTCCTCTGAATCTAGTGACAACTGAAAAGAGAAAAGAGAAAGGATAGAGGATGCAAAGGATCCATCCAACAGAAGGGTTTAGAGTCTGGGCCTAGAAGTGGTAGATCTCTTCTGCTCCAATTCCATGGGCTAGAAATCAATGATATGGCCCCATTGAAATGCAAAAGGGCTGGGAAATATGGTCTTGTTATAGACCCAGGAAGAAGAGAAAGTGGTTTTAGGGAGTATCAAGCTACTTTGTGCCACACAGAGGTAAAGTGACTTATAAGACATTAAATAAGTACAGATCTGGGATTCAAACCCAAGGCCAAGCTGTTAACCATATGTCTCTTTTACTCCCTTTATCCAAAAATTTTTGTTTTGTTTTTATATTTTGCCCCACAACCACATGGTGAAGGGGAGGTTATAATCTGCTCTATGTCAGGAAGACTCAACTGCCTGATTAAGGGCGAGGCTGAAAATCAATTATTCGAAGGGGCAAGAGAAATGGATGCTATATCACTTCCTCCATGAAGGCATAAAACCTCCCTCTTTCTGTCGGCAGTTCAGAGGTGCTGTTCCTGCTTAACGCATTCCTGCCAGGTATCACGAGGCCATGTTAGGCTGAGGACCTTCGACCTTATCTGGTGGCCAGCCTGCTCATGCACTTAGTTGAATGCCTTTAAACCACACATGTAGTCTCCCATCGTGTAAGGGGAAGGCCTTACACGTGTGCAATGGGCATAACTTTATTTTACAATCTCACATGTACAATATATATACTTTAAAAATATTTCTTTAACTCAAATTACCATAATTCACTAATTCCTTTTTTTAAGGGAAAACTTTTTTTTTTAAAAAAGATTCTGTTTATTGATTTTAGAGAGGAGAGACAGAGAAAAAGGTGAGGGGGAGGAGTGTGAAGCATCACCTCAGAGTAGTTGCTTTTCATATGTACTTTGACCAGGAAAGCCTGGGGTTTCAAACCAGTGATCTCAGCATTCCAGGTAGATGCTCCATCCACTGCGTCACCACAGGTCATTAATTCTAACATATACCTTTTCATATGTTAACATGTCTAAAATCAGGATTTTATAATGGATGGCACCTTTGAATTGCTATTGGCCAGGTGACAGTGCTGATCAAGTTGGTATTGCCTATGCAAGTTCACAGTTGGTCACAGGTATTTATATTACTGTCCCTTCAAGTTGAATTATATGCATTGTTAATATGATCCAAGTCAAGTTTAGTTAGTTGCTGTTTGAAATGTTTTCAAAAGATCATCCTGAGTTTCAGGGTTGAAATGAAAAAAAAAGTTAACACTGAGGTTCGGAAAGAGAACAGTGTGATGTAAATATGGTATTATTAACACACATACAGTTTTTTTAGAAATGACTACAAAGTAACTACTTCTTATAGGATAATAGAGGTAGAAATCAATACATTTTGTGCTGAACTGTGCAAAAAATAGGCATTGCCTATTAGTATGTCTCAAGGAGGAATAGACCCACATTAAATCCTTTGGAATGGGTGGCAATATCCTGGAAGAAAACCTCGAGCTTATCGTGGAGACACTTGAGAGAAATGTCTTGTCATCAATACAGATTATGATACTGTGTAGAAAAAAAATAAAACACTGATTCAGAAGAATTAGACTCTGACAAATGAAGATAATTTCAGAAATATCTTGACCAATTTATTTTCCTTTTTGTATACACTGGTCCCTTTTTGTATACAGTGGTCCCTTTTTGTATACACTGGTCCCTTTTTGTATACAGTGGTGCCTCGTCTATCACGGAGGTTAGGTTCCAGATCCCCTGTGATAGGCAAAAATCCATGAAGCAGCAACCTTATATTTATTTATTTTATTATTTATATATATTTTAAGGCTTTATAAACTCTCCCCACAGTCTTATAAACCTTTCCCACACTGTTATTAACCTTTCCCACACTCTTATCAACACTTTCTATGCTCCTAAACACTTTCTACACTCTTAAACTTATGTAATTTTAACAACATATAAAATTCTATATGGGTACTCACCAGTGAATATACTACAACTTGAATGATGAATATGATGATGGTTTAATATTCTTTTAATATGTTTTAATTAATATATTTTATATTGTTTTTTTAGGCTAGAAAATGCTTATTTTACTGAAAAAATAATTAATATAAAAATACCTATGTACTGCAAAAATCCCACCATATAGCAAAAAAAATCCGTGATACAAAATTAGATATATACAGTTTAAAAAATGCGATACAGTGAGACCGCAAAAACTGGATTGCGATATGGTGAGGGATGACTGTATACACTAGAGTGGTATATAATAAACAAATCTAGAAGAGCTTTTTCAGCAAGTTTAAAATAAAAATTCTAAATGATGAGAAAGCATTGTTTTATATGTTGACATTTTCTTAGTGGTACTACAAATTAATGATGCATTTTACAATCGATGGCTTATTAGTATCAATGAAATAGCTACTTTCTATTTGAGCTCCTATTCCTTTACGTATTAGAAATTAAATTTTAGTCAGTTCAGTAACACTGCCCTTCCCCACTCCCGCCCTTCTCCCCAGCTCCAAGATTACATTGCATGTCGTGGGACTCACCTGGGGCCACTATGGAGACTGGGTGCAGTGCATTTGTTGAGCTTCATTTTTTACCTATTCCGACAGCCACCAAACATGTCTGTTCCATCAGACCCTTGTCATCAGGCCACACAGATCATTGCTGTTTCCTTTCATTTTCATCTCAGGGCTCTTTCAGAGCTGAGTGGCTCTATCTGCTAGTTCAGGAGGGCTTGAGGTACACCCAGTGTTGGGATTCAGATAATTTCATAACCAGTTCTCTGCCCTAATGGCTGTTCTAAGTATAAAAAATTATATCCCAAAAGATAGTTTATTATTTCATGCATTTAATACTTAAATAAGAACAATAAAAGAGGTACACCAAACTAGATTATAAGAAAGAGTTTTAAAATATTAAATAATATCTGCCAAAAAACAATAAACCTGTTATTTAAGATATTTCCACATTGCTCTTGATTGGTGTCCTCACTTGCAAATTTCCTCGCTTTTATCCGAGTATCATCGGCTGTGTTATTTATCCTCAACCATCCTTTCACTGTAGGAGTAGGATCCCATTCCTTTACTTGTGGATGGAATGAACATTACTACAGGCGCTTAGAATACACTGTTGCGCAGATGAATGTTAAAAAAGAGTAAGGAATGTAAATTTGTGATTTCCACATTGGGCAGCTGCCCAGGTGCCCACCTTAAAGAAAACCCTGATTACAAGTGCCATTTTAACAACTGGTTCACCGAACTCAACAAAAAATTAGGTATCAGTTCTGCTGAACTGGTGTGAACCAGCTGAATCCCATCCCTGGGTGCACCTCCCTTGGATACAGAAACTCTTTGAGGCTGGTAAGGCACTGGGCCGCTCAGTGGGCTCACTGGACTGAAGGGTATTCTGTTCCCACACACTGTGCTAAGTGGTTGGGTACTGGGTAAGAGTTCACTCCCCATGGAGGAACCCAACCTCTCTGCTGCATCACTTCAGAATGGGAAAAACCAGCCACTGCTTTAAGCTGCTTGCATCTGCAATGGCACTTTGTTTGCTCCAGCATCTTGTAGTCTTCCTGACTATACCTGGGAAAGAGTTGCATATACCCTCAACCCTATGTAAGGCTTGTGGGTCTTTCCCCTTCTGTTCCTGCACAGTCAGGGGACATGGCTGGTCTGCTGGACCCACTGTTGGGGACTCACCAGTGTCCAAGCCTTCCTATCTTCCTCTGCAACTCTCCCGTTCAATCTAGTCTGGGCAACGCTTTCTAATCTTGAAAGCCAGCAAATCTCTCACTTACTTCATGCCCCAAATTCTTCCATTTCCTCAGAGGCTTTGAGCTCTAAAACTGAGCAAACACGTGGTTTTCTCTACTTTTCAAACAAGTGTTTCAGAGCACACAGCTGAATGAATGGTAGAAAGGTTTAGGGCAGGGGTCCCCAAACTTTTTATACAGGGGGCCAGTTTACTGTCCCTCAGACTGTTGGAGGGCCGGACTATAAAAAAAAACTATGAACAAATCCCCATGCACACTGCACATATCTTATTTTAAAGTAAAAAAACAAAACGGGAACAAATACAATATTTAAAATAAATAACAAGTAAATTTAAATCAACAAACTGACCAGTATTTCAATGAGAACTATGGTCCTGCTTTTGGCTAATGAGATGGTCAATGTCCAGATCCATATTTGTCACTGCTAGCCCTAACAAGTGGTAGGACATGCTTCCGGAGCTGTGACGCATACGTCCCACGTCACCGGAAGTAGTACTGTACGTGAGCGACATCATACTTTACTCCTCTCACTGACCACCAATGAAAGAGGTGCCCCTTCCGGAAGTGTGGCAGGCCAGATAAATGGTCTCAGGGGGCTGCATGTGGCCCGCGGGCTGTAGTTTGGGGACCCCTGGTTTAGGGAAAAGAAAGACAAGAAAATCACATTGGCTAATGTTTTAAAATATTATCCTAATGCAAGTTCTCACTGGTGTTCTCCTTTCTTCCTTATTCTATTCTTTTAGATGCATTTCCTGAATTGCTGGTTTTCTGCCCTCATCTTGGCAACCTGGTGCCTGATTCGAATGATTCCTTGAGTTTGTTTTTCACAGTCAGCCCAGAAACCAAGGTGAAATAATAGCCAACTCGCCTTTACCCTTCTATTTTTTAATATAAATTTATAATTTTTATTTTATTATAGGAAGCTATATGCAGACAAGTTAGACAAGGGAAAAAAAGATGTATAATTTCATTACTCTAAGACATCACTGGTGGGTGACATATTGCTACTTCTCCTACTTGGTTTTCACTGCTTACTTAGCTTGTGTATATTTTTTGTAGCTAACATTGCATCAGACATAAAACCGTGTATCCTGCTTTTCTTTTTCTTTTCTTTTTTTTAGTGAAAGAGATAGAGACAGAGAGACAGACAGACAGGAAAGGAAAGAGATGAGAAGCATCAATTCTTCATTATGGCACCTTAGTTGTTCATTGATTGCTTTCTCATATGTGTCTTAACTAGGGGGCTACATCAGACTGAGTGACCCTTTGCTTAAGGCAGCAATGTTGGGCTCAAGCCAGTGACCTTGGGGGCATGTCTCTGATCCACACTCAAGCCAGTGATCTCATGCTCAAGCTGGTGAGCCTGCGCTCAAGCTGGTGACCTTGGGTTCCAAACCTGGGTCCTCTGCATCCCAGGCTGACACTTTATCCACTGAGCCACCACCTGATCAGGCTATCCTGTTTTTTTCATTCAACACTATGACTAGTATTTTTCCTTATTATAAAGTCTTCAAAAACATTAGTTAAATGTGGCAGTTTTACTTAACCTTTTCCCTTGTGTTGAGCATTTAGCTTATTTCCATTACTATTAAAAAAATTATGGCATTAGAATGACATAGTTATACATGAACGTTTTCCTACAGTTCTGATTCTTTTCTTTTTCATTTATCTTTAATTTCACAATCCTTTACTTATAGTTTTCACTTAAATTTAAGTTTTAAAAAAATTTATGTTAACATGGATTCAAGTGTCCCACTCAATATAACACACTCACCCCCCAACAACATGCCCCCCCATTACATCCCCTTTGCCCTCCTCCCCTGATTCCTTTCCCCCCTTCCTTCTGGGATTTTTTATCTGTATCTCTGTGTTCTGTATATATAATTTCACTAATCCCTTCACCTTCTCTCATCCTGACCCTTCATCTATCTCCCTTTCCTGACAGCTTTCCCTCTGCTCCCTGTGATCCCGCCTCTGCCTTTATTCCGTTTCTCAGTTCAGTGTGTTCATTAAATTGCACATATAAGTGAGATCATATGATATTTGTCTTTCTCTGCCTGACTTATTTCACATAGCATAATAATCTCTAGGTCCATCCATGCCATTGCAAAAGGTAAGATTTCCTTTTGTTTTATGGCCACGTAGTATTTCATTGTGTATATGTACACAGCTTTTTATCCACTTGTTCACTGACAGACACTTGGGCTGTTTCCAGATCTTGGCTATTGTAAACAATGCTGCAATAAATGTGGGGATGCATAACTTCTTTTGAATTAGTGTTTTGGGATTCTTAGCTTATATTGTATTTCTAAAAGTGGGATAGCTGGGTCAAAAGGCAGTTCCATTTTTAATTTTTTGAGGAAATGCCATACTGTTTTCCATAGTGGTTGCACAAATCTGCATTCCCACCAGCAGTGCAGGAGGATTCCTTTCTCCATACTCTGTGAGCACTTGTTGTGTGTTGTTTTGTTAATGAGCGCCATTCTGACAGGTGTGAGGTGGTATCTCATTGTGGTTTTTTAATTTGCATTTCTCTGATGATTAGTGATGTTGCACATTATTTCATATGCCTATTGGCCATCTGTATGTCCTCTTTGGAGAAGTGTCTATACAGTTCCTTGCCCATTTTTTAACTGGATTGTTTACTTACCTGGTGTTGAGTTTTAGAAGTTTTTTTTTTTTTATAAATTTTGGTTATTAATACCTATCAGACATATTGGCAAACATTTTCTCCCATTGTGTGGGTTGTCTTTTAATTTTGTTAATGGTGTCTTTTGCTGTGCACAAACTTTTTAGTTTTGTATAGTCCCATTTATTTAATTTGTCCTTTATTTCATTTGCCCATGGAGAAATATCAGCAAAAATATTGCTATGAGAGATATCGAAGAATTTACTGCCTATGTTTTCTTTCAAGATTTTAATGGTTTCGCGACTTACATTAAGTCTTTTATCCATTTTGAGTTTGTTTTTGTGAATGGTGTAAGTTGATAGTCTAGTTTCATTTTTTTCATGTACCTGTCCAATTTTTCCAACACCATTTATTAAAGAGATTGTCTTTATTCCATTCTATATTCTTGCCTACTTTATCAAATATCAATTTACCATAAAGGCGTGGGTTTATTTCTGGGTTCTCTGTTCTGTTACATTGATCTGTATGCCTATTCTTATGCCAATACCAAGCTATTTTTAGTACAATGGCCTTGTAGTATAACTTGATATCAGGAAGTGTGATACTTCACACTTTGTTTTTCATTTTCAAGATTGCTGATGCTTTTGGGTTCTTTTTTAAGTCCATATACATTTTTGGAATATTTGTTCTAGATCTGTGAAATATGTCATTGCTATTTTAATAGGAATTGCATTGAATCTATAGATTGCTTTGGGAAGTATAGACATATCAATAATGTTAATTCTTCTTATCCATGAACACGGTATATGCTTCCACTTGTTTGTATCTTCTTTGATATCTTTTTTTCAATGTGTTATAACATTACGAGTACAAATCTTTTACCTCCTTGGTTAAATTTATTCCGAGGTACTTTATTTTGTTTTTGTTGCAATAGTAAAGGAGATTGTTTCCTTAATTTTTATTTCTGACAGTTTATTGGTGGTGTATAAAAATGCCACTGATTTACAAATATTAATTTTATATCCTGCCACCTTGCCAAATTCATTTATCAGGTCAAGTAATTTTTTGACTGAGACTTTAGTGTTTTCTATGTACAGTATCATGTTATCAGCAAATAATGATAGTTTTACTTCTTCTTTTCCAATTTGGATGCCTTTTATTTCTTCTTTTCTGATTGCTGTGGCTAGGACTTCCAGAACTATGTGAATAAGAGTGGCAAAAGAGGACACTCCTGCTTTGTTCCTGATCTTAAGAAGATTGTTATTAATTTTTGTCAATTGCTTATAATGTTGGCTGCTGATTTGTCATATATGGCCTTTATTATGTTGAGGTATGTTCCCTGTATTTCCACTATGCTGAGAGTTTTGATCATAAATGGGTGCTAGATTTTATCAAAAGTTTTTTGCATCTATTAATATAATTATGTGATTTTTATTCTTCATTTTGTATATGTGATAAATCACATTTATTGATTTGCAAATATTGTACCAGCCTTGCCTCCTCAGAATAAATCCCACTTGATCATCATGTATGATCTTTTTAATGTATTGCTGAATCTGGTTTGTTAATATTTTGTTGAGAATATTAGCATCTATGTTCTTCAGGAATATTGGCTTATAACTTTTTATCTTTGTAATGTCTTTACCTGGTTTTAGAATGAGGATAATGCTTGCCTCATAAAATGAGCTTGTAAGTCTTTCCTCCACTTGAATTTTTTGGACTACCTTGAGAAGGATAGTTCTTAGTTCTTCTTTGAATTTTTGGTAAAATTCTCCTGTGAAGCTATCCAGTCTAGGACTTTTGTGTGGGGGGAGTCTTTCAATAACTGTTTCAATTTCATTTGATGTAATTGGTGATTAGGGTTTCTGATTCTTCCAGACTGAGTTTTGGAAGAGTGTATGGTTCTAGAAATTTATCCATTTCACCTAGATTGTCCAATTTTTTGGCATATAAATCTTCATAGAATTTTCTTGTAATTCTTTGTATTCCTGTGGCATCAGTTGATACTTCTTCACTTTCATTTCTAGTTTTAATTATCTGGGTCCTCTCTCTTTTTTTCTTGATGAATCTGGTTAAAGATTTGTCAATCTTGTTGACCTTTTCAAAGAACTGGCTCTCGGTTTCATTGATCTTCCGTACTATTATTTTTTTTTAGTCTCTATATCGTTTATTTCTGCTCTGATCTTTATTATTTCCTTCCTTCTACTTCCTGTGGGCTTTATTGTTCTTTTTCCAGTTCTTTTAGAATCAAGGTTAGGTAGTTTATTTGAGCAATCTCTTACTTCTTAAGGTATGCCTGTAATTCTATGAATTTCCCTCTCAAGACTGCTTTCGCTGTGTTTCATAGATTTGGGGTTCTGTGTTCATTTTCATTGTTTCAAAGAAATTTTTTATTTCTTCATTGATCTCATTGTTAATCCAATTGTTATTTAATAACATGCAATTTAGCTTCCAAGTGTTTGGATGTTTTTAGTTTTTCTTTTTTCTTTTTTTTAGTTTTTCTATTATAGTTGATTTCTGTTTTCATGCCATTGTGATCAGAGAAGATGCTTGATATTATTTTAGCATTCTTAAATTTATTGAGACTTGTTTTGTGTCTTAACATGTGATCTCTCCTAGAAAATGTACCATGAGTACTTGAAATGAATGTATATTCTGCTGCTTTGGCATGAAATGTTCTAAAGATATCAATTAAATATAGTTGATCTAGTGTGTTATTTAAGGCTGCTGTTTTATTTTAAATTTTCTGTCAGAAAGATCTATCCATTGCTGTTAGTGTGGTATTAAAATCCCATACTATTATAGTATTACCGTCGATCTCACCTTTTGTGTCCATCAAAATCTGCTTTATATAGTTAGGTGGTCCTATTTTACATAAATATTTACAATAGTTAAATTCTCCTGTTGGATTGCTCTATAATGACTTTCTTTGTCCCTTACTACAGACTTTATTTTATTTATTTATTTTTTGTATTTTTCCGAAGCTGGAAATGGGGAGAGACAGACAGACTTCCGCATGTGCCCGACCGGGATCCACCCGGCACGCCCACCAGGGGGCGACGCTCTGCCCACCAGGAGGCGATGCTCTGCCCCTCCGGGGCGTCGCTCTGTTGCGACCAGAGCCACTCTAGTGCCTGGGGCAGAGGCCAAGGAGCCATCCCCAGCACCCGGGCCATCCTTGCTCCAATGGAGCCTCGCTGCGGGAGGGGAAGAGAGAGACAGAGAGGAAGGAAAGGGGGAGGGGTGGAGAAGCAGATGGGTGCCTCTCCTGTGTGCCCTGGCTGGGAATAGATCCCGGGACTTCTGCATGCCAGGCAGACGTTTTACCACTGAGCCAACTGGCCAGGGCCACTACAGACTTTATTTTAAAGGCTATTTTGTCACAGCCTGACCAGGAGGTGGCACAGTGAATAGAGCGTCAGACTGGGACACAGAGGACCCATGTTCAAAAACCTGAGGTTGCCAGCATGAGCGCTGGCTCATGCAGCTTGAGCGTAGGCTCACCAGCTTGAGTATAAGGTCACTGGCTTGAACATGGCATCATAGACATAACCCCATGGTTGCTAGCTTTAGCCCAAGGTCACTGGCTTGATCAAAGGTTCACTCACTCTGCTGTCATCCTCCAGTCAAGGTACATATGAAAATGCAATCAATGAACAATTAAGGTGCTACAACAATGAGTTGATGCTTCTCATCTCTCTCCCTTCCTGTCTGTCTGTCCCTCTCTGACTTTCTCTCTGTCTCTGTCAGAAAAAAAAAGGCTATTTTGTCAGGTATAAGTATTGCTACCCTAGCTTTTATTTGCATTTCTATTTGCATGAAATACTTTTTTCCATCCCTTCACTTTCAGTTTTTGTGCATCTTTTGTTCTAAGGTGGGTCTCTTGTAGACAGCATATATATGGGTCCTGTTTTCTTATCCATGCAGCTACCCTATGTCTTTCGATTAGAGCATTCCATTTACATGTAAAGTATGTATTATTGATATGTATTTATTTATTGCTATTTTATTCTTTAAAACTATAGTCCTCTTTTTCTTGGTTTCTTTTTTCCTTTGCTCTTTTTATATTAATAGCAGGCCCCTTAACATTTTTGCAGTACTGTTTGGTTGTAATGAGTTCCTTGAGTCTTTTTTGTTTGGGAAGCTTTTTATTTCTTCTTCAATTTTAAATGATAGCCTTGCTGGATAAAGTAGTCTTGGTTGTAGGTTTTTGTTTTGCATCACTTGGAATATTTTGTGCCAGTCTTTTCTGGCCTGAAGTGTTATTGTTGAGAAGTCAGATGTCAACCTTATGGGGGCTCCTCATTAAGTAATTAACTGCTTTTGCCTTGCAGCTTTTAGTATTCTTTCTTTGTCTCATAACTGTGGCATTTTAATTGTAATGTGCCCTGGTGTAGACCTCCTTGGGTTCATCTTTAATGGGACTCTGTGCTTTTTGAACTTGTGTGACTTTTTCCTTCACCAATTTAGGGAAATTTTCAGATATGATTTCTTCTAACAGGTTCTCTATCCCTTGTTTGTTCTCTTTACCTTCAAGAACCACTATGATGCAGATGTTGTTTCTCTTCATGTTGTCACAGAGGTCTCTTAGCATTTCCTCAGTCTTTTTGAGCTTTCTCATTTTGCTGTTCTACTTCAATGCTTACATTTATCTTTTCCTCTAAACCGCTGATTTGATCCTCCACTTCATCCAGCCTGCTGTTGATTCCTTCTAGTGCAGTCTTTATTTCTGATATTGTATTTGTCATTTCTGACTCATTCTTTTTTTATGATTTCAATGTTCTTTTTGATGCTTGCTATCTCTTTAACTTCTCATTGTGATCATCCATTGTTGTTCTAAGATCCCTGAGCATCCTAATAGTCATTATTTTAAACTCTGTGTCTGGTAGTTTGGTTACTTCCTTTCACTTTGTTCTTTTCTAGGGGATTTCTCTTGTTGATTCATTTGGGTCATATTAATTTGTTTGCCTATTTTGTCTGTTATTAGGTAGCTCTGGTATGACTTTGAAATTTGTTGTGGTGTCTTTATGAGAAAGATGGGCTTACTGGTACTGACTGACAGCCAGGTCACCTGAGTTCATTGCTCTAGGAATGCTTATTGAAGTTGATATTTACCCTCCTGTCATATGTGAGTATTGAATGCAGTTGGTCCTTTTGTGGGTGTGGTTATTCCTTGAGGCTGGCTGGCTCTAAGGGCCAACCTTGATCATATGTATTAGTCACTGTGCAATGTCTGTTCTGTTGGGTGTATTTTTTCTTTGCAGTGTCTAGTGCCTGCTGGACTCCTCCTTTAGGCATGCTGCTTGTGTAGTTAGCTGAGACTAGCAGTGGTGCAGTCTGCCACCCACTCCTGGTTGTGTTGGTTCTAGGTCTCCTTGGGTTGGCATCATTCATTGTTTGCAACCTATTGTGGGCTACCTCTATGGAGCTACTATTCTATTCACTGTTTGTGTCTGCATTTTCTGTGCCTGGTTAGTGTGGGATGGGCCAACCTGTGTATAAGGATCAGCTTCCTTCTGCTTAGAGATGACAGCAGCTCTGTAAAAGCCCCAAGCTCTGTAAGATTTGCCTCCACTTTTCAGTTGCTCCACCTCCTCTTGTAGCTGCATGGTCTTCCCACAGTATCTTCTCTAATAAGACTGTAGTGTGGTTTCATTCAGGCCTCACCCAACCAACCCCTCTACAGGTTGTAAACTTGGTGTGTTAGAGCAGCTAAGGTTGAGAATATAATGTTAGTGGGACCCTCTATTTCAGGGGGTCTCTCAGTCAGGGGCTCTGTATGGAGAAAGTTGCCCCTAATTCAGAGTCAAATCCCTCAGACTCTGTTAAATACTCCAATTCTATTTCTCCTCACCAAAGGGGGCAGCAGGTTCAGATTGTATGGGGCTGACAGTCCCCTCTGCAGAAGTTCTTTCAGCTGGTGAGTCCCTGGTCTCAGGAAGGAAGACTGAGAGAATTTTCCCCTCAGGCTGACTGTGCCCCCACAAGAAAGTAGCTAAGCCTGACCAGGTGGTGGCGCAGTGGATAGAGCGTCAGACTGGGACACAGAGGACCCAGGTTTGAAACCCCAAGGTCATCGTCTTGAACACGGGCTCATCTGGTTTGAGCAAGGCTCACCAGCTTGAGCCCAAGTTCACTGGATTAAGCAAAGGGTCACTCGGTCTGCTGTGGCCCCTCCGGTAAGGGCCCATATGAGAAAACAATCAATGAACAACTAAGGTGCCACATCAAAGAATTGATGCTTCTCATCTCTCTCCCTTCATGTCTGTCTATCCATATCTGTCCCTCCTTCTGTCTCTGTCACACACACACAAAAAAGAAAGTAGCTAAGCCCTTCAACTGGACCCAGCAATAGGGATCCAATCTCTGAATGTCCATGCTTCAAGCCTCTCTCTCTTCCCCCTGTGGAACTTAGCCCAGTGGGGCAGGATATCCAGAAACTGGGCCAGCTGACTGTGGAGCTCCACCCTGTCCAATGTGCATAAACCCCTGTGCCAGTGCTGATCAAAGAAAGCAGAACTTGCCTCAGCTGGGCCCAGTGTCCAATGTGCGATGAGCCCTCCCTTAGGACATGCCACCAAAAAGGGTCGTTAGGTCCTCAACTAATGTTCTATGTAGCTGGCCTCTTGGTGTGCCAGTCATGGGCCTTCCTGGAGGGAACCTGGTACAGACCAGTGGGGAACCCTGCCTGTGACTGGCCCTCAGCAACATCTAGGAGTTACAAGCAGTACAGAGTTTGTGACTGTCTCTGCTGGGGCTTGGAAATACCAAGCCACACACCTAGGCTGGCTTTTACCCACACTGGATCTGGGGGAAGGTCTGTAAAAGGCCAAGGTTCCCTAAGACCCACTTTCTGCAGCTTCTGTCTGCTGGCTGCTTCCTGGGCTTGGCCACTGAAAAATACCTCTGATAGAGTCTAGGGCCTGCAGCAATTCAGGGATTAGAAAGGGTGGTGGGTGTGGCTCTCACCCCTCTGCCCCAGGTGTCTGTCTGTCCAGACTTCTTTCGCACTCCGGACAATTTTTACTGAATCTCCTGTGAGGTGGAAGCACCAGTCATAGACTCCGGAGCGTTGGTGGGGGTGGGGGTAGCTCCAGCTCCAATGCCAGAAAACTGAGTCACTGATGCACCCCCTGCTTCCTGGTTTCTCAGAATGGCTTGGTCTCCATAGGGTTCGGCAAGAGGGATTCCAAAATGTGGGGTAGCTGCTGTCCCCCATGCTGATACCACATGAAGGGGACTTCTCCACCCAAGGAAGATAGCAACTGCAGACCTGGGGAATGACTCAGCACAGGGGTTCTGGTGGCTGTGCCCCACGGTGTCTCTCCCCGGGACACCGACTTCACACTCTCCTCACACAACTCTAGTCCTCTCAGCCCTCCCCCATTGGAGCCCTGGGTAAGTGGCTGTGAATGAGATTTTTCTGCACTGGCTCTTTAAGACAGAGCTTGGGTCTCCAAGAGCTCTGTCTCTTTCCCACAGACAGAAACCTCAGTTCTTCATCACCAAATGCTTTGTGGGCATGTCTTCTAGGCTCTGGGCTCTAGGCTGGGGCTCCGGGCCTGGGGCTGAGGACCCTCCCCTCTCAGGGTGAACGTCCCCGCAGTGAGAGTTCCTCTAGACCAGTGGTTCTCAAAGTGTGTGCCAGGGTGCACTGGTGTGCCCTAGAAGATTTCCAGGTGGACTCTATGGTATTCCAGAGAAATATGTGTCTGTTGGGGACCAAAAAAATAACAGGGTTTTTAGAGTTAGGATTTTTGGGGGACAGAGGTGTGGGGAATTGGCTGTAAGCTGACAGTCTGCCCAACCCCTCACCTCATTTGCCTGATTAGGTTGCAAAAGGCTGTTCAGCTGTGGTGCTGGATTGTTTACACTACCCTCCCCCATGTTCCCCAGAAAGACTGGAGGCAAGTTTCTTCTACCCTTTGTTTGATGCCCAAGTTAAGATGATATGTATGGTGGGGTTTTTCTGCACTCAACACAAGTAAGAGTAAAAAGAGAGGAATTCTTCAATGTATTGATGAAGAAATGAGAGTTTGCCTCTCAAATATATGTCCAAACTTTGAAGAAATTACTAGGGCACATCAGGCTCATGTTTCTCATAAACACAAGAATAAAAAAACTTAACACATTCGTGCTGGGACCTGCCAAATTTACTAAATTTTACTAAGAATGTATCTCTCTATATAAAAGTATAACTTTGTTGTCGTTTTTTTTTATTTTTTAACCACTCTGTTTTACAAATTCTAAAAAGCATAACTCAAAAAATGTAACATGGCCCTGGCCGGTTGGCTCAGTGGTAGAGCGTCGGCCTGGTGTGCGGAAGTCCCAGGTTCGATTCCCGGCCAGGGCACACAGGAGAAGCGCCCATTTGCTTCTCCACCCCTCCCCCTCTCCTTCCTCTCTGTCTCTCTCTTCCCCTCCCGCAGCCGAGGCTCCATTGGAGCAAAGATGGCCTGGGCGCTGGGGATGGCTCCATGGCCTCTGCCTCAGGCGCTAGAGTGGCTCTAGTCACAACAGAGCGACGCCCCAGATGGGCAAAGCATCGCCCCCTGGTGGGCATGCCAGGTGGATCCTGGTCGCATGCAGGAGTCTGACTGCCTCCCTGTTTCCAGCTTCGGAAAAATACAAAAAAAACCCCCCAAAAAAGTAACATAAAAATGTTTTTTAGTGTCAGAATAAATTTAATTTTGTTGTATTTATTTTGTTTAATTACCGTAAAAGCACACTTGGACTTTATATATCTTTTCTTTAATATTTGACTTAATTATTATAACATGTTTCTCAGAAATTTGTATATAGTGCACCTACAATTATTTGTAGGATTTTAAATGCTCCCCGACTTCAAAAAGTTTGAGAACCACTGCTCTAGACCCTTAGCCGCCGAACACTCCTGGGAGCTGGGCAACGCTTTCTGCATCTCGTCCTTCCTATCAATCTCGTTGTGGCTTCTTCTGTGATTCTTGGTTATATATAGATTCCTCTTCATTTAGTTCAAAACTGGTTTTTCAAAACGATTGTTCTTACATTAAGTTGTAATCCAGTTTGGTCCTGGGAGGTGCTATTGGAACGTCCACCCACTCCTTTGCCATCTTGAGATCCCTCCCTCATTCTTTTCTTGAGATAAACCCCCAGACTTGGGACCACTAGAAAGATTATTATTTTAAAAACAAGTGATTTTCTTGTTCCACATAATGGAATAAGACTCCACATAGTATCTTCACTCCAAAATGAAAACTCTTTTTTGCCTGGACACTCTATATTATATCAGGCTATACTTGAGGTTTCTTATAGAATAAATACTAGATTGCTACTGATGCAAGAACATTGTACATCTTCATGATAGTCAAGTTGCTGATACAAAAAATATCAAGCAAAAGCTTTGCTGTTCTTTCCCCAAGCATCGGGTATTGTAAATGCTTATCTATGGGTGGTATATACTGTCTGGCTAGGAGTTTTCCACAAGCTGCTTTCTTTCATCTTCAGCGCCTATGAAATTGGTTGGGTTTTTCCGGCCTCATTACAACACATGGCATTTATCTATAGGAGGAGATGTACTGTACCTATAAATACAAAGTCTGACTCAGTTACTTTGAAAGTTTTATTATCTTTTTTTTTTTAAACCTAAACTGTTGATGGACAACCTGTAGCATAAGAACCAGAGGATTATGTTGAACATAAAAAGACTAGAAGTTATGTGGTGGATTTTGTTTTAAACAAATGACCAATGCTGATAAATTTAATGCATGGTCCTCTCCAAGGAGCTACTCTAGACGGCTGAGTGTTTTCTCCATCGACATATCATCACTCAAGATGTTTTAAGGTCTCCTCTCTTGAAACTGCTATCAGTCTCTGGCACATGCTTTTGAATATCCTCAATAAAGAAAAAATGTCTTAACCCTTTGTGGAAGAATTGGATTTTTTGAGCCTTTCAGTAGTATTCAGAATCACATTTGAGTAGCAGAGGGGTGAATGGACAGATGGATGAGATTAATAAAAATAAAACACCAAAGTATTGTTATTTATTTCTATGACTAGTAAATAGCACAGTACATGAAGACAGTTCTCCAAGAGAAAGGAGTCCTAATTTAAGCTGCATCAGTATCCTTGGGACATATGAATGAGCTATGTTGATGGCCAGGTCAAGGCATTATTCAAATTTCAAATGCGTACACATGCAAATACATATGTGTACACATACATATTTAACCTAGGCTCATTACTTACTAGTGATATCATTTAAATAAAAATATTTACATATTTTTAAAGAAAAGCCAAGTCTGAGATAAAGTGGAAATTAAAATCTATCCATTAAAAATCATGGGCATAATTCTAACACTCTAAGAAGGACCCTGCCTCTTTTAAAACAATCTCATTTCATTCATTTAAAATAAACAGTACAGACTTACTACAGAAAATTTGGAAAATCTAGTAATTTCATCATTCTGGGACATTTTCTCATCATATTTTGATATAAAAAAGACTTCGATTGGGTTCCAGGAAACAGACTGAGCTCAGGTCTGCAGGCTGAGTGTTATTGGGTGATTCCTGTCTAGCGACACCCTTTAGAAAAGTGAGGGGGAACAATGCAGGAGGAGAATCTGACTGTGAATGCAGTTGCTACTGAGCATTAGCTGGTGATGGGGAGAGCAGGAGCTCGGGTTGCCTTTCAGAGTGGTTCCAAAGGAAAGTAAGAGGGAAGGCCTTTGTATCCCTTCATCAGCAAGTCATTGGCTCCCCAGAGGGAGCTAATTTTGGATGAGTCTGTTTCCTAGGGCCCAGAACAATTCCCAGTGAGGGGTGCAGCTGTGAGCTATCAGCAGTGATATTCATAGCAGCTGGGGAGGGGTATGAGCTCCAAATATGGAATTTGGGCAAAGACTGCATTATTCATTACAATGTCACGTCAAAATTGGGATAGTACCATACATACAGATGTACAGCCTGTCTTTTCACATAACATTATTTGCTGCATTTTCCTCATTTCATTAACTTTTTTTTTGAAAACATTTTAAATACTGCCTATTTTACCATATCGAAATACCATTTATTTAACCATTCTCTTATCAAACATTTTACTTTGGACCACTTTTCACCGTCATAAATAATATTGTGATGAACAGCTTTGTGTGTCTGTCATGGACATGGTATGATAAAAAGAATCTACAATTAATTGAGTGCTTATTTTTGATGTGGTCAGGCCGATATTTTCTTGCCTTTCTTACGGAGCTTTTATAAGAAATAAATGAGAAAAATAATTGTAAAGAATGTTACATTTAATAACTCATTTAATTCTATTCATAAGTCCATGATGCAGAGACTATTAGCACCTTCATTTTGCAGATGCAACACCCAAGGCCCAGAGACATTAATTGGCTCCTGTTCCATGACTGATGAGCATTAGAGTACAGGCGCCATAAATACAGAGATTAAGCAATATATGATACCCCTTTTCTCAGCCTGCTTTTCTGGTGATTTTTCTAAGTTTATATCCTGAAAGAAAACTTCAGAGGTCAAAGGGCTGAACTTACTCTAAAGCTCATGATAAGAATTTCCAGATTATTTTACAGAAGGGGGCAGTGAGCACTTCCACCAGCAGGGTAGGAGTGTTTTATTTCACCACAGTCAACAACAAAGAACTCAAATGCTTAATTAGAACCATGGTAAAGCACAAGTAATCTATTTCCTTGTCTTCTGTCAGGCTTTATGAACATTGGCTGTTCTTAATTTGAAGGCTTGCCTTTTGTTTTTAAGCATGCTCCATTTTTTTCAAGATTATCTTTTGTGTTGACTAAAATGTACCACCTACACTTCAGAGAGGGATTTTTTTGTTTGTGGAATGAATGTGTAAATGAGGGCAGGAAGAGGGTGTGGATCAGCAACCTTGTTCTTCTGCACTGGGAGTTGTATAAAGCAGGTGACTAAAAACCTTGTGGAACAGAGTCTTCCAAAAAGCAGGAAAGTGACTTTTAACAATTGAAAGGCTTTCCAAAAATCCTTTAGTTGGATCTTTCTTAGTCTTTGTTACATATTTCATAAACAGTTACTGAACACCCTTTACCTGCCAAACTCTATAAATCTGCTTGGAAACATTGACCTTCAATGCTGGAATGAAACTTCAGGTTACCTCCTGCACAATATATTTCAAGGAGGAGAAGCTTGAGCCACTGCTGCTCTTTTGGGGCATTTTGGGCTTCTGGGGGAGGGGCTGCAGCAATGGAGGGTGGGGGGAGGGTTGTTATTCTTTATTCATCACCAGAGGAGCCCTTCAGAAATGTCTTGGAAGGCTCTAAAAGTTATTTTGATTTATTTTAGTATTAATTTAGACTGCCCTTACCTTCAAATTGCTCAATATATAATTTAGTTCTGAATTCTGAAGAACTTCTTTGGAAAACTAAGCTTTTTGTTCAATTTTGACCTTTGATACTGTATTGAACCCCCCTAATTCATGTCCTTACCATCCCCACTTCCACATAAGTTGTTGTAAGGTTTAAACAAGCCAAAATATATGAAATTCTTAAATAAATGCTTCCACAGAGTAAGCACTCAATAAATATTGGCTTCAATCTCCTTCTCTTTTTCCATGCATTCTGGAAATGTGGGAATGCATGTTTCTTGTTGGGATGTGTGTAGTTGTGTGACCTTTCAGAGCCTCAATATCTTTATCTAAAAAAAAAAATACAGTTTATACTTTACTATACATTCACTGTACAGGGTTTTAGTGGAGGTCAAATAAGGTCACTAGTGTGAAGCAACTGGCACAGCACCTGGCCAGAGCTGTGATTACTTTAATATCTGTTAATATGCTTTATGTTAGTTGTTTAATTGGCTTGGCTATTTAAAAGACTGGATATAGTGGGGGATTCAGCTAATTTGCTCCAGTTTGGCGGAACTGATACCTAATTTTTTGTTGAGTTCGGTGAACCAGTTGTTAAAATGGCACTTGTAATCAGGGATCTCCAAAAGGTAGGTGTCTGGGCAGCTGCCCAATGTGGAAATCACAAATTTACATTCCTTACTCTTTTTTAACATTCATCTGTGCAACAGTGTATTCTAAGTGCCCGTAGTAATGTTCATTCTGTGCAGAGGTGAAAAAAATTGCAATCGAGGACGCCAATCAAGAAGACACATGGCTGAAAGGAAGGGGAGAGGGCGCTATCAGGAGGGGGGCAAAGGACTGTTGAGGGGATGGGGGAGGGGGATGCATTCGGGGCAACACTAGAATCTATGTAAACACAATAAATTAAAATCAATAAAGAAGAAGAAGACACATGGAAATATCTTAAATAACAGTTTTATTGTTTTTTTGTTAAGTATTATTTAATATTTTTTCATTAATATTTTAAAATGCTCTCTTGTAACATAATCTAGTTTTGTGTACCTCTTTTATTGTTCTTATTTAAGTATTAAATGCCTGAAATAATAAACTACCTTTTGGCATATCTTTTTAAATCTTGAAACGGTCATTAGGGCAGAGAACCAGTTGTTAAATTATTTGAATTCCACCACTGTCTGAATTTTATGCGTTTGATTAATATTTAGTCCTTTAGAATCTAGATAAAGTATATAGAAAGAGTATAACATTTAGATTTATGGATGAAGTATTAATTTTAGCCCATTTACCTTTTTCTGTGACAAAGACACAGAGACAGAGAGAGGGACAGACAGACAGGAAGGGAGAGAGATGAGAAGCATCAATTCTATGTGTGGCACTTTAGTTGTTCACTGATTGCTTTCTCATATGTGCTTTGACCAGGGGGCTACAGCAGACCAAGTGACTTTTTGCTCAAGCCAGCGACTTTGGGCTCAAGCTGGTGAGCCTTGCTCAAACCAGATGAACTTGTGCTCAAGCTGGCAACCTTGGGGTCTCGAACCTGAGTCCTCTGCATCCTAGTCCGACGCTCTATCCACTGCACCACCACCTGGTCAGGCTGATTGCTTTCTTATATTTGTCTTGACCAAGGGGCTACAGCAGACCAAGTGACCCTTTGCTCAAGCCAGCGACCTTGGGCTCAAGCTAGTGAGCCTTGCTCAAACCAGATGAGCCTGTGTCCAAGCTGGCGACCTCGGGGCTTCAAACCTGGGTCCTCTGTGTTCCAGTCCATCGCTCTATCTGCTGTGCTACTGCCTGGTCAGGCTTGCTTATTTACTTCTAATTTTAATGTTTTTCTTAACTCTTTTTAAAGTTTCTTCTTCGCCTTTCTCACACTCTTTATTTTTTTTCTCTTGACAATAACTGAAGTATGCTCTTCCTAATCATTTAGTTTGAAGTATAATTTGTGCCTGTGTTGAGTAGTGGAAATTACTGTTAGTAGGCCATGTGGTCTTCTAGTTGTTAAATCTGATGGATCAGTGCTCCTGGCCTCTGGCAGTATTCCCTGGGCCACGGGGACAGACACAACTCCCTCCTATCTTCCTGTTTTGCTTCTGCTCAAATCTTACCTCTTCCTTTGCCTACCACTTAAGTTCTGACATTCCTGTGAGTTTTATACACAAACATAAACTTGCCACTCTTCCTGAGTGGTCTTCCTCCTCTGATGGCGTCTCTGACCTAGAATGTTTGGCAGTCGCCAGAGGTTGAACACCTCCTCTTGGTTATGCCACTGGGAGTCAAGCTCAATGTGTAGAGAACAAAACCCATCATCATTTCCCCCTTGACCAGCTCCAACTTCGACCCTTAACCCTCTACGTGACCACCAGTGCAAGCATTATCAGTCAAAGCAGCACAGGAGAGTGAATAAAATAAATATTTTGTCTTTTGCAAGTAAAATCTGTCTCACTTTTCAAATGGCACCTGCTCTAGGAAGACTTTGATCCAACCCATCATTTCCTATTCTATACTATATGTGTGTTTTTGTAGCGTTTGTTTTATTTTATGGCTATGCTTCACTTACGTTTCTTTTCTTCTAGACTAGGGTTCAGTAAACTTTTTTGGTCAAGGACCAGAGAGTAAATATTTTAGTCTCTGTGGGCCATATGGTCTCTGTTATAACTACTCAATTCTGTGGTTATAGTGTGAAATTGGCCATAGACAAAACATTAATGAGTTAGCGTGGCTGGATTCCAATAAAACTTTATTTACCAAAATAGACAGTGGGCTGGATTTGTCCCATGAGCCATGGTTTGCTGTCCCTGTTCTAGACTATGGATTCTTACAGGGTTACGTGATAAGAATTCAGAGTTTATGGACCCCTTTGCCGGCCACATGCTGTAAGAGGCCTGAGATCCAAATTCAAATGGGATTCAGTCCCTGCCTGTCAGGAACACACATGGAAACTGAACACACGCTGTAATGGAGGTGTGGGCTGGTCTCCTGGGGCTGCTGTAACCAAGTCCCATAAACTGAGCAATTTATTTCTCACTGTTTTGGATGCTAGAAGTACAGCCTCAGCATGTTGGCAGGGTTGGTTCCTTCTGAGGCTGTGAGGGAGAGTCTGTTCTGTGCCTCTCTCCTGGCTTCTGGTGATTAGCTGGCTATCTTTGGTATTCCTAAGCTTGTAGATGCATCACTTCAATTCCCCACCTTCACATTGGCTTTCTCCCTGTGTCTCTTCATGTAATTTTCCTTCTGTGCAAGTCTGTCTACGTGTACCAAGCTCCTCTGCTTATAAGAACATCAGTCATATTGGTTAAAGCCCATTCTAGTGACTTAATTTTGACTCAATTATCTTTATAAAGACCCTATTTCAAAATAAGGTATGGTGGGTTCCTACTTCAAGATATCATCTTTGGGGAGCAATATTCAACCCATAACAAGTTAGATACTATGTGTACAACAAAGGTGTCGAGTCGAGGGAGACACATCCTGCTGGACAACGGGGTAGGAGAAAACAGAGGACACAAAGCCCCACACGTGTGGCCCAGAAGACTGACTAGTTTCTCGCTAGACTGAAGAAAAAGGAAAGAGAAGTCCAGGCTGAGCAAACAGCTTGAGCAAATGAAAGGTGGCAGGACTATAAGAAGTGTATATTGAATATTTATCCTGCTGCGGCTACAAAATAGTGAGGTTGGTGGGAGGGGCTCATGTTGACGTTAGAAAGGTTAGCTGGGGCGAGACTAAATGTGTGCAGGCTTAAAGAGTTGTTGCTTGGGCGAAATATGCTGGGTGAATGAACTAATAAAGTAGAAAGGAAAGGTTGTAACTAATTGGTAGCTATATATTCCTTATTTTCAATGTCAGGGTCCCAGTCATTTTCTCAGTACTTGTTAGCATCTGGGCTGTTACCCTACTGCTCCTCCTCGCACCGACATTTGCTTGGGTTCATTCCTCCCTCATAATTTTTGTGCTCCTCACGTGCTAGAAGAATTCAAGGACAAGACTACTGGGGAGGTTTAACTTAAAAGCAAATGTCCTCTGGTGGAAATATACAACATGTGTGTCTTCTGGCAATGAAAATAGCCAACATTTGTTCAATGTTTACTCAACATCAGGCACTGTTCTAAGCATCACATATATTAACTCAATTAATCTGCACATGCCTCCATGAGATCCCGTTATTTCTATTTAATATGTGAAGTCACTGAGATGCAGAGTGATGAACTGGCCCATGAAACCTAGCTGGTAAGTTACTGACCCTGAATGACTGACGATGCTGTCTACCTCCCCCTCTTTCTTTGCCAGCCTCTCTCTTGCCACACTTGTTTCCCCATGTTCCAATCTGGATCAATCAGCCTGCTTCTATTCACCTCTGTCTCCCACCTTCTCTTTTCTTCCTTATTCTCATGCGTTTCCCCATTTCTCAGCCTCTCTTTTACTCTCTCTCTATTGGCTTACTGGTCTGTCCTCCTTTTGGTGTCAGCAATAGATTGTTATTTTAAAGAACTTTTCATTTTTCTCAACAATAACCAAATGCTTACCAGCTACCCAGAAAATCAGAGCCCTGGCAGATATCATAGTTAACTCACTCCCCGCTTAGGAGGGCCTGGAGCATGTACAATGGGTCGCATGCTCAAGTGTAAACATACGAAATGTTGTTGTAGCCATGTAAGATCCATTAAGGAGGATTATAGAAATGCTGAGAATAATAAACTTTGAGCAAAAACTCTCTCATATTTTGTGCTAGTAGGATAATTTTCTGGATTACTGTCATTCTGACATTTTACCCAAGTCTGACTTTACCTGTACATATTATTTAGTATTGAAAATTGAGGAGATTTTCCTAACTTTGCCATTTCTGGTTCTACCGCTGGAGTAACTTTACAGAGAGCTCCCGGCTAATCATCCAACAGTGGCTCGCTAGAATAAAGGCCTTGAACTTTGCGCTGAGGGGAACTTTGGAATTTCAGAGGAGTGAGTCTTGAGAGGAATTCTGGGATGCTGGTGGATGGGAGGAGGGGTGGACAATGGGGCCATTTTCAAAATCATTACACTAGATTAAGTTAGATATTTCTTATAAAACATTCTTGAGGTGCCCTGGTGCTCTTTTCTGGTTACTTTCTTGGATAGAAAATAAACAGAAGACTTCTGGCTCTTGACCACCGCTATACCTACAGAAAGCAGCTTTTTAGAACTGCAAGCATCTTATGTGTGTACAAGTGTGCGTGTTTGGCAGGAATTTTCTGGAAAGGCATGAAGAACTGCTTTAATTCCCATGGATGCTGCTTGTTCCTCAGAATGGAAAATATTCTATTTTTGGCCACAAGACTATTTCTAAGGGGGGAAAAAAATTAAACAAAGCATTGGATAAGTTCATGTGTGTAGTTTTCTGTGTTTGAAAAAAATGTTAAGTTCAATGCATCTGGAGGAAGAAGGGCAGCTTCTTGGACTGCACTGGCTTTGGAGGGATAAGAGGAACTATTCAATTTGGAGCCTTAGGTTAGGATGTGAGGGCTCTAGGCAGAGAGGCAGCGGGAGTGTGTGTGGGATGGGGAGGGGGAGGCAGAGGGAGGGTGCTGGCTATGGAGGCTGTAGCACAGCCTTTGAGGGCCAGCAGATTGGCTGGTGTGGAGAAAAATGCCTTTCACACCTGGAAAAGGAAACCCCTTGATGACAGATGTTCTCTACCCTGCATAAACCTATCTCGGATTGTAAGGTGATCTGCACCCCTCCCTCAGTGTTATAGTTGGCCACGTGCCTTTTGGGGGGACCTCCAGGAACCCATTTCAGCAGTGTGATCTCCAGACAAATCTGTGGAGCTTGCTGCATGCTAAACTAAAGCTTTGTTGGCTCTGTCCCCACCAGACAGCTCTCTAGGAAACAGCATTTTTGACGCCTTGATCTCTTTTGCTGCTGTTTGATGCCCCTGACACAAAAAAACGAGAAAGCAGGCAAGCATGCCATCAATCAACAACTTTTTTAAAAAATTGAATTTATTAGGATGACACTAATTAACATATTCATACAGGTTTCAGGTGCCCAATTCTACAACACATCTCTGTACACCATATTGTGTTCATCCCCCCCTCAAGTCAAGTCTTTGTCCATCAGTATTTACTCCCTTATCCTTCTCCACCGCCTCTCCTCCCAGCACTCACCATACTGAGCATCAGCCACTGAAGGTAACTTTTCACAGGAGGCCTGGAACTGAATGTAGCCCAGGGGTTTATGGGATGATCTTGAAGGTGACCAGGGCATTTTGAAGAGTGCCTGGGAAGCGCAGTCACAGAATTTTTTAAACCCTAAACCCTAGGAAATAGAGTTGTATCCTTGGGCTCTGATTAAGAAACACCAGCCAGTTTAGAAGGAGCCATGTAATCGGACACCCTGAAGCCAACTGGGTGGAGTCTGAGAGGCCTCTGGGATTCTTCTCTCTCCAGGCTGTTGAAATATCATTGAATTCCAGTTGGTTGTTTCTTTCATCTGTTTTAATCCTAGCCCTTGGGTACAAATGCAGTAGTGTTTCTGGGTAACATTTCGTTCTTCATTCTTGGAAGGAAGGGCTGTTCTCATCTCCTAAAGAGATTCCATATCTTTGGAGTTACGAAATGAAGTGCTGGTGAGGAGACCTGTTATTACTAGTTCCCGAGGCAAAACATTTCTGGGGAGTGCTGTTCTTGAAAGTGGCCCTGAGTTGAGGCCTTGAGAGCTTGGAAAGTTTTCCTCTTGGCTAAAGGCTTTTGAAACGTTTGCTCAAGACGGAGGGACTGGCATTCCACTGGTTCAGAAATGCATACAGATAGTGCAGGTCACCTTTATTTGTCACCAGGTGCATTTCTTATGTCTTTACCCTCATTTATTCAACAAATATGTACCCAGCTCCTACTATGTGCCAGGCACAAGGACAAACACAAGAGACCAAGTCTATGCTGATGTGGGATTAGGGTCGAGTTGGGGAGAGAGACAGTACATAAACCTATTCACATACTGGGACATGCAAGAAAGGAGAAGAACAAGGTACAAAGAAAAAGGAGAATTGTAGATCTACTTTAGAAAGGGTGGGCAGAAATGATTTCTTTGAAGATAAGAGTGAAATTTAAGTCAATATTGTAAGGTATTTTTCCCACCGCTGAGGAAGAAGGAAGGGCGTAGCCACCAAGTGTGGATAAGCAAAAGCTTTATTTAGTACAGCCAATCCCTCCCAATGAGGTTCTCTGGTCTGGGAATGGGGGCCAGAGAAGTTGCGTGGGGGGCGTGGGGGGTAATTTATAGGGTTGGGAGGGTGAAGGCGAGTTGATATGACGTGGCAAAATTTCATTCACTGACAGTCGCTCTTTTCCAAAGGACTCCTGGGAAGTTTCTTTTGGAGGACATAGGTGTGGGCGGTTCCAGTCAAAGTTCCCGGGTCTGGTTCCTCACGTGACCTTCCCCCATTGCCAACCGACCTGTACCAGTAGAGTCCAAGCTCTACATCAATCAGGCATCCCTGATTCGACTTCCCCGTGCAGTGGGACACTCTTGCTTATCAGCAGGGCTGGCAGCCTCTTCGAGACTACTTACTCTTGAGGCTGCTATGAGGATGCTACTGTTAACTGACACCAGAGAAAAAACACGACCAACACACAAATTGGTTGCAATAATCACACAGGCAATTTATTACTCACAAATCCTTTTGGTGTGCTGGGTACAGCTTAAGGGGGCCCCGTCGGCATGCTCTTCTTGGCTGGCTTTGGTCAGAGCTCAGAGCAGCATGGAGATGGTCCACATCAACATTGGAGTCTGGCCAACTACTGCAGCATGGGGCCCCTCAGCTTTAGTACCTTTTCTGGCCAACACCTTCTAACAGGTGTCAATCTACAAGATTATCACTTCAAACCACCTTTTTGGGAGTTCCTTGCAGAAAATCCCCTCTATGTCAATCTACTGAAATGTTTCATTAAACCACTGTTTAAGATGTTCTTATTTACATTAATTTACAAAGTTAATGTAAATAACACCAAGCCACTTCTTATCTGTGTATAACTTCACACACATACTAACTGGGCTCTGCTTGAAAGTCAGAGTCTGTTTATCACATTACAGAGTTATGGCACCTAAGTCCCTATATTAATTCCTATCTAAAAGGCATAACTTTATTTAATTTTAATAATTATTTTAATATCATTTTAATTACTTTTAGATATCTTCCATATTTTTATACTTCTATATATTTAATTACTATAACCTTATATTACTAAAACACGACCTCACAAATATCAAAAGAAAAAGCCAGTAATTTGGAGAAAGTGAGGTGGAAATAGAAGTTTTAGGCAGAAGAAACAGCAAGTGAAAAGGCCCTGAGGCAAGACACCCAAGCATGTTTGAGAAAGCTGAGATGAGTTTTGACAGTTAGCCATGGGCCTGGATCACGTAGTAGCCCAAAAGGTGAAGCTTAAGTTTTCTCCTAAGAGTGTTGGAAGCAATTGGAATGCTTGAAGCAAGGGTGCGACACGATCTCTATTACACCTTTGAAAGGACCACAGGTGCTGTATGGAGATTGGATGGGAACAGAGGCAAAAATGGAAGCTTTAGAAGGCTCTAGCCACTGTTCAGACAAGAAGTGGTAGTGGCTTAACTTTGAGACGGCAAGAGCTCCTTACTATTTGTTTTCATTCCAGTCTCCTTCCGTATCTTGGCCCCCTCATCACAGTTTTCTGGGGCAAATATTGACTTTCCTTTACAAGGGCTTCCTGGGTTAGGGGAACACAGTGCTTAAGATTTTTCCAAATTTCTTTAAGTCATCTTCTCATTTGATTATCTCAATAGCTCTGTGAGGGAGACAGGGAGCTTAGGATATTGTCCCCATCTGACAGATAAGTAAAAGGGATTTTCCAGAGGTTTTAAGAAATTTCTGGCAGAGCCAATTCCTGCACTCCTTGTCCAGGGCTCTCTGCTGCTCCATGGACCTGATTTTGTTGACCTTTTGGTTTGATACTGTCAATCTGATTTATACCTGGTACTTAAAAAAGTAATTTCCAAAAAGGTAATATCTTGACCCTCAGAGAAATATAAAAGAAATACAAGTCAAAGATTTTATTTAACTCCTTAATTAATGAGGGAACCAGTAAGATGTTTTGTGTGGCCTGATGAAAAACTACCTATGCAGTGAAGATTTATAGGCAATTTAATAAAGAAATGTTAGGGTAAGATTACTGAGTTAGATATAAACTGGTTAATGTCTGACAGGTCATAAATCTTAGGGATTATCTGTTTCACTGGACAGAAATTATCTGCATCTTTACTGTACAAAAATCTATAAGATAATGGGTAACTTCACTAAGTTAGGGTCCTTTAGTCAATAACAATAAAATGAGCCAATGTATTTTTATAGAAACGGGATTGGGTGGTCTTGGAGAGATGTGCTGCTTGGTTTTTTTAAATTTTTGCCTTATTTCTAAGTTTTGGCTATGTTTATGGCACAGTTGTTCAGAGCAGTGACTGTAGTAGGTACAATGCCTTTGTTATGATGTTTATAGAAACCCTAAGAAGAGAGATCAAAATAAATAAAGAATGGATCAATTAAAATACAACTCTTCTTTTTCCAGAATGAGTTGCAAGTCAGTCATCTATCACAGTGGTCCCCAAACCCCGGGGCCGCGGACTGGTACCGGTCCGTGGGCCATTTGGTACAGGTCCGTAGAGAAAAAAATAAATAACTTCCATTATTTCCATTTTATTTATATTTAAGTCTGAATGATGTTTTATTTTTAGAAAATGACCAGATTCCCTCTGTTACATCCGTCTAAGACTCACTCTTGACGCTTGTCTGGGTCATGTGATACATTTATCCATCCCACCCTAAAGGCCGGTCTATGAAAATATTTTCTGACATTAAACCGGTCCATGGCCCAAAAAAAGTTGGGGACCACTGATCTATCAGACATATACTGAGCTTTTACCAGAGCTATATGGAACCCTGTGTGAAGTTGTGGGAGCTCAGAGCTTCGTACAAAACAGTTCCTGTCCTGTGGACCTCACTGTCTAGACGAGGAGACAGACTTATAAATGATACATTCCAATTCATCATGATTAGGGCCAAGTAAAGATGAGGGTTGTGCAGACACCAGAGGAGGGAGTGGCACCCTCAGCCTAGGAGAGTCAAGGGTGCTTCCCGGAGGAAGTACATTTGAGCTATCTTGAGGCTGGGAAAGAGTGGTTTTGGGCAGAGCGTGGGCATGGAAAGGCATTCAGGCAGGATGTCAGCTAACAACCTGAGAAATAGTGTGAGCATGCATGAAGATTCACCTTTGTGGTTATAACTGATTTTAAATTTCTCTTTAATTCTCATTGCTAGTTGCAGAATTCTAATATTTTGTGGGGTAAGGAGAGGAGGGAGATGGAAAAGGGAAGAAGTTGGAGTTTCTTGGGCAAGACTTGTAGGATTTTCTTTAAATATTAGGTCAAATTCTTTATAAAAACCCTATTTAAAACTTTTAGAAAGACTTTGAAGTCCCAGAGAAGCAGGAAGTTAATTAGAATGGCTTTGATATCTTGGGGTATGTTTTAACAGCTGCCTAAGACAGTTTAAACAATAAGAACTTATGTGGTTTGGGATGTTTCTGTGATAGCTCTGGCCAGAGTGAAATATCACTGCATCTGAGAGCAACAGCAGTTGGCTTTAATTTTAGGAAGAGTTCAAGCCAAAAAGTTCTCTAAAACCCAAGAGGGGAACTTCTAAAGAGGACGATTGCTCCCAGAGAATGTATTTGAGGGTAAAAGATGAATTGAGGAGGGAACAAACGATCATAAGTTGGTTCTTGGAGGAGCACAGAGCACGCCCATTTCTGAATAAGTCTTTTAAGGTGGATTTAACCAAAGGTATTTGTTGGCAACTGCCATTTGTAAAAAGGCCCCAATGGGGTTGATTAGCATCTGTAAGGAACACTTGAATAACACAAAGGGTGTCCAACCAATTCAAATTTTCCGGGGGTTGGTCATTGTGCTCTAATTAACAATTCGTTTTCCTGGTCAACGCCTTCAAGCCTCTTTAATTATTTTCTGAGACTCTGCCCCTGATTGGATCTTCTCCATGCTGGGAAAGAGCATCTTGAGGATCCTATGATAAGCAATAGGGAGAAGCTTGTGGGGTGAATTTCAGGAAATTCTGGGCAGCTCAGCTCTGGAGCCCCTGTGTGGGCAGCACACAATGCTGCTGCCACTGCTGTGGCTGCTGGCGATGAAAGATGCAGGTGGTCCTGGTGGAAGTGGTGGTGATGATATTGCCTAACATTTGGAGAACTAAGGGTTAAATGACAGGCACCCTGCTGAACATTTACATCCATTCTCATGCGGCAGGTGTTTCATTGTCAATTTACAGATGAGAAAACAGGCTCAGAGAGTCTTGGTGACTTGCCCATTCATTCATTCCTTCATTCACTAAGTCTTTTGCTTCCATCAAGTTCTGTATCTTCTCCTTGCAATTTATACAATAGTGTATTGAAGCCTCTTCCTCCATGTGCAAAAATTGACTGAAAATAAAGAAGTTTGTAGACAAGTACTTCTGGTCATGGGCTAACGGTTGGCTGTCTCATCCCATCTGGGACAAAAATTTATCTTCCAAAAATATTGTGTTTGGGCATATTATACCAATCTTCCAAGGACTTTTCATTTTCCACAGAGTAAAGGCCATTTTTCTACCTGGATGGTACATGCCAGGCCTCTCTGCATGTCACTCTTGGTGGGAAAGATTAGAAACCTAATTGAGGGGATTTTCTTATGAAGGGTATTGTTTGTTCTTTTTTTAAAAGTGCCACCAGTTCATCTTTCCTGGAGAAATCCTTGGATTAAAAAAAAAGAAGAAGAAAAAAATAAAGTGCAAACTGCACAAGATCACATTTGGTGACATATACACTCACACTAAGTCTATTGAGAAACTTGCAGAAAGATAACCAGTGTTTCCAACTATTTTCTTGTAGTAGCTGCATGAAGAACTGTGAGACACTTAGCTCTCTGCATCAGGTACATTTGTAAATGAGGACACTTGGTAAATGTCCGTGCACTGACAAAAGCCTTCTAAAACAGTGCCCTTTTCTTGATAAATTGTTGTCCTCAAACTATTTAAAATATTTTTGCAATATATATACTTATCTATTTATCTATCATTTATCTATCTATCTATCTATCTATCTATCTATCTATCTATCTATCTATCTATCATCTTCATCATTATCATTATCTATCTACATTTTTACTTCAATATATAGGTATATAAGTGAGAGAGTGGCCTGCCAAAACCCAGTGGGGGAAAGGGCACAAAAGATGCATGAGGAAAATTTAGATAGAAAACATAATGAGAATAATTTCCTTTTTTAAAGAATAGGCAGTTTCCGAACAGAGGAGTGGGCTATGAGAGGGGCTTCTTAATGGAGGCCAATGTTTGCCACAAATAGGTTGGGAGGTACAAAAGTAAGGGAGAAGAAGAGGATACCAGGGCAAGCATGTTCTCAGGAGCCTTTGGTGTTCACTAATTGTGGAATGTTCTTCAGGGTCTTGGTTTCCTCCAATTTTACAACTCATGCAGTGATGGCTGTTATTCGTACAATCTGGCAGAATGCTGGAGACTTGCTGGGGGCAGTGAGTCGGTGGCAGTCATACTCGGACCTGTCCCAGATCCTTCAGGAGCTAGATATGAAGAATGCTGCATTCAATCCGAGGTCCCGTGGGCCAGATGAGGAAATGTTTACAGCAGGGGTGAGAAACTTTATTTCTCTGTAGCACCTTGTCAGCCCTTTTTGGGTCACTAGTGGCAATCTTGAACCCCTCTGTGGGGCAGCCCATCAATGTGGTTACACAGATGGTGGTGGATTAGGGGGAGATGGAGATAGCACAGAACCATAAGGCTGTGTGTGGTGCCCCCCCCCCCCCCCCCAACTAACAAGAGAAACGGGCCTGTAAAGATTACCTGAACACATATGTGGGCAGATCTGATTATGGTTGGGGCAGATAAAGAGAAATTGGATGGCAGGTCTAATAAAGTCCTGTTAGAGCTTTGGCAGCAGCTTAAGCCACAACAGAGGTTCCAGCTGCTGAAAAACGCAGGGTAAGCAGGCGGCTCCAGCAGCTGCCAAGAAGATGGCTGGCATTTGGATTGCATGGTTGCAAGATTACTTGTTGGAGACAGCTGTGGAAGAGGAGGATCCCCAAGACCTGTTATCCCGGTTTGAATAGGAGGAAGGCCGAGGGACCCATCTAACGGGGATAGGCAGGGTCCAGAGGCCCCGTGTGAAATTGGCAGTCCACTGATCACCTTCTAATATGCAGCAGGTATTGGACTTAGAGATAATAGGTGCTTTTTTGCAGCAGCAGCAGTTGCAAAGAGAACTGTCAAGGCGGCTCAGGCCTTGAGTGTTTTTGACCCCTCCAGGCCCTGTGAGCTTGGACCTCTAAGGGGTTTGGATGGGGCTTGTGGCAATGGAAAGAGCACTATGGAAAGGTGCTGAGGCCCTTTAATAAAGAGCTGTATGGCTAGTTGCCTATAATGGACTTTTACCTTGGGTAATTTGCACAGACAGCTGGGCTGTCCACCGTAGACTGATCATTGAGCAGTGTAATGGACTCTTGGACTGTGACCAGAGAGGGGCATTGGTTCCATTGCTGGGTGAGCATACTAATTGTGGACAGTATGAGAGACCCTGGTTGGGAGGGCCACGACACCTGTGGAGGCCCTCCTGCATCAGGAAATTGCTCTCACCCAGTCACAGATACACACCAAGAACACTTGATGGCTTCAATGAATATAGCCCTGGACTATACAGGCCCTCCCACCTACTGTGGGGTAGGGACTAGAGGTGGGCCTCTAGTTAACTCCTTGGGCAGAGTGTTCAGGGAGACATTGTGAAGGACACCTTTGTGATGGTCATTTTTGGTAATAGCTGTGCCTTTGTAATTTAGTTGCTGTAGTCTGTTTGTTTAGGTAATGTACCTGCTCCTTGCACAGGGACCATCATGGAAGATACCTGATGAGTAAATTGTGAGGTGAGCAACCCTAAAGGCGTAGAATGTGGGAAAAACAGCTGTGTTAGGATTACTGTCTTGTACTTTGCTTGATTAGTGCATGGACCGGTGGCAGAGGCACATATGCATAGCCTATGTGAGGCCACAGGTGCTTGCGTGCAGGGTGGCGGATGGCGGATTGCCTGCTCACCACTGTGAGGGGCCGTTTTGCTGTTTGTTTGCCTGAGAAGCAGTTTTCCCTGCCTGTTTGCTCGTCCGCCGTTGTGAAACACTATTAAACAGGAATGACCCAACACTTTCTGGCTCTGCAGTTTCTCTACTGTATGCCGGAATCCAGTGTGGACCTGCCTGGCCTTGGCCATCAGCATTACAGATGTAAAGTAAAGAGTATGTGTTTCAGACCACCTGAGGTGAAATTCTGTCATTAACTAGTCATCAGACACTGAGAAAGTCACTTAACTTCTTTAGACCTCAGTTTCATATCTGAACCAACCTCACAAAGCAGGTTAAATGCAATAACGCATGTTACAGTGCCCTGGTGCATGCTGAGTATGAACGAAGCAGAACCTACTATTGTATTTTTTCTTTTAGGAAAGAGCACATGGAATTATTGAGAGTGCACCTTACCAACACGTTCATTCATTATTCAGAGGTCTCGGTGCCTGCCACTGAGTGAGAGGCAGTGCTGACTCTAGTTCAGGACCTGCCAGATGTCTTGGCACTGTCAATTTCTAAAATGCTGTTGCTAGGCTCAGGCTAATGCCCTCAAACCAAATCCCAAACATGGTGTCAGGAAAGGACCTCACGTCACAGAACTTCATTTTGACACATCACAAAACTTCCAGGAAACAGCTTTGGACTTAAGCATCAAATACATAGGCAATGGAGGGCAGGCTGATCAATTAAGGTCTAGGTAGCCTTGAGACCAACTCCAGAGCAGCGCACAGTCCCCCACCCAGGGCAGGGCAGGGCAGGGTAGGGTGGGGCGGGGCGGGGCAGGGGAAGCACCAGCGATGTTCTGCTCCTGCTCCTCGTGCACATTACAGGCAGGGTGCAGGTTTTGTAAGAGAAAGGGCTGCCTGGGAAGAGTTTGTCTTTCTGAATCTGTCTCAAAAAGATGTATGAATTCTTAGATATGGTTATATAATCTGATGTCAAGAACGAGTTGAGCAGATTTTTTATGTGAAAGCTAGTAAGTGGTTTGCATTACAGTATAGTGGAAGGTTCTAGGTTAAGAGTATTTAGTGCAGACTTTGTCACATGTATGTTTAAAAACCATTTACTTCTTTTACTACTTGTGTGACTTTGGATAAGTTACTTATTATCTCTCATGTTCTGTTTCCTCAGTTATAAAATGGGACAATTGTACTCACCTGAAAAAATTATCTTGAGTATTAAATAAAAATAATATGTATAAAGCTCTTAACACAGATCCTAGAACACAGTAAACACTCAAGAAATATTAGCTATTTGTTTTTTACTAGCACAGTTGAGTTGAGGTGTACAAATGCTCTTTGACATACTCAAATGCTACATTCTTGAGTAGATCAAAAGGAATTTTCTCATAAGAAATATGGTAAAGGAAAGAGTAAAAGGAGTTTAGTCATCCATGGGGACATAACTTTCTAGTAACCTGGGCTATGTTCACACAGTATAGTGTTTCTGAACAGGGACAGACAGCAGGAGAGGAAAAGTGGGTACATTGAAGAACAGGGTGGAGCCGCTATGTTAGAGTGGAAGGACCCTTTGTGTTAGATGTAGAAGAGCATGGTGTAGGACAGGGGTCCCCAAACTTTTTACACAGGGGCCAGTTTACTGTCCCTCAGACCATTGGAGGGCCGGACTATAAAAAAAACTATGAACAAATCCCTATGCACACTGCACACATCTTATTTTAAAGTAAAAAACACACACACAAAAAAAACACGGGAACAAATACAGTATTTAAAATAAAGAACAAGTAAATTTAAATCAACAAACTGACCAGTATTTCAATGGGAACTATGGGCCTCCTTTTGGCTAATGAGATGGTCAATGTGCTCCTCTCACTGACCACCAATGAAAGAGGTGCCCCTTCCAGAAGTGCGGCAGGGGCCGGAAAAATGGCCTCAGGGGGCCACATGCGGCCCGCGGGCCGTAGTTTGGGGACCCCTGATGTAGGAGGTGTGCACTCCTTCCCAGCACTACCAGCAGCTGATGCCTGGACAAACTCTTTCAGGCTTTTTCTGTCCATTTTTAACTTATTCCAGCTTGTTTAACTTATTCCAGACCTGATCTACTTAAGCCATGAGACTTGTAAAAGAGACTCTTTAGTAGTCTGTCACGAAGAACTCTTTTAAACAGCTCCCCAATCCACCACCTGCAATGCTTTGCTAGCAGGAAAAGTCTTTGCAAAGGTCAAGTTTACCAGCAGTTGAGCAAATAAATACCAGTGATGAAATTCCAGGGGATGCAGACATTACTTCTCATGGGGGGGGGGGGTGTTAGATGGAAAATTATTCTTCAAGGATGTTTTGAACAGAGATGCACAGAGATGAGACTCCAGAAAAATCTTTGGTTATCCATCCTTACATTTTGGATCCATTAGCTTTTAAATTTAAATAAAATGTGAAACTGGAAGCTTCCAGGGCCTTTTTCTCAGAATCTGTCATTGTAATGCTGGTAGCTGAGGCCGGGCAGGTCCACATTGAATTTGGGCAGACAGTAGAGTAATTAATTGCAGAGCCAAAAAGCGTTGGACCATTCCAGTTTAATAGATACTCGCAATGGCGGATGAACAAACAGTCAGGGAAAGCTGATTCTCCAGCAAAAAAACAGCAAAAATGGCCCCCCACAGTGGTGGACAGGCAGTTCACAGTCCTCCATCTGCTATCTGCTATCCGCTATCCGCAATCCGCAATCCTTAATTCACCTTGAGGGCAAGCACCCATAGCCTTACATAGACTATACACACGTGGTGCTGCTACATGCTCACGTGCTACTCAAGCAAAGTGCTTGCAGCCAGTAAACCAGCGAGCAAGCCTAACACAGCAGTTTTCTCCACAGTCATAACTACTGCTGAACTATTCTTACCACTCATAAAGAATGTGCAATCAGCAATGTCTGGTTCTGAACAGCTTTTAGGGTGTTTTCTCTGATCATGATAGACCCCTTCCTCCAGGAAGAAGGGATGGATTTTCAGTATCCATACATAGCATGTGACCCCCCGCCCCCCTTCTTGGAATGATCTCTGACTTCATTCCTGCACAGTAATAGTCAAATCATAACAACAACAGCCATTGTGAGTGCCTTCCATGTGTTAGGTGTGTCACTAGATATTTAGCTTACATGGTTTCCTTTAATTCTCAAAACGATCATTATCTCTAGTTTATAGATGAAGATAATGAAGTTTGGAGAAGACCATTCATTTGCTGCTAAAGTGAATGGAATTGAGAGTCAAACCCAGGTCTGCTTGACTCAAAAGACTTTGCATTTAACTGCTAACCAGCGGCTTGAGCAGGCTTGGCCACAGCGTCAACTCCTATTTTGTAGATGTGTATGCAGGTGAGTCTCATGCCTTGATGCCAGCCATGCCTTGATAATTTATGCTGACTACAAATCTCTCCTGACTCTCCCTCTCACCCAGACGTTGCCCTTATTTTTGCCCTTGTGTATGCAGCACTGGAAGCTCCTGGCTTGGGTTTATGACGATATATACTTTTCAGTTGGCGCTAGAGTCTTGTGGTTATTGGTTAAGAACTTGACCCGGGAGTCAGATTCAAACCACAGTCCTACTACTTACTAAGCCTGTGACCCTGGGAAAGTTGACTATTTTCTCTCAGTGTTTTTACATCTGCAAAGTGGGGACAGTAAAGCACCTGACTCACAGGAATTACTGCGAAGGTTAAATGAGGTCAAGTGCTGAGAAGAATAAATGGTTCAAGCTAACTGCTAAATAGAATTGCTCGAACTTGGAAGAGTTCACTGAATGTCAGTTATGATTAGCAAGATAATACAAATTTACACACTGCCCATTATAATTTCTAGGCCCTTGACTTTGGTTCAATTCTTTTTTTAAAAAGTTTTTATTTATTAATTTTAGTGAGAGAGGAAGGAAGAGAGAGAGAGAGACAGGAACATTGATCTGTTTCTGTATGTGCCCTGACTGGGAATCGAAATGGTAATCTCTGCTCTATCCGGCCATGGCGGTTCAATTCTTTAACAAATATTTATGAGTGCTTACTATATATTACACACTGTATAAAAGGTCATAGATACAGATAAGAATAAAATCCTCAGGTCCTGTCTGGGTAGCTCATTTGGTTGGAGTTTTGTCCCCTTAAGCCAAACTTGCAGGTTCAATCCCCAGTCAGGGCACATACAAGAATCAACTAATGATTTCATAAATAAGTAGAACAACAAATCAATGTTCTTTTTCTCTTTTTTCCCCTTTCTCCCTTCTTCTTTCTATAAAATCAATTAAAAAAAATCCACAGGTGCCTGGCTTGTGGTGGTGCAGTGGATAAAACATCAACCTGAAATACTGAGGTCACTGGTTCAGAGTCCCGGGCTTGCCTGCTCAAGCCACATACAGGAAGCAATCAATGAACAACTAAAGTGAAGCAACTATGAGTTGATACTTCTTGCTTCCTGTCCCCTCCTTTCTCTGTAAAATCAATAAATAAAGTCTTAAAAATCCTCAGGAAATGTACAGTATAGTGTTTAGACAGACATTTAAACAGACACCTTCAACTTAAGGTGCTAAGAATGCAGGATTTATTAGAAATCTGAAGAGAGTTGCATTGATTACCTTAGCTATACATGGAAGGAAGAGCAGGAGTTAGTTAAGGGGAGAAAGATGCAAGAAGATCTCTATGCAGAGAGAACATGCAAAAAGACACAATGGTGGAAAAAGACAGTATGGGTGAAAGGACCTATGAATGATTTGTTGATGTTAGAATATATATTTATATATTATAAGCCAGGAAGTGACCTGGAGACAGATGTGATGTATGAACTTTATTCTGCAGGTCATGGTGGAGTCATTTTAATGGGGGGATTCAAGAGGATAAGGGAAATGGTTGGGATTGGAACAGGGAGACTAGGTGGGAGGCTATTGAGAGACAGATGGCCCAAACTAGAGCAATTGGGGTAGGATGGAGAAGAAGGGGGTAAATTACAGACATATTCAGGTGAGCTGCAGGATCTGCAACTTAATGGAGATGGGGAGTGGGAGGACAAGGAGTCTTGGATGATTACCCTTTGCTGCAGTAAACCCTGAGAACTCCTTAAGGAGTTCTCCTTTGAAAGGATAACTCTTTTCCAGGTTTTCAGAAGGATCAATTAGACTATTAATTCTATAGACTTCTAATGTCCATTAGAGAAACTACCTGAGGAGTGGAAGCCAGTTCTAAGTGGTCAATTTAAAACAGACAGCAAATATAATAGCACTTAAGAGTCTCTGCATCCCAGTGTCCCAATATGTAAAGTGGTACTTGCCCATTGGATTGACATAAGGATTAAATGAGGCAAAACTTCCAAAACAGTGTTGACCATCAAGTGAGCACTCCAAATAGGAGAGCTGCCATCAGTATTGTTGTGACTGTTACTTATTTTATAGCACAGCCTTATGAAACTGACTACCTAGGTTTCAAACCAAACTCTGTGTGAAATTGAAAAGAAAAATGACTTAACTTCATTAAGCCTCAGTTTCTTATCTGAAAATGGAAATAAGAAAAAACAATAAAAAAAGTACTTAAACTGTTGGTGGGAATGTAAAGTAGTACAACCATTATGAAAGAAAGTATGGTGGTTCCTCAAAAAACTGAAAATAGAACTACCTTATGACTCAGCAATCCCTCTACTGGGTATATACCCCAAAAACTCAGAAACATTGATACGTAAAGACACATGCAGCCCCATGTTCATTGCAGCATTGTTCACAGTGGCCAAGACATGGAAACAACCAAAAAGCCCTTAAATAGAAGACTGGATAAAGAAGATGTGGCACATATACACTATGGAATACTACTCAGCCATAAGAAATGATGACATCAGATCATTTACAGCAAAATGGTGGGATCTTGATAACATGATACAAAGTGAAATAAGTAAATCAGAAAAAAACAAGAACTGCATTATTCCATACGTAGGTGGGACATAAAAACAAGACTAAAAGACATTGATAAGAGTGTGGTGGTTATGGGGGGGGGGAGAGAGAGGAAAAGGGGGAGGGGGAGGGGCACAAAGACTAGATAGAAGGTGACGGAGGATAATTTGACTTTGGGTGATGGGTATGCAACATAATTGATTGACAAGATAACCTAGACATGTTTTCTTTGAACATATGTACCCTGATTTATTGATGTCACCCTAGTAAAATTAATAATAATAATAAAAAGAATATAGGGACATTCTGGATAAAGGAATCAGTGCAAAGAAAAAAAAAGTACTTAAAGGCTTATGCACAGATTGAATGATGGAATGTGTATCAGACATGTAGCACAGATTCTGGCATGTAGTGAGAAGCCAGGAAATGTAAGCTACTGCTGTATTTCTTATTACATGCTAGGTGTTGTTGGATATGGGATCCAATTTCATTTTCCCTGCACCCAATAGAGTAGGTGATATGATCCCCATATTGTAAATGAGGAGATTGAAGTATGGGGAGGTTAAATGCTTTGTCTAGACCAGTGGTAGTCAACCTGGTCCCTACCACCCCCTAGTGGGCATTCCAGCTTTCATGGTGGGTGGTAGCAGAGCAACCACAGTATAAATAAAAAGATAGATTTAACTATAGTAAGTTGTTTTATGAAGATTTATTCTGCCAAACTTAGCAAAAATCTGACATAAAGTACTTGGTAAGTAATTATTATTATATGCTTTAACTTGCTGTAACTCTGCTTTATAAATTTTATAAAGTAAAGTTACTTCCCTACTTTATAAATCACCATTACTGTGAAACCGGTGGGCGGTTAGAAAATTTTACTATAAACAGAGATACAAAAGTGGGCGGTAGGTATAAAAAGGTTGACTATCCCTGTTCTAGAGTCATGTAAAGCTGTGACTGAGCTGATATAAACTATCCCATTTAGGACACTTGGATTGGATGGAGGGAGAGCACAAATGGAGAATCAAAGATGATTTTAGTTCTGTTGTTTCCCTGAACAACAATTTATGTTAACTAGGTGAGGAACAGAATTTAAATGGGGGTTGTGATCATCAATATGTACGTGTGTGTGTGTGTGTGTGTGTGTGTGTGTGTGTGTGTGTGTGTGTGTAACAGAGAGAGAGAGAGAGACAGACAGACAGACACAGACAGATAGAATCCAAGCCTTCATGTTTGGATATGTTAAGCTTGCGATGTCTTACAGACATCTTTGCGGTATATTAACTAAATGGTTGATTATACAACCCTGTCTTTAAAGAAGTCTGGAAAGAAGATAGAAATCCGGCAGTTGTCAGCATAGAGATAGTATTTAAAGTCATGTGAGCGGGTGAGATTTACCAGAGCAGGAAAGTATAGAAATGGAAAAGTGAAAGGCCCAGGGCTAAACCATACTCAGAGAGTGTCAACATTTAGAGGCAAGGAGGGGAATAATTGCTGTGAAACAGCCAGTGGGGAGACCCAGAGGGCAAAGTGGTTTCAAGAAAGTAGGCTTCCTGGGTTATTCTCACTTTTGCATGGCACACTGGTGTTATATGCCACCCACTGGGCACTTTATATATCTTACATAGGGAGTTATATTCTCCTTTTTGTGGGGAATGGGAGGTTATTTCTCTTTTCGTGTGTATGCCACTTTCTTCTGTGATGAGACTTCTGGTCTTCAGGGACTGGGATTCTGTCTGTCCTTTGGAATTCCCCATACGAGGCATGGCACTTGACCTTGAAGTAATGTTCCATAATGCTTGGCAATGATAATCTGTGTTCACTGTGGTCACAGAAAAAAATATGGTGTTCAGAAATAGGAAGCTGGTTTGGAAAAATAAAAAATTGGAAAGTGTTTTCAATCTTAGGTTGAAAGGGTCATTGAACACCAGAATGAAGTACATTATCTGACCAAAGGGAAGACTTTTTAGGAGTAAGTTTAAGAACATAAATTGGCTGTAGCTCCTAAGTCCTAGTAAAAGCCAGACAGATTAAAGAAAGGACAGTGCAGACTCTAAAAATTTCATTGAGCCAGGGTTCAGGTGCAGAGGTTAAGTTTGACCAGAAACACCAAGGGCTTGTATCAGAAGTTGAGCAGGAAAGGACAGAGTGTTCCCAGAGCTGGGATGAGCTCATGGTGGCTGCTGGGGTGAAATAAAGAGGAAGTAACTATAAAACCCTGACTACATGCTGACCCACTGTTATAGCATTGGTTGATTCTCAAGATCCACAGTAGTCTTTGGCATGAAGCACTGATGTCTTGCTATAAAGGCCTACAGTGTAGGAGGGAAGTATAACCCTGGGCTAGAAGGCTAAACCCTGATTATCCATTCATTCATATATCCATTCATATTTGATATGCAATAGCTATATGCCATGTTCTTGGTATACAGTGGTATAAAAGACAAAAAACAAACAAGCAGACAATCCCCAAACACCTATTTTCATGAAACTCATATTCTAGTGGAGGTGGTTTGTGTGTATATGAGAACAATACCTAGAGAAAACAAGTGACTGTTGGTGCTCAGAGAGGGGATTGGCACTAAATTTTGGAAAGATTTAGGAAGTTTTATTGAGTTGGCACTTAAGAGAGAAAGACTTCTTTCAGGTTTAAGGGGGTAGTGGTGGAGGGGTGGTTACTAGATGGTAATGGTGGTGGAGGGGAGTGATGGTGGTGGTGGTGGTGACATTGATTTTGAATGGAAGTGGTGCTGGGTGACGTTGGTGCTGGTGGAAAGGATGATGACAGTGATGTTGAGGTGGCTGTGGTGATGGCAGTGGTTATGGTAATCATAGTGATAATGACATACATTCTAGTCAGAGGCCACAGCATGTCCATAGCTAATTAAGTCTAAAAATTAGGAGAAGTTCACTTGATAGAGTGGTCACAGATAAGATGAATAGGTAGGTTGGAGCCAGATATAAGGGCCTCATGGGCCAAGAGGGACTTTAAATTTTTTTTTTTAAATTTGAGAGAGAGATGGGGAGAGAAAGAAAAAAAGAGAGAGAAGCGTCAACTCATTGTTGTTTCACATTAGTTTTGCATTGATTGCTTCTTGTACATGCCTTGACAGGGGATTGGACCAGTGACTGCTCAAGCCAAAACAGTGACCCTTGCTCAAGCCAGTGACCTTTGTGATCAAGTATCCATAATCCTGCATTCAAGATTGTGACCCCCACATTCAAGCTGGTGACCTCAGGTTTTGAATCAGTGATCTCAGAATCCCAGGTCAATGTTCTATCCACTGTTGCCTCTGGTAAGGCAAGATGGAGCCATTCTTATTAAAGTTTTAAGTAGGAATCGGTTAGCTTTGTAGAGAACTGGCAGCATTGTAGTAAAGGGGGGTGACATCTCCTGTCATAGTCACAATTCTCATTTTATAATCATCCAGTTAGATTCAAAAGGGAAAGGAGGGTCAAAGGAATGTATGGAATATGTACAGATCTACTTTTCCTTAGATCCAATATCCTAGAGAAAAAAAGAATGTCTTCTTTCAGACAAGATGATACTGAATTCACTAAACAAAGATATTGGTTATTTCATTCATGGAATTGTTATCATCAATTCAGCATTCATTAATTCCCTTGCTCATTTAAAATATTTTTATTGAATGCTTACAAAGTTCAATGCTTTGGATAGGATGGTCAAAAAGAACAGCAGGTTATGTACTTCCTCTGCCCTAAAGGAGCTTACACTTTCTTGGATACATAAGAGGCAGGGTTGTGGGAGCACCCAGGACCACCCAGGACCACGAGTCAGGATGCCTATGTGCTGATCTTGACTTTGCAGACTAGGACAGGCTTTTAACCTGTTCATTCAGCACTTTCTTCCTGAGTACTTACTGTGTTCATAGCGAAGAAAGCAAGGATCACTAAAATAGTTCTTGCCCTAAGGAACAAGCAGTTTACAATAGAGAGGAAACCTCTATACTCTTCATTTATATTCTTTATTTGTCTGTACATAGGTTGGTGCAGAGGAGTTGACCTGATGACTTTTAAGGTCCTTCACAAATTTCACATTTTACGACAAAAAGATCCAAGATTTATAGAGAGCATTTAGATAAAAAATAAACCAAATTTTATGCTAACTTTGCTAGATGGTTAAAAATTAGTTATAGAAATTGCGCCTCCCTCCACCCAGAAAGTTATCTAGGATGCTTGTAAAAGGCTTATTTATGGTAGATTTGTGATGAGTTGTCAGTCAGTTTTCAAACCTGAGTGGGGCAGGGGACTGTCCACGGGAATTCAGGGTCCTGAAGGGCAAGCCGGGGAGGCAGTCACATAATGAAAGACCTGGTTGTTCTGTATTCATGCTGGGGAATGTGGTTTGAGTGCCTGTGGGAACTTAAACTTTCTGACTTTCTGTGTAACCGAAATCTCAACCCCCAAGTGTGTCGAAGTGACTTCTCTGACACAGCACATGTAACTTGGCTCCCTCCTGATGTCTGTTTTTCTTGCTCTCAGAAGAAGAAATGGCCTAAACAATCCTCATGGGCCAGGAGTTGAAAAAATATTTGTTTTGGTTTTGTTGAGCGCTTTCCTTATTAAAACGTGGATTTTTTTTTTTTTGAGGGGAAGGGAGATCCCCATTGTGTACATTTGATTCATTAGGCTTAACAAATCAATTGTTTTAAGGAGAGACTTTATGTCCAAGGAGGCTATAGAAGGCTTTACTGCCCCTTTCCTTTCAAGCAGGAAGTTGCATTTTGCCAAAAGTAAACACATGTGAAACGGGAAGGTTTGTTTAGTTTCTAACACTGACTTCAGGACCTGAGAATGGAGCCTGGGCTTGGCAAAAATGCCTTCTCCGGGATCTCTCCGGGCCAAAATGTTCTCTGCTCTGGACCTGGCCTTTGCGCTCTGGTAAACATCCTCCTCTCACCAGCCCCCAGAAAGTCACTGCCAAAGTCCCGCGGCAGCTTTGCTTACTTATCAGGAACATTCTGAAGCTGATGGCAACGGGGAAGCAAACTTTCTGAAGAGCGGCCACCTTATGGAAATGGCCTGAGGTTCGGAAATCTCAGGGGATCTGAATGCCATTTGCCATTCTAGGTGCTAAGGCAGGGACTGGACCCTCTGGGTGGAGAAGCTTCCAGAAGAGTGACCGTCCAAGTCACTACTCAGCTACTATGGTAGTGCTAAGTACTTTATAGGACTGATCTTACATAGCCCTCACACAGCCCTGGGAGGAAGACACTATTGTTATCTGTAATTTACAGATGAGGGAACTAAAACTTAGGAAAAGAAAAAATAAAAACCAGCTTGAGTTCATACAACTAGTTAAGTAATGGAGCCTTCTGGTTTGCAGATTTTAACTAGTTCAAGATAAATACGTGAACTTCCAGGAAGTGACAAAATATTTAGGAGAGAGAGACTCATATGATCAGGTTAAGAGCAATGAAAGACAATTTATAACAGCAGAAGAATTGAGCAAGTAGCACTTAATGCTTGGAATGAATAAGTTGAACATTGAACCTCTCTTGTTCCAGGAAGGACATAAGATGGCCGATGAAAATTCATCCGGGGGAATGTATGAATAGCTAGAGACCGTGAGGTGTAGAGGAATCTGTGACGATTCTTAGAGGTGGGACTCTGGTTTGCCCTCGAAGGATGCATAGGAGTTGGGTAAGGAAGAAACGTGTCGGATTTGGGGAATCAAAATCAGTTCTGTCTTTAGGGTACTCGCATTAGAAGCTACTTCATGAAATTATTCTTAGTACACAGGGTGACCTGTCTTGGGTCTGGATATTGTACTCTCTGAACTCTTATATGCCTGAGAGATATCTTATCCGCCTAAACATACCCCCCGAAACATTAGCTTGTGGAGTAATCTACTACTCAGAGGCAGTGGCAAAGCTGGCTGACGTCAGAGCAGAAATTCACTCTCCCCCCACCTCCTCACTCGGTCACGAGCCAGTTCTCCCGCATCCGAATGGCACTAGTCTCGTCACGGCTCTGAAAACAGGTGGTTGCTTAAATGCATTTTCTGCTGCACTGTATAGACATTATCATTACAACTGCTCTTATATGGTAGGTGAGGTTAGACCCATTCCACACCTGAGAACACTCAGACTGAGAGAGATTAAGATTTTTGCCCAAGATCCCAAAACTATCTGATAGTGAAAACCAACTAACTGATTGGAAGAAACAGGTCTGATGCCAAAGCCCATGTTCCTTCCACTAGACCACGTAGTCGGCTGAGAACAAAATGGAGACTCCCAAGAGAGTTTTTAGCTAGCATTCTGGATTTGCTTAAAACCCTTATGTGATGTTAACAGCTGTAAACCCTGTGGTAGTATGGGAGACCTGAACAGCGCGGTGCGTTTTCTTTGATTCCACCTAATGGGGACACAGACCTCTGGCTTCCCTCGTAGAACCCCACTTTTGAAGTGTCTCTGTTTTCTTCATTCAGAAGAACAGATCAGCATCTCTCATGCAAGGCCTGGCTCTGTGCCCATCTCACTTTTGCAACGAGTTTAGCAACATCTGCTTTGCCCATTAAAGTGATTTTTCTTCCTGGCCCTGAGCCTGTGTGCTTGCTGCAATTGATTACCAGCAATTTCCTTCCCAAACCAGAGGGTTCAGTGAACTCTAAATTGAATTGTTGCTCACTAGTCTCCTTTGGACTAATGCATATGGCTTACGTGCAACACGGTCAGGCCACTTAGTTCCCAAATCTCTAGGCTGATGATTTTGGTTAAACACAGCGGAGGACCTGGTGAGTGGCATTTCCCATTTCTGCACTCAGTGGCCTGGGGCTGTGGTCATTTCTGGGTTTCCCAATTTCAAACCTAAGGTGGAAGGGGATGAAGTCACATTACTTACAGCAAGGCTGTTGCAGTGTTCATACCCTTTTTTTTTAGTCCATTTGTGGCACTGATGTCCCACATGCAGTGGACTGCAAGGCTTACCTATGAGACATCTCAGAGAATTATCCCTAGCTCTAGAGCAAAAGTAACGACCCTAGGATGAAGTACATCACTGTACTCTTTTGAGGGAAATTGTGGGTCTCCCTACGTGGCTCAGGCAGCTTTTCTTAATACAGCCAAGCCCTTAGTGAAGCCCAGCCTGTGTATCTGGCCTGCTGCTCTCGGATTTGTAGACTACTAGTCATCCTTTAAGCTGTATCTGAATGTCACCTTCCAAAAGTGGGTCCTGAATTCTGCAGCCTCACCTTTTTCACAAGGCTCGATCACCACGCTTATCATATTTTATTGTATTTGTCTGCTTACATGGAGGCCTTAGCCACGGTGCTCCACCAATCTGTGAGCTTGTTAGTGCGGGGGCCTTGTTCCTCACCCATCCCCATGTTCCCAATATCGAGCACAGAGAGAGACACGTAGTAGGCCCCAATAAATGGAGAAGATTTTAAATGAATACTTTGCTCTGAACTGTTCTTGAAATGTCTCTCTGTCCCCACAGCTCTTGCAACTTTACAGAAGGACAGTGGGACCAGTTGGTTATTTAGAGAAGTAGAAATGGGGAGTCTTCTCCATCACATAGTCTTAAAAAAAAAAGTCAGAAGAACCCATTATCCATTTACTAACCAGACTGCTGCTGTTGATTGGAGCACTTAGTTTAAAGCTGGGTGTCTAAAAGAGAGAGGTAACAAATGACTGAATCTAGGCATGGTGACAATTACTTGAAGTCATTTGAGTCATTGTATTTTCTGTTTCTCTGAGAACACGTTCCCCCATTTCCACCCTGAATGCTGACAGAAAACTCACCTGTATCAGCAAGCACTTTTGAAATGATTCTGCAAACAGGGCTGCTCATGGCCTATTCTTGCAGACTTCTTTCACAAACATCCTTGGCATGGAACTCGGGGCTCTTTGCTTTTATTCCTGGAAGAAATCTTATTTATAAGTATTATAAAGACCATAGTATTCTAAAAAGTATGGTGTGGCTTGAGGTCGTGAGACCCATGCGTCTTAACCAAGTAGATTCTGAGCTGAAACTCCAAAGTTTTAAGGGCTTCCTAGGGTTCTTAGCGTCTAGAAAGGCCTTAGGTCTTTATTTCACTTCTGCACATTGGCAGGTGGCCCTGTAAATCTACCAAGGAAATGGGCCAGTAAACTTCAAGGGGAAACTTCACAGGGCCTCACATGAAGATATGCAGTTAGAGAAAGGACATTTAAGGTTTTTTTTTTTGTTTTTTTTTTTAAGCATTGAGAACCTAACAGAAGAAAGGCTGGGAAATGTGCCAATTGCCTGCCCTTCCTCTTTACAATCCATGTATCAGATGCAGTTAAGCCTGGTCCCCTTTCCTTCTCCAGTCCCCTGCAGCAGAGAGGGAGGGGCGCAGCCCCACCCCCACGCAATAAAACACAATGGGCTGTGCTTAGTCATGCTGTTTCGGTTCTGCTGCCAGTTACCCCGGTAGCTGGGATGGAGAACACGTCCTTCCCCTTTCCAGAGTTTCTGACTCAAGTTGATCAGGACTTTTCTAAGAGAATTGGAGCACTCTGACATTCAACCCATCCAGCCCACGCTCCGTCTAAAATTCCAGATTGAACAAATCATTGGGGCTAGGGATGTGCTACGGTTTATCCGGAACCAAGGACACCTCCTCCACCATCAAATCATCACTGTTGCCACTTAAATGGCAGTTGATTGAAATGAATGCTTTTCATGTAGCAGGCACCGTGTAAGCACATAACATACTCGACTGCATGTCATCCTCACACAGCTTCATGAGGTGGGTTTATAATCCCATTGTACAAAGGAAGAAACCGAAGCGTTGAGAGCTTAAATTTCTTAGGCAACAAGTATTTGTTGAGAGCATTGGGCTGGGGATACAGTGGTAAAATGAAATGAACACAGTCCTTCCTTTAAGAACTTGACAGTTAGCTAGTAAGTGCGGCAGAGCCAAGGCTAGGGCTTCTGTTGGCCTGAGTTTAAAGCTTTGCTCTAAACCCTACGTATAGTTGCTCATAGTGTAAGACGCCCCTTGGGGACCTGTTGGAAATTCAGTCTGTTCAGCATGGATATTGGTTAAGTAGAACCGAAACTGAATTTATCTTTCTAGTTTTATACCACTGTGAAGTGTAAACTTGAGTAAGGACCACATCTGTCTTCTGCAGAGCATACTGTTGTCCCCATAGAAATCTACATTGGAGGAATCAGTATCAGCATTAGCGTTTTGGGTTTTGGACTTCTGCCGGAGAATGGTCCCCCTAGGCTTACAGTGAGAGCGTATAAAAACCCTTGCACTATGACAGGCCACAGAGGAAGTCTTTGAGCCCTTTACTTGTATTGGGTTTAATTCTTCTTTTCTCTCCATTTTCACACGCCCTCACACTTCCTGCTCTTTCCTCAGCCTGGAAGCGGAAGTACTGAAATATTGAGACAAACTGTTCTTATCCTTTTTAGAGGCTGGCCAAAACCAGGAAGACGGGAAATCAGAAAACCAGCTCTCCCTGGGCTCCCTCTGCCTAGGAGACAAGAACAGGGTCTTGAGACCCTTACTGTTTCCACCCTTCCTGGTTGGGTTCAGCAAGATCAGCAAAAGAGTTGATCTTAGCTGCAATATTATTGTTCAATTACAGGTTCATTACTGTGCTTTTGACTCCTTTCTTTTAAATGAAAAGGATATGTCTGTAAACAGAGACAATGCTTATATTTATTTTCTGATTATAGATTTGTGTACACACTGATTTATTCATCCCACAAATATTTATCAAGTACCTATTATATGTCCTCCATGAAGAGTCCTCATGGAGCTTATATTCCAATGGAAGAGGCAAAGTAAATAAATATTAGGTTAGTGAATTTGCTATGGAAGAAACTGAAGTGGAAGAGAGGGGTGAGGAGTATTTGGAGGTGCTGTGATTTTAAGTAGGGTTGTTAAGGAGGGCCTCAGAAAGAAGGTAATATTTGAGTGAAGGTCTGAAAGGGTTGAGGGAAAAAAGTCATGGGGATGTGAGTGGGGCAGGAGGATTGTAAACAGAAAAGAGCAAGTGTGAATGTCCTGGAAGCTGTTTGGTTGTCGCAGGAAGAGCAAAGCTGTCAGTATTGCTGGAGCCCAGTCAGCAAGGGGGAGAGAAGAGGAGACTCAGTCAGACAGGAAATGGGGTTAGATTGCATAATGAGGGCCTTGAGAACAGGGAAGTCTTTTAGGTTGTTCTATGAGTAAGAAGGGGAGCCTCTGAAAGGTCTTGAGCAGAGAAGGGACATGGTCTGATAAAGTAATATTGAATTAGCTATTTTGCAGGAGCACTGACACTTCCCACTGAATGGCCTATGCATGAGAACCAAAGGATAATGGAGTTGAGGTTTCACTGAACATTCTGACCTTCCATAACAAGGCATCACCCCTATCTCTCAAAAAGACTCAGGGAGGTTGAGTGACATCCTCAGGCCATTACAACTAGTAAGTGGTGAAGGTAGTCAGCAAAGCTTTTGTGTGCCTTCTGACTCTGTGCTTTCTTGAGGATCTAGGGAAAAATTTGTTTTTTGCTTGCGGTGTCTAGAGGCTGCCCACAGTTCTTGGCTTGTGGTCCTCTTCTTTCATCTCCAAAGCCAGCAACATCACCTCTCTATGATCTTTTGTCTTTCATCAGTCTCTCTCTCTCTGACCCTAGCTAGGAAAAAAAGTGATTCTCCACTTATAAGGATTCTTGTGATCAGTTTGGGCCCACCCAGATGATCCAGGATAATCTTCCCTTCAATCGCATCTGCCAAGTTTGTTTAAAAATGTGTGTGTGGGCCCTGGCCCGTTGGCTCAGTGGTGGAACATTGGCCTGGCGTGCGGAGGTCCCAGGTTCAATTCCCGGCCAGGGCACACAGGAGAAGCACCCATCTGCTTCTCCACCCCTCCCCCCTCTCCTTCCTCTCTGTCTCTCTTTTTCCCTCCTGCAGCTGAGGCTCCATTGGAGCAGAGATGGCCCGGGCGCTGGGGATGGCTCCTTGGCCTCTGCCCCAGGCTCTGGAGTGGCTCTGGTCACGACGGAGCGACGCTCTGGAGGGGCAGAGCATCGCCCCCTGGTGGGCGTGCTGGGTGGATCCCGGTCGGGCGCATGCGGGAGTCTGTCTGACTGTCTCTCCTCGTTTTCAGCTTCAGAAAAAAAAAAAAAATGTGTGTGTGTGTGTATGTACATACACACATATATATTTATATATATTTTAAACAAATATATATGTTGAAGATACAGGCCAAGGCAAACCCTTATAAGTAATGTAATATAAATATAAATGCCTTAGGGATTCACATTAGCTTTGAGAGAGGACTGTGGTCAGGAGAAAAGACCAGGGTAAATGAAAAGAACAGACGACTAAGATGGTGATCTTTATTTCAGAAGAGAAAATAGACGGCTTCCTATCTGAATATTCACACATACAAATCTAAACATAGCAAAGAATCAAGATGAAATATATCAAGTGGCAATGGTTCATTATATGATACATAATATGTTTGTATTATATTAGAGAACATATTTTATATATTAATGTATTCTATATAATTATATATAATTAATAAGAATAATTGTTATTGATATATGTTAATCAGAGGAACAGTAGGAGTCTAGTTATTTGGTTATCTTTGAATCTTCTTTCCAGGTCTCTCACCTTTAATTTGTTCCCAGGTCCTAAAAATTCTGTCTGTAAAGTCATCATTTTGATCGCCCAAATTCATTCTTTCCCTCCCCTAGCCTCTACTTCCAGCCCATTTTCAGGCTTAGTTTTCTCCAGTGCAGCTCCAATCATGTTTTAAATTCTCCATTGTCCCCACCTCATTTCCACTACATTAAGTAAAATACCCTTAGTCTGCTGCCAAGGCTGATTATATTTTAATTCCACCTAGTCATCTGAATGCATTCTACATTTTAGCTAGATAGACAGACGGGACTTTCTAACCTCACTTCCCCGTCTCTGTACCAGCGCTCAAGTGTTTCCCCTGCTCTGGAATGTCTCCCATCCCCCCCCTCTCCGTTTTTTTGGGTCCTTGAAATTCTACCCATCTTTCCCGGGCTTATCTTAAATGCCATCTCAAATCTCCATGAAGTGTTTCTTGACCTCGCCCAGCAGGCATGACTTAACCTTCCTTTGAGCACCTTCTATGGGGACTTTGTACCTCCTCTTTGGAGCTTATCCCATTTTACAGTTATTTGCGTGCTGGTCTTTTCTTTCCTACTAAATTATACTCTCTTTAGATCAGGGTCTAGGTCTCATTCATTGTTAAGGTCCCCATGGCATCGACACTCACTTAGTGCCTTCTGAACGGTGGCCGAGCTGTCAGCAAGGGTGAATGCAGTCAGAACAGTGCTCTTTCCACGATAGTTACTTAATTCATTATTGTTGGGATGAATGAGCAAGCAGATGTCCACCGAGGGGTAATTAGAACCCCTTCTACTTCTCTGGATCACATACATGCATTTTTATTTTCACACTCATTATCTCTGATTTGGAAACATCAGGTTGAGGTATCTTTTCAGAATCCTTGCTCTTTCTTTGTATTACCTCCAATATATTTGACCTAACTTCAAAAAAAAAAATTGACTCACTATTATTACCTAGTCTTGTCTTAAGCCATAAAATCCATGAAAATACTGAGTCTGATGCGATCCTTGTGCATTAAGTAGTTACCAAACAGTTAAAGTAAAACATCTTCACCACATGCTACTGCAAGGACCACACGTTGGAAAATCGTACCTGAGAGGACGTGAACAAGGTCATTAAGCTGTTCTGTCTCTTTCCCCTGGGCCACATTGCCTCAAAACACCAGACCTTGAAATAGAGTGGGCAGAGCCCATGATTCTGTGTGCTCCATCAGGACGGGAACCAAGCCTGTCTTGCTCACCAGCATATGGCAGGCACTCTACAATTATTTGTGGAATTAATGTAAAACACAAACATGCAAGCACACGTGCACACCCACATTTGAATTTCAAGTCAGTGGCTGTCACTGTTTCCATTCGTTCTTGACATTCCTCCTCATGTTTCCCTCAGACATGATTTAGTGGGGTGATGTTAGTTTTTTGTCACCCCAACCTTTGGCTCCACCTGTGAATCTTTGCTGCCATGGCCGCTTGCCCTGCTGGGGCCACACCACCCCTGGGTTGCTGCTACCTCTGCCTCTTCCTTTGGGGCAGTTCCCTGGTGGCTGTGCCCACTCATATCTGCCACATGGCCGTGAAGCACTTCCCAATATACAGGGCACGAGAATTGCTTCGTAATTCTACCCTGGCCTTTTGATACTCGCTGTGGCTAGTCACAAGAGCGCCTGTCTCCGAGAGTCTCTGAAGTGTCTTTACAGAAGAAAACAATTGCTCTGAAGTGATAGCACAGGCAGGAAACGGGGCCATGCCTGGGTCACCCCAGAGCAACAGAGCAGCTCCAATTCCCTCTTCCCTCCTTTCTCTCAGCCCCTGCCTGTCCCTCAGAAGGAAAGAGAACGCTAAAATGATTTAATAACTTGTTTACCACTCACTGTCACTTCAGGTTAGATCTGGACTGGGACAAAAGCTGATTCTTGTAAGTTGGAAGCAGATTGTAACAGAATTTCCTCAGTGCAGCTCTCTGTCCGCTCTTTGCTAAAGAAGTGTGTTTTTCAGGAGTTTGACAGAGTGTGGGGGAGGGTTGCCTGGGTTAAGGGCCGAGAGCTATCTATAACTCTTTTTTGCTTTCCTACCTGAAACACCAGTGGAGAAAGGAAACGGGGAGGGGAGGCAAAGTGGGGGTCATAGGCTCGAAAAGGGGCAACACCCGTGGGCTTTGAGGTCAGAAAGAGTGAGGTTCAAATGCCAGCCTTGCCCATGTTAGCTCGCTGGGGACTGAGCAATTTACCTCGCCTCTTTGTGCTTCAGCTTTCCAATTGGTAAAAGAGGGGAAATAATGTCTGTTTCTAGACATTGCTCTCAAATGGACGCATCGGAGGCAAACATCTTATCACACTGTACGGCACATAGTGGGTACTCATGATAATAGTACCTTTCTCCTTTCCACTAAGGACCTGCAGCTTGTGGGACCAAATTCTTTTGGCATCGTTTTCTCCTTCATTAACCTTTGTGATGTCTTCCGATACTATGAGCTACTGAGACAAAACAGACACGTGTGAAACAGCTTAAAAATCTTTATGAAACTGTGGTTCCAAATGTGCTGTTTAGTGAAGCTTAAATTCTGCTGTCATATTTACAAGGCGATTCAGAGTCTTGGATGGGACACTGAAGATCTTTGGTGTGACTTTCAGCTTAGGGACTCTGTAATGTGGTCGTTTTTTTATCTCATTTCATGGCTAGGACAATAATTTATTATCCAAATTAGAAAACTTGTTCTTAAAAGGGTTTATTTTATTTTTTAAAATTAAATCAATTTTTAAAATAATTAAAATTTTTTTCAGTTATAGTCAACATACAATATTAGTATATTACTTTTGGGTATATGGCATAGTGATTGGACATTTACATACCTTACAAAGCGTTTACCTTGATAACTCTAGTACCAAACTAGGAAACTTTTGGGAGTGAAAAGGGGTGCTATTAAAAACTACAACTGGAAAACAGCGACAGCTGAACAGTAGGTATAAATTAGGACTGTTTTGGGCAAATAAGCTATATTTTTACCCTCATTAGTGTACACACTTTGGTCCCCAAGCTCTGTGTGAGTTATAATCCCCATGTTTATCTGGCTTCCTTGCATTTTAAATCATGTCAGTTTTTTTCCTTCTCTGGCCAGTGATGCTCAGTCTGTAGGCAAGGACCTTCTGAAAGGAAGGTTAAAATGCATGGCACAGTGCACATGTAAATAACATGTCTGATATATACATAACACGAAAAATGAAAGCCAGAGGGTGAGCCAACCCAGGGTCCAGATAATCCTTCAGCGCCCCCTCATCCTTCCACCCACAAACCCACACACCCTCCCCGGCAGTCAGGCCTGCAGCCTTCATGACCACCAGCTGTGGAGGGAAGTAGGAAGCTGGGGGGAGGCCAGCCAGCTGGGGCTACCAGAAAACCCAGGCCAACTCTGACATCTGTTTGTGGTCTCAATGGCTGGCTCTGATGTTCCAGACTCCACTTTACAGAGAGCACTGGCCTCATGGGGGCCCGGGGCCGTGAAGGTGGCACTGAAGCCCTGACTGGGAGATAGAAAGAGCCCGTGGAGCTGCGGGAGGTAATGAGGAAGGAGCTCTGGGCTTCTAATAAGCAGATCTGGGTTTCCCTGTCTGCTACGGAGGAACTTCTGTGTTCTCACCTGGAAGTTGAGGATAACCTACCTATTGTGTCCACTATCCAGGGTCACGGGGAAGATAAAATGAGATAATAGACATGGAAGTGGCTACACACTGCAAATCGTATGTAAATGTCACATGACATCCTAACCAGAGATTCTGAATTTCAACCCCTGACTTTATACAAGAAAATCTGGGATCCAGGGAGGTCAAGTGTGATGAGTCCCTTTTTAGAGAGGGATGTCAATGGCCAGTGTGTGATGAGGGAGGGGTTGGCTGAGAAGGTAAAACTTAAGAAACAGAGAACACCCAGGGACAAATTAAGGAGGCAAAAACTTTTTTCAGAAACTTAATTTGACCTGACCAGGTGATGGTGCAGTAGATAGAGCATTGGACTGGGACACAGAGGACCCAGGTTTGAAACCCTGAAGTCACTGGCTTGAGTGTGGGATCATAGATACGACCCCATGGTTTCTGGCTTGAGCCCAAAGGTCACCAGCCTGAGCCCAAGGTCACTGGCTTGAGCAAGGGATCACTCAGTCTGCTGTAGCCCCGTGGTCAAGGCACATATGAGAAAGCCATCAGTGAACAACTGAGGAGACTAAGGAGCCGCAACGAAGAATTGATGCTTCTCATCTCTCTCCCTTCCTGTCTGTTCCTATCAGTCACTCTCTCTGTCTCTCTTTCTGTCTCTGTCACAAAAAAAAAGAAAAAAGAAAAAAAAGAAACTTAATTTAAATCTGTGCTAGAGGAAATGAGAAAAATGGTTCTGAGATTGTTTTTTCAAGAGGAAGAATCATTCACATTTTCCTCATCGTCATGGATATTGACTGGAGTTGATTTCATCTGAACTTTTTCATTTTGAGGCTTTGAGGCTAGAGCTGATGCTGTTACTAATCCACTTATGTCATTCTCTTACTAAAAATTCTCCTTTAGCCTGACTGTCTTCCTCTAACACTAACATAGGCGAGGGGAGACGGGACAGGTTGGAAAGGATATGAGGGCCAAAAAGGGTCTGTCTTAAGAAAGAGAGGGCTGAGGTAGCTTAGCAGAGCAATTAAGAGCACACAGGCTCTGGAGCCAAACTCCTTCGGGAAGAATCTCAGTTTTGTTGCTCACCAGCTGTGCCACCTCGGGTAAGTCACCTAACCTTTCTGTTCCTCAGTTTTCTGTTCTGTAGAATGAAAATCAGAGCAGTACTCAGCCCGGGGCTCATGTGAGACTTAAGCAAAAAATATATTTAAAATGCTTAGAAAGGTACCTGGCACACATTCAACTTTACTTACTTATTAAATAAAAATAAAAAACATAGTGTATAAAAGATGGACATGGGTTAGAGACAGTGAAGTGTAGTAGAAAAGATATCGGCTTTGTCGTCAGACAGACTTACATTTGAATACAAATTTCCACAATGTTTTTCTCTCAACATTTATATTTTTCTAATTATAAAATGCATATATATTTATAGTAGAAAAATAAGAAAAATACAGAAAACCAGCAGGAAGGAAATAAAGACCAACCGTAATGCTACCACATAAAGATAGTCACCACCCAGCATTGTTGGCAGTGATATTTGCATTGGAGTTTGATACTCCTTCATTTGCCTATTCCTCAGGGAGAGGTCCAGGGCCTGTTTGAGGCCAAGGAACTGTGAATACACAGTTAATAAAATATTTATTATTTATTTTGGAAGACTTTACTGATCGATTTTGGGGGAGAGGGTGGGAAGCATCAACTCATAGTTGATTGTATGTGCCTTGACCTGGCAGGTCTGGGGTCTCAAACCAGCAACCCTGGCTCTCCAGCTGGAGACGGCATCCCCTGCACCACCACAGGTCAGGGTTTAGTTAATAAAAATTCTTTCACAGTGATGAGACCCTTGATATGTAATTCAGAGCCCTTAATCTACACACATTTTAACAGCTGCCCCTGACTTTTAGGAGCTCAGTTTCCCAGTGATACAGCATGCCAAGCATTCAGATGGAAGCTCGTAAATTTCTTCTTCCAACTTCTCTGCTGTAATTCCTTGGCTGCCCACATCATTATGGCCAATTGCCAAGTGTAGCTTGGTGAGTGACAGGTAGATTATTTGTGCCTGATGTGGGTCACACTTTTGCTTGGTCTGAGAGTTTTTGTTGAACGCTCTATGAGAAGGCCATCGATGGGTAGCGGAGTAGGAGTAACAGGAGAAATCTACTGGGCGATGATTTGGCAGCCCTAGGAAAGTTGTAAATTAGGCTGTCAGAAGGGAACTCTCTGGCAAACTCAATGAGCAAACACAAGGTGTGAGGTGGCCAAAACTCATAATAAGCTAACTTTCTCTCTTGCTGGTGGTTTCCTCTTGTTGGTCTTTCGGTGAAGCGGTTAGACGTGTTAACTATCACCCAAACAGAATCTAAACTGCTTTGGGGATGGGGATGCAGTGGTGGCCAACAGTGGTAAAGGGTGGGGGACAACGTACAGATGCACAGTCAGAGCAGTGTTCTGTGGGCTTGGTTGATGGCGCATCCAAATCTATTCCTGGGCACGATGAGCTACGGCACACAAACTAAGTTTCCCTGTCGTTTCGGTGACTTCAGTTGGATAGTTCCCAACAACTTCTTCTTTCTGCTTTTCATTTCAGAAAAGGGAGGGCCTATAATATAAAATTATGACCTTGATATTATAGAAACTTTACGAGGACTTTTTCTCTCCTCTCTCATTCAGTGGACAAAAAAACAAAACAAAAAACAAAACAAAACAAAACAAAAAACAAAAAAACCTTAATATGTATGGTCCATCTACTCATATAAGTTAACCTCCTTATTGGAACCAGCAATTCACACTGATGTTGAAGCTAGAAATGGGTTTATCTTTCCCACTAAAGCCATTGTCAACATGGCCACTATCTACTTTCATTAGGGTGACCAAACATTCTGGTTCACCCCGGGCAGTCATAATTCATTATGCCCCTTGTCCCAACCAATAAATTGTCATAGAGCCTCACTTCATTCTTAAAAGTGTTTCAGTTAGGATAATAAATTATATGGTCCTCAAACATGAATGAAATCAGAGATGAGCTTTTCAAAAGACAGGCACACCTCCCTTTTTCATATGGTTGCTTTGCTCGGAAAAATTCCAGTCTTCTGTCTGTAAGACTCTTGGTCCTGGGGTCATGATCTGACTTCTTTCATTTCTCCACCAATATTTCTTCTAGCCAGGGACCGCTGCCTCTTTGCATATTGTTTTTCTAATTCTTTTTCTGCAGCAAAATCTATTTTTTCAGATAAAAAGTTTAAGGTGATGATATTTAAAACAGATAAAGTGGAGCTTCTTCTGGTTGAAGTGGGGATGGGGAGCTTTGTTGAACACAGATTTAAATCCATTGTCAGATCCTATGCCACCATCAGTTCAAAGTGTTGTTGCTTTATAGGATGAATACTCTCGTTCCTCAGTAAAGTCAGGTTAGTCATACAGTATTTATTTAAGCTTGGCACAGATGAATAATAATTAGGTTCTTAAAAAAGTGTTACCCTGTGTTCAGCCTCAGTTTTAAGTTAAGCTATCCTTTGGCCTTGATTTTTCAAACCAATCTGCTAACATTTTGTCCTTCCACAGAACATGGCTGAGGAAGGACCATGCCAAGCCCAGGTCCCCTGGATCCCAGTCATGGTGATTCCCTGATCTCACCTTTCCCTTCGGGGTTCTTAAGCTTAAGTCTGGATTCATGTCTCCTTCTTTGTAACCTTATCCTTTGCCTGTGATTTGACATGTTGTTTTAGCAGACTTAGCTTTCTCCTCTCAAATCTTGAGCACACCATGCTGAGTCCTCTCTTTTGCTGAATTCCTAATCTGTTTTAAAGTTCTTTACATCTTTCAAAGGGCCTCCATAGAACCTACCATACACATGAATGCATTAAAATCCTTCATTCACTGAATCTCAGGAGTCTCCTTCAGTTTTATCAGCTCTATAATTTTAGACTTCCTAGCCAAATACAACCTTTCATCAGAAATAGCCACATATGTACTATTCCATGCCTATATTTCAACTACAGTTGACTCACCAGTCTGACAACCCCCATCAATTCTCAGTGATTCTGGGGATAAGGTTATTTTTCTTGGCACAGACCCCAAAACATTAAGGCTAGAATTCAATATTAACCTGGTCTCCCTAGGATGTCATTAAGAGGATTTAATTACTGAAACATTAAAGGATATTGTCATAATACAGCAATTTTATTCAATATGGCCTCATGCCCAAAACCACTGTGACAAGCACATTTTCAAGTTCTGGTGCCCTTGGAACAGGCGGTGGGGCAGAGGGTCCAATCAGGAATGGATGCCTTTACTTATTTGTTCTTTTATTTATCCAGACATATTTGGAATGAGGTGGGATATCTGACAGCCAATTTGAGGCACTAGTAATTACTTGTGAATGTACAGAAATATTCAAACAAGGTTTTCTTCACTCAACTATTACTTGTTCAGGACATTTATGGAAAAAGAGTCATTTATACTTTGAAGAAAGTATGCATTCATATATACTGCACATTGTATCTAGAAAATTGACTTGAATTTTAAGAAAAAAATAATTTTCATATGTTTAATAAATTTGTATTAGACAATTCCTCAGACTGAAACTTAGACACTTTTTTATAAGAATCAAAGAATTTCAAATAGTAGAACAGAGTTTTTCAACCTCGGCACTAGTGACATTTTGGGCCAGATTACTCTTTGTTGTTGGAAGCTGTTCTGTGTATTGCAGGGTTCAACAGGAGCCCAGTCTGCCACCCACTAGATGCCAATAATACCTACCCCCCTACCCAGTTATGACAACCAGAAATGTTTCCAGATATTGTCAAATCCCTTGCTAGCAAAATCATCCCTGCTGAGAAACATTGCCTTTGAAAGACGAGAAAAGATACAAGAGAAAGACTTGGAGATGGAATGGTCTATGGTACTGCAGTGACTTCAGCTCTTGTTCCCATCCATCAGCAACGATGAGGATCAAGTGTTGGCTCACTTGCTGAATGGGGCAACTTGGAGCTATGAAAGATTTCATCCAACTGACCCTGGGACCTCTCCTAAGTTTCTCCTTTTACGAAGTTATTCCATATGGAAACAAAGCGGAGTTTAAAATACTGAGTGGTTTTCTTTAGGTAAAACTAATGATTCAGGAATGTGCTTTTATCAGTAGGGTTTTGCTACTTAACAATTCAGTTCAGAGTTTGGTGGCTGAAAAAGACATTTATTATTATGGTTCATGCATTGGATCACTGGATTGGCTGGAGTTCAACTAGACCTAATGGGGCAGCTCGGCTTCTCATTGTGGGTCACCTGGGGCTTCACTAGTTGGCCAAGTTCTGCTCCATGTCTGTCTCAGCATCTTTCTGGGAACAGTGGGCTACTCAGGACATGCTCATCTCATGGTGATGCCAAAGGTTCAAGAGGATGGACAGAAAGACACAAGGACTCTTAGTTACCATCTAGGCTCTGAATGAGTACACCATCACTTCCGCATCATTCTATAGGCCACTGCAAATCATGCGGCTGAACCCGAAGTCATTGGGAGGGAAGATTTACTCTGAAAGACATGGCAAAAAGCATATGGATACAAGGAGTGGTGAAGAATCAAGGTCAATGACACAATCTATTATACTACATTATTTAAAGTAGTAGTTTTGCTTTTCTATAATTTCAGAACTCAGCTCCTTTATGTTGATAGACACCTCTGTAATGAGAAGATATAATTACAGAACCATTTCAAGAATGGAATCATCCAGTAGGGAAGAATGAACCAGGCAAACTATATGAAAACTTATTTTAACTCCAGCTAACTCAGTTTTGCATGAATTAAACTGCCTCATACTCTGTGGTTTTAGAAAGTGGAAAAAGCTAGATTTGTTGGACATGGAGACAGAGAAGAAAGGTATTTCCCGAATATTTGTGAGAGTAAGATGCAAAAACACCAATTTTTAAGGACTGGCAGATTGCAGATGGGTAAGCCAGAGAAATGTTGGGTGAAAATGTCTGGAATGTTTTAGCAACCTTTTAAATTTATTGCCAGGAAATGTGTGTTGCTTGCCTTTTCTACATCTTTTCAAAAGCTCGCTTGTAAATACAGTCCAGTCTAGTCCAGGTAGGGAGCTTTGGAAACAGTGATAAGTGCAAGGTGTTTTCTGCAGCTGTGCCTCAGCCCCAGTCTGACTAAACACCGTTCATATGTAACCTGAATCTGACCACTTCTTTTATGTTTACATTTGGTTTCAGTATTATTTTTAACTGGTGAAAAAGCAGTTCAAAGTCATCTTTTTTTTTCTTGGCAATTATCCATAACCTTTCAAGGCTCAGTAGCAGAAGAGCAGTAAGTCACATCAGGAGGATTTGAATCTGGTGGAATTAAAAAGTCACTTCACTTTATTACACATGAGGATGCACTGAGGATGGGTGAGTTGGTTTGGGCAAGGGTAAGACATTATAACAGAAGTAATGTTTGTTTTTGCTGATACCCTAGAATTAGAGGATGACTTTTTTTTTTTTTAATTGAGAGGCAAGGAGGCAGAGAGACAGACTCCTATATGTTCCCTGACCAGGACCCATTCAGCAAGCATCCTACCGGGGATGCTCTGCCCATCTGGGTTTGTTGCTCCGTTGCTTGGCAACCAAGCTACTTTTAGCTCCTGACGCTAAGCCACAGAGGCAGCCAGCCTCAGCACCGAGGGCCAACTTGCTGCAGTCATTCAAGCCATGGCTGCAGGAAGGAAAGAGAGAGATAGAGAGAGTGAAAAAAGGAAAGGCCAAGGGGTGGATAAGCAGATGGTTGCTTCTCCTGTGTGCCTTGACTGGGAATTGAACCTAGGACTTCCACACACCAGACTGATGCTCTACTGCTGATCCAACCAGCCAGGGCCAGAGAATGATCTTCATGCTTGGCATAATTCATCAAAAATGTGTGTGTATTTCCCTGGCTGGATAGCTCAGTTGTTTAGAGCATCGTTCCAAAGCTCAGAGGTTGCCAGTTTGATTCCTGGTCAGGGCACATACAGGAACAGATCAGTGTTTCTGTCTCTCTCTCCTTCTTTCCCATCTTTTCTATCTAAAATTAATAAAATAAACATTAAAAAAATAGATGTGTATTACATACCTATCAGAAGGGCAAAATAAAACAAAATAAAACAAAAACATAATGCTGACAATGACAAATCCTGGAGAGGGTACAGAGTAATGTTGCTGTTGGGAATGCCAAATAGTTCAGCCACTTTGCAGAACGGTTTTGGAATTTCTTAAGTTAAGCATGTGCTTCCCACAGGATTCAGGCACCCCACCTGCAGATAGTTACCCACAAAAAATTAAAACTCTTTTCATACTAAAACCTCTACGTAAATGTTTATAGTTGCTTTATTTAGAATTACAAAATAGTCTTTAATTGGTGAATCAGTAGACAAATTGTTCATCCTACAATGGAAAGTTACTCTGCAATAAAAAGAAATGAACTGCTGATATGCATAATAACATGGTTAAATCTCCAGTTCATTATGTTAAGTGAAAGAGGCCAGACTCAGAAGACTATAAACTGTATGATTTGGTTTATACAACATCTGAAAACAGGCACACCTATAGGGACAGAGAACAGATTTGGGTTGCCAAGGGGTATGGGCTGGGGCTATCTATGCAGGGTCATCTGGGAAAATTAGAGGGTCATGAAATTGTTCCAGTCTTGATGTGGCAATGATTACATGACCATATACATATGTCAAACTCATGGACTCATGCACTAAAAGGTAAACTTACACCCCAACAAACCCAACTATTAATAAATATGCGGTTTCTTGTTCCTAAGAATCTCCTAGTTTTATATTTGTTAATGGAACATACATAGTGGGCTGGTGACCCAACTCATCCCTGCTTCTTTGGAAATGGCTCCCTGCCCCCTCAGTCCCCCCCAAGGAAAGGGGGCTTAGGTTATGTTTCTTCCAGGTGATTTGACACCGTGACCCCACTTTCAGGATCATGGGGAGATATCGACCCTGAATTAAAACAGTAACATGCTGCCTTGGAGACTTTGCTCTCAAAAACATGGAAACCACAGTCCAGTGGGTGTAGATTTTGGCTTACAGATATGTTTTGTTTGGCCCACACAATGTTTAAAGAAATTGAATTAATGGCCAACATTAAAAAATGGGAGATTTCACATAAAAATCCAGATTTCCGGCTTCTCTTTAAGAAATGGGAGGATTCGGTCAAATGGACCCAAATTCCCGCCTGGAGACAATGGCTGGAGCAGAAATCCCTTGACCCCTTCACACCAACATGCCCTCTCCATCTGCAGAGCTCTTGCCACTCCCAGGGGAGGCCAGACGGTGCCTACGCTTGTGCTGTTAGTGTGCTTCTATAATAGCATTTAGGGAAATACAAAGTATTTCTTTCTGAAAGAAAAAGAATGAAGAACAAGAATAAGCATATTAGTTTGTGAAAGTAATGATTATTTTAGCGGTTTATAATAAGCCAACCAAATGCGTCTGTATTGAAGAAACAGAAATCAAGATTTCTTTCTGAAACAAACACGGCTGTCTACACTCATCCATGTTACCCACCGGATCTCTGTAGGCACTTGAGTTTATACCACTCTCCCGGCCAAATGATTTCATAAAATTAAAGATAAGTGGGTACCACAAGACCCATATTCTATGGACAAACTGGTGTTACTGGGGAGGAGAAATGAAGAGCCTCCCTTACAAAGAAGCAAGTCTGCAGAAAAATTTAAAAACGGGGATGGGGGAGGGGGTTGGGAAGGGGACAGATGTTTGGAAGAGAGGAAAAGTGAGTTTCCTTCAAGCACTTACAGTAAGGAAGTTGGGGTTAGTTAATCCAAGTCTCCCAATTGGTGTTTCTCAAATTTTAATGTGCACAGGAATCCTGGGGGGCTTGTGAAATGCCACTTCTGATTCAATAGGTCTGGAGAAAGGTCTGAGACTCTGCATTGTTAACAAGATGCTGGATGATGCCCATTTAGCCACTTTGCATGGGAGCAGAGTTTGGGCTGCAAGACACCAAACTATACTGTCTACAAAGAAACGGTAAAAATTTACCGGCCTAAACTTTCCTTTTCAACTATCTGTTTTCTATTAAAGTTTTGGTAATATCAGTTTTTTTGCCGCTTACCAAAGAATATCACTCCTGTTAAACAAGTGGCTATTTAAACAGTAGTGAAGGCTAGCACTCTGGGAAGCAAGAATTATCCTGTGATTAACTGGCTGGCATCTTCAGAGAAGCAGCCTGGGTGAGCAGCCTAGCCTAGTGATGATGCATTTGGCCTGTGTAGTCTTGATAGCTTTGCTCTGTGGCTTTAGGCAAATCACCACATCTCTGCCTTCTCAACAGTCAAAAGGAGGTGAGATTTTGACCTTGCAGGCTATTGTGAAAGATGTAATTAGCATTTGTGAAAGCTTGCAAGATCTATGGAGGAAAGGTACTTCAGAAGAACAAAGTAATTTATAGTCACTATCATCATTTCATTACCGGTTTAGCTGATACGCCAGGCAACTCAGTCCAAAAGAGGCCTCCTCAGAATCTACAACTCCCTCATGGTTGGAAATACTGCAGTGAGGACATTATAGCTGTGGAATAAGATAAATAATGTTTCTTTTTCACAACCCTTGATATTACTCAGGTGTCTACCATTTCAGGCTATAATTTTTCATGTAAAAAAGGAAGATTCTGCTTTCAATTGTCTCCTTTTTCCAAGTAGGGCCATGGATATCTGTTTAAAACTTAGAGGCTCTGGTTTGAAAGAAATATGTTCTTTCTTTCTTTCTTTCTTTCTTTCTTTCTTTCTTTCTTTCTTTCTTTCTTTCTTTCTTTCTTTCTTTTCCTTCCTTCCTTCCTTCCTTCCTTCCTTCCTTCCTTCCTTCCTTCCTTCCTTCCTTCCTTCCTTCCTCCCTCCCTCCCTCCCTCCCTCCCTCCCTCCCTCCCTCCCTCCCCCCCTCCCCCCTCCCTCCTTTCCTTCCTTCCTTCCTTCCTTCCTTCCTTCCTTCCTTCCTTCCTTCCTTCCTTCCTTCCTTCCTCTCTCTCTCTCTCTCTCTCTCTCTCTCTCGCTTTCTTGCTTTCTTCTTTCTTTCTCTCTTCCCCTAAATCAGCAGTCTAGAAAAATTGTCCAAAAGAAATATAATGTGGGCTACATATGCAATTAAAACATTTCTAGCAGCCACATTGAAAAGAAAAAAGAGCTCTGGCCAGTTAACTCAGTCAGTTGGAGCATTGTCCCACAACACTAAGGTTGCGGGTTGATCCTCAGTCGCGGCACATATAGGAAGCAGCCAATGAGTGCACAACTAAGTGGAAAAACAAATAGGTGCTTCCCTCTCTCTCTTTCCTTCCCTCCTTTTCTCTCTTTTTCCCTCCCTCCTTTTCTCTCTCTTTCTCTCCCTCCTTTCTTCTCTCTGTCTCTTTAAAAACCAATCAATAAAAAATTTTTAAAAAGAGAAAATGAATCAGATAAAACTATTTCTAATATGCATTTTATTTAATCCAATATTTCTAAGATATTTTTTAAGTTTGCAATTAATGTAAAAATTATTAATGAGAAATTTTGCCTTTTGGGGATACTGTCTTTGAAATTTGGCTATACGTCGCACTTTGAGTGGGATGCTAAATTTCCATGAAGACATACGTAATCTATATTTAGACTTCCTAACATTAATAGTTGAAAAAAGAAGTTTCACCTACCCAAGTTGTTCCAAACATACTTAAAATCTTCCCTAATAACTGAATTGAGTATTAGTTTTTAAATTTTAATGTCAATTAAAGAATGAAATAACGCTTAAAAATCAGTTTCTTGATCACATGGGCCACATTTCCAGGGCTTATATGTGGCTAATGGCTATATGGCATTGGACAGGGCAGTTCCAGCCTCTTGGGTGAGGGCCACCAGTGGCCATGTATATGTGTCCTTTGTTGAGGGAGTTGCCTAAGAGCAGACAAACTCTGTGCATGTGGTGAGAAGGCCTCCTTACACATTATTTACCCTCTACTCTTCAGAGAATTGCTGTTTATGGCCCGTCTCTCAGAATGACCCACATTCCCCAGAGGGACCTTGCACAGATCCAAACTGGGCGCCACTAGGCCAAAACAGCGTCTATCCACCCATTACTCCACTTATCCATTCAACAAATATTTATGAAGCAAGTTTCTATGCCCAGGCCCGCTAAGCCCCAGGGACTGCTTCAGCCATGAGAAAGGACAACAGGGTCACTGCCCTTATGAAACTTAATTTCTAGAAGTAGTAGACATTAGATGGAATCACACAAATAATGAGTTAACAGCAATATGATATCTATGGCCAAAAGCAGAGGTCTCCATGAGATGAAGGAGCCTAGTCCAGTTCAGAGGCTCAGTAATTCTGCCTTAAGATAATGACATTTCCGTTGAGACCCGAAGGGCTTAGGCAGCAAAGAACTAAGAGAGGGGCTTGTTCTTGGCAGAGGAGATAGTGTGCTCAAGAAATTGGCAGAAGGTCATGGTGGCTGGAGAGGGGAGCCAGGGAGGATGGAGAGATGAGTGACAGGCTGATTCAGAGGCCTCGGAAGGCTTTGACAAGGAACTTAGTCTTTTCCTAAGAAACCCTGGAAGGGTACCGAAAGGTTTTCAGAATGACTTATCAGATTCAGGTCCCCCTTTTGGGTTTTTTTTACAAGATGCCATGTGCCTGTAGATCTTCCTTGGCATTGGCACCTTAAATTCAGCCCCAGCTGAACATGACTGTGGGAGCAAAATGACACCTTCATTGAATTGTCCTGTTCATTGGCAATGAGCCCCAGGACTCTCTGAGGAAGAAATAGCCCATCAGCATAGCGAGGAGAAAGGCAGTCTGATTGCTCTGAGGGAGTGAAATAAAACAAAATGCAATAAACAAACAAAAACCCCCACAACCAACAAATCCCAAGTCAAGTTTAAATCAAATCATTAAGGGCTAAGACGCAGTATTAGTATATTATCAACAGTGGTTCTAATTATGATAAGCATTGCTACTATTTAGTAAGAACTCATTGTATACCAATAGTATATAAATACATACATACACACATGCATACATAAATGTGTATATAAAATATTGTTAACATATATACAAATATACATATATAAATATATATTGATATATATATATTAATTCTAATCCACAACAAATCCTGCCTGCAAGAGAGATATTATTATTATTCCCCATTTGATTTTCTATACAAGGAAATGGAGTTTCACAAAGTTTAAGCAACTTGACCAGAGTGAAGTTGTTATTCAGGTAGTGGCAGGATTAGAACACATATCTCTCTGACTTCGAAGCTATGATGTGTCCACATCAGCATGCTGCCTCTGGTAAGTAGAGACCAGAGGAATCCTGACTTGAGAATTTGAGAAAGGATATGCACGGTCTTAGATAGAAACAACACTGTTCACTTTTGTGACCAGCCAAGGATTAGTACTGTAATTTGTTTCTGGATATTTGATTCTTACTGAGCGTTTGACTCACCCTCAAAATGTTCTTAGCAGCATGTGTCTTTTCCAAGTGTTGTGTGAGTAGTTCTGTTTTTCCCTTCCCCTCTGTCTAATATCTTGACCTTTTCTTTTCCCCTCTTGCTGCATCAGAGGTCAACCTGCTTCTGTTGAGTTGAGCTGGGCTCCCTCTCTGTAGTGTGTGCAATAGCATGGCCATCTCTGTACCTGGGCACAGGGTGGTGTTTGTGGGCAGCATCTCCTGACATAGGGTAGCTACATGTCCTAGGCTCTAAGGCAGAACAGACAGAGCTGACACAGGGCTCGAACGAATGGCCCTTGAGCACAAGGAGCTGCTATGTGCCTTAGTGCAACAACCCCGATGCAGAAAGCTTGGGCTGGCTTTTCAATCCATTCATCTTTTAACATTGTGCTTGAAAAGCGGGAGGCGTTCACCATATCCCTACAAAAGGAAACTAGTTTGATCCAATAGTTAAAGATGTAAATAAAAATGCTTGTTCAAATATCATTTAGTGCACAAAACATTGAGCATCTAGGTCCTGGCCAGTTGGCTCAGCGGTAGAGCGTTGGCCTGGCGTGCGGGGGACCCGGGTTCGATTCCCGGCCTGGGCACATAGGAGAAGCGCCCATTTGCTTCTCCACCCCCCCCCTCCTTCCTCTCTGTCTCTCTCTTCCCCTCCCGCAGCCAAGGCTCCATCGGCGGAGCAAAGATGGCCCGGGTGCTGGGGATGGCTCCTTGGCCTCTGCCCCAGGCGCTAGAGTGGCTCTGGTCCCGGCAGAGCGACGCCCTGGAGGGGCAGAGCATTGCCCCCTGGTGGGCAGAGCGTCGCCCCTGGTGGGCGTGCCGGGTGGATCCCGGTCGGGCGCATGTGGGAGTCTGTCTGACTGTTTCTCCCCGTTTCCAGCTTCAGAAAAATATAAAAACAAAACAAAACAAAAAAACCCCATTGAGCATCTAGTACAGGCCAAGACTAGATCTAGGTGCTGGGATACAGCAATACATTACACTGATTAAAAACAAACAAGCAAATAAGAGAGTAGATTTTAAATGTTCTCACCTCCAAAAAGAAATGGTAATCATGATGGAGGTGTTAGGTAACACTCTGGTGGTAATCATTTTACAATCTAGAGGAGGATCAAGTCAACATGCTGTACACCTTAACTTATACAATGTTCCATGTTAATTATATCTCAATTGAGTTCGAGGGAAAAACCCAAACAAGTAAGCAAATAAACCAACAACAAAAAACTCCATTTGAAATGAAGCTTTTGTTCTTGTAGGGTGAGACAGACAATAAACAAAATAAATGTGAAATGTAAAGTATGCTTGATAATAGTAAAGAATAAAGCAGGGAAATGAGATGGAAGTGTTTAGGGTAGTCAGGAAAGGCTGTGTCAGGATGGCTTTTGAGGAGAAACTTGAAGGAAGTGAGGGGACAAATGATGGGGAAATCTAGAGAGCATTTCAGGCAGAAAAAATAGTAAGTGCAAAGGCCCTGAGGCAGGAAGGTGTCTAGAGTGTTCAAGAAACAGCAAAGAGGCCAGTGTGGCTGGAGTGATGTGTAGTAGAGATGGGATAAAAGAGATAACTTGAGGTTCCCAGGGTCTTGCAGTCACTATAAAACCTTTGGCTTTCCCCCCAAATGACATGAAAAACTACTGGAAGTTCCTTAGGAGAAGGGGAACATTCTTTCAGGACCAAAAGTTTGGAAAACAAACTGCAAACACAAAGACAAAGGTGGGAAGAATGGTCAGGAGACCATTGGTGAATGATGGTGAAGCTTATACAAGGTGAGCAGGGGCGGTGGTGGGAAGAAGTTGAATTCTACATATATTTCGAGAGTTAAATAGGTTTGCTGATGGATTTGTCCAATGATAAATAAATTACTTGAAGTCATTTTTGTCTCCCTACCTAAAAGTTATTTTAGCCATTTTCTGGCCTAGATGGAAAGCTACCTAGGTCATTTCTTACCCCTGATTAGATACTTCTTATATATATATTTTAAATAATACTTTAACTTTACAAATTGTACATGTAGTCCAATATTCTATTCTTCTTATAAAAATTATATAGTGCAAATTGCACACTCCAAGTACTTATCTATAGTTCTCCTTTTCCAAGAGATAATCCCTATTATGTTTGACTTTTTCTATGCATTTACATGTATAAACCTTTATAGCTTTATTCTTTTATAAAAGTAAGATCATATTGTTCATATTGTTTTCTACTTAAAATGCCTTGAAGGCCTTTCTGTAGTAGTACAGAGAGGTCCAGTTCATTCTTTTCAATAGCTTGGAGAGTCCTCTAGAAATGCACATGACTCATTTCACTCCTCTCTCCTGGTCGCTGTCTAAATTAGGGGAACAAAGACAGGCAGCCACACACATGCCCCAGGGAGAGTCTCTCCTTCCACAGAACATCCACAGATGACATTTTAAAGTTGAGAGAGTCAGTCCAGTGTGCATGGCCAGTCCGTTTGAAATGCCTTCCCTGCTCTGGGAGGGGATCAGAGCGGGCCTTGAGTCATTTCAGTTTGAAAGTGCTTTTGCAGCGAAAAACTCCTGGGGTATTTTGTGCCCCTGGTTTCTCAGCATCTCACTTCCTAGCCTGTATGGCTAGAGAAAGTTAAAGAGGCCAGGGCAGCAGGTTTGCCTGGCATTATATAGTAAGCAGTTTACCCAAACCAAAATGAAAGCACCTGACTCAACAAGAATAAATGAATTCTCTCTGCCTGTTGGCTTCCCCCCCCTCCCATATTAGTACAATGTTGAGTTTGTTATTTATTATAATTGCATAGGTCATGCTTGAACAGTATAGGAAAATTAGGAAAAATACAGAAAAAGATTAAATAGTAATCAGAAAACTCCCACCTACAATCACTATTCTGCTGTTTACAGGAGGATTGGAAATAGGATTTTCTGTGACATGTCTGGCTTACATGGTCGCTGTAGTGCACACTACTCATCTTGTTTGGTTCCTCTGCGCGTGTGCAGCAATACGTCATGAGGAGGTAGGAGGGAGCACAAACATATCCTATTGGAAAACCAACGCCAGCAGCCTGCTTTCCTGTGCCAGGGCCTCTTCATGTAGGAAGCAATGTTTTAATGCTCGAGGGAGTCAAACTGGTTGACCATGGTTTCCAGGGGTGGGGAAGGTGCTCAGAATTCAGCAGCTGCCCTTCACTCTGGCCTTCCACAGAGGCAACTAGAACACCGTCACGCCTTCCTCTGGTGTTTGCGCACCTGTTTCAAATGAATGGCAGTGACCTGGGCCCTCAGTTCTCAGTTGCCTGCACCAATGGAAGGCAGCAGAGAATGTCGGTGGAAGAAGGTCTGCCCAGCAGGGTGAGCAGCTCCAGGACCGCAGACAGTCAGGTGAGGAGGAGTGGCTGGGCCACAAGCTACGCTGGGACTCAGTGCTTCTCAGCACAGCTGGGTTGGGTGTTGGTCTTGACACCATTTGCCGTCTACTGAGTTCTGACATGATGTCCGGGAGCACCAGCCTGGAATAAAGGGAGAAACACTCAGGCAGGTGGTGCCAACAGGGTGAAGGATGCACGAGCTGCTCTGGCTGCAGAATGGAATCCAGTCCTTTCGTCTTTTACCTTTAGTGCAAAGAATCGGCTTATTATCACTTTTGATGTCGCAAAAGGCTTTTGTTTCTATTATTATGATCAATAATATTTATTAAACATAGGAATAGTACTATAAATGGGGGTTTCGATTGTATATAAAGTCCTTGTCCTCAAAAGCCTTCATAATCCAGTGGCCGGGACAGAATGTGAGCAATAACGAGGCTTGCCAGACAGCGAGTGGTGACTGACGCACAAACAGAATGGAGGGGAAGTGTTAATGGTGACCAGAGGAAGACAGCGACACGCGCTAATGGGGACAAGAGAGAAAAGCTTCATGAAAGATGAAAACTTAGGTTTGAGACTTAAAGAACGTCCCGGGTTTAGAGAAAATGGAAATGAGAGTGAGGAGGGAATGCCAGGCAGAGGAGAGGACTCAGGGAAAGGCTCTGTGGGCAGACGGGTAAGAAGTAACGCTGTTAACTGTGCAAAGAAAGACCAAAAAGGTGTGTGTATGCGGGGGGGGGGGGAGTGCAGGAGACATTTCAAGGTTGTGAAGAGGCATATTCGAGAAATAATGCCACTGACTGAAGAGGGGATTTCTGGAAAGATGATTAGTTTTGGAGGAAATGATGATTTTGAGACTTGTTTAATTGCAGGATGAGACTACATATGAAGGGAACAGTCTAGTACAAGAGGGCGGTCAGAGCTGAGGAAACGCATATAGAAGTCACTTTCACGACTCCTTAAAATGATGATTGAATGAGCTCTCCAGAGATGGAGCAGGAGAGAACCCTTGTCTCGGTCTTGCTGATGTCACTTTAGGAGGTAGAATGAGGCCCGTGTGACAATAATGTCACTGGATGGCTCGCAACAGAAAGAGGAGAAAAGAATGTCAAGAAAGAGGATCACTGTTCCCTCCTTGACTGCCACAGAGAAGCCTAGGGTGAACCCTGGGAATAAGCCACTGAACGTGGCCCTTAGATGTCACAGGTGACTCTTGAGAAAGCAGTTGTGAGCAAGTCAGCTTGGCAGGTGTTTGGAGTGAGTGGTGATGAAATAACTATAGGGAGGGTAGACCCATGGGTTTTAAACTTGGCTGAACATCCTAAACACCTGGAAGGAACCTGAAAAATACAAATTTGTAGTCTCCATGTCAGACCTTTTGAATCAAATCTTTCATGGTCAGTTGGAAATGGGGTTTGCATAGGCGGCTCAGATGAAGCCCATCCACACATCAGTCTTCATGAACCCCATGTAGGTGATGAAAGGTGAGACATAGGATGTACTTGAGGGGAGAGCAGGGCTGAGGACATTTCCTTGGTAGTTTTTTATTTTCCCCTTGAATTTTGTTTTTAGAATAGAGGAGACTTGAGCTCCTTTTCCAGGCCATGAGGAAATAACCTGACTGAAGATACAAGAGCTATGGAGGATAGGAGGTCTCACGTGCCCTTGGAGAAATCAGCTGTCGAAAATAAGAAAGAGACCTCCAAGGCATGTGGGTGAGGAGTTGCTGGGAGGGGGTGGCAATGTAGATGGGGGCGGAGCTCCGAGGGAAATCTGAGAAGTGAGAGGCAGTGCCTGCGTCCTGAAACTGACTCCCAATACAGCTTGGTGTGTTCTTCCAAGATGGATTTGCTTCACCTGAGAACCTTGTTGACTCCTTCTCAGGACTGTGTTGAGCAAATGACATGGCGCTTTTCGTCATGCCAGCTGCGCCCGGGAAATGCAGGTTATGAAAGTTTAGAATTATGAAATGACACAAGTTGTGCGGTTAAACATGAGCTTATCTTTTGAAAGTTTCTATTTCACAGTTTTGGAGGAGATGCACACTACATGACATTTAATACCTCAGTTTTAGAGGAAGAATTCACCAAGTACCTGTTTTAGTCGCAGGCAGCAATGTCCAAGAGTCCCGCTGAGGGGCGGGGGAGGGGAAGGGTGTAGAAGAGGCACCCTGGGTGTTGTTCCCATAGAGTATGTTGAAAATGGGTTCTCAGTGTTGTGGCAGGAAGTACTGGGTCACAAATCACACCTTTCTCTGGCTGGCTTGCTGGGCAGGCTCAGTGTGAAATCTGGGTCTTTAATCTCCTCTTTCTATCTTTTTTCTCTGTTCTACCCATTGTCTGCCTAGTCCAACCGTCATTGCGATTATCTTTGCATCCTGTAAGCACGTATCTCACATATCTGGTGTGTTCTTATAATTGTAATGAACTTAGTGGTCCAGGTAGTGAGTAACAACCACTATACCCTTTTGAACTCCTATGTGCATTTTATCTAGAACTTCCTTTAGAGATGTGCCTTTGACCAATTTCTATTTTAACATCCTATTACAATTAAATAATTGTTTTAAAAGACAATACACATATTATTACTAATAATGGTGCTCACTGTATACCAGACACTAATTATTTTAGTTATCTTGATACCTTTAAATCTCACGACAACCCCAAAGTGTACTTATTCTGATCCCTCGTTTACAGATGAGGAAACTGAAGCACAGGGAGGTAAGTTATGTTGTTCCAAAATAACATAGCTAATGGGTGGTGGGACAGGGGTTCCAACCCATGGCCATCTGATACCAAAGCCAACACTCTTAACCCATGGGTGAGGAAATAAATGGAAATAGAGTTAATTAGGAGGGTAAGGCATTTTAGTGAGTTAAAACTACATGTTCTAGTTGCTCCCTGCTTTTTCAGCACAATCTTGGCCAGGTAGTCTTCAAGTAATCTCAGCTGAAACATCTACTTAAAGAATTCAAGCACCTCAGCCTGACTGTGGTGGCGCAGTGGACAAAGCGTCGACCTGGAAATGCTGAGGTTGCCGGTTCGAAACCCTGGGCTTGCCTGGTCAAGGCACATATGGGAGTTGATGCTTCCAGCTCCTCCCCACCTTCTCTCTCTCTGTCTTTCCTCTCTCTCTCTCTGTCTCTCCCTCTCCTCTCTAAAAAAAATGAATAAATAAAAATAAATAAAGCAAAATGCATTAACTGCATTAAAAAAAAAAAAGAATTCAAGCACCTCGTATTTATGTGTGGCTGAGGTATGGAAAAGCAAGTTGGATAGGCTCCTGAAAGCCTGTATTGTCTTCTATGAGCTCCTAGAACTTGAGAGTGAGGCTGAGGCCACCCCTGATTCATATATCTCAGAGAGTTGATGACAGGGAGGCCATTCATTCATTCATTCATTCATCATTCATTCATTCATTCATTCAAGAAACAGTCCACCTATTGCATACTTGTGCATGCCATGCCCTGTGTTTGTGTTGTGAAAACAGCCCCAGGAGCAACCACTCACAAAGAGACAGAGAGGACCGCTGAGGGTGATCGCCTGTGACGCATGGCTGTACAGAGAAGGGTCCTAACCCAGACACTGTGAGGCGAGTGGGAGGTGTTAGTTCCTGTGAACTGAAGTTTACCCCATGAGTGACGTAGGCTGAAAACCACAGATGACAGACTTTCAGGATTCAGGGTAGGAGTGTCGTACATTCCCATGATGCCAGGCCACAGAGGTGCTACTGACTGCAATTTCTGTCTCACATTGGAGAAAAGTGTGACGATGAGGTCAGTTTCTCCAACAGCCACCTCCTGAGAGCCTGATTATTTGGCAACTCAGAAAGACCTGGGGACTGATGGTCAGGCTGACCCTGATTGAAGATCCCAATCTTTGCTGGCTGAGTGACTTTAGGTGAGGTATTTATCCCTCTAAACATCAGTTTCTTTATAAAGCTGGACTTAATACCTACCTCCTTGGGTGCTGGGAGATTAAGGTGCCAATGAATGCCGTGTTCAACATTACTTCTAGCAAATGCTTAGGACACAGCACTGTTCTTAGTTGGTGGTTCTCAATGGGGGCTCCTTTAGCCCTCCAGAGGACATTTGGCAATATCTGGAGGCAGTTTTGATTGCCACTACGGGGAGGATGGTCTACTGGCATCTTGTGGGTAGAGGCCAGAAATGCTGTTAAATGACCTACATGCACAGGAGAGCCCTCACAACAAAGAATTATCCACCCAAAGTTTCCATAGTGCCAAAATTGAGAAACTTTATTCTGCATATATATTAATGCACATAATCCTCAGAGGAACCTCATGAGGTAGTGCTATTATTATTCCCTTATTTTTGATCAGAAAATATTGTGGAGATTAAGTGATTTGGGCATGAAATGACTTACCCAGGTGCAGACAACTAGGCATCCCGGCTCCAGCGTACTTACACTTAACCACCTACCCGAGGGTGCCTTCTGTAAGAGTGGGTCCAAGGCAGTGTAGGTAGGGCTCCGAGAAGCTTCCTTTCCCTGTGCCGGTGATTCATAAACTCCAGCAAGCATCAGCATGACTTGAGGGGTAGGTGAGAAACGCAAATCTCAGCACCCCACACCCAGGCCATCCTCATGCAGCTGTGCTTGGGGCACAGGTTCTCTACCAGCTCTGGAGAAAACACTTCCATAGAGTGGCAGCATGATGCCAGGCTTAGCACTTCTGGGTTTTTAAAAAAAAATTTTGTATTTTCCAAAGTTAGAAGTGGGGAGGCAGTCAGACAGACTCCCACATGTGCCTGACCAGAATCCACCCGGCATGCCCACCAGGGGCGATGCTCTGCCTATCAGGGGCATTGCTCTATTGCCGCTGGAGCCATTATAGCGCCTGAGGCGGAGGCCATGGTGCCATCCTCAGTGCCCAGGCCAACTTTATTCCAATGGAGCCTTGGCTGAGGGAAGGAAGAGAGAGATAGAGAGGAAAGAGAGGGGGAAGGGTAGAGAAGCAGATGGACCCTTCTCCTGTGTGCCCTGGCCGGGAATCAAACCTGGGACTTCCACACACCAGGCCAACGCTCTACCACTGAGCCAACCGGCCAGGGCTGGGTTGTTTTTTTAGTCTCTGTTTTTCAGGAAATATTGGTTGAAGAGCTTAAAATAATCTTAGAATGTAGTCTAAGGAAAAAGAGTATAATGCAAAAGCTTTTGAACCTGGTCATGACAATATCTCCTTAAGGAAGACCCTGGCTCAGTTAATTCATGCCGAGACTTACTTTCAAATGAAGACAAGATGGTTGCAACTGGCTGTCCTCCCATCACCTTAAATGCTCAAAACTGAACTCGTTGTACTTTCCCCTCCCTACCCTCGCCTTTGCTCCTCATGCTACTGTCCTTGTTGCTGTCCCAACCAATTACCCAGGCCCCAAACTCCAAACACTCGGAACTCGCCTGCCCCCCACTAATGCAGCCAGTCTCCAAGGCCAAGTTCTCCTCCTGTTGGTCACCATCCTTCTATGGCAACCACGGCGCTCCTACTTCAGCTCTTTGTCACCTAAGACCAGACCTGCCAGTAACATCCAACCTGATTTGCCAGCCGCAACTCTTTTTCCTCCAATGCATCCAGGCAGATATATCCAATAATGCCAGTTTATTTTCTTTAAAGACTCACTGATTCACTCACGGGAATTTATTGAGCTCTACCCCGTGGCAGGCTCTCTCCTATAGATACAAAGCTATACATAACCCTGTCGAGTCCCTTTCTTGCTCAGTGTTCTCGGGCTCCCTATATCATCATAGTCTGTCCTCCTAACCACCCCCACATTTCCCTGCACAGCCTCTCAGCTCTGGGCACTGCCCACTGTGTCCACTTCAGTCATGATTACCTCTGTAGCTTTGTTGTGCTCTAACTAACCAAGACATCCTCTCTCTCTAATCACCTGACTAACTTCTATTCATCCTTTACCACATAGATCAAATCTCCTTTCCTTAGTGAATGCTTTCCTGACCATATCATATTTTTATTTTATTTTATTTTTTGTGACAGAGACAGAGAGAGGGACAAATAGGGACAGACAGGAAGGGAGAGAGATGAGAAGCATCAATTCTTCATTGCAGCTCCTTAGTTCTCATTGATTGATTTCTCATATGTGCCTTGACCGGGGGGCTACAGCAGACAGAGTGACCCCTTGCTCGAGCCAGTGACCTTGGGCTGAAGTTGGTGAGCCTTGCTCAGACCAGATGAGCTGCGCTCAAGCCGGCGACCTCGGGGTCTTGAACCTGAGTCGTCCGTCTCCCAGTCCTACACTTCCCTGATCATCTTATATCAGGGATATTTCTCCAGTCCTGTGGCCTTATCCTATCTAATGTGGCTGTTATTTTTGAAACTGCTACTTAATGTACACATATGGATTCATTTTTATGCATGTCTGTTACAGGAGAAAAGGTTGCAATCTGGAACAGTTTATTGTAAAGGATTTAGTCACTCTGGGCGGCATGGTAGATGGAGACATAAAATAGGCATCAGTCTGCCAAATGTAGTTTTAAATTCCTGTGGATGGATCTTAGAGCGTAGATCTGCAGGCTGTGTGCCCGGCTTACCCACTCATCCCAAGTGTTGCTGCTCAGAATGGCCAAAACCCACAGAGGCCCTCGTTAGTTAGTATCTGTCTGGCAATAATTCCAAGAATTTCTGGATTTGTCCTTCAGTGATTCTTCCCAGTGTTTTGTCAGCTAAAGGGAAAGATGAATGCTTTAGCAATTGCTGATGTTTACTGAGTGCTTACTATGTGCCAGGCATTAAGTCTTATTTGACCATCGCAGTGACCACGTAAGGTGGAGACTCTGAGCTCTATTTTACATGGGAAGAAACAGAGGTTCCGAGAGATCAGTAACTGGTAACAGCCGTGGTCAGGGGAAGTCAAGCCTATCTGCTTTTACTCTTAACTTTTAACCCTTCTGTACAATGCAGGGTTGGGTATAAAAAAGCTTTGAATTGTATGAGAGTTATTTTAGAAATGATGTCGTGCCAGGTGCAAAGCTGTTTTGTCATATTCTAGAAAAGAAGATTTAAAATAACTGCAGTTGGGTCATACACCCGCTCTATACTGAAAGCCCAGTGCTGGACAACTGAGAGGATAGTGTGCAAAAGGACACATGTTACAATGTTTTCTAGGAAAACTGGTGGGTGAAAGGTGTCCCGAGACATTTCTCACTGGAAATGAATACCCTTGCTGGTAATATTTTAAGGCAGATAATGAAATCTTCTCTTTTGAGGACATGCTCCTTGCCCTGTGTTTAGAGTTTTCACTAGTTCAGGTGGCCTGAAATGCCTGATGCTGGAGATACTTCTCCATTGGTCATGAAGGGCACGCCTCCCAATCTTAGAAAGAACAGTCATAAAACTTAGATGGAATTTGTAACAGATTTTCATGCTTTTTAAGTGTGTATTTGAAGAAGCAATCCTGATGGGGATAGTGGTGGCATGATTTAAAAGAAATTCGCTTTTGTTTTGTTTTATAAAAATATGGATTTTTGAGAGGTATGTTGCTGAGGTGAAGTGAGCTAACATGCTGGTCCAGAAAGAAATAAAGGGGAAAAGAAAAAGCTCTTGGTGATTTTTAATATTCTCTTTTCTTGGGAGTCAGTTATAATTTTTGTGTCAGTTCTTATTAAAGTAATAGCAGGCATATCCATAATAAAACTTTATTAAAGGTAGACAAATCCCTCAGAGAGTCGCTAACAGTAAGAAGAATAGTTACAAATGTTCATTTAACCTTTTAAAATCGCACATGCTTAAATTCTCCTTGTTTTTCCTAATGCAGCTTCTCACAGAAGAATTCCTCACATTTAATTTTTTTTCTTGATAATGTGAAATATCAAGTTATTTTAACTTTTTAAAAAATATTATTGATTGATTTTAGTGACAGAGGAAGGGAGAGAAGGAAGGGAGAGAGAGAGAGAAAGAGAAACATTGATCTGTTCCTGCATGTGCCCTGAGTGGGGATCGAACCAGCAACCTCTGCACTTCAGAATGAAGAGCTAACCAATGGAGCTATCCAGTTAGGGCTGCTCTTTAATTTTTAACATTGACTATGCCTCATCCTTCTCATGTTTTCACAGTTAAGGTACTTAAGATTATATCAGCAAAATGTAATTTTGGTTATGTTTGTTTTTGAATTTGCTAATGTGAAAAAAGCATTAAAAAGGCTATTAGACTTAACGAGAGGTAAAATTTTTCTTTAGTTCCCCAGCAGATCAAAGTAGAATGGAATACAATGGTATTCTTCCCCAACTTGAGCTAGATGTTAAATAGTGTACCTTTGCTACCATCTTGTTTGCTGTTTAGTACAAGGATATTATTTTGTAGTATGTGACATAAGGTCTGTACTAATTAAGAACTATATTTGTTTGCTAGTAACAGAGATACAACTATAATAAAATAGGGGTTTTATTCTCTTAAATAAAAGTACCAAGGTAGGGCAGTTTTTGCTTACCACAGCAACTACATGGTATCATCAGGAAATCAGGCTCATTCTTACTGTCCACCATTCTTCATTTGTGACTTTTATTGTCAAGAACTCCTCATGGTCTAAGATGGCTGCTGTAGCTCCAGTCATTACATTTGATTTTCTTCAGGAAATAAGAAAGAGGACTTCTTGAAAAACTTGTTAATAACCTGTATTTCAGTGGTGGGATTCAGCCTGTTCGCACTGGTTTGGCAGAACTGATGCCTAATTTTTTGTTGAGTTCAGCAAACCAGTTTATAAAATGGCACTTATAATCAGGGCTCTCTCTAAGGTGGGATCCAGGGCAGCGGCCCAATGTGAAAATCCCAAATTCACATTTCTTACTCTTTTTAATGTTCATCTGTGCAACAGCACATTCTAAACGTCTGTAGTAATGTTCATTCCATCCGTAGGTGAAAAAAATTGCAAGTGAGGATGCCAATCAAGAAGCAATATGGAAGTATCTTAAATAACAGTTTTATGTATTTTTTGTCAGGTATTATTTAATATTTTTTCATTAATATTTTACAAGTTTCTTATAGCATAAATTAGTTTTCTATATCCCTTTTATTGTTCTTATTTAAGTATTAAATGCATGAAATAATAAACTACCTTGTGGTATACTGTTTTTTATACTTAAAAGGATTATTAGGGCAGAGAACTGGTTGTTAAACTATTTGAGTCCCATCACTACTCTGTTCATGTTGCATTGGCCACCCCTAGCTGATACAATGGAATATATCGTTACTTTTCAGTTAGGCATATTGCCCAAGATTCTGTTGGTAAGAAGTCAAGAGAGAACAAATTACAAACAGAAGCCCCTCTCAGGAGGTCTGTGTTTTAATCTGGCTAGTATCTAGTTAGGCTCAATTATGCAGCAGCAACAAAGTAACTCCCAAATCTTGCTGACTTGATGTTTCAAAGGCATCTTTTTGGCTCAATGAAGCCTGATATGTAAGCCCAGCGGCTCTGAAGTGTAGCTCTCCTCTATATGAGGATTGCTTCCTTTCATGGGCCCTCCTTCTCAGCACTTGGCTTCTGGGTTGCTGAGGTAAGAGAAGATATAACTGGAGGGTCTCAAAAGGCCCTTTCACTGCCCCAGCTTGGAAGTGATATACATCACCTCTGCTTACTGTTCTCTGGCCAAAGGTAGTCATATAATCCCTTCTAATTGTAATGAGGCTAGGAAGTACCATCGTCCTTATGCCCAGGAAGGATCATATGGTGATGGATTCTCTGTCTATGCAATTCAGTTCTATTCTCTAACTAAGCCAATTGGATGCAATAGGTCCTAATGCAATATAATAGCCTGCTTTCAGCAACCATTTATCAAGTGGTTACTATGTACCAAAGCATGTTGTCAGATGCTTGGAGTATAACTATAAAAATGACTCAAATCCCCTTTCAAGGAACTTATTGACTAATAAAGAAGATTTAAGTATGCCTGGAGAATAATACTGGCAATAATAAAAGTAAAAATCAGGTACTCTGGGAATTACAAGTTGGGAGGATTTCTTCTAGTTAATGCCCAGGGAAAGGTTTTTGGAAGGAGTGATATTTAAATAGGTCCTTGAAAGATTAGTAGAATTAACCTAGGTGATGTGGACCAATCAATAGTGCCTTTCTCAAGGATTTTTTTCTGGATTAGTAGGAATGTTAGGCTATAATTTTAATGCTGCCAGGGTCTAGCTATTTGATCTTGAATAAGTCTTTCCTTTCTGTAAGATGAGAGAGTTGTTGTATAAAATGTCTCTGTTGCCTCTTTCACCTCTAATAGTCTGGGATTCTCCAGTTCCTAAACCAACATTCTAAAGCCTAATGATGTGGTTGTGGAACAGAAAGACGATAAAACTTTCAAAACAGAAGTACAGTCAATGCTTATTGAAATACACTTGGAAACTAGAGAAAGACAGAAACAAAAAAAAATCTAAATCTCAGGCAATATGCAGAGTCACTCTCATTTTATTGCAGTTTCTTCCATGATTTTTCATGCACAGGTTTACAAATTTTGGGTTGCTTTTTTTTAATTTTGAAAGTTGTTGCCAAATAAGGCATGGGCTATATTATAGCATTCTTTATTCTCTTATTATACTACCAGGGGCATTTTCCCATGTTATTTCAAACTCTTTAGAAACATAAGACAATATGATATTCAGGTCCATTTCAATACCTCCTCTGATGAACCATTTAAAGGCCATGTTTCTCTCATGTACTAGTAAAGCTTAGTAAAAGCATAACTTTAATTTTATATTAGCAGGCTTTGGGTTGCTTTTATTTTACTTTGTTCATTAAAAAATATAGCTCACATTAGTTAGATACTAACTACATTGCAAGCAACTTGGATAAGTGCTGTGGGTAGATTATGGACTCATTGGTCTCAGCAGCAGATATTATTGCCCCCACTTTGCTGATGAGAAGAACGCAACTCAGAGGGATTAAGGTTTCATATCTAGAATGTGGCTGAACTAAGATCCACACTTGATTCCTGTGCTCTGAGAGTCTGCATGACTATTTCAGAGAACTGTCTGTCTCCATTGCAAAGGACAGAAACCGAGCTTAAGCTGGCGCAAGCCAAAAGGTCTGATATAACTAAAGCCCGGAGCTGGTTCTTGCATCGGATAGAGCAGGATTCGGTTTCCCATTGGCTCTTCCTGTTGCCTGAACTGTTCTTGCTGACCATCTCTTGGCTTAGCTCTGCATTGCCTTTATTTACAGTTAGGCTCTCTGTGTGGCAGCCTCTGGCGGCTCCTCACAGCTGGTAATGCAATTTCTAAGTGAGCTTTCTTTCCCAACATGCACAGTTCAAGTCTGAGGGTAGAGACACTCACTGAGCTGGGTTTTCGATGTGGCCATCCTTGACACGATCACAGTTGTGGGGGGTAAAATATGTTGACTGCGCAAGTGTTGGTCACATGACCACCTGTGGAGTTGGTGGAGGAGAGGGTAATATTTCTGAGTTCTGTCCAAATTTCACAGACTGAGAGGGGGTGGGTGTTCTCTGAAGTAAAACTCGATCACTTTTGTCAAAAGGAGGCAAAATGAGTGCTGGGCAGTGAAATCAACCACCGCCCTCCATGTTGGCCTCTGCTGTTCTCTTCATGAAGTTGTCCCTCTTCCCTCCCACCTCCAAAAGAGCTCACACTTTGCCATGTGGTATTACCTCCCAAGAACACTTCACTTATGCCTTAGAAAAATAAATACACAGCCAATTTGCAGATTATACCTTCCTTAGTTCTGCTATAAATTATATGACTTGTTCTTGGCAAAGCCTGAAGTCAAAGCTTGCTTCCACCCCCTCCCTACCCCACCAGCTCCAAGAATGAGCGGCATTCACTGGAGCTGTGTGTCCAAGGATGAATTAGCCCACCTGAAGGAGAGAGCTAAATTTATGGGAAGAAATGCAGCTTTTCAAATAGTTCCAAGCACCCACGCCAGGGCGAGGAGCCTATGGGCAGGTAGGAAATTTGTTTTTTCTATTGAACTTGGGCCAAACCTTCACTTAAGGTATTTATAAAATTTGTGAATCTGGAGGAAACCCATTATGGTCACCTTAGCTGCATTAAAATTCCAATTTTTTTTTTCAGTGTGTTCTATAGAGTTGGAGAACGTGTATAGAATTTTAGCAGTGGAAAAACATAAAACCAGAAATCAAGCAGTCCGGGTTCTAGGCTCAATGCGGACCCTAACCAGCAGGGTGGTCTCAGACTGGTCCTTTCGTGTCCCTGGCTCATGGTTTCCTCCTCTATAAATGAAGGATTCAGCTAATATGAGTCACTAAGTGCAGGCAGACCCGAGCAGTCCCAGTTTGGGTATCAATTAGAAATACATTTAACTGGGCTGTTGAAACTGTTCATGAGAGTTGAACGAGTCTCAGCTGAGTCCTTTCAAAATTAGTCTTCCAAATTATTTTGGAGTTTCTACCCCTCGCTATGATTAGCTGGCTTAATACTATGCCCTTCTTGACCTAAATGTACTGGAGATGGACTTTAATCATTTAAGGAAGTCCAGTTAATTTTACTTTAAGAACTTTTAGATTTCAAGATTTCACTTGCTATAACTTAAAGGCATCTCAAAGTTTGAAAATTCCAAGTTCGAATAATTCATTGAGCAAAACTCTCGTGGTTTCAGAGATTCTGAAGACCTAAGGACCCCAGTCAATGATGCTGGTGCTTGTTCAGTTTTTATCTGGGATTTGTCGATCCTTTATGATTTTTGGACTAAAGTCTGTCAGGTTTTTCTGCTATGTCCTAAAATGTATTTTAAAAAATCTTGTCTATTAAGAAAATGAATGTGGGGGTCCTCATAGATATTTATTAATTCACTATGTATTGACTGTATATTATCTACCAGGTGCTGTAAAAGGAATATGTTTCCTGTCATAAATTTAGATAAATAGTTCTGGCAGATAGAAGCTCTTTTGAAAGTGGAGGAGGCATAACTGAATACTAATTTCTCTAAGGCTGGTTCAATAAAATATAATTCTACTTGTCACTCCTAACCTCCCTGTTTCTTATACCTTTTATAGTTAATGTTTTTTACATTGAGATATAATTCACATAACATAAAAATCACCGTTTGAAAGTGTACACTTCGGTGGTTTTTAGTATATTCACTATATTGTACAATCATCAGCACTATCTAATTCCAGAACGGATTCACCACCCAGACCCAGGGACGGTTAGTTCTGATTCCCACCCTGACAAGCACTAATACTTTATGTCTCTATGCATTTGCTTATTTTGGACATTTAAAATTTTTTGTTTTTTAAATTATAGTTGGACATAGATATTATATTTATTCTGGACATTTAATTTAATGGAATCACAATATAATGAAATCATGTGGCCTGTTTTGTCTGACTTTTTTCACTTAGCATAAGGTTTTCAAAGTTCATCCACATTGTTAGCACGTAACAATATTTCATGCTTTTCATTGCCAAAAAAATATCCAGTTATAGGGATATACCACATTCACCAGCTGATGGGCATTTGGGTTGTTTCCACTTTTTGGTTACTTGGACTAATGCTGCTGTGAACATCTGTGTACAACTTTTTGTGTGAAGGTACGTTCTCAGTTCTCCTGGGCACACATCTAGGAGTAAGACTGCTGGATTATGTGGTAATTCTGTTTACCCTTTTCAGGAACTGTCAAAATGTTTTTCCAAAGTGGCTGTTCCACTTCACATTCCCACCAGCAATATATTTTTCTGATTGTTTTTAATAGGAAATATTTTTAACCACCTTGGGGATTAGGTTAGTAGTTGTCTTCCCAGTTTATTGATAGGAAGGAGCACTAGGGCAATAAACTGAAAAATGCTTTCCCAAGGCCAAGAGCGTAGGTTTGTTCATTTAGTCAACATTCATTGAGCTCTTATTCTGTTCCCGGCATTGTTCTTAGCTCTGTGGATACAGGGATGAATAAAATATGTTGTCAGTGAGATGTTGAATCTTGAGTCTGTGAAACTTTTTTTTGGAATCTTTAATAATGGTAAGACTCCCAGCTGTGTGACTTGGTTTAGACAGAATCTTCCCAGAATTATAGAATCAGTTGAAACCAATGTCTTTTTGCTCCTTAAATATAGATATAGCCCTGCTAGGATAGCTCGGTTGGTTAGAGCATTGTGATGCACAGAGGTTGCTGTTTTGATCCCTGGTCAGGGCACATACAAGAACAGATCGATGTTTCTGTCTCTCTCTCCCTTCCCCACTCTTTAAAATCAATAAGCATTTTTAAAAAGATTTTATTTATTCATTTTTAGAAAGAGCAGAGAGAGAGAGAGAGAGAGAGAGAGAGAAAGGGAGAGAGAGAAAATGGGAGGAGGAGCAAAAAGCATCAACTCCCATATGCGCCTCGACCAGGCAAGCCTGGGGTTTTGAACCAGTGACCTCAGCGCTCTAGGTCAATGCTTTATCCACTGTGCCACCACAGGTCAGGAGCCAAAAAATAAAAATAAATAAATAATACACACACACACAGACACACACACACACACACACACACACACACACACACACACACACACCTCGATCTAGCTTCCTGGTCTCCATGGTAAACTATCAACTCATGTTTTATTTTCCTATTGGAGAAAATGTGTGAGCACCTGGCATTTATTGTTTCTCTGAAATGAACCATTTTATAGTAAAATCATCTAATCCCAGGAGTTTGGAATAACAATATTACTGAAGTTAAAAAAGAAAAAACAATCCTGAGAATTTGTAAAGTCTTCATCTTTTCCAGTCATCCGTGTACGTTACCGTGTCTCACTGGACCCCAGCCTGTCAGGTAGGCCAGGCGCGCGCACAGTATTTCCATTTTATGGCTGATAACAGAACCTTCGGGAAGCGGAGTCATTTGCCCCAGGTCACAAGCGTGAGCCAGAAGGAGGCTCTTCATGAAAGTGGCCATTCATTGGACTGGAGCCAGTCTAGGATAGTCTTCATCGACGCATGAGGAAATGAGAAAGTATGGGCAACGTAGTGAGGTTTTCACATCACTAAATTCATTCAGTTTTCAGAACTGTCTTTTATTCTGAAATGAGGTACCTCTTACTTTTATGTTGTTAAAAGGTCTCTTTTCTTTGTTGAAATGTGGTGATAGTAGATAGTAACTTTCCTTTTAATATTTATTTGTCAAAAAAAAAACCCCACAACAAACATCAGTAACCTCAGCTAATTTTTTTTTTTTTTAATTTTGTCTCTTTCATGAAATCTGCCTCAGCAGGGTCAGGCCTCGTCCCACCTTTCTTGATTAATACTTTGCTATTTTCTCCTGAGCCCCTGGTCCTAAGTAATGTAGAAAATATGACCTTTAACAGATATGGCCATTTTTTCTATGTATATTTGTCACCTGCAACTTTAGTATCCAGTCTCCTGGTTTTCAGCCTAACCCTCTTAGACTATCATACTCACAAATCCACGGCTGGTGGGAAAACACATGCTCACACAGCAGAATGACTTCATCAGTCTTTTGGTTTCTAATTCCAAGTCAGTATGTCTTACTGCTCAGTTTGTCAATTATTCTTGTGATTTGGGGGGGGGGGGGTGCTGGTTATGACATTTCTAGTAGAGTGTAATTGGCTATATTTGAAATGATGTAGCAATTATTCATTTTATGCATGGTACTCCATCTGGTAGAAAGCAAGACTCAACCCAGACAGGTTAATTAACTTGCCCACAGTACATACCAATGAGAGGAACTAGAAGTGGAAAGCCTTCTACTTTTAAATATTACTCATCAACTTTAAAATGTAATCGTGGGAACGACATGCAGATACCCATGGAAAAATCCGCTTGACTTTAGAAGCATGGAGCAAAAACGTGCAACGGGATCAAAGCATTTTCACAAACCTCTGGGCTGTTCCACAAGGTGTGTGTGAGTGCCAGCTAATACCCCTCCTCAAAAGCAGCTTTCCCCCAAATAAGAACACTTACTCTGGTATTAGGTGGGGTCGGGGCATAGCACTTAGATAAGTCTGGAGAAAGAGCAGGTAAATTTTAGTTCTGTAGAGTAAGATTTTAGATTATTTTATTAAAGGGTGTGGGAAATAGCCAAGAGTTGTGGAGCTGCAACACTGCTCAACCTCTTTGATTAAAATCTACTTTGTTTCTCCTGCTTCCCCTTCCTGCCTCCTCTGGTGTATCTCAGAACTAGTCTTCTGTAGAAGGTAGTGTCTCGTGTGTGCTCTACTCATCTTCTCTTTACTCCTCATCACAGCTCTACAGGCAACAATCAATAGTCTCATCCCTATTTTACAGATGGAGAACCCAAGGCACAGAGAGGTTAAGAAACTTGCTCAATATCACACAGTGGCAGGGCCTATATTCAAACGCTGCAATCGGGCATCAGAGGTGGCTTGTGCACACCTGTGTTGTGCTGTATCGAAGTGGTTTTCCTCCTTGTCATCTTCCTTTTACCTCAGTGCAGCGAGTTTCCTCATGTAAATAAGTTAGTAATTTAACTAGATACTGTACTGAAAGTTTCCAACGCATTTGGTTGCTGGTGAGTCGATTTCAAATGTGATAAAAAAGACTTTGGAGCCAAATGTCTGAGCCCACCTGTTTTTGGCGCCATTTCCTAACAGTGTGTCCTTGACCAGTTAGTCAACTTTAAGAGCCTCAACTTACTCATTTGTATGTGATGCATCCTGAGAAGGTTGTACCTCACAATGTAAGTAATGGCTCAGGAAGAGGATGGTGTATGGCAAACTCCACGCACTCAACAAATGTATACCCATTTTCCTCTCACTTCTTTCTCCTACTCAGATTCTCACGTACGCTACTCTAGTTCTTTACTTGGTGTTTCCTCCAGTGAAGTGGATTTTTCCCTAGTTTACACTCACCTACAGCTTTATATGGACAAGAACCAGGGTAAATCCCACGAGAAGCTGTGTAACATGGAACAGTGAGTTCAGCAAGGGGAAAGTGTCAAATGTAATGTTCTGTTAGGAGACTATAAACACCATTGAACCAAGAAAGTGGGTTTAAACAATCTGGAAATTGTCACCAATGAGCATCTCTACTAAAGGGAAGTGAAGTTTTGAGATTAAAGGACTGCTACTGAATACTCGTCCCATTTCCCACAGCTATTGATTGAAGAAGCAGGAGAACTGTGGACTGGTGGGGCCGCTTCCAGGGTGCGAGCTCACTCTAAGGTCATACAGGCCTCCAGAATCTGCCGCTCACCTGGGGTCCTCTTTAGGAAATCTTGGGAATTTACCAATTTTGAAGAGATGCCCTTGCTTCTTCAGTTTCTTTCTTTTTTATTTTTATTTTTAAGAATGTGAATGTAGATTATAATTCTCCCTATTACTAAAGTATTATCATCATAGGGAAAGATACTCATATACTCAATAGCTAGATATTCTATGTCTCATATACTCAATAGCTAGATATTCTATGTCTCCTGAGCCTTATATACTCACTAGCTAGATATTCTGTGTCTCCTGAGCAAAAATGAATATGTTTAATAGTAATTAAATAGCAAAGATGATGATTTGGAGAACCCAGAATTTACAAAATTCTTTAACACTTTAATTCAAAAGATGAAGCAACAATATTAAAGGCGATTTTGAAAATAAGATTAAAAATCAGCCATGATTCTGGTAGCTTAAATTTCTATTATTATTTTCATATTTTAGATTTTAGCCTTTTCTTCCTTATGAATATATTTTGTATGATTTCAGTCATAATATATATGCCATTAGGTATATCATGGGCCTAGGAATTTGCATACATGTTATTTATAATTGTTATTTTAATGGCTTACATGTGAGATGATAGTCTAAGTCCCTCTTAGGAATGAAGAAAGAGTTTCAGACACAATTATAATGATGTGACATCATTTGCTAAACCATGTTTCTATTGGTGATTATTACCAGTTTGGTACAATTATCAATAGTGCTATTGAGCAGCTAAAAATAGCTTATAGCTACTAGAAACAGAAACCCAAGTCTAATATCTTAAACACATTTAAAAAAATTTTTTATTAACTTATTTATTCACTTTTAGAGAGGAGGGAAAGAAAGAGACTGAGAAAGAGAAAGAGAGAGAAGGAGGGAGGAGCAAGAAGCTTCAACTCCCATATTCACCTTGACCAGGCAAGCCCAAGGTTTCAGATTGGCGACCTCCGTGTTCCAGGTTGACGCTTTATACACTGTGCCACCACAGGTCAGACTTTTAAACACATTTAAAGAGAGAAAAAAAAGCCAAAGGTAAGCTGTTCAGAGCTAGTCTGGTGTTGCAAGAAGACATCAGGAGCCTAGGCTGCTTCTGTTTTTCTGCTTTGCCATTGTTTTACATGACTTCTAAATTCAAAGTTTCAAAATGGCTGCTGAACTATGACCCTAATGTCAGAATTTTAGGTAAGAAGTGGGAAGAAGAGAGAAAGGCAAAAGGTGTTCTTTCCCCATCTCCACTGACTATTTTCTTTTAAAGAGCCTTCCTAGAATTTCCATGTCAAAGCTGCTCATTAGCTGTGTGAGCTTAGATAAATAACACACACTTTCTGAGGCTCAGTTTCTTCACCTATAAAACTGACAGCAATAATTCTTAATCACAGGATCTAGTTGAAAGAATACTATAACTACAAAAATGCAATGCAAATACAAGTGTTAAATTAAAATAGCATTTGCACTCCAATGCAACACAGGTCTGTGTTCTTCCTGCAAAGAAAAAACACATTATAGTCATGTATAATTATGCTAAAAAAAATAACTAAATCTTAGCATAGATATTCCTGGAAGATTAGTGTTAAATTTCTCAATAGATTGTGAGTGTACTTCAGAGACCTTTATTTTATCTAATTCATTTATTCATAAATGTCCTACTTTAGGTAAATGACTTAGTTTCTTTAATACTGTTTCCTCTTCAAAGAATGGAAAAAGAATATTGCCCACCTCATAGGGTTTCTGTGAGGATTCAGTGAGACAAGGTGTACCCAGTGCCTGGCACAGAAAGAATTTTAATTGTAATTTTTACTACTAATTTTGTTAATTTGATGAGTATTTCTTATTTTGTGACATACATCATAATTGTCAGTGGATGATTTTTTTTCAAAATCTGGGTCCCAACAGGGGTATTTTGAAAGAGTTCTGTGACTCCGATTCATATTCCTTTGAGCACTGCTGAATGTGACCAATATCCATTAAGGAACTACTTTGTTCAAGCCATTGTGTTATCTGCTAAGAGGAATGTAAGATGCAAAATAACAGTAAGTGTCATAATGACTACATTACTACAAGGTGTTAGATATAGGGATGGTTCCTCCTCCTGTGAGGCATTCAGGAAGGCCTCATGGAGATGGTCACTATATGGCTAGGCTTAAAGGCTCAGCAAAGTTAGCTTGCTAAGGATGGTGGCAAGCTAGTGAGTGAAGACAAAGGCAGAGATAGTAGTGACACTTTTGACTGGAAGATGTAATCCTCTTTGGGGAGGGTTAAGAAATGAGGCCAGATGGTCAGAGTAGAAGATCTTGAATTCTTGAACAATTGAGTTTGTACTAAATTTGGAGGACCGTGACAAGTAACTGAATTTTTTTCAAACCAGACAGTGAAATGCTCAAAACTGTGCTCTCAGCAAGTGAATCTGGTGCCCTAATGAGCTAGAAACTGAAGAGCCTGAAGGCAAGAAACAATCAAGGCCAGAGACGTCTATTGCATCAGCCAGGTCTCAGAATAAGAGCTAGGACCAGGCCGGGAACTGATAGGTGGTCAGGATGAAGAAACAGTTACACAAACCTAGAGCCTGATTGAATGGTGGGGGAGGGGCGGTGAGGGAAAGAAGAAGTGAAGATGACTTTGAGATTTGAGCCTGGGTGATGGGAAGGACAGTGCTGTGACCAGAAAAAGGGAAGTTGGGGTGTGAAGTGGTTTGGGGAAGGTAAGAATGTGCTGACTTTGAAGTGCCCAGGGACTAGGGGCCCTCTTCTAGGAGATAGGTGGAAATGTGTACTTCAAAGAAGAGGGTAGAGATACACACAAACAAATGAACCAAAACAAAGAGAGTCATCTGCATTGTGGGGTGTTGCCTGGAGCCACATCACTGGATGAATCCTGTAGGAAAAAGAACACAGCAGGGAGTCTTAGTTTAGGGTCTGTGGATGGCCTACTTGGGATGGACAGATGTCTGTGAATTACTTAACATTTTAAGCAGAATATTGCATATATGAAAGAGTTCACAATTTCATTGGATTATTTACCCTAGACAAGGCTAAGAACCATTGGTATAAACAGAAAGAGGTGGATTGAGACAGTGCTGTTAGAATTTTTTTTGTGTGTATGTGTGTGTGACAAACAGGCAGAGAAAGAGACAGAGAAAGAAACAGATAAAAACAGATAGGAAAAAAGAGAGATGAGAAGCATTAATTTTTTTTGGCGGTTGAACCCTAGTTGTTCATTGATTGCTTTCTCATACATGCCTTGATTGGGGGGCTACAGCAGAATGAGTGACCCCGTGCTTAAGCCAGCGACCTTGGGTTCAAACTGGTGAGCTTTGCTCAAACCAGATGAGCACATGCTCAAGTAGCCGACCTCAGGGTTTCGAACCTGGGTCCTCTGCATCCCAGTCCGATGCTCTATTCACTGTGTCACCACCTGGTCAGGCTGCTGTTAGAATTTTTGACACAGCAGGTGTTGTATAACATAACAGCCAGTCTCTGATTCTTGACTGCCATACCGCAGACTGTGGTAGTCTTTACTATGGCAGACTCTTTGATCAGGATTATCTTAAACATATTTATTTTTGCCATGACAGTTCAATGGGGAAAGAATAATCTTTTTTTTAAAGGTTTTCTTTACTGATTTTGGAGAGGGGAAGGGAGGGAAATAGGGTGGGGGGAGAAGAGCAGGAAGCATCAACTCATAGTAGTTGCTTCTCATATGTGCCTTGACTAGGCAAGCCCAGGTTTTCAAACCAGCGACATCAGCATTCCAGGTCAATGCTTTATCCACTGCACTACCACAGGTCAGGTGAAAGAATAATCTTAAACAAATGGTCCTGAGAGAACTAGATAGCCACATGTAAGAGAATAGATCTGAACATTCTACCTCACACCATATACAAAAGTTAACTCAAAATTGATCAAAGGTCTAAATTTATAAGAGCTAACACTATAAAACTCTTAAAAGAAAACAGCTTATAAGATATAAATCTTTGTGATCTTGGATTATGCAATGATTTCTTAGATATGACACCTGAAGCACAAGAAATCCAAAAATAAATAGGACCTTATCAAATTCTAACTTTTTTTCAAAGACACACTCAAAAAAAAGTGGAAAAGTACCCTGGCCTGTTGGCTCTGTAGTAGAGCATCAGCCCAGCATGTATGTGGAAATCCCAGGTTCGATTCCCAGTCAAGGCACACAGGAGAAGGGATCATCTGCTTCTCCACCCCTCCCCCTTCTTTCTCTCTCTCTCTCTCTCTCTCTCTCTCTCTCTCTCTCTCTCTATATATATATATATATATATATATATATATATATATATATATATATATATATATATCTTCCCTTCCCATAGCCATGGCTCAAGCAGTTTGAGTGAGTTGTGAGTTGGCCCTGGGCACTGAGGATGGCTTTATGGCCTCCACCTCAGGTGTTAAAATGGCTCTGTTCATGAGCAATGGCCCCAGATGGGCAGAGCATTGCTCCCTAGTGGGCTTGCTGGGTGGATCCTGGTCGGGGTGCATGTGGGGTCTGTCTCTGCCTCCCTTCCTCTCACCTAAAAAGAAAAAAAAATGGAAAAACAACCCATTAGAATGGTAGAAAATATTTGCAAATTATATTGCAAAGATCTGATAAGGTTTTAGTGTTCAGAATGTATGAAGAATTTTTAAAACACAACAATAAAAAGACAAATAAGCCAACTAGAAATGGCAAAGGATTTAAATAAACATTTCTCCGACTAAAATAAGAATATGAAAAAAATGCGCAATACTTTTAATCATCAGGGAAATGCAAATCAAAACATAAAATGCTACACTTTCGGCAATCATCATCATTATCAACAACAGATAATGTGTTGACAAGGATGTAGAGAAATTGCAATAGTCATTGTTGCAGGTGGGAATATAGGGTGGTACAGCCACTTTAAAAAAACAGTTTGTCAGCCTGACCAGGTTGTTGTACATTGGACAGAGCATTGACCTGGGATGCTGAGGTCCCAGGTTCCAAACCCTGAGGTCACTGGCTTGAGCACACGTTCATTGGGCTTGAGCACAGGCTCACTGGCTTGAGTGTGGGGTCACTGGCTTGAGTGTGGGATCATAGACATGACCCCATGGTTGCTGGCTAGAGCCTAAGGTCACTGGCTTGAAGCCCAAGGTTGCTGCCTTGAGCCCAAAGGTCACTGGCTTAAGCATGGGGTCACTGGCTCGGCTGGAGGTACCTGATCAAGGCACTTATGAGAAACAATCAATTAACTACTAAAGGGCCACAACTATGAGTTGATGCTTCTCATCTCTCTCCCTTTCTGTCTTTCACTCTCTCTCTCTCACTTAAAAAAAAAAGAAAAGAAAAACAGTTTGGCAGTTGCTTACAAAGTTAAATATAGTTACCATACAATTGACCCAACAATTCCATTCCTAAGTATATACCCCAAATAATTGAAAACATATGTTCACACAGCAGCTATACATCAATATTCATAGCAGCACTATTCAAAATAGCCTGAAAGTAGAAACAATACAAATGTCCATCAACTGATGAATGAATAAATAAAAGGTGGTTTTAGTTTTACAATGGAATATTATTTAGCCATAAAGAGGAATGAACCTTGCCTGGGTAGCTCAGTTGGTTAGAACATCATTCTGATACATCAAGAAGAATGAAATACTGATACATGCCACAATATGCATGAACCTTGAAAATATGATGCTAACCAGAAGCCAGACACAAAGGACTACGTATTGTATGGTTTCATTTAAATATAATATCTAGAAGAGGCAAATATATTGAGACAAAAAGTAGATTCATGATTGAAAGGAGCTTGGGGAGGAGGAGAATGTGGTGTGGTGGCTGGAAGAATGGAAAAGGATGGCTAATGGGAGTAGGGTTCCTTTTCAAGGTATGCAGATGTTCTGGAATTAGCGGTAGTTATTGCACAACCTTGTGAAAGTACAAGAAAATCACTGGTGAATTTTATTGTATGTGAAATTATATCACAATAAAAATATTCTTCTGTCTTTTCTGATTCTAGTTGTCCTTAAATAGGATAAAAATAATATTCACTATCCAGGAAGCAGAAATCATGTGAACAGAGTCACAGAGATAGGAAAATAGAGACAGAGGTCAGGGAATGGTAGATTGGTTACAACACAGGTGTATGTATGTATAGAAGAGTCAGGAGGTGAAGCCATAATGGTAAGTTGGAACTAGGACATCAAGTCAGTCGGTTGCTGAATGAGTCATAAGTATTTATGAGGACTTACTTGGTGCCAGACACCACTTCGAGTGCTAACAAAAAAGATCTGGTCCCTATACAGACAGTACTCAGTTGTCGACTCTGGTGACATTAAACAAATATTTAGTTCAAACTCAATGAAATAATCAGGGTGTGAAAGCCTGGAAGTTCAGAATGCTACGGAAACGTGATGGTGGATGCCCTGTTGTGAGGGAACCCAGGGAGATTCCAGGGAAGGAGGAGGGGGAAGCTGGGAAGGGTCTAACTTCTAGCGGGATTTGACTAAATGTGTAGAAAACTGGGAGCCGTGCCTGACCAGGAGGTGGCGCAGTGGATAGAGCATCGGACTGGGACGCGGAAGGACCCAGGTTTGAGACCCCGAGGTCACCAGCTTGAGTGCAGACTCATCTGGTTTAAGCAAAGCTCACCAGCTTGGACCCAAGGTCGCTGGCTCAAGCAAGGGGTTACTGGGTCTGCTGAAGGCCCACGGTCAAGGCACATATGAGAAAGCAATCAATGAACAACTAAGGTGTTGCAACGCGCAATGGAAAAACTAATGATTGATGCTTCTCATCTCTCTCCATTCCTGTCTGTCTGTCCCTGTCTATCCCTCTCTCTGACTCACTCTCTGTCTCTGTAAAAAATAAATAAATAAATAAAAATTAAAAAAAAAATTAAAAAAAGAAAACTGGGAGCCATTTAAAAGCTTGTACCTGGAGAGATATGTCTCAGAGCAATGCCACAAGGAGATTTAACCAGTGCGGGTTCTTAAGCTCACCCTACAAGGCTCTTCGGGGCGCCAATCTTGCCCAAACGCCCCGCACTTTTAGCAAAGCAGGGGCTGGAATAACATTCCTTCAGCAGTGACAGTTTGGAGGCCATATGCAGAGGAGCTCCCTGTCCTACTTCATCCTTCCAGATGTTGTTGGAGAAAGGACACATGTGACCTTTCATGAAAACATGAAGGGCTGGCACAGCAGGCCCCTCTTCCTCCTCATTGCTGAAAGCAATTAATCGAGGGCTCTTCCTGGCTTTTCCTTGTTCTTTTTGGTCAGGCACATAGAAAAATTACACAGCTTCATGTTCTATGGTCACTTCTTTACCTTGAATTTGCCCCTTGAGTTGTGAAAATGAGATGCTAGATAATGTCCATCCTTTAAGATTGTGCGTGTGTATCTGTGTCAGGGAGAGGTGGAGAACAGAGTTGAGAATAATATTAATAAACAAATCCCCCCCCACACACACACACACTTTATTTTCCACCAGCTGTGTGCGAGGTGCTGGGGACAGGGGGTGGGAGTCGGGGGGACACAGATGAAGATGCTATGTGACTCTGGAACTTAAGGAGCAGCCCTTCTAGTGAGGGACACAGGTCTGAGGTCTGACACAACTAAAATATGTACCAAGGACTATGTGAACTCAAAGGAGGGAAAGGCTAATTTTCAACAGATGGAAAGGAAAAGTATTCCAGTGGGCAAGAATCTCATGTCAACTTTAGATTGCAAGCTCCTTAAAGACAAGGACTTCATTTTCCCTTCCATCCTCAGAGCTCCCAAGAGGCCTCGGGGCCCTGTGGTTCCTTGGGGCATTCCTGCAGACCTTGGTCTCCTAGTGCTACCTGCTCCCTGGTCACTAAAGTCCCTTCTTTCACACCAAACAACTGTTTCTAGGCACAGTGCTGGTTAAGCTATCTGGAGCAATTTTTGCCTTTATTAAAACAAAACGAAACAAAACAAAACAAAAATATGTCCTATTGCAAGGATAGCTTGGTGAAAATAGCAAACACCCTGCGGCCTCTTTCATGCGGCTCCTCTGTCTCCTCCAGCTTGAATCCTTGCCCACCGCACCACCGAGGTCTTTAGGTGCATGAAGCCACTGCTTCCTGGGCAAGTCGGCTCATTGGAGAGCTGGATTTTGGCCTGTGGCCTGGATTACTGGCATTTCTTTTACCCCCTAGGATTGTCTCTTTGAAAAGTAGGGTGACCAGGCCATTTGACTTGAACACAGTACTTTGAAAAAGTAGGAGCTTGGAAATGGAGCACAGGGGAGCCCCTGGCTAATGAGTTGCATCTTTCAGCCATTGGGGTGCAACGACATTAAGTCACCTGACTGCCTTATTGTACTGGTTGCTACTGGTTCCTTTTATTTAAAAAAAAAAAAAGGAAAGTGGCTGCTTGCTAAGGCAGCTTTTGTTCAGTGGGAAGAAAGGGCTTCTACCTTAGAACAGGAAAGGCGTTCTCAATGGAAGGAGACAGTGCTGGGCGTCTTGTTACAGAGCCATCTAGTGGCTGTTCGTGGTAAGCACTGGGGCCACCTCCCTGTAGGCTGGGCTCAGTCCGTGTTTCTCATCAGGGAGAAATGGCTTCCCCCTAGCTCAGGGAAGAGACTCCTCTTAAGGACAGTGTAGCAGATGGCTGCCCACTTGGGTTTCCCTGACTGTGGCATTCAAGAGCCCACAAGACCTGCCCCTGGGCTTCCTGTTCACTCCTCTTCCTTTATCTCTAGATGTGATTCTCCAGTTCCAGTCCCACGGGCCATCCTGCCTTCCCCAGGGCCTTTGCACTTCCTTCTTTCTGCTTCTTATCTCCTCAAGAATGGCTCATTCTCACTGTTCACATTTCAGCTCAGACGGACTTTCCTCAGAAAGACTCTTCTTGACTCCTCTCTCTATAGCAGTCTCCACACCAAATTGTTCTCAGTCACAGTTCTTTGCTTTATCTTACTCGCAGGCTACTCAGTAACATCTAAAATGATCTCATTCATTCCTGTACTTTTTTCTTGTTAAACCTATGAGAGCAGGGCCTTGTCTGTTTGTTTCATCTCTGTATCCAGGCAAAAAGTGTCTGGTTTATAGTTGGTGTTCAGTAAATACAAAGAGAAAGAAAACTGGGGGCATAAAACATGAAGAACTAGAAGCTACAGAGCCCAGATGGGTCAATCTGAGATTGTGCTTGACTCCTCAGTCTTGTTTCTTTCCTCATAACAATTTACCAGAAGGGCTCTTTCCGTGGCCAGCATCCATTTTTCTATGGGATTATATTTTGGTTGCCAGGAATTTGGTTCTTTCTCACCACCCAACCCTGCTCTCTCTCTTTCTTAGTTTTTCCTAATGTATATTCACACACTCTTTAATAGCTTTAACAGGGGTTGTATTTATAAGGAAAAACCATCTTCAAGGCGCCACAGTTTTTAGACATTTCCAAATATTCGATGTGAAAGCATTGAACCATCAAGAGCCATTCACAGCTTGTCTGATCAGTTTCCCTCACTGTGCTGTGAACACGGGGAGTGCATGTCCACTCCCCTTTGCAGCCAGCAGCTGCCTCTTCTTCTAATGGTGACTTTTCATTTCCTGGCCAGCAGCCAAGACTCTACCTGCTCAGCTTCTTCAAGGAAGAGTCCTCAATTCCAAGGGTACCATCTCATCGGTAGCCAGGCTTACGCTGCGTCTGGACCCAGAGCTGGCCAAATGTTCTCCCTCAGCCTCTTCTTTGACTGTTTTTCTAGCTGTGCGCATGTGTGTGTGTGTGTGTGTGTGTGTGTGTGTGCTTGCACATATATATAGATGCACACATGTATACATACACAAGCACACATGCACACACACACAGTATCTTCCTCCTCACTGACATCTGGAAAAGATGAGCTTAAAACCACCCATTCAAACACTGTGAAGGCCTAGAGCAGCGGTTCTCAACCTGTGGGTCGTGACCCCGGCGGGGGTTGAACGACCAAAACACAGGGGTCGCGACCCACAGGTTGAGAACCGCTGGCCTAGAGATTTCTCCAGATTGGGGGGGGGGGGCTTTATTTTCACGTAATCACCCCTGGCTTCTAACTGCTAGGGTTTCTGTTGTTGTTGTTGTTTGTTGTCTGTGAGCATGACTCTGCTCTTTCAGTTTTTCTAGTTCACATTTGACTCACATCTGAAACTGAGCCTTGTCTTGAGTTCCACCATCACAAACGAACGAACACAAAACCAACTTCACTCACACATGGAATTTTTTTTTAATTCATTTTAGAGAGGAGAGGGAGAGACAGAGAGAGAGAGAGAGAGAGAGAGAGGAGAGACAGAGAGAGAGAAGGTGGGGAGGAGCTGGAAGCATCAACTCTTATATGTGCCTTGACCAGGCAAGCCCAGGTTTTCGAACCGGCGACCTCAGCATTTCCAGGTCAACGCTTTATCCACTGCGCCACCACAGGTCAGGCCACACATGGAATTTTATAGATGAGATGTTACAGCAGATATGAAAAGAAGATGGAAGAACTTGTATCTTAATAAGACACAACTACATATTGAAAAATGATATCTAAGTTCTGGACTCCCACCCTGGGACTTTTTAGTGGTCAGTCTACACCACAGAGAGCCCTGGGCTCACCCATTGTTTTGGTCCCCTCTCCTCATCCACCTTTCTTTTTCTCATTCCCTCTTTCCTGGGTCCTCTCCACCAATCCTAAGTCTTTTTATTAATTATGTGGAGCAATTCAACTCCGCCCTAACCACTCTCCCTATCCCTTGCACTAAGCCCATTTTGCATATCCAAACCTATCAAGATACTCAATGGATCTAAAGGGTTTTCTATATATTCAGAACCACTTAGAAGGCAGTTGTGGTTTAAACGGCATTTCCCCTTCCTTTGCAAGTGAGTTCTCCAGAAAAAGCCAATGGGAGCCTGATGCCATGCACGTCATCCAAAGGAAGGCTCCACAAATACCAAAGCTGGCGTGGGCTTTCCAGAGGCCCACTCATTATCTGCTTACTGCTCTATTCTGAGATGGTAAATCAATGACGTGAGGATCTGTTTGAGCTGCTGAAATCAGAGCACCGAAGTTCCTGGGGTAGCTGTATCTTCATAGGAGAGCTGCAAGCCTGTCCCGGAGGCCTGTCTGCCCTTGTACTGGGGATATCTTCCTCCCAGTTCATCTTGGACGAACCGGCAGTTTTCGTGAGCTTTTCCTAGACTGGAATTTAAGGAAAAGAAGAAAGAAAATGTCTTTCCACCTATTCTACTGACAATGGAAGAGCTGGGCTGGTGGCAGAGGATTTCCTGGGCCTGGAGTTGGGTTTTAAGCAGGATGAGCTGTGGAGAGACCCCAAGAATGACAAGGAAGTCAGAGTCACAGAACATGCAAGCTGACAGTCTGTGGGGGACCTGCAGGGAAGCAAGCCCTCACTTTGTACCCCCGGGATCCTAAGTCCAGAGCAGCACAATGACTTACATGCTCAAAGTCATGCATCAAAGCAGTGCCATTTTTGGTCCATTATTCAATGTGGTTAGAGAAGGAGGAATCCCCTCGGCCTGCCTGGCTCCGGGATGGAGCCCACGTCAGGGGTGTCGAGGCTGCTCGAGAGAACCCTCAACTCTTTGAATCAAGAAAAAATGAGTCAACTGCTTATTCTTTTTAGCTCTTGAACTTTAAAAAATCTGAGTTGTGGTTTAAGTATTTGAGGTGGTATGTGTGTTTGGTGAGGGGGTGGAAGGTGACAGGGAGGACTCAGAAGATGGTGATTAGATTCTTTGAGACATCTGGCGAAGGAGGAAGAGCATAGAAAAGAGGTAGGTTCTCCTGAGCGGCTGGAATAACCGACATGTAAATGGGTCAATTTCATGTCAGCTCCCACCTTCCTGGGCTGCTGTGCAAATTGTATCCAGGCAAGTTTTTCTTTGGCAGAATACTTTTGCTGTGTAAACTGGAATCAGAGAAAAATATCGCCGCATGGGATTGTTTATGACAGAGAATCTGTTGTAACCAATTTAATTCAGCTCAACAAGTACTTCTCAAGCAACTAGTATATGCCTAGCACAAGGCCAGATGTGTTGCAGGAACAGAAAGAAAAGCTTCTTAGGGTTACTACATCCAAGACCAGATGATCTTATTAGGAGAGCAAGACCCATCTACATGGAGCAGACAGAAAATGAGATTGAGAAGCTTCAATCCCAAAAGGACAGCCAATACATATTCTGGAAAGTCATGAGAGAAATGGGTCAGGAGGTAGGGACACAGAGAGATAGAACTTGAGCAAAAATGAAAGCTGCTTGTTTGGGAGGCCATGTCTGCCTCTTGTATGTAGTCCCTACAGCAGGGGATCCCCAAACTACGGCCCGCGGGCCACATGCAGCCCCCTGAGGCCATGTATCCGGCCCCTGCCGCACTTCCGAAGGGGCACCTCTTTCATTGGTGGTCAGTGAGAGGAGCATAGTCCCCATTGAAATACTGGTCAGTTTGTTGATTTAAATTTACTTGTTCTTTATTTTATTTTATTTTTATTTATTTATTTATTTATTTATTTATTTATTTATTTATTTATTTATTTATTTTTGGGGGGGATCAAAGCATTTTATTGAGGGCCTCCGGGAGAGGGTGGAAAGGTTGGAAAGACCACGACATCCGACGTCCTCGACCCGGCCGTGATCTCCGCATCCTCCCAGCCACCCTGTTCTTTATTTTAAATATTGTATTTGTTCCCGTTTTGTTTTTTTTACTTTAAAATAAGATATGTGCAGTGTGCATAGGGATTTGTTCATAGTTTTTTTTATAGTCCGGCCCTCCAATGGTCTGAGTGACAGTGAACTGGCCCCCTGTGTAAAAAGTTTGGGGACCCCTGCCCTAGAGTGACGCTTTGCTCATAGCTGGTGCTCAATAAAACCTCCTTAGGGATGGAGGGAGGGAAGGGCCGATAAGAACGGAGGAGAAATGTGAAGATGATTAGAGGTCTGCAGGGACCACATCAGTCTAGCAGAGCATAGAGGGCATGTGATGAACTTGCACGAAGGGTGGCAGGGCTGGAATGTCACCAGATGTTTGCACTTGTTCTGAGGCCCAGGGAAACCACAGGAGAGGCTTGGGACTATGCGTTGGAAAGCATGCTGGCTTGGAGGTTAGGAAGATACTGTGCTAGACTGACCTCTACCTTTTATTCTCATTGCCTTAGCTTCTTAACAATTCAAGTACACAGTTGTCTGTGCATTCTCTTTCAAGCCAACAGTTATTCACTGCATCTTAGGGTGGTGTGCAGAGTTAACACTTGAGGCAGGGACACTGTTTGGTTCTAGGAATTCAGGGACTGAAGACACAGACCAGGTTGGTGTCTTCAGGGAGGATTCAGGAAATTTTGAAGTGACTCTTAGGATGCTTTTAGGTAACTCAATGGAGTTGAAGTTAGCACAGTTGGTTTAAGGGGAAGAGATATTTTGGGGGGTAAGGGGTGATTTTTAGGGTGTAAGGTGACTGTGAGATATCTTAGAAGTAGCCAAGAATAGGATAAGAGGTTGGCAGGAGAGGCAGAGTAGTTGGAAGTGGGCTTTGGAGTCAGACAAGCGGTGACTTTGAATTCTATCTCTAACTGTACCAGTTGTGTGATCTTGGACGTGTGACTATGGTAGAGTGACAAAATCATCTAGTTTGCCTGGGACTTTCACAGTTTTAGTACTGAAAGTCCCATGACCCAGGAACTTCCCAGTCTGGGGCGAACTGGAACAGCTTGCCTGGGACTGTCCCGGTAATAACGCAAGTTCCATGTCCTGGGAACTCCATCAGAGATGGGCAAACTGGGATGGGTGATGAATCAAGTTTACCTCAGTTTTCCTCGTCTGAAAAATGAGACATTAACGATGCCTTCTCCAGAGTGCTGTATGGATGATATGAGCTAGTAAGTGGGAAGATAGTCAGCATAAAGACTGGCACAAAAAGGTATAAAATAAATATTTGTTGGCCTGACCTGTGATGGCGCAGTGGATAAAGCGTCGACCTGGAAATGCTGAGGTTGCCGGTTCGAAACCCTGGGCTTGCCTGGTCAAGGCACATATGGGAGTTGATGCTTCCAGCTCCTCCCCCCTTCTCTCTCTCTCTCTCTCTCTGTCTCTCCCTCTCCTCTCTAAAATGAATAAAAATAAATAAATAAATAAAATTTAAAAATAAATATGTGTTGAAAACAAGAGTTAGCTGAGTCCAGCAGGTGACAAGCTGCGTGCGGAGGGAGTGGATAACGTATCTGCTGCCGCCCGGGGACAGCTGCAGGGTCCGTGGCTCTGTGCACAGAATTTGTGGATTGGGGTTCCACTTGCAAGTATAAAAGAGGGTTCGCCAAGAAAATTAGCAATGTAAACAAGGAAAATGTTAGCCCACGGAGGAGGGCAACCCTTTGCAGCCAACGTTTACATTTTAATAACGCTTATACTAATTGTAAATGAAAATGTACCTTCACTGGAGGATTTCTGAGATTCTCTAAAGAGCTGCATCTCTGCTCTCTGGCTTAGTGGACACTGTGCTCAGTGAAATAAAAGCACATTTGGTTTCAGTATTCATTTATTCATTTATTCATTCACTTGTTCACCAAAAGTTATTTTAGGGTTTTTTGTGTGTGTTTCTTAGCACAATGCCAAGCTCTGTGGAGGCTACAAAAATATGAGAAGTAGTCTGGATTCTTAAAAAATTCACAATACGATTGTTTTTCATTACAAGTATTTTCCTTATTTAAACTTCAACTACCATCCCCCTCCCTTATTCTTTCCCCACGTGCATGGCGGCCTTTTGATAACTACATAAAAGATTTTACATTACTTTTAATGCCCTAGGAGCCAGAGAGAAATCAGAAAGTCCCCATCGGGGCATTTTGAAGAGAATGGGCTGGGGGTAGAAAGCTGGACTGGGAGAGAAGTGACAGGATGAGTGAAACTGAGAGAGAAAGGGGACAGAGGAGGGGACAGAGGAGGGGGACAGAGGAGGGGACAGAGGAGGGGACAGAGGAGGGGAGCAGAGAGGAGGGGACAGAGGAGAGGGACAGAGGAGGGGACAGAGGAGGGGGACAGAGGAGGGGGACAGAGAGGAGGGGAGCAGAGAGGAGGGGACAGAGGAGGGGGACAGAGGAGGGGACAGAGGAGGGGACAGAGGAGGGGAGCAGAGAGGAGGGGGACAGAGGAGGGGAGCAGAGAGGAGGGGACAGAGGAGGGGGACAGAGAGGAGGGGGACAGAGGAGGGGGACAGAGAGGAGGGGACAGAGAGGAAGGGACAGAGGAGGGGACAGAGAGGAGGGGACAGAGGAGGGGGACAGAGAGGAGGGGAGCAGAGAGGAGGGGACAGAGAGGAGGGGGACAGAGAGGAGGGGACAGAGAGGAAGGGACAGAGGAGGGGACAGAGAGGAGGGGACAGAGGAGGGAGACAGAGGAGGGGACAGAGAGGAGGGGACAGAGGAGGGGGACAGAGAGGAGGGGAGCAGAGAGGAGGGGATAGAGGAGGGGGACAGAGGAGGGGACAGAGGAGGGGGACAGAGGAGGGGGACAGAGGAGGGAAGCAGAGAGGAGGGGACAGAGAGGAGGGGACAGAGAAGGGGACAGAGAGGAGGGGACAGAGAGGAGGGGATAGAGGAGGGGAGCAGAGAGGAGGGGACAGAGAGGAGGGGACAGAGAAGGGGACAGAGAGGAGGGGACAGAGAGGAGGGGACAGAGAAGGGGACAGAGAGGAGGGGACAGAGAGGAGGGGATAGAGGAAGGGAGCAGAGAGGAGGGGACAGAGAGGAGGGGACAGAGAAGGGGACAGAGAGGAGGGGACAGAGAGGAGGGGATAGAGGAGGGGACAGAGAGGAGGGGACAGAGGAGGGGGACAGAGAGGAGGGGACAGAGAAGGGGACAGAGAGGAGGGGACAGAGAGGAGGGGATAGAGGAGGGGACAGAGAGGAGGGGACAGAGGAGGGGGACAGAGGAGGGGGACAGAGGAGGGGGACAGAGAGGAGGGGACAGAGGAGGGGACAGAGAGGAGGGGACAGAGGAGGGGGACAGAGAGGAGGGGAGCAGAGAGGAGGGGATAGAGGAGGGGACAGAGAGGAGGGGACAGAGGAGGGGGACAGAGGAGGGGACAGAGAGGAGGGGACAGAGAGGAGGGGACAGAGAAGGGGACAGAGAGGAGGGGACAGAGAGGAGGGGATAGAGGAGGGGACAGAGGAGGGGACAGAGGAGGGGGACAGAGGAGGGGGACAGAGGAGGGGAGCAGAGAGGAGGGGACAGAGAGGAGGGGACAGAGAAGGGGACAGAGAGGAGGGGACAGAGAGGAGGGGATAGAGGAGGGGAGCAGAGAGGAGGGGACAGAGAGGAGGGGACAGAGAAGGGGACAGAGAGGAGGGGACAGAGAGGAGGGGACAGAGAAGGGGACAGAGAGGAGGGGACAGAGAGGAGGGGATAGAGGAAGGGAGCAGAGAGGAGGGGACAGAGAGGAGGGGACAGAGAAGGGGACAGAGAGGAGGGGACAGAGAGGAGGGGATAGAGGAGGGGACAGAGAGGAGGGGACAGAGGAGGGGGACAGAGAGGAGGGGACAGAGAAGGGGACAGAGAGGAGGGGACAGAGAGGAGGGGATAGAGGAGGGGACAGAGAGGAGGGGACAGAGGAGGGGGACAGAGGAGGGGGACAGAGGAGGGGGACAGAGAGGAGGGGACAGAGGAGGGGACAGAGAGGAGGGGAGCAGAGAGGAGGGGATAGAGGAGGGGACAGAGAGGAGGGGACAGAGGAGGGGGACAGAGGAGGGGACAGAGAGGAGGGGACAGAGAGGAGGGGACAGAGAAGGGGACAGAGAGGAGGGGACAGAGAGGAGGGGATAGAGGAGGGGACAGAGAGGAGGGGGACAGAGGAGGGGGACAGAGAGGAGGGGACAGAGAGGAGGGGACAGAGAGGAGGGGATAGAGGAGGGGACAGAGGAGGGGGACAGAGGAGGGGGACAGAGAGGAGGGGACAGAGAGGAGGGGGACAGAGGAGGGGGACAGAGGAGGGGAGCAGAGAGGAGGGGACAGAGGAGGGGACAGAGGAGGGGGACAGAGGAGGGGGACAGAGAAGGGGAGCAGAGAGGAGGGGGACAGAGGAGGGGAGCAGAGAGGAGGGGGACAGAGGAGGGGACAGAGGAGGGGGACAGAGGAGGGGGACAGAGAAGGGGAGCAGAGAGGAGGGGGACAGAGGAGGGGAGCAGAGAGGAGGGGGACAGAGGAGGGGGACAGAATAGGGGAGCAGAGGAGGAGTTTTGAGTGAAGGGATCTGAGACGGGGAAGCAGAGAGCGTCAGGAGGACAAGGGCAGGAGAATGGAGGCACGAGCCTACAGGGAACATTTGGGGAGAAAGATAACCAAAGGAGAAAACAAGAGGAGAATGAAAGAAGTTCTCGCAAGCTATAATCAGCCCCCAATTGAATAAAGTGTGGAAATGACACATGTAAGTAGTTTTTTGTTTTAATCATGATTTTTTTTTTTTTAACCACAGCTAAAAGGAAACCATGGTAAAGACCAGATCATGGTGACGAGATGACAGAGTCCACAATCCCCACTTCATCACCTTTGCCTTTTCTCCGTGTGGCCTGGGGTTGTGTCTCCTACTCCAGGTGTCCCTGCCTACAGTCCTGGTGTGATAGCAAAGGAGCTGAGTCTTCCCTGACGGAGGCCACTTCCTGCCGGAGTTGACAGCTCGCCTGAGCTTTGCAGCCGCTGGTTCCCCACGCTGCTTCCTCCTCAGAACTGCTCTGGTGCAACCTTGAGGCCACCCTTCCTCTCCCTTCACCTGAGGAGGCAGAGCAGGGTCCGGTGACAGCATGCGCTGCCTCCTTCTTTCTCTCATTGTCTTTAAAACGCACCCCCCTGTTCCATTTTCTGTGTTACGTATACCTGAGGCGTTCCTGAAATAAGAGATTCAGGATAAAAGTGCATAATACACCCCAGGCCTCAGAGCCCAAGAAGGAAGGGTTGTGTGTAAATAATCAGTTCGCTTTGCCTTGGAGAATGACCAGGCTGGAAGGCCTGCGGAGAGCATAACTGTTAGCCAAGAGCTGCGGACCAGAAGATTGAAAAATTCCATGATCTGAGCCAAGTGATTAGCTCGCTGACTGCCTCAGTCAGCAAAACCCCAAGGCAAGGTCTGGCAGCCCAAGACCAGCTGCCATTGTGGTGCATCTCATAACCCCACACTGGTTTATCTCTTGGACTATATGGTTTCAAGGGACAAAACCATTACAGATTTTAAGCCTGAAAGGAAGTAACGCTATTGCATATTGATTCAGGGCATTTAAAAATATATATAACGAATCTATGTGAAAGTTGCTAGGCTTTTAACTACAATCAGTCTAGCAATTCCTTTCTGGACACAGTTCTATAATACATCTCTTTTGAGTTCAGGCTTCCACATCTCTGTGCCTAATTTTTGATTTGCATCGTTAGACTCTTAGGATGCTTTTAGGTATTACTCAGCTGCCTGGACAGTCTATATTCCGAACCAACTCACGGAGATGACAGGTGCCCAGCGTTTCCAGAGGCTTGGGGCTAGCTGAGAGGTGATTACATTAGATTATACTTGCATATCACGTAATAGTGTGCAAATACTTTATCCATGCAGCAGTTCACTGAAGCCTGAAATGACTCTGCCAGATGGGCATGATTATCTCTAATTTGTTGATGATGGAATAGAGGGCCAGAGAGGTGAGCTGACTGCCCCAAAGTCTTAGAGCTAGCGGCAGATCCAGGTTTCCTGACTTAAATTGTATGCTTTTCCCATAAAATCTGTTGCCTGTCAGTGAACTAAAACTAAAGACGTTAACTAGCACGGCCAGAGCTTTTACTGCTTACCAAGCACCATGCTACTTTATCTCATTTAGTTTTTCCCAGCAGACACACGAGAAAGCTGATGTTATCCCCATTTTACAGATGAAAAAGACCGAGGCTTAAAAAAGATGAAGTAAATTTCTCAGTGTCACCTGAAGAGGGAGTAGTAGTGTACTGACCTAAATCCAGCTAGTTTGAACCCAGAACTGGTATTTTTTTTGTATTTTTCTGAAGCTGGAAACGGGGAGAGACAGTCAGACAGACTCCGGCATGCGCCCGACCGGGATCCACCTGGCACGCCCACCAGGGGGCAACGCTCTGCCCACCAGGGGGCGATGCTCTGCCCCTCCAGGGCGTCGCTCTGTTGCGACCAGAGCCACTCCAGCGTCTGGGGCAGAGGCCAAGGAGCCATCCCCAGCGCCCGGGCCATCTTTGCTCCAATGGAGCCTTGGCTGCGGGAGGGGAAGAAAGAGACAGAGAGGAAGGAGGGGGGGGGTGGAGAAGCAGATGGGCGCCTCTCCTGTGTGCCCTGGCCGGGAATCGAACCCGGGACCCCTTGCACACCAGGTCGACGCTCTATCACTGAGCCAACCGGCCAGGGCCCAGAACTGGTATTCTTAACCCTTAACCGCTCACTGTAGGACAGAGGCGTGTGGGGCATATAATCAAACTCAAGCCCTTGTATTTAATTGTCTAACCAGTGTCTTTGACTCCTGTTTAAAATTTTCAATGCTTTGGGATTCCACAAGTCCTGCTAACCAAGTCGTTTGCAGACAAACACAATTACATTGGTTGCCAGGTCTCCAGGAGTGGGGCGACAGAGGAGAACAGGAGGTCAAGGGGGCACAAAGGAGAGTGTGAAGCTGGAATCAAGGAGGAGGGGACTCCCATCCCAATATGGCCCGAGTGACAGGACTGAGGGCAGGATGGTGTCCTGCATGTGTAGGCACACAGTGTCATCTCTTCTTTCCAGCCATATGTGCTGTTGCAGTCTTTTTTTTTTTTTTTTTTTAGTGCCACATATGGTACTTTCTTAATTGAATTTTTCATAATAATTATCTGACCTGTATCATTCTGTTAGCTTTAGCAAAACAAATTCTGACAGGTTTTGATATTAGAACTAAAAATATGTTTCCAACCAGCTGAGGAGCCATAAAGCAGGCTGAAATCATACTAATGATAACGCACAATCTGCTCGCTACCATGCAGTTCTTATTTACATGGAGCGAACCATCCACACACAATGTGAGCCTTGAGTTTCCTTCCAGTTTTTGCTAATATTCTCGAATTTACCAAATGGGGGCAGGGGAGGGCTGAACAAAGCCTCCTGGGGATGCTCTTGGGGTGCCTTTGGGGTGCTCTTTTTGATTCCTCAGGGTATCATGTGGAGTCTTCCCAGCGCCGCTGCTTGTGAATCTCTGGGACACCGTCCCCAGCGAGGTTGGGGGCCTGTTCAGTTCAAAAGCTGATAGTTTGGGGAGTGGAGACACACACTCATTTTCTCAGGTGTTTCATTTCGTGCACAGTCCTGAAACAATCCTGGAGGCGTTCAGAGGGGCTGAGCTAGCCGGCTGTCCCATGCCTGGACCCCGCCTCCGGGGAGCCGGCTCGGGGGGCAGCGATTCTACAGGGCTGAGGGAGCACATCCACCTGGAGCACTTCCCCTCCACACTCGCGGTGTCTGGAACCCCGATTTCTGCCCAAACAGCCATGAACCCACTTCCACATACAAGCCTCACCTCTGGGTCTGACTTCTGAGCATTCACCACACTGTTGGTAACACACTCGCTAAGTTCTGGGTTCTGAGGGAGCGTGGAGAGGTAGCTATTGCCGGGAGCTGCAGATGAAGCTGGGATGCTGCGGCCAGAGGGCTCTGTATAAATGCATGTAAACCAGGCCCCTCACGGTGTGGGGCGGAGCCAGGGATGGGAAGGGCTGGGAAAAACAGGGCTTGGTTTCAGGCTAGGTGCCCCGTTTTCTTCATGTGTCATGTTCGCTGAGGAACTTTGAGCGGTTCAAAATATGAATGTGGCCTTCCAGGTCATTAGGAAGGGTTTTTTTTTTTTTTGGGGGGGGGGGGGGCAAGGCAGGAGAGTAGAACATACTTCCTTTAGCAGTTTGTTAGCTTGACTTATGCCTGTTATGTTCTTAGACATACGTTATATAAGATCTCCATTTGTGCCCTTGGTCCGTCCATGAGAATAACCAAAGGCCTGAGAGGGTGGGGCCTGAACCCGATGGACCAAGTAGGTGGAACATGGAGTGGGCAGAGTGTGGACTTCTCTCCGCCATCTCAAGGTGACTGAAGAAAGGGGCAGCAGGGGAACTTGGGTTCTCCATTTGGATTTGAGATCAGGTAACTGCAGGTGCTGGGCTAGTTCTCTTATGAGGGTCCCAGATTCCCAGCCTGTGAAAGAGAAAGGGGGTAGAAGAGCAGTTCCTGTGTGGTTCTGGACTACTTGACGTGCCAGGTGACCTTTGAAAAAAGGGTTCCATGGTCAATTACTCTTGGAAAACAAAGTCTTTCTTCTTTGAGAGTCTTAATGTACATTTGCATAACAAAGCCTTCTGGAAGTCCTAGAATTTTAAAAAAAATGATGAATTTTCATTAACCGAGTTTCCTACACCAAATATTTATTGAGTGCTTATTGTGTGCTAGGAGCTATCCTTTCTATGCATATTTTATTTATTTATTTATTTTTTATTTATTGATTTTAGAGAGAGGAAGGGAGAAAGAGACAAGAACACTGACCAGGGATTGAACCAGCAGCCTCTGTGCTTCAAGGACAATGCTCTGACCAACTGAGCCATCTGGCCAGAGTGCAAATTTTATTTCATTATCACACCAGCCCTGAAATATAGGTATTATTAGAATCCCCTTTTACAGATGTTGCAACCAGAACTCAGAGGGGATGATGGATGTGCCTGAAGTCAGGACGGAAGCCTAGCCACTTAATTTGGTGCTGAAGTCCTCAGTGATCCCCACAGTCAGGTTCACGATCTCATTTTCATTTGTAACTCATTAAGACATCTTTTTGTCCTTTTATCTTTTTGTGACAATTACCCCTGGCTTAGTGGGACCACCTGTGTACTTTATATTTATTAGAAAGAGACCATTTCTCTTTCTAATTCTAAATACTGAAGAAAAGATTAATATCAAATATACAAATGTCCAAAAAGCACTTAAAAAGATGCTCAATGGTTTACCATTGTGCTGTTTAAATGGGCTGCGCTAATCGATACTCTCTTTACTAGCATAAGATAAGCAGGCACATTTCTTCGTTTTTCTCTCTTTTCTTTTTTGGTTGAGGTGACTTCTTTCTGTGCATACTGTTTGTCTAAATACATCCTGCTTTCTAAAGGCTAAACTAGTCATCAGATCTTAGGCATGACATATCAAAAAGGAAGAAAACCACACAGAATTTGAGACTATTAGTCAGGAATGGAGTCTTTGGAGAAGGAAGGTGTCAGGTCCATAAGTTAAAATAAAACCAAGCTTAAATCACTAGTGTTGTTGATGTAATTTTGCCAAGCTATCCTACCCTACACTTTTCTGTTATAATTTAATCTTTTTTTCCAGAAAATCTACAGTAGCTTTAAAAACATCCCTGCCCCTCACCATTTTGGAGCCTTTTGTTTATCAAAAGAACCCAATAAGGAAAAAGATTGGTCTTGATATAATAACAGTCTATCTAAACAAAATGTGGTATTAATGCCCTCCTCTGTCAAAATAAACATGTCATTTAAGCATCCTCACTACTACACCATATAAAAAGAGAATTATCTCTTATTCTGTGGAGCCCTATAAGTAATAATATAATAATATTTTTATAACAGGAATAGCAATTACTTTAACTGGATGCTTGTTTGTGTGTAGCAAGAGTAGTTGGTCCCAGGAAGATTCGACCTGAAGAAGATTTTCTTGGTTAATGTCAGATATGTAGGGTGGGATATTGATATAGCATGTTGGTTTCAAAATGATTGGCTTGAAATTTATAATTTTCTCCTTGAGCTACCTCTGTAAGAACAATGGAGTATGAGAGGCTGTAAAACAGTAGAGAGCATGCTGTACAGAGAGCCTGGAGAACTGGAGTCAGTCACAACTCTGCCCCTAATGACTTCATTCACACTGTGTATGGCCCTGGGTGAGATACTTTTTGAGTCTCTTGATGAGGTTCACATGGATTTAGGGTAGGAGAATAACAAGAGATGATTTAGTATTTACATGAAAAACTCTTCCTTTTGATTGCCTAAATGTATTTATGCTAAACATATTGTAAGCTAAAATGTATCAACAGTGCCTAGAGCTACCCATACCAGGCCAGCTTGTTCAGGAGGATGATGGATTCAATAACGGGAATGCTTGACAGGAGGTAGTGTGGAGCAGTAGAAGGAATGTAATATGGACATCAGGAGACTTAAGTGGCTGATATTCCCTGTCATTGAAACTTGAGCATTTCAAATATATTCTCTGACTTTTAGGGAAG